>NC_136412.1:165703182-166322825 GCF_051521515.1 Lactuca serriola
TTACCAAATAAGGAAAGATCGTTATCACCCAAGTTTCAATTGGACCGAAACTTGGAATCATGCAAATTGTATAGCATAATGAATGAGAATTTTTCATCTTTGGAAAATTAAGACTAGTTCCTTGTTCACATGTATATGTGAGTAAAGTGAAGGACTAAGGGATCAAGTACACATTCTTGTGCATAGGTCAAGTCCACCATAAAAGATCGTTAAGACAATTCGTCATAATTTACTCAAGCTCAGTAAATATGGTTATACTTACAAGCATAAGTGTAATTCTGAAACATTGGAAAAGGTTCCAATGTATGGCAGAGCGAATAAGAAGAATAAAATTAGGCAGAAGGATAAAAGTTTCTCAAATCTGAAAAGATGGGGGAGTACTTTAGTGTCATGTTATATAATCATCTTAACGATTAAGAGACCTTATCATAACGATTAAGACCGTATCCATCACATACGCCACAAAACCCTTACATCCCTGCTGTAGACATTGCCTCGCCCTAGCGGCCGAACAAAAAGCTGATCCTGAACAGGTACCCTCGCCGTACACCGTAAGAACACCCCCACTAGGGTCTCGTATAGTCACCAGCTGGCGCTCACAGTCGATGACAGCGCTGAATCGGCTCAACCAATCCATGCCCACGATGACACAGACATCACCCATCGCAATAGGAACTAGGTCAATCGGAAACTCAACCCCGAAAATTTCTAGTACGCATCCCCGAAGAACCTCCGTGGCACAAACCACCCTCTCGGCCGCTATAGAAACGCTCAGAGGCCGACTTAACGGCTCACGACTAATACTGATATGCTGACTAAAAGCTAAAGATACAAAGGACCTACTCGCACCCGAATCAAATAACACTAGAGCAGGCATAGAGTTCACAAGAAAAGTACCTACACATATATTAACATAAGCATAACATCTCGACTTTAAATAAATACGTGAATTACAGCTTACCTGCCACAACATCGGGCGCAGCGCGGACCTCTTCCGCAGTCAGCTGAAAGGCTCTCCCGCGAGCCCTCGGGGCCTCGACCTTCGCCGGTCGAGTCTCAGTAGTTCTGGTAGTAGGTGTAGATCCCTGACGAAGCTGCGGGCACTCGGCCTTCCGATGGCCTGTCTGGTTGCAATGAAAACAAACCATAAACCCCTTAAGACAATCCCTGGCAATGTGTCCTTCCTTGCCACACTTGTAGCAACCACCAGCTCGGCACGCCCCCTCATGACTTTTGCCGCACTTCCCGCAAGTGCGGCCCTTCTGACCTCCCATCCTCGATTCAGCGGACTTGATCCGCTTGGCTGCCGGCTGAGGCTGAGCCGGCCGCCGGTCCACCTGCCGAGACTCGGCCTCCTCCCTGGCCTGGGTCTCCAACTCGATCTCGCGCTTCCTGGCATTCGCCTGAAGCTCAGTGAAAGTACGATAGGTGGAGTTTGACACAAACTCCCAGATATCCCTCCTCAAAACGCCTAAATACCGGCTCATCCGTGACTGCTCTGTAGACACCAGCTCGGGGCAGAACATCGTCCTCTCGTGAAACTTCCGTGTGACCACCGCAACAGAATCGGTACCCTGCTTAAGAGTCAAGAACTCCTGAATCAATCGTTCCCTCTCCACTGGGGGAACGTACTCGTCCCTGAACATGTCAGTAAACCTCTCCCATGTCACCGCTGTAATCTCCGCCAAAGTGAAGTTCGCCGTCACGAACTTCCACCAATCCTTCGCTCCCAGACGGAGCTGGTTCAAAGCGAACCGTACCCTCAGGTGCTCCGGGCATGAGCAAGTGTAGAAGCACCCTTCAATGTCGGTGATCCACCTCATCGCAGCAATCGGATCTTGCGTCCCATCGAACTCAGGGGGTTTCGTGTTGCTGAATTCCCGGAATAGCAACGAATCGCCCCCTTGCGGCCTGGCAGCGGCCACGGCTGCGGTAGCGGCAGCGGCTGCAGTCTCAGTCAGTACAGCGTACCGCTCTTCGAACGTCTCCATCAGAGTGGTCTTAATAGACCCAAACATCTCCGGGATCTCAGCCCGGATCGCTGCAGCTACCTCCTCCTGTATCATCTGACGAATATCCTCGTCGCTCACACCGCTCGAACTCGCCCCGTGGCGTGTGGTAACCATGATTTCTCTGAAATACAACATAAAATTATCAGAGACTCCATCAAGTACAATTGCACTTGATACGCAACCCTACTCAGTCTCCGATATCCAGGGATTCTTACTTGGGTCTCCCACCGACCCGGTGTCTTCGGTAGTACGGGCCCAATACTACCGACCACACCGTATCAGTATTCGTCCCAAATCTTCCTCCCCAAACCCCGAATAGTGAGTACTCTACTTTGATATGCACTATCTACCTGTACGCTACCAAATATCTCATATCGGCAAACTCCCTAGACTAAGGCATCACAAATCAGGCCACTCTAGTCCTATCATGAATACCTAGTCTTCTAGCATGCATGACAATTCATAATTCATTGCATAACATAACATTGTAAGGTATTCTGGGGATCTTTACCGTTCGGGCGCTGGCTGATCGTACACACTGCTTCTTTTTTGTTTACCACTTTACCATTTATAAAAGTTTATGCCTTTATTATTTTTTTTAAACGATTTTCCTCAAATCCTCGGTTTGAGTTCAGTTACAGCCGAAGGTACACCCGAATCCCTCAAACCAAGGCTCTGATACCAATTGTAACAACGCAAATTTCCAATCAAAATTTTCATTTAAAATAAAGTGGATTATTTCAACCAAATATAATTATTCCAAATTTCATATCAAAATACAATCATAAAATCCCCAAGATCTCAAAACATCAACAGTGTGTACGCGTCATGCCGGCGCCTTTCCACGGTTCTCGCTAGTACCTGAAACACATACATGACAACTGTAAGCATAAATGCTTAGTGAGTTCCCCAGTATACTACTTACGCATATACGCCTTTCCAGGCCTTGAGATAATCGCCTTCCGGCCCATAACATATTGCCTTCCGGCCCATAACGTAATGCCTTCCGGCCCATAACATATTGCCTTCCGGCCCATAACATATTGCCTTCCGGCCCATAACATATTGCCTTCCGGCCCATAAACATACATAGCACGCATAGCAAATACCTTACCATTTATAGCACGTCTAACACAAATCATATCCGACCTTCCGGTCGCACAGTCAAACCCTTCCGGGTACAGTATAGTGAGAAGACTCACCTCGCGGGTAATGAAAACTAGCGACTCCTGAAATCACTCGCACTCGATCCGCCGAGCTACAGACTCCCTATAATATCATATATCCCTTATTAATACTTTTATCTTTCAAGACAACTGACCCTAAGAAATTACATGTAGGTCAACTCTGGTCAACGGTCAACGGTCAACTTGACCGGACTCGACGAGTGCAAAGGCGACTCGGCGAGTCTAGACGTCCTCCCCAACTTTCCCTGATGTTCCCTTTCTACTCGTCGAGTATCCCTCTTGGCTCGACGAGATCCTCGTGGAAGAATCGCGGGGCCACCCCGACTCCACTCGCCGAGTCTGAAGAACAGCTCGACGAGTTCCAGTCAATCTCCAAGCTACTCGCCGAGTCTGTTCGTCGGACTCGGCGAGTCCATGCCATGCAGTCGATCAAACTGCTTCCTGAGATAAGTATTGTCCCGAAATACACAAGCATGGGACCTTCTGGACCTCTAAAGGTCCTAATACAGGGTTATAGTCGTTTGGGTAACAAGGTACTAATCCATCTAATCACCAAATGGGTTCCATAAACCCTAAATCCATGCACACATCAACATAACAGAAAAGATCCGAAATATTACCTGAATAACGCACTCTCTGTGTCCCCAAACCGCAGAACTCGAATCCCTTGCTGTTCCTTTAGCCAAAACTCATCTCCTCCTTACACAACAATTTCTTCAAGGCCCTAATATCCTTCAATCTTGCTCTAGATGCCCACAGCCGTTTAGGGTTCTTCTCAGTCGACTAAAGACGGACAATGACGGCCTATAAGTGCATTATATACGTTCCAAAACCAAACGGCTAGGGTTTCCGCTGAACAGCGCAGACTCGCCGAGTCCATAATGGACTCGTCGAGTCCAGTCGCGAACCCGCGACCCAGTCTGCGGTCCTACTCGGCGAGTCTGGCTCCAACTCGCCGAGTCCCCTCCTAAAACACCCCAAAAACAATATTATAAAAATACCTAAAATTCCGGGCTGTTACAACTCTCCCCTACTTGGACTAGACTTCGCCCTCGAAGTCTCACTCTGCAAATAACTCCGGATGTTGCTCCCGCATCTCACGCTCCGGCTCCCAAGTCATCTCCGATCCTTTCCGGTGTTGCCACTGAACCAACACCAGAGGTACCTCCTTGTTCCTCAGAACTTTGATCTTCCGATCCCTGATAGCTACTGGTCTCTCGGCGTAATTCAGGCTCGCATCCACCTGAATATCCTCTAGTGGAACCACTGCCGATTCATCGGCTATACACTTCCTCAACTGCGATACGTGAAAGGTATTGTGGATCTGTCCCAACTCTGCTGGCAACTCCAACCGATAAGCTACCCGGCCTACCCTTGCAATCACACAAAATGGACCTATGAACCGGGGCCCCAACTTGCCCCTCTTCCTGAACCGGATCACTCCTTTCCAAGGAGAAACCTTCAAGAGAACGAAGTCGCCAACCTGAAATTCAAGCTCGGACCGGCGTCTGTCCGCATAACTCTTCTGTCGGCTCTGGGCGGTCAATAACCTCTGTCTAACCTGCTGAATCTGCTCTGTCGTCTGGAGTACGATCTCTGTACTGCCCATCACTCTCTGTCCCACCTCTCCCCAGCAAATGGGGGTCCGACACCTCCTACCATACAACAACTCAAAAGGTGGCATACCAATGCTCGAATGATGGCTGTTGTTGTAGGAAAACTCTGCCAAAGGTAAATGCGCATCCCAGCTACCCCCGAAGTCTAACACACACGCTCGAAGCATGTCCTCCAGTGTCTGAATCGTCCGCTCGCTCTGACCGTCTGTCTGGGGATGGTATGCGGTACTAAAATGCAGTTTAGTACCCAGCTCCTCATGGAATTTCTTCCAGAACCTGGAAGTGAAGTGTACATCGTGGTCCGAAACAATCGAGATCGGCACTCCATGCCGAGATACCACCTCCCTCACATATAACTCCGCCAACTTCTCCGCTGATGAACTCTCGCTGATGGCAAGGAAGTGTGCACTCTTCGTCAATCTATCCACAATCACCCAAATTGCATCGACTCCTCTGGCAGTTCTCGGCAATTTGGTGATGAAATCCATAGTAATCTGTTCCCACTTCCACTCAGGAATCTCCAAAGGCTGCAACTTACCATGCGGTCTCTGGTGCTCGGCCTTAACCCTACGGCAGGTCAAACACCTCTCAACGAACCAGGCGACGTCTCTCTTCATACAAGGCCACCAGTATTCCTTCCTCAAGTCCAAATACATCTTTGTAGCACCGGGATGGATCGAGAATTTCGATCTGTGAGCCTCCTCCATCAAAGTAGCACGCGTACCGCCCACGAATGGTACCCAAATCCGACCCTGAAACGTCAGAAGTCCTCGTCCATCCTTAACGAACTCTGAAATTAACCCAACGACCCGCTCTTTCTTCTGCATCTCGGATCTCACAGCCTCGGCTTGTGCCCCACGAATAGCATCCAATACCGGAGTCATCACCGTCAGTCTCAGGCATAAATCTCGCAATGACGTGCTCTCCGCCCTGCGGCTCAATGCATCGGGTACCACATTATCCTTGCCCGGGTGGTATAGGATTTCGCAGTCATAATCCTTGACCACATCCAACCATCTCCTCTGACGCATATTTAGGTTGGGTTGATCCATCAAATACTTCAAACTCTTATGGTCCGTGTATATCGTACATCGAACCCCATACAGGTAGTGACGCCAAATCTTGAGAGCGAACACTACCGCCCCCAACTCTAAGTCATGCGTGGGATATCTCGCCTCGTGAGGCTTTAGCTGCCTCGATGCATAAGCTATCACATGACCTCTCTGCATCAACACTGCACCCAGTCCTGAAATCGATGCGTCGCAATATACGACAAAATCTTCCATCCCTTTCGGGAGAGCTAATACCGGGGCTTCGCACAATCTCTGGCGAAGTGTCTCGAAAGAAGTCTGTTGCTCGGGTCCCCATGAGAATGCAACACCCTTCCGGGTCAATCTGGTGAGCGGTACTGCGATCTTGGAGAAGTCCCTAATAAACCTCCGATAGTACCCCGCCAACCCAAGGAAACTCCTGATCTCGGAAGGTGACTTCGGTACCTCCCAACTCATCACTGCCTCGACCTTGGCCGGATCGACCAATATCCCTGCCTGATTAACAACATGTCCAAGAAATTGGACCTCCCGCAACCAGAAGTCACATTTGGAGAATTTTGCATATAGCTTCTCCGACCTCAGTACCCCAAGGACCTCCCTCAAATGTCCCTCATGCTGCTCTCTAGATCGCGAATACACTAGGATGTCGTCGATAAATACAATCACAGACCGATCCAGCATCGGCCTGCATACCCTGTTCATGAGGTCCATGAACACTGCCGGGGCATTGGTGAGCCCGAAAGGCATCACCACGAACTCGTAATGCCCATACCGCGTCCTAAATGCTGTCTTCTGGACGTCCTCATCCCGTACTCTTACCTGATGGTACCCTGATCTCAGATCGATCTTGGAAAACCAAGATGCCCCTTGCAACTGATCGAATAAATCATCGATCCTCGGTAACGGATAGCGGTTCTTGACCGTCACCTTGTTCAACTCCCGATAGTCAATGCACATCCGGTGTGAACCATCCTTCTTCTTGACGAATAGAATCGGTGCTCCCCACGGCGAGCTGCTCGGCCGAATAAATCCCTTCCCCAGCAACTCCTGGAGTTGCGAGGACAACTCTTGCATCTCTGGAGGTGCGAGACGATAAGGCACCTTCGCAATAGGGGCAGCCCCCAGAATCAGATCGATACCAAACTCTACTTGCCTCGCAGGAGGTACTCCCGGCAAGTCCTCGGGAAAAACATCTGGAAACTCGCGCACCACTGGAACCTCCTCCACTGACCTCGATCTCTCGGAAGCCTCCCGCGTATCCATCACATACGCCACAAAACCCTTACATCCCTGCTGTAGACATTGCCTCGCCCTAGCGGCCGAACAAAAAGCTGATCCTGAACGGGTACCCTCGCCGTACACCGTAAGAACACCCCCACTAGGGTCTCGTATAGTCACCAACTGGCGCTCACAGTCGATGACAGCGCTGAATCGGCTCAACCAATCCATGCCCACGATGACACAGACATCACCCATCGCAATAGGAACTAGGTCAATCGGAAACTCAACCCCGAAAATTTCTAGTACGCATCCCCGAAGAACCTCCGTGGCACAAACCACCCTCTCGGCCGCTATAGAAACGCTCAGAGGCCGACTTAACGGCTCACGACTAATACTGATATGCTGACTAAAAGCTAAAGATACAAAGGACCTACTCGCACCCGAATCAAATAACACTAGAGCAGGCATAGAGTTCACAAGAAAAGTACCTACACATATATTAACATAAGCATAACATCTCGACTTTAAATAAATACGTGAATTATAGCATACCTGCCACAACATCGGGCGCAGCGCGGACCTCTTCTGCAGTCAGCTGAAAGGCTCTCCCGCGAGCCCTCGGGGCCTCGACCTTCGCCGGTCGAGTCTCAGTAGTTCTGGTAGTAGGTGTAGATCCCTGACGAAGCTGCGGGCACTCGGCCTTCCGATGGCCTGTCTGGTTGCAATGAAAACAAACCATAAACCCCTTAGGACAATCCCTGGCAATGTGTCCTTCCTTGCCACACTTGTAGCAACCACCAGCTCGGCACGCCCCCTCATGACTTTTGCCGCACTTCCCGCAAGTGCGGCCCTTCTGACCTCCCATCCTCGATTAAGCGGACTTGATCCGCTTGGCTGCCGGCTGAGGCTGAGCCGGCCGCCGGTCCACCTGCCGAGACTCGGCCTCCTCCATGGCCTGGGTCTCCAACTCGATCTCGCGCTTCCTGGCATTCGCCTGAAGCTCAGTGAAAGTACGATAGGTGGAGTTTGACACAAACTCCCGGATATCCCTCCTCAAAACGCCTAAATACCGGCTCATCCGTGACTGCTCTGTAGACACCAGCTCGGGGCAGAACATCGTCCTCTCGTGAAACTTCCGTGTGACCACCGCAACGGAATCGGTACCCTGCTTAAGAGTCAAGAACGCCAGAATCAATCGTTCCCTCTCCACTGGGGGAACGTACTCGTCCCTGAACATGTCAGTAAACCTCTCCCATGTCACCGCTGTAATCTCCGCCAAAGTGAAGTTCGCCGTCACGAACTTCCACCAATCCTTCGCTCCCAGACGGAGCTGGTTCAAAGCGAACCGTACCCTCAGGTGCTCCGGGCATGAGCAAGTGTAGAAGCACCCTTCAATGTCGGTGATCCACCTCATCGCAGCAATCGGATCTTGCGTCCCATCGAACTCAGGGGGTTTCGTGTTGCTGAATTCCCGGAATAGCAACGAATCGCCCCCTTGCGGCCTGGCAGCGGCCACGGCTGCGGTAGCGGCAGCGGCTGCAGTCTCAGTCAGTGCAGCGTACCACTCTTCGAACGTCTCCATCAGAGTGGTCTTAATAGACCCAAACATCTCCGGGATCTCAGCCCGGATCGCTGCAGCTACCTCCTCCTGTATCATCTGACGAATATCCTCGTCGCCTACACCGCTCGAACTCGCCCCGTGGCGTGTGGTAACCATGATTTCTCTGAAATACAACATAAAATTATCAGAGACTCCATCAAGTACAATTGCACTTGATACGCAACCCTACTCAGTCTCCGATATCCAGGGATTCTTACTTGGGTCTCCCACCGACCCGGTGTCTTCGGTAGTACGGGCCCAATACTACCGACCACACCGTATCAGTATTCGTCCCAAATCTTCCTCCCCAAACCCCGAATAGTGAGTACTCTACTTTGATATGCACTATCTACCTGTACGCTACCAAATATCTCATATCGGCAAACTCCCTAGACTAAGGCATCACAAATCTGGCCACTCTAGTCCTATCATGAATACCTAGTCTTCTAGCATGCATGACAATTCATAATTCATTGCATAACATAACATTGTAAGGTATTCTGGGGATCTTTACCATTCGGGCGCTGGCTGATCGTACACACTGCTTCTTTCTTGTTTACCACTTTACCATTTATAAAAGTTTATGCCTTTATTATTTTTTTTAAACGATTTTCCTCAAATCCTCGGTTTGAGTTCAGTTACAGCCGAAGGTACACCCGAATCCCTCAAACCAAGGCTCTGATACCAATTGTAAAAACGCAAATTTCCAATCAAAATTTTCATTTAAAATAAAGTGGATTATTTCAACCAAATATAATTATTCCAAATTTCATATCAAAATACAATCATAAAATCCCCAAGATCTCAAAACATCAACAGTGTGTACGCGTCATGCCGGCGCCTTTCCACAGTCCTCGCTAGTACCTGAAACACATACATGACAACTGTAAGCATAAATGCTTAGTGAGTTCCCCAATATACTACTTACGCATATACGCCTTTCCAGGCCTTGAGATAATCGCCTTCCGGCCCATAACATATTGCCTTCCGGCCCATAACATAATGTCTTCCGGCCCATAACATATTGCCTTCCGGCCCATAACATATTGCCTTCCGGCCCATAACATATTACCTTCCGGCCCATAAACATACATAGCACGCATAGCAAATACCTTACCATTTATAGCACGTCTAACACAAATCATATCCGACCTTCCGGTCGCACAGTCAAACCCTTCCGGGTACAGTATAGTGAGAAGACTCACCTCGCGGGTAATGAAAACTAGCGACTCCTGAAATCACTCGCACTCGATCCGCCGAGCTACAGACTCCCTATAATATCATATATCCCTTATTAATACTTTTATCTTTCAAGACAACTGACCCTAAGAAATTACATGTAGGTCAACTCTGGTCAACGGTCAACGGTCAACTTGACCGGACTCGGCGAGTGCAAAGGCGACTCGGCGAGTCTAGACGTCCTCCCCAACTTTCCCTGATGTTCCCTTTCTACTCGTCGAGTATCCCTCTTGGCTCGACGAGATCCTCATGGAAGAATCGCGGGGCCACCCCGACTCCACTCGCCGAGTCTGAAGAACAGCTCGACGAGTTCCAGTCAATCTCCAAGCTACTCGCCGAGTCTGTTCGTCGGACTCGGCGAGTCCATGCCATGCAGTCGATCAAACTGCTTCCTGAGATAAGTATTGTCCCGAAATACACAAGCATGGGACCTTCTGGACCTCTAAAGGTCCTAATACAGGGTTATAGTCGTTTGGGTAACAAGGTACTAATCCATCTAATCACCAAATGGGTTCCATAAACCCTAAATCCATGCACACATCAACATAACAGAAAAGATCCGAAATATTATCTGAATAACGCACTCTCTGTGTCCCCAAACCGCAGAACTCGAATCCCTTGCTGTTCCTTTAGCCAAAACTCATCTCCTCCTTGCACAACAATTTCTTCAAGGCCCTAATATCCTTCAATCTTGCTCTAGATGCCCACAGCCGTTTAGGGTTCTTCTCAGTCGACTAAAGACGGACAATGACGGCCTATAAGTGCATTATATACGTTCCAAAACCAAACGGCTAGGGTTTCCGCTGAACAGCGCAGACTCGCCGAGTCCATAATGGACTCGTCGAGTCCAGTCGCGAACCCGCGACCCAGTCTGCGGTCCTACTCGGCGAGTCTGGCTCCAACTCGCCGAGTCCCCTCCTAAAACACCCCAAAAACAATATTATAAAAATACCTGAAATTCCGGGCTGTTACATGAGTCTTATATGTCAAGAGGATAGTGGGAGTCTTAAAGATCCTGAAAGGATAATCAAGAATAAAAACTTGTAAGTTTATCACTAGCACACGACTTGAGGTTTATAACCTATCGTGTTGACATATTCTGTGCTCATTCCAGTTAAAGTTGGCTTTGCATATGAGTTCTTAGAGTTCTCAATTGGTTGCATAACAACTTGGAAGAAATGGCAGGCCCTTGAGCTGCTAGCTGGTAAGAAATTAAGATTGAGTTCAGTCCATATGAGTTTGGATTTGTCATTATCCTTGTCTTGTGACTATGGTTTTAACAATTCACATGGATAAGAACACAAACACCATTAAATCTAAGTGTCACAAGGTTTCTCTCCGATTCATGAAAATGATGGTGAGGAAACACTTTCACTAAGTAGATTTTAACTAGATAGCAATTGAGATATTTGCATTCTCAAAGTCGTTAGTGGAGCGTGCGTGGTTAACCGACACACTAACCTGGACTTGTGAGAAGTGGCAAAGGTCTAAACAATTGAGACTATGATTACGGCATTCCTTTTCATAGTTCTTAAATTGTTTAGACACACCTGTGAGCTGTCTAATGAAAGGTGTATGATTTTGATAAAGTCTTATCAAAGCAAACTAGTATCAGAAAAATGAACTTTGGTAAGAAAGTCAATAAAGTATTGATTTCAAGAAGTCCAACTGATTTCTGGATACATGTCAAAGCTAGTGGGAGCATAAGTGTTATGCTAATAATCATCATGTTAGTGGGAGCATGATAATTATCATAAGTATTGCAAGTTAGCAATGTTAATTATAGAAAACAAAAGTTTCAATTTGTGAGGTTGCAGGGGTTGAAAAAGTTGTTTTGCTATAATTAAAGGAGAGGAAATTATACTTCATTTCAATTCTAAAAGCTTAGATTGAGAATTTAATCAAATTTAGTCAAGGATATATATATGAATTTCCTGTTGGAATGGCTCAACATAAGGAAATTATATATATGGGTTCATTATTTGCGTTCTAAAATTCGATTACGATTACGACATCCCTTTTCATAATCTGAATTATGAGAATTTGGCAAATAGAAATTAAAATATTATAGCCAAAGACTGGTTTAGTCTTTATGTGAGACATCATAGACTGGTTTAGTCTTTATGTGAGACATCATGAATTGTGTCCCATATGATTCGGATATAGGATCGATTACATGTGCTATATTCATCCTTTCTAAAATTTTCCAAATGCCTGGGGCATTAAGAAGGGAAAAGATCTAGAACTGGATATGACTAAAACGATTAACCAATTTTCGAGAACAATCTAAGGTTTACCAAAGATTGGTTGCTCAGGGACAGTTGGAAGTATAGTGTTAATTGTTGGAAGAACCATATTGACATATTCTGAAAAGAGGCTACTCTTGTTCAAACGTGATAGTCAAAAGGGGAATGTGGAAATGATACCATTGGTGGAAGTTGTTTAATAAATCTGTGTAAGATTTGGAAACTTAATACAAGAAGGATGTTTCCAAGGAGTTGATGTCCTTTGGAATGCTCTGTAATGTTTGTTGTCAAGTCTTTATGACTTTGTGCATAATCAGTTGGTTTATTTCACATAGTAAGGATCATAGACAAACATAGAGTGCATACTTGGTGTATGGCAAAACTATTATTTTGAAAAACATAGTGTACATGCTCAGAGCATGGGACAACTATTATTTTAATTCAAGAATAAAGTTGATAGCTGAAACAGTATGCAATGAATAATGTGTAATCATATGGTGAAAAATAAAAGGTGTTTTATTTATGTTCATAGGTTTTGATACCATATTAGATTCAATTATTCTTGTGTTTCATTTTGCATCTTGTGACTTCCAGAATAAACTAGGTTATTCTTCCTTAATGACTCAGTCATTCAAACCATCCACAGTCGGTCATATGTTGGAAGTAGATATGAATTAAGACTGTCATGGGTTGGCTTGTAGAGGTCCAAGTTGGTGGATAAAGTTGTGCTACAACACTCATGAGTACTTATAAGTTCTAAGTATTGGATTCAACCCGCGCTCATTGGAATCACTTCATGGATTTTATCACGAGTGATCATGAGACTATAATATCTTATATTCTTCAAACCTAGAGATACGAGTTGTTACTATGAGTTGGTTGTACATTGATTGCACGAAAACACATTTGGTAACTCGATGTTATAAAACGTTCCTTTGTGTATGATTCAATAAGTAGTAAAACAAGCCATATGAGTCGAAGTTTATCCATTCCTTTTACCTTCGGGATAAAAGTGATATATGTGGGCCCCTCGATGATTTAATGATGACACATGTGAGTGCTTGGCCAAGCCAGGACTGATTTGATCTATTCAATCAGTCAGTCGTCGTGAATCGGAAATCGGGAAACAACAAATGGACAGAGTGAATGATTTTAATCCATGTCTCAGTCCATATGATATCTAGAATGGAGGAATATATGATCCCTTATCTAATGGACAAGTCATTGACAAAGGTCAGAGTTCATCGACAAGGTCAGAGTTCGACAGAAGCTTTTGAGAGCTACGATTGCTGATCGGTTCCTGAAGTCATATGCCATAATAGTTTTAGACTTATCCAAGTAGGAGATTGTTGGATTAATGTCTAAGTCCATAACTATAATTGGTAAGACTTGACCCGACCTGGCATAGTCCATTTGGGTTGCATGGCATCATGCATTTGGATAGACTATAATGAGAGAAATAACACTTAAGGTGTGTTTATATATTATAAGTTCTAATATATTAATAAGGTTACTTAATTAGTATTGAACAAGAATTAATTTGGAATTAATTAAGTGATCAAAAGGAGACTAATTAAATATATGTGTTGATTGTGTAAATCGTTCATTCTTATATATGTGGGCTTGTCATCCAAGATTCCTTATGTTGGACTAAGTCCATGGGGTGACCCATGGATACTCCATGGAGGTTAAAATCCATGGAGCATAAGGAATGGGTAAAGTTATGAGTTACATGGCATAACCCTAAGATCCACCATATAAAAGAATCCCATGGCTCAAGAAATCGGGCACTAGTGTGTGAATATGAGGGCTAGACGATTTCAAGGAGTGTTCCATTTCTCTCAAGTCATTTCATGTGCATTTGGTGTTATGTGAACCATTTGAGGTGTCACACTTGGGGAACTAGGCACTCAAGCTTCATGAAGACATTCTACATCAAAGAGGTATGAAATTCTAACTTGAGATATTCATATGAATCAATGTTATTTTGCTAGTTAGGATGAATACCTTGGAAAGTTCATATTTGAATGTATAATGGAGAAAACATAGATCCAAGGTATTTAAGGTTGCATGTACACATAGGAGTGTTAGAATGCTCAAAACCCAACAATATGAACTAGTAACAGCGACCTCATGGCGATGATCGGATCCGGAACCCCGTTAAACACAAGGGGCTTCGTATTATCGAAGTCCCGGTATGGAAAGCTCTCTCAGCGCCAAACCCAGCAACAACAACGACTGTGGTGGCTACATCAACAACAGTCTCAGAAAGTGCAGTTTATCACTAATCAAAGTACTCTATCATAGTGGTCTTAATAGACCCAAACATCTCTGGTAATTGCGCCTAGAAGAGGTACACAACCTCCTCATGAATGATCTCCCCAACCCGATCCTCAATCAATGCTGGCCTATCCTGCGCACCCGCTCCTGATCCTGATTTGGATCCTGCCTCAAACCGTCTTGTAATCGCCATACTGAAAATGAACCAAGGATATATCAGATAACATGCATATAACACCATGGGGACCAATTCCAAAAAAACTTGGTGGCTGTGACTTCCCTGCTACGCGTACGGGTCCTGTGCTTCCAGTATTATGGGCCCATACTACCTTCCACACTTACTTGTATTTGTCTCAGAGGATCATCCCAACAACCCTAACAATACTCACTAGAATATGCATACACTATATCCTCAGTTCGTAGAGGAAGGCTATACATTACGCCCTGATCGGTTGACCCCACACAACTTATCCATTAAACTTCCACCAACCATGCAACACTCATGTATGCTAAACATCCATAACTTGAGGACAAGTTATGGACTCATAATACTATTTAATGAAAAAGACTCTTCATTTTTTTATGAAACCTATGACACTTTTATGAGTTTTAAGATTCATAAATGTGACCTTTTATGTAACTTGAGGACAAGTTACAAAAACACATTTTATGAACTACCTCTAGATTAATTAGGATTGAAAACAACTAAAACACAATTTTTTTTCCATTAATCTAAACTAACTCTTAAATCAAGGAAACACAAAAAAAAATAACTTTTGGATTCCATAACTTATGGAGTTTCATGTTTTTTTATGATGAAAGTTTTCATGTTCCATAACTTAAGAACAAGTTATGTAATTCTTTAAAACATTAAGACCATGTTTTGTAACTCCATATAAAAATTTGAATCAATTTTTTTTAAAACCTTTTCATATCCATAACTTATGGAGGTTTCAAGAAACTCTTTAGATCAAACTTTTAAAACTAATAAAATAATCATATCATTTTATCTTTTACTAAATTTGACCTAATTAAACTCATATAGCAAATGATTCAAATTTTAAAAATAATTAGTTTTTCACAAAAACAAGTAATTATTTTAAAATTTGACAAACGTCAAGTTTTTTTTCCCTTTTTTTCAACTTTGAAAATAAAACATTTGCATCAATATAACAAAAAAAAAACAACCCATGGCTCTGCTACCATTGTTGGGTTTTGAGCATCCCAACACTCCTACGTGTACATGCAATCCTAAATACCTTGGATCTATGTTTTCTCTATTATACATGCAAATATGAATATTCCAAGGTATTACCCTATCTAGCATACAATCTTTTAATACTTGGGTAATATAACAAGTTAGAATACATACCTCTTGATGTGACTTGACTCCATGAAGCTCGAGAGCCTAGTGCCCCAAGTGTGACACCTCAAATGGTTCACACATCATCATCAACACTTGGAATATCCATGAGAAGAAGACACTTTATGCTCAAATCGGCTAGCCCTCATATATGTATCACTAGTGCCAATTTCTTGAGCTAAAGGAGTCTTTATATAGTGTGGCTGTTAGGGTTACACCATGTAACTCATGACTATACCCATTCCTTATGCTCCATGGGTTTTAACCTCCATGGAGTATCCATGGGTCACCACATGGGTTAAACCCAACATAAGGAATCTTGGATCATAAGCCCACATATATAAGAATTAATGATTTACACAATCAATCCCCATATATTTAATTAGTTTCTTTTGATCACTAAATTAAGTACAAATTAATTATTGATAAATATTAATTAAATAACATGATTTCATATTAATATATTAGAACTTATAATATATTAATATGTCACAAATGTCTTTTTCTCACAAACGGTCTATCCAAATGTTCCGATGCCATGCAACCCAAATGGACCATGCCGAGTCGGGTCAAGTCTTACCAATTATAGTTATGGACTTAGACACTAATCCAACAGTCTCCCACTTGGATAAGTCTAAAACTATTATTGCGTATGACTTCAAACCTAACTGGCAATCGTAGCTCTCAAAAGCTGTTGTCGAAAACTGACCTTGTCGATGAACTCTGACCTTTGTCAATGACTTGTCCATTAGATAAGGGATCATATTTTCCTCCATTCTAGATATCATATGGACTGAGACATGGATTAAAATCATTCTCTCTGTCCATTTGTTGTTTCCCGATTTCCGATTTATGACGACTGACTGATTGAACAGATCAAATCAGTCCTGGCTTGGCCAAGCACTCACATGTGTCATCATTAAATCATCGAGGGTCCCACTGATACCACTTTTATCCCGAAGGTAAAAGGAATGGATAAACTTCGACTCATATGGCTTGTTCTACTACTTGTTGAATCATACACAAAGGCACGTTTTATAACATCGAGTTACCAATGCGTTTTCGTGCAATCAATGTATAACCAACTCATAGTAACAACTCATATCTCTAAGTTTGAAGAATATAAGATATTATCGTCTCATGATCACTTGTGATAAAATCCATGAAGTGATTCCAATGAGCGTGGGTTGAATCCAATACTCAGAACTTATGAGCACTCATGAGTGTTGTAGCACCACCTTGTCCAACATCTTAGACCTCTACAAGCCCAACCCATGACAGTCTTGATTCATATCTACTTCCAAAATATGACCGACTGTGGATTGTTTGAATAACTTAGTCATTCAGGAAGAATGACCTAGTTATTCTGGAAGTTAAAACATGCAAAATGAAACACAAGAATAATTGAATCCAATATGGTCTCAAAACTTATGAATATAAATAAAACACCTTTTATTTATCACCATATGATTACACATCATTCATTGCATACTGTTTCAGCTATAAACTTTATTCTTGAATTAAAAAACACTAGTTGTTCCATGCTCCGAGCATGTACACTATGTTTTTCTAAACAATAGCTTTGGCATACACCAAGTATGCACTCTATGTTTGTCTATGATCCTTTTCTTTGTGAACTAGATCAATTGAACATAATTTCAATGATTCTCTTTTCACACTCCCAAATCCTTGTCTTAAATGTATGAATTCCAAATTCCTATCATTTATCGAAATATGTTTAGATTTTAAACTTATATGCACTGTTTCTCTTGTAATGATTATGCACAAAGCCACAAAGAGTTGGCAAAAATCATTACAGAGTATTCCAATTGAGACCTACTCCTTGGACACAAAGCCTTATGTTCGAAGTATGCATTGCTTTGAACATGCTTCTTGCACTAAGTTTTTTTTTCGAATCTTACACAGATTGCTTCCATCTATGGAGACAACTCTATATTCCCATTTTAACTACCACTTCTGAACAAGAGTCGCCTCTTTTCAGACTATGTCAATATGATCCTTCCAATATTAACAGTATACTTCCACCTGTCCTTGAGCAACCAATCTTTGGTAAACCTTAGATTGTTCTCGACAATTGCTTAATCACTTTAGTCATATCCAATTCTAGACATTTCCCTTCTTAATGCCCTGAGCATTTGGAAGAATTTAGAAAGGATAAATATTATAGCACATGCAATCGATCCTGTACCCAAAGCAAATGGGACACGATTCATGATGTTTCACATAAAGACTTGATTGTAGATCAGTCTTTTGCTACAATATTTTTTATTTGCCATGTTCTCAAAACTTTGACTATGAAGAGGGATGTCGTAATCATAATCGAATTTTGAGAACGCAATATATATGAATTTTCTTAAGTTGAACCAAACCAACATAAAATTCATATATATTCTTGACTAAAGATGATTAAAATCTCAATCTAAGCCTTTTAGAATTGAAATGAAGTATAATTTCCTCTCCCTTAATCATAGCAAAACAACTTTTTCAACCCCTTTAACCTCAAGAATTGAAATTTTTGTTTTCTATAATTAACATTGTTGTCTTGAAATACTTATCATAATTGTCATGCTCCCACTGACATGATGATTATTAGCATAACACTTATGCTCCCACTAGCCTTGACATGTATCCAGAAATTACTGGACTTCTAGAAATCAAAACTTTATTGACTTTCCTACCAAAGTTCAGATTTCTAATACTAGATTGCTTTGATAAGACTTTAGCAAAATCATACACCTCCCCTTAGATAGCTCACAGGTGTTTCTAAACAATTTCAGAACTATGAAAAGGGATGCCGTAATCATAGTCTCAATTGTTTAGACCTTTGCTTCATAAGTCCATGTTTGTGTGCCGATTAACCACGTAGGCTCCACTAACGACTCTGAGACTACAAAGATTTCTATCTACTTAAAATGTACTTGGTGGAAGTGTTTCCTCACCATCTTTTCATTAATCAGAGAGAAGCCTTATGACCCTTAGATTTGATGGTATATGGGTTCTTATCCATGTGAATTTGTCAAAACCATAATCACAAGACTAGGTTAGTGACAAATCCAAACTCATATGGATTGAACTTGTGAAATCTAAACTTCGTGCCACCTGGCAGCATAAGGGACTGCCACTGTCTCCTTGAAATACAAGTTTTTCTTCTTGATTACTTCTTGAAACCCTTTCAGGATCCTTTTAGACTCCCAATGTCTCCTTCACCTACAATACATTCTTGCCAAATATTCAAGAGATAGTGTGGATTCTAATCAGGATAAACACTTAACACAATTGGCCTTAATCGGTCTTTGTTTTATCCAAAACATCACAACTTACCAATTTCAAATGTACAAGAGTAAAAACTTTTACTCTTATATTTGAGAAGTGTTTTAAACCTTCTTTAAGACATGTCACTCAAGTTACAATCTTAGAGTATAACTCTAAGAATTGTTTTTTATTTTGGAACGAAGTATGAATCATCTTCTTGATTTAACCACTTCAACAATTCATAACTCTTCTTCTTAACTATCAGAATGCACTTAGAGGATGAATTGTGATAAGGTCTCAAAATCATTAAGATGGTCTTAAAACATGATAGTAAAGTACTCTCCCATCTGTTCAGATTTGAGAAACTTTTATCCTTCTGCCTAATTTGATTCTTCTTATTCGTTCTGTCATACATTGAAACTTTTCCAATGTTTCAAAATTATACTTAATCTTGTAAGTATAATCATATTTACTAAAGCTTAGTAAATCATAATGAATAGTCTTATCCATTTTTTGTGGTGAACTTTGGCTAGTGCACAAGAATGTGTACTTGATCCCTTAGTCCTTCTCTTGAGTCACATATTGATGTGAACACGGAACTAGTCTTAATTTTCCAAAGTTTAAAATTCTCATACATCACACTAAACGCCTTGTATGATTCCAAGTTTCGGTAAACTTGGGTGATAAGAATCTTTCCTTATTTGGTAAATTTAGACACTACCACAAATGAAAGAATCAAATTCATATTTCCAATATTGCTATAAACATACAAACATCAAGTTTTCATGAATGCCATTGTAAGGAGATAAAAAAAAGTAAAACAAACTTTTTTTTATTTGAAAATGCAGAGAAAACTTTACCTTACAATGCAACATAAAATTAAAACTATGTTATTACATGTTTCCTAGCAATCTATCATAACTCCTAAGGAGTAGCTCAAGAATCCGATCTTCAACCAAGCGATAGAAATCCATCTTCGCAATCAGATTCAACATACTCTTCTTTTAAGTTTCTTCACTTTTATTTGATTCTTAAAACATCAACATGTGACCCAGTCACATTATGTAACAAGAATCTCAGAATAGAAACTTAACAGAGTCAGATAGTGGACTTTACCTGAAGTAGAGTCAAACTTATTGACTTTAACATCCTTAGGTAAATAGGCTGCTTCACCATCAATGTCCCTTACTTTGGCAATATAACCATATGGACCCATTGGTAATGGTACATGGGACTATCTTAGACTTAGCCTTTCTCTTTACCATTTGGTCAACTGAATGGACTATGGCCGATCCCTTTCCATTGGGAAGAGAATGCTTTTTCTGGATTTCTAGTGTCATCATTGTCAATGTCCACTGATCTTAGGAAATAGATAAGATCATTAAGGGTCTTGTCATAGTCTGTTTCATAGGAGTCGCAAAGGAACTCACTATGTGACTTAGAATGTGATTGGACATCAAACTTTCTCAAGACTTTGACACCCAACTCTCCCGGCTTGTCAATATGTGACTTTATCTCCAAGATGCAATCACACATAGACTTTGCTTGCCAATAGGGCTAAAGTGACCTTGAACATGTGGGTTTGGGAGTATAATTGGAAGAGGTGGAGGAAGTGAAGTTCTAAGAGATTTGGGAGGATCATAGATGTTTGAACTAGAAATATTTTAGGAGATATTCAAGATAGTTGATTAAAAGTCCTTAATATAACACCCAATATGAAATATTAAGGCTAGGACCCTACAAACTATTTTATAACTTGGAATAGGGATGCCATAATCCAAGCTATAAAATATTTGAAGGTAGGTGAATGACGATTCGCCAATTTCCACCAAGATAAACGAAATGTATTATTAGGTTTTAATTGGTTTTGAAACTCCTAGGTTCTTTTGAGATTCATTGAACTTTTCAATGGCATGTTTCAATCTCGAGTGTGCCCTTCAGGTTTTGTGACTGGGATGCCGAGGTTCACAAAACAAGGTGTGAATAACCATGCAAATATACTTGGTACCCTTAATATTTACCCCTCAATCGATGTGCTGGTTAGCCACACACGTTCTACCGATGTTATGATAAACATTAAGTACCCTTTGCCTACCTTGTTAAATCAACCTAGTGTGTCGGTTAACCACACACACTCCACTAACTAACTTAAGAAAGTGCAAAGTGTAATTTCATTGGTTAACACCAAATTCACATTTTCCTAAGTAACTAAGATTGGGAATTTATAAATGTTTAATTAATTAGTATTAATCATTAATACTTTTAATGAAGGGAGAATTATAGTCCTTGTACTACCCATTCGGATAACGACCCTCTACCGGTCAAGGAAGCGGTGGGTGAGAGTGGACACCCATTAAACTGTCATTTTATAGGCAGTAACCTTATACCCCCCTTATAGACCGGCTTCGTGAATGAGGCCTACTAATGGTAAGACGACTTGGTCTTATACATATATATAAATATTATTAACTTATAATATTATAAAGTATAAGGGTTGAATTTTAACTTTTAAAATTATAAGGGCTTAACTTGGAATTAAAGTATTCATGGGAAAACTTTACAAATTCCAAAACTTGAGGGCAAGTTTTGAAACTATTCAAAACTTTTCATTTCCTAACTTATGAGTTTAATGGTTCATTAAAATGAAGACTCTTCATTTTTTATGTAACCTCTTATTTTTTAATAACACTTTTAAAGAAGTGACTCTTAAACATCCATAACTTGAGGACAAGTTATGCAGTCATAATACTATTTAATAAAAAAGACTCTTCATTTTTTTTATGTAACCTACGACACTTTTATGAGTTTTAAGATTCATAAATGTGACATTTTATGTAACTTGAGGACAAGTTACAAAAACACATTTTATGAACTACCTCTAGATTAATTAGGATTGAAAACAACTAAAACAGAAATTTTTTTCCATTAATCTAAACTAACTCATAAATCAAGGAAACAAAAAAAAAACTTTTTGGATTCCATAACTTATGGAGTTTCATGTTTTTTTATGATGAAAGTTTTCATGTTCCATAACTTAAGAACAAGTTATGTAATTCTTTAAAACATTAAGACCAAGTTTTGTTACTCCATAAAAAATTTTGAATCAATTTTTTTTAAACCTTTTCATATCCATAACTTATGTAGGTTTCAAAAAACTCTTTAGATCAAACTTTTAAAACTAATAAAATAATCATATCATTTTATCTTTTACTAAATTTGACCTAATTAAACTCATATAGCAAATGATTCAAATTTTAAAAATAATTAGTTTTTCACAAAAACAAGTAATTATTTTAAAATTTGACAAACGTCAAGTTTTTTTTCCCTTTTTTTTTCAACTTTGAAAATAAAACATTTGCATCAATATAACAAAAAAAACAACCCATGGCTCTGCTACCATTGTTGGGTTTTGAGCATCCCAACACTCCTAAGTGTACATGCAATCCTAAATACCTTGGATCTATGTTTTCTCTATTATACATGCAAATATGAATATTCCAAGGTATTACCCTATCTAGCATACAATCTTTTAATACTTGGGTAATATAACAAGTTAGAATACATACCTCTTGATGTGACTTGACTCTATGAAGCTCGAGAGCCTAGTGCCCCAAGTGTGACACCTCAAATGGTTCACACAGCATCATCAACACTTTGAATATCCATGAGAAGAAGACACTTTATGCTCAAATCGGCTAGCCCTCATATATGTATCACTAGTGCCAATTTCTTGAGCTAAAGGAGTCTTTATATAGTGTGGCTATTAGGGTTACACCATGTAACTCATGACTATACCCATTCCTTATGCTCCATGGGTTTTAACCTCCATGGAGTATCCACGGGTCACCACATGGGTTAAACCCAACATAAGGAATCTTGGATCATAAGCCCACATATATAAGAATTAATGATTTACACAATCAATCACCATATGTTTAATTAGTCTCTTTTGATCACTAAATGAAGTCCAAATTAATTCTTGATCAATACTAATTAAATAACATGATTTCATATTAATATATTAGAACTTATAATATATTAATATGTCACAAATGTCTTTTTCTCACAAACGGTCTATCCAAATGTTCTGATGCCATGCAACCCAAATGGACCATGCCGAGTGGGGTCAAGTCTTACAAATTATAGTTATGGACTTAGACACTAATCCAACAGTATACACTAAGCAACTATAGTAATGATTCCAATTCAATATAAAAAAACCCTAGACTATCAGGCATCATATAATCATGCAATTCTATCATGCAATTCCTGAAGCTCTCTAGCCTATCACTAGCATGTTGTTCTAACATTTCATATATCAGCAAAATCAAAGCTAAGGAAACCTAACAAGTATGGGTATTTTCGGAACCACTCTCATGTCCGGGCTCTGGCTATTTGTATACACCACATCTCTTAAAAAGTCAAAGTTAAGTCAAGGCCCTTGTTCCCGATCCCAAGCCAACAATTAAACAAAAACATGACAAGAGATCGAGCCCATGTCCCTAACTGATATTGCCTTATTTATACACATTTGTAGGCAATATTTTAATACATTTTCATTAATATATTGGTTATTTGCAAAGATATATTATATTTATTAAATTAAATTGTATTTTGCAGCTAAATGGAACACTCTTGAGGAATATGGACCAAAAATGACAAGCATTGGAACTTTGGAGGATCGAAGATTAAAAGAAGAAAAATTCAGCAAAAAACCCAACTCACGACGTGGCACTCAACCTCACGACATGATGAGGGTATTCTAGAATATTAGCATATGGGAAGTTAGAATCCTTGCCCAATATGGATAACTACTGAGCTCACGAAGTGAGACACCAAATCTCATGACATGAGCCGCATATTTTCCAAAATTATAAATATTCCTTCACTCTAACTATTTAAAGAGGCTTTTCGAGAGAAGACATTCGAAGATACTCAAGGTTTAATGTCAAAAGAGTACATAAATCATTATTTTGGAGGAGAGTTTTCTTGAAGATCGAGATTTTGAAGAGGTTTGCATACTTGAATCATGTCAATTTCTTATGAACTTGTGTGTTTACTTTCAGTTATGAGTGTTGGATAAGGTGTCTAAGTCCATAACTATTTCTGGTATGTACTTGACCCGAACCGACATGGTCCATTTGGGTTGCATGGCATCATGCATTTGGATAGACTAAATGAGAGAAATAACACTTGTGGTTTGTTAATATATTATAAGTTCTAGTATATTAATAGTATTATTTAATTAATATTGATCAAGAATTAATTTGGAATTAATTAAGTGATCAAAAGATAACTAATTAAATATATGGGTTGATTATATAAATCATCCATAACTTGTATAGTGGGCTAAAAATCTCCATGGATTATCAAGTTCGGTTAAACCCATACGATGCTCCATGGAACCTCCATGGGAGTTACAAACCCATGGGTCGTGGAAATGAAGAGTCATGACACATTAGGGTTTACATGGTGTAACCCTAGATGTGTCACACTATATAAGGAACATGTTATCTACCAAAATTGGCTACACAAGAGCATAAGAGGGCTAGGCCGATTTTTCAAGTGTGTGCATTCTCTCAAAAGTCATTCCAAAGGCATTTGGTGTTGTGTGAAGCATTTGAGGCATCACACTTGGGGTGCTAGGCTCACAAGGTTTCAAGGGATCAAAATCAACTACAAGGTATGTAATTCTAGCCATTCTTTTAGGATAAAAGTTCCCATGTATGCTAGATAGGATTATGAACCTTAGAAACCATATTTTGCATGTATTTTAGACAAACATAGATCAAAGGTTTTTTAGGGTTACATGTACACTTATACATATACATATATATATATATATATATATATATATATATATATATATATATATGTATAAGATCAAGTCGTCTTACCGCTAGTATGCCTCATTCACGAAGCCAGTCTATAGGGGGGTATAAGGTTGTTGCCTATAAAATGGAAACTTAATGGGTGTCCACTCTCGCCCACCGCTTCCTTGATCGGTTGAGGGTCGTTAGCCGAACGGGTAGGACAAGCTCTAACAAACTTCATTAAAAGTATAATGAATATTAAAAAGTAACTAAATGTTTTATTAAATTCCCAACCTTAGTTACTTTAGGAAAAATGTGAATAAGGTGCTAATCCATGAAATTACACTTTACACTTTGTTTAAGTCGTTGGTGGAGCATGTGTGGTTAACGGGCACACTAACTTGGACTTAACAAGGTAGGTAAAGGGTGAATTAAGGTTTATCATAGTGTCGGTGGAGCGTGTGTGGTTAACCGGCACAACGATTGAGTGATAAACTTTAAGGGTACCAAGTGATTTGCATGGTTACTTCACACCTAGTTTTGTGATCCTCGGTATCCCAGTCACAAAACTTGGAGGACACACTCGAGATTGAAACATGCCTTTGAAAAGTTCATTGAAATCTCAAAAGAATCTAGGAATTTCTAAGAACCAATTAAAAACCTAATATTTATATTTCGTTTTTCATGGTGGAAATTGGTGAATCGTCATTCACCTACCTTTCAAATATGTTATAGCTTGGATTACGGCATACCTCTTCTAAGTTATAATATATTGTGATTGGATCCTAGCCTTAATATTACATTTGGGTGTTTTATTAAGGACTCTCTTAATATCTAACTAATCTTGTCCTCTTCTTTCAGATGTCTTCAAACAATGCCGCTTCTGGCTCTAATCCTAATGGCTCCTTTACCCTTATGAACTTGTGTGGGAAAGTCACTTTTGATGGATCCAACTTCAATGAATGGATCAGAAACATCAGGATGATTACCTGCTACGAGGATAAAGAATATGTCCTCGATAAGGAGCTTAAGGAGATTCATGAGACCACTGTAACTCCCCAGGAGATCGCTGAGTTCTGGGCACATGAAAGGGATGATACCAAAGTGGCATGCATCATGTTGGCCACCATGATAGTAGAACACCAAAAGTCCTATGAGGAATTCTACCCTTTTGAAATGCACCAAGATTTGATGGAAAGATACCATCAAAGTGCATGACAAGAGAGGTATGAAATCTTCTGCTCCATGATAACAACTAGGATGAAGGACGGAGACTTCGTCACGAGCCACATGTAGAAAATGCAAAGTTATGTGGATCGTTTGCTGAAGCTTAATGTGAACTTCCCTGAGGAGCTTGCAATAGATATCACTTTGCACACCTTACCCTCGTGTTATGATCAATTCCGCATGACATATCACATGAATAAGGAAGAGGTCACACTCAACAAACTTCAAGGACTCCTCAAGACCGCATAAACAGGTCTTAAAGGTAAGTAAGTTGTTAACACTCCTACTCCTACTCCAAACTCCGCCCCTGTCTTGGCAATCAGAAATGGTAGAGGGAAGAAGAGGAAGAGCTCTTCGAAGGGTACCAAGGCTAGGACCCTTGATGGCTCTTCTTCAAGTGGAACCAAGAAAGGTTTCGTCGCTCCTTCTTCTGACCCAAAAGAGGCTGAATGCTTCTGTTGCCATGAAAAGTCGCATTGGAAGTGGAACTGCCCAAAGTACCAACAAGATGTGAAGGATGGGAAAGTTAAACCCAACCATGCAGGTATTTACACTATTTTATCTAATAACTCACCCTATTCTAACTCTTGGGTCCTTGATACCGGTTACGGTATTCATATTTGTTCTGATTTGCAGGGACTAAGAAGAAGTGAAAATGTGGAGCATGGAAGAATAAACTTAATCATGGGGAATAGGAAAGCTTTACCTGTCACCAAGATTGGAATTTATACTTTATCGCTAAGTAGTGGGTTTAGTTTAGATTTGAATAAATGTTGTTACTCACCAAAAATGGCAAGAAATATTATTTCCTTTCATGCGTTGTATAAACAAGGTTTTACCTTTTCATTTGATAATGAAGTTGGTTCGATTAATGCTTTCTTTAATAATGTTCTTTATTTTAAAGCATTACCTTGTGATGGTGTGTATGAAACTGTATCTGTGGTTGATAACTTAGGAAATAATGTATTGTGTATTGATTCTTTAATGATAATAACTTGCATAAAGCATCATTATGGCACTGTCGTCTTGGACATATAAGCAAGAAACACATAGGCCAACTCCAAAAGGATGGAGTCTTGAAATCATTTGACTTAAAGTCAGATGATAGTTGCGAATTATGCTTACTTGGAAAAATAATAAAGTCTCCCTTCACTAGTACTTGTGAGAGGGGTGAAGGTTTGTTGGATCTCGTACACACAGATGTGTGTGGACCCTTCAAACATGCCACAAGGGATGCTAATCGTTATTATTTGACTTTTACTGATGATTACAGTAGATATGGATATGTCTACTTAATCAAACATAATTCAGAGACTTTTGAAAGGTTTAAAGAATTTAAACCAGCAGTCAAGAATCAATTGGGCAGGAACATTAAGATGCTTCGATCTGATCGAGGTGGTGAGTATCTTAGTTCAGAGTTCCTCGACTATCTTAGGGAATGTGGGATTGTCTCACAATTGACACCTCCCAGGACACCGCAGTTAAATGGTGTAACTGAGAGGCGTTATCAAACCTTGTTGGATATGGTTCGTTCCATGATGAGTCGAGCTTTTCTACCAATCTCATTTTGGGGGTATGCCTTAGAGACTGCCGCCCATATCCTTAATCTAGTCATTACAAAGAAAGTTTCCAAAACTCCTCATGAGATGTGCACTGTAAAGTACCCAAACTAGACCACATTAATATTTGGGGTTGCAAGGCTTTCGTGAGACGCGAGACTGATGATAAGCTCGAACCTCGAAGTGAGAGGTGTATTTTCATCGGCTACCCACAGAAATCCTTTGTTTACCTCTTCTACAGACCTAGTGAAAATGTGGTCTTTGTAGCTAGGAGGGCTGTCTTTCGAGAGAGAGAGTTCATAAGCCAAGGAAACAGTGGGAGGCAAGTTGACCTTGAAGAAATTCAAGATTCAAGTGGTGAAGGAACTTCAAACCCTAGGACTCAACTTAAGAAGGAAACTCCTATTGAGCCAATTGACAAGTCTGTACCTCTGAGGCGTTCTACAAGGGTTAGGAATGCACCTGAGCATTATTATGGTTTCCATATTACTGCGGAAGGCGAGACACTTATCAGTGATGGGACATTGGTAAGTCTGGATGAACCTAACAGTTACGCGGAAGCCATGACAGGCCCTGAGTCATCCAAGTGGAAAGAGGCAATGGACAGCGCGATATAGTCCATGTATGACAATCATGTTTGGAACTTGGTTGAGAATGTACCAGGTCGTAAGACTGTAGGGTGCAAATGGATCTTCAAGAAGAAGACCGACATGGATGGTAATGTACACACTTATAAGGAATGACTGGTTGCAAAGGGTATCTCACAAACTCCGAGAGTTGATTACGATGAGAATTTTTTCTAGTGGCCAAGATTAAGTCTATTAGGGTTCTGTTAGCCATAGCTGCATTTCATGACTATAAAATATTGCAAATGGATGTCAAAACCGCTTTCCTTAATGGAAAGTTGGTTGAGGATGTTTACATGAGTCAGCCAGAGGGTTTTGTCAATACAGAGTACCCTAATAGAGTGTGTAAGCTTGAGAAATCCATTTATGGATTAAAGCAAGCACCTCGCAGATGGAATCTTTTCTTTGATGAGAAAGTCAAAGAGTTTGGCTTTTTTAGGAGTGAAGATGAATCTTGTGTATATGTCAAGGCTAGTGGGAGTATAGTTAGCTTTTTGGTATTGTATGTGGATGGCATACTACTCATAGGAAATGACATCGCAGCTCTGCAGGAGGTTAAGTCCTAGCTTGGGAAGTGTTTCTCTATGAAGGACCTAGGAGAAGCTGCCTATATTCTAGGGATAAGGATCTTGAGAGACCGGAGTAAAAGACTAATTGGATTTAGTCAGAGTACCTACTTGGATAATGTGCTGAAGAGGTTCAGCATGAAGGACTCCAAGAAAGGAGAGTTACCCATCCAGAGTAACGCCAGATGGAGTAAGACACAAAGCCCAAGTACTAAGGCTGAGATAGCATAAATGAGTCGAGTACCTTATGCTTCGGCAGTAGGATCGATCATGTATGCTATGACATGTACTCGGCCTGATGTAGCCTTTGCTTTAAGAATGGTTAGCAGTTATCAGGGGAACCCTGGCAAGGCACACTGGACTGCGGTAAAGAATATCCTCAAGTACCTACGGAGGACTAAGGATTGGGTCCTTACCCTCGGCGGGAGTGATGAATTGAGAGTTGTAGGGTATAGTGATGCTAGCTTTCAGACTGATAGGGATAATTTCCGCTCCCAGTCTGGCTGGATCTTTACCTTAAACAAAGGAGCAATTTCTTGGAAGTGCTCCAAGCAAGAGACAGTGGCTGATTCAACTTGCGAATCAGAGTATATAGCAGCTAGAGAGGCAGCAAAGGAGGTCATATGGCTAAAGAACTTTATTGGAGACCTTGGAGTTGTACCAGCTATTAAGGAGCCAATGGAAATTTTCTGTGATAGTGAAAGTGCAGTTGCCTTAGCCAAGGAATGAAGGGATCACGGGAGATCCATACACATCAACAGAAAATCCTATTTCATCAGACATTGAATAGAAGAAGGACTCCTCGTGACAAAGAGGGTATCATCGGATGAGAATCCAACAGATCCCTTCACAAAGGGACTGACTCGGGTTAAGCATCTCCAACATGCTTGGAGCATAGGGCTGAAGGATGATATTAGTTTTAGTAGTTAGATAATTTTGAAATTTGTAAAGTGTATTTGACATTTGATGATGAATAAAAGTTGTGTTTATTTATGAGTAAAGTGTTGTTATCTCTTGTCAATCATTTACTATATTTCTTTTGCATGTTTTGACTTCCAGAATAATTATGTTTGGTATATCATATTATTCAAATCTCCACAGTCGGTCAAATGTTTGAAGTAGGTATGAATCAAGACTGTCATGAGGTTGTTGCAGTTGTTGGACATGGCTACAACACTCATGAATGTTCATAAGTTCTGAGCATTGGACTCAACCCACGCTCACTGGTATCACTTCATGGAATTTATCTCGAATGATCGTGAGATGGTAATATCATATAAGTCTTCAAACCTAGAGATAAAATTTGTTGCCTATGAGTTGGTTATGCATTGATTGTACGAAACCGCATTGGTAACTCAATGTTATAAAAGGGCTTTTGTGTATAATTCAACAAGTAGTAGAGCAAACATGTGAGTCAAAGTTTATCTGTTCCTTCTTGGATTAGAAGTTGATATCTGGGCCCCTCGATGATTCTGTTTTGACCTATGTATCAGGATCGGTCAGAACTAAGTTGATGTGTTCAATTAAGTTCTCTGTCAAACAAATCGAAAATCGTGAAACAAACTGCTGGACAATAAGTAAGACATTGTTTCATGTATTTGTCTGGCTGATATCTAGAATAGAGGATTATATGATCACATATCTTAAATGGCGTATCATCATCTTCTCAGTTCCGCGAGACCTTGAAAGAGCCACGATTGTTGATCGGTTCCTGAAGTCATACTTGCAGTTATAGTTATTAGACTTATCCAAGTGGGAGACTGTTGGATCAGGTGTCTAAGTCCATAACTATTTCTGGTATGTACTTGACCCGACCCGACATGGTCCATTTGGGTTGCATGGCATCATGCATTTGGATAGACTAAATGAGAGAAATAACACTTGTGGTTTGTTAATATATTATAAGTTCTAATATATTAATAGTATTATTTAATTAATATTGATCAAGAATTAATTTGGAATTAATTAAGTGATCAAAAGATAACTAATTAAATATATGGGTTGATTATGTAAATCATCCATAACTTGTATAGTGGGATAAAAGGCTCCATGGATTATCAAGTTGGATAAACCCATACGATGCTCCATGGGAGTTACAAACCCATGGGTAATGGAAATGAAGAGTCATGACACATTAGGGTTTACATGGTGTAACCCTAGATGTGTCACACTATATAAGGAACATGTTATCTACCAAAATCGGCTACACAAGAACATAAGAGGGCTAGGCCGATTTTTCAAGTGTGTGCAGTCTCTCAAAAGTCATTCCAAAGGCATTTGGTGTTGTGTGAAGCATTTGAGGCATCACACTTGGGGTGCTAGGCTCACAAGGTTTCAAGGGATCAAAATCAACTACAAGGTATGTAATTCTAGATAGATCCAAGGTTTATTAGGGTTGCATGTACACTTAGGAAGTGTTAGAATGATCAAAACCCATCAATAAGTAGCTAAACCCGTTTACTTTCATTTAGCTAGATGAAACCTTGAATTTATGGTGTATTTATTTAATTTATGGATTTTAATAGTTGGTTGTGTGTATGTGTTTGATTATCATTACCTAGCATGTTAAAGTTGTGATTTTGTTGCTTAAATTCAAGTTAAGTGTAGCTTAGTGACCATTAAACTACATGAACATGATTACCTAGTGATTTAGTGACCATTAAATTGCTAGAGCCAGGATCAACCAAATCTTAGAAAAGTAATAAAAGTAACAAATTTAGCTGTGCTAGAGAACATAAATTGTGACCATAATTGTGTTTGCTTAGATAAATCTACATGTCCCATCTATAATTAATAACTAATTATGTGTTTTGCTTATGTATAATCTTACACGGTAGTTCATCAATTCGTGAAAATATTAGTAAGTTTCGACTTGAATTGCTAATTATATAATAATTGGTAACCAACTTTAATAATCCATAATTAATAACTAACCGTAGGGAAAATGTGGATTCGAACTAAATGGAAGCGTTTTTAGAATATTGATTAAAACCATTAGTTAAGTGTTTAAGTTTGTTTGAACTTGAAAAATCAGATAAAAAACCATTTTTGAGTTTTGCTTGTTTTTAAATTAATCTATTAGTATAGTAAATTTAATATCTTTTTCACACATCAAGCTTTTGGTACCATTGCCGGGGAACGGCTATTTTAGTTTTTAATTTAATTGCTTTAGGTTAATCGATCCTTTTTTTGGGGTTAAACCTTCAAAAAGTTAATTTTTAGCATTAGTTTTTTTTTCTGAAATATTAAACTCGCGACGTGAGCTCTTAAAGCTCACGATGTGAACTCAACTGTTTCACGTTTTCTTTCGATTTTGCTTACTGTTTAGTTTATCTGCTTCACCACGTCGTTGTATCACTACCACATCGTGGTAATCGTTCAGTAGGAATTTTTAATTAGTTTTTGTTCGTTTTTTCTTTTTGTTGTAGTAGTTTATGACCCGCGGATCAAACACACTAGTGACACCACCACCTGAAGATCCCGAGTCAGCTTTTCCTAAAAAGAAGGACAACAACATAGGAGTGTCAAGCAAAAGTTTGAAAGAAGAGAACAAGATAGACTTCTTTGTGAAGACTCCTACCAAAAATGAATCCGTTTACGAGCCCGAATCAGAAACCAAAAAAAGTAGTAAACCCGAAAGTGAGCCAAAGAGCATCATGACGGACATAGTTAACATGACAATGGAGGCCTATAAGAAAAGAATACAAGAGGACACCGGTCCAGGACTTGTGCAACCCGCAATTCTAGCTATTTCTACCTTCGAGTTTAAGGTGCATATCCTTACCGCGCTAAAGGATATTCCATTTTCTGGAAAACACCGTGAAGATGCATACAAGCACCTCGATGAAGTCAATGACATAGTCGACTATTACAACATTCCTAGTGTTCCTCAAGAGACTGTCTTGTTATGAATGCTTCCAGTTACTTTTAAAGGAGAAACTAAAGATTGGTTGATGACACTTTCACCTGGCTCGATCACCACTTGGGCATAGATGCGCAAAGAATTTCTTGAACAATTTTTCCCACCATCAAAAGTGTCTAAAGTCAAGAAGGCCATAGCAAATTTTGAGCAACATGTGGGGGAGTCATTGTACGAGGCTTGGGAAAGATATAAAGCGCTAATAAGCAATTCTCCCTAACATGACCTAAACAAGCAACAAGAAGTCTCGATCTTCTATGATGGGATAAACGTCAAAACAAGGAAACTCCTTGACTCTCAAGGACCTTTAACAAAGAAGAATCCTACTTAAACTAAAGAATTAATCGATGAATTTTCAAATCATTCACGGGAATATCACAACCCTCGTAATGTTGGAACTAGGGGAACCCGGAATGGTGCATAGGAAGATATGGTGGTGGTAATGGCAATGTTAAGTAGCAAGGATAGGAGAATGACCAAGATAGATCAATCCATACACGCGATACGCGTGGGTTGTGAAAAGTGCAATGATCCGCATTTGACGAAAGATTGCCATTTAGACAAAAACAGGAATAAGAAAGCTCAAGTATACTACTCAAGTGGAGACCGCTATGATGAAGATTAGAGAAAGCCAAAGAAGGAATGGTTTCCTTACAATAAGTACAAAAAGCAAAAAATAAGAGAAATATAGGCAAACCGACCGAGGCTACTACCAAAAAGAACAACCTGAAAAGAAAGTTGATTTGGAGTCCATACTTACTAGGTTCATGGAGGCTTAAAAAAACGTCACAATGCAGCGGATGATACTATGAGAAATCATGAAGCTTCCATTAAAGACATTCTGAATCAACTTGGGCATTTGAAAACATTGGTTAACGAGCGGTTACCTCCTAAAAATCCTGATAATAAACTACAACCGCATGGCATGGCCATCGATACTGAAGAAGATACTATTTCTGAGTTTTTAGTAGCCTTGGAAGAAGAGACAAAGTAGCCTAATTCATAGACAAAGCGAATGAAAATCGAAGAAAATAATGTTGCTGAATTACCGACCTCGCGACATGAGGATTCAAACCTCACGACGTGTTATCCGTGTGATCTAGCTTTTCGTCCTCTGCTACCATTTCCTTCTCGAGCCAAAGTTCACCCACTGGAGCAAGAACATATCAAGTTTATGAAGCAAGTAAAGGTTATTCCTATTAATACACCTTTTATTGAATCCTTGGCATAAGTACCCGAATATGCCAAATTTCTTCAAGACTTACTTGACACTCGCCAAAAACTGGAAAAGACCTCCAAGGTATTCCTTAGTAAGCAGAATTAGAAAGTTATTATAAAAGGGATACCACGGAAGATGGGAGATCCTGGACGCCTTACAATTCCATGTGAATTTAGAAATAATATGATGACATATGCTTTAGCCGATTCTGGAGCGAGTATATATTTGATGCCCTATTCATTTTATGAAAAGCTCAACCTTCGAGAATTGAAGGCTACTAGAATGGCAATTAATATGCCCAACCGTTCAGTGACTCATCCTCGAGGCATAGTTGAGGACATTTTGGTAAAAATTGAAAATTTTATTTTTCCAACTGACTTTGTAGTGCTAGACATGAAGGAGGATAAAGATTTCCCAATTATCCTTGGATGCCCTTTGCTTAATACCGCAAGGAAAGACTTTTGGAGTGGAAGACGAATTCAAGACAGGTTGTGCTCAAAATGAAGTATTTTTCATGGATGAAGAAACCGAGCTTTAGGAGTTGGAGAAATTGATGAAAGAAGAAATTAAAATAATAGAACAAGTCAAGCTTACTAAGCCTAGAGCTTCGATTCCAATGGTTTTCGAGGTCTTTGCTTATAAAACTCCAAAGTCCCTAGTAAGTGAAGAAAGTTTTGTGTCAAGTGATGAAGAAGAAGAAGTTACACAAGACTTGATACAACCAATGTTGGATAAGGAGAATGTTGAAGTTCGGGAGCTACAAAAAGGAAAAGTAAAATTGCTACTTGTTCTGGAGAATAAATGGGTAAAACTAAAGCTTGAGGAAGACGATTTAAAGTGAAAAAAGGAAAATTATAAGAAAGCATATCTTTGAAGAGTGCAGGCGTACAAGAAAAGGTGGAGAGAATAGAAGGTGCAAATGGTGATTGAAACTCCAAACAATACAACGTAGGGCGCAAGGAGTTCGTCTCGTGACTCCAATAAAAATAAATGCTTCTCGGGAGGCAACCTAAGTTCGGTTTGCATTTTTCTTTTAGCTTTTGCGACTTTAGTTTTGCATTTTGATTAAGTTTAATCATCAAAGTCATCTTACTTTTTAAAGATAAGTAAAAATCAAGTGTGGGGTTTCAATTATAGAGTGGTTGAATATTTTTCGGAAAAAATAGAGTTTTTGGTCAAAAATCTCAATAACACGACGTGGGAATAAGCCCACGTCATGATCAAATTATTTTGCCCAAAAATCCAGTCATTTTCAAACTCCCTGCGTGTGGTTTAACCCTCATGACGTGAGCCATAAAAACACCAAGTGGGGGGGACTAACTTTAACATTAAACTATCATTTGCAACCAAGTCGCATGAACGGACGAACACAACCCCAAACTTTGATTTTATGCCGAATTTCTTCAATATTTTTCTTGGTTTCGTTCTTAATCTTCTTTTTCGGTAAGATCTCCATCCCTTGTTCTTGTTAATTTCTTCTACTTTTACATAGTAGAGTTAAGGTTTGTGTTAAAGCCTAAACATCAAAATTGATTCAAATTTATGGGATTTAGAGCTTGCATGTTACTTAGAATCGAGTTATAAGCTAACCCCAACCTTACTTTTAGTTCGGTTTTGTTCCTATAATGTTCGATTTCAATATGTTCGTCGACCGAACTCACGACGTGGTCTTTGTGACCACGACTTGAGAATTGGGTTTACAGCTCATGTAATTTTATGCCTTTGATTTGATCTATGGTTTTTGTTGTATGGTTTGTTTTCTGGTTATTTTGCAGGTAATATGAGTCCAAGAGTAGCTCCTTCACAGCAACAAATGAATGTTTCAAGTTTACACCCATTTTACGATGTTCCCGATGTCCTTCCATAAGAAATGTTGAGCAATTAAAAAAACAAGTTGGGTTGAATTTAAAATCATGATTTTGCCATTTCATCAACCATAAATTGGAACAAGCTAAATGAGATTGGGTTGATGGAGAGGTTGAGCCAGTATCTCACTAAGACATTTTTTGACAACGGGGCATCTTTTACTTGTAACGGATGGAGAAGTTTGCCTTCAATTAAGGAATAAGTTTTCAAGGAATTATGTGTGGAGTTTTTCTCGACGGTTTCTTTTAGGCAAACACAGTTGATCCTTATTATGCGCATGCCTTGATTTTTCATGTAGGTGGTCAATATCGTGAGTGTAGTTTGGCCGTGTTTTCTTAGAGAATGGTCTTGTACGAATTACAAGAAACAATGTCTCCCATTTTTTATAGGCTTTTATGATTGGCCGCTTGGGAATTCTCTCAAGGCATAAATGGGTATGAATTTTGGAATACAATTTCAAATGGCGAGTGATGAGTTAAGAAACTTTTTGATCGTTTAGATCTTTAAACAGGTTAATCACAAAGGCATAAAAAAAATATCAAACACAAGAGTGAATCAAAATATGTCAAATGATTCAATAGATTCAAGCCTCAGCAGAGCTCGACAAAGAACTTCCGCTGCAGAGGCTACTAGGGTTACAAACGATAAAACAGAAAAAATTTCTATGAATGATCGACTTCAAATCTTACGTACTAAGATGCATGCAAGCATCTATATATACTAAACCCTAGAACATAAAATCACGGATGGACAGGCCCAATCTGGATAGAAAAATGGACTAAAGAACGAGCCCAAGACGCAACACTTAATGGATTCTACAATCTCCCCCTTTGCGTCAATTGGAGCGAGATATCATTTCGGCTTGATGGGTCCCGCTGCAGGAACTTTCTTGGTGGTTTCAAACAAACGTGGAATGAGGGCGAGGATGGTCTGTTTGAACCGAATATACCACTGGATCATGTCATCAAAATACTTCTTGTCATAGTAGAGTTCTGCTTGCATCGATTGATGATTCCCAGAACATGGTCCAAGCATGCAGTGGTATACAGATGTTTATCCGCCAAGACGAACAAGCATTTTTGGCCTTCGTTCCTTGTGAACATGACAGAGTTCTGCTTCGGGTCGATTCTTCCCATCTGCATCACATTTAAATCACTTGCAGAACCAACAAGAAAGATGGTAGGATTTTTATTGAAAATACTTACGATCTCCTGATCCATCTTGGCGACCTCCATGATGTAGCAGACCAACATCCTTTTGAAGTGATCAATGATTGGCCCGTATTCAGCTTCGTTGGTGAGGATAATGTTGTGCAGAATGATCCAATCATGTGGATTCAGGTTAGGAAGATCGGCAAGTGAAATAGCATGTTCTGTTTTGGAAGACCCCCTCAGCACTTTGAACCGAACGTTTGTGAAGTTACCCTCCTGAAAGGGTTTTACGACCCGAACGTTAATGATCTTCTGAGCACTCCATGTCTGATACTGTGGCTGAGCAGACCTCAGATAGAATTCAACGATTTCCCTATCAACCTTTGGGTGAGGATGAAGGACATCAACAATATGGGAGAAAGCGTGAAATATGAAGGCCTTTCGGGTCAGTGGCATATCAAACTGAGAGTCGACAGAATTGATCCAGTCCAAGGAAATCACCGGTTCGAGCCACAGGATGCTAGGAGTATCAATTGCCTCTTTGACAAACTTCTCGAGAGTCCACGGAGGAAATAGAGTTTTTCGACTCTCAAGTAGATCACGAGCCTCCTTCATTTTTCTTTCATTCGCCTCGGCTCTCTGGCAACGCGAGCACTCATGTCTTCATCCTTTTCCCGACCTTGTTTCTTCAAGAGATTAGCGATGGTCTCTTTATCATCATCGTCATCACTATCTTCAATAATCTTCTTGCCTTTATCTTTAGCACCCGAACCTGAAGGTTGACCTGTTGGAGGAGGTTCGGTTGCTTTAGTAGAAGTAGGAGGCGGTTGAGACACATCTTCTTCCCCTTGTTTTGGATGGGCCACGAACTCCGGAAGCCCTTCAATTTTGCTGAGTAGATCAAGGGCGGGAGCAAGCTTCTTACCTAGAGTACGCCTCACATAATAGTTCAGAATGGGATCATGCGCTTCAATAATGTTGGAGAAGGCGGCGTGGACATCCGAAACACACGTAGAAATGACCGCTCGCTCAGATCGGAGAGACGCAACCTCCTTTTCTGATTGGAAGAGTTGAAGACTCTTGACCTTTAGAGCAGTGGTTTTTCGAGCAAGAGCATCCATCACGGAGTTTTCTGAAGCGATATCTTCTTGCAGCTTGGTCAAGCGCTCCTCAACAGTCGCCTGGAAGGTTTTATTGTCATCGTCGAGAGACTGACGAAGACTGTCAAAGGATTTCAATTCGGATGTGAAAGAATTAACCAGCTTCTAGACAAGAGAGTCAAGCTTCGCTGCATTGTAATCAGCGGCTCCCTGTAAAGACTTTAAAAAAGTGTTAGCATCGACAATTAGTTTTTCGACTTTTTCGGTCGCAGCAACACATGCCTTGGTAGATGCGTCGATAGCAGCAGTGGCAGAGTTGATGAAGGCTTCATGAGCCTTGGTAAACGTATCAACTAGCCCCTGAATGGCAGCCTCTGAGATAGTGGACCGAGAGGAACAGGAGGAAGCGATGAGACTGTCGATTTTCTCGTGAAGTTCCTTGAGATGCTTTTTAGTGACAGGAGCATCATCGTCATCATCACTTTGAACCTGATACGGACTATACTAGACCGAGTCAAACGTCATGTCTTCTCCACCAAGAAAAGGTTGATCATCTGCTGAGTGGTTGGGAGATGAAGGCGAGGGTGGAGGTTCGGTTGTGGTAGTAGGTTCGGGTATGGAAGTTTGTTCTGTAGCGGGTGTGGATTCGGGTGCTGAAGTATGAACCCCCGTATCAGATACGTTGGTTTGAACTCTAGTGGTGGTTGTTGTCGTAGCTTCTGTGAAAACAGGAGGTGGTACAGGGATAGAGGTGGGTGGTATTTGAGTAGTGGAGGTTATGGGGGGAATGGAAATAGAGATAGAGACTGGAGGAGGAGATAGTGGTGTAGTTGAAACATGTACCTCAGGTGAAGGCAAACGAGGAGGAGTGTCACCTCGAATCGACTCCTCAGAGTCTGAGCTCTCATCCTCTGATTCACTGGAAGAAGAGGCAAGAATGAGTTTGCGCCTGGGCTGAGTTTTCCTCTTCTTAGGAGGAGGTGATTGAGCTGCCTTCGAAGGTTTTCGCTTCTTTGGAGAAGGACGTTTCGCTCCTTTGACAACTTTCTTGTCTTTCCCTCTTTCTGGTTTCTTTCCCCTGGGAGCAGGTCTGTCAGTGTCTTGGATTGATTGAATCATTTCTGGAGTGAGCTCTCTGGGGCCTGAACGAAGAAACTCCTTGTAAGTCTTGATGATGCGACTGTCCCTTGGAACACACGCATACATTGACTCAGGGATGGAGCCAATGAACTGAAATTTAGAAGCATCAGACACTATGATCTTCATTGTGTGGAAAATACCGATCGAGGAGAGTGGAGAATCAGCAACGACAGGGACATGATACTTGTCCATTGCCCACTTTGTGACCAGAGTCCAGAATCTGGCATAAGAGATCTCAAAATGGCGAGAAGTAGACGCAAGGCTTTGAATCAGCTGCTGCCATAAAACCGATCCATAGTCGAGATTGACTCCGTGGTACATCCCATAGAGAATTGTCATAAACAGTCGGCTAGCCCCATCAGAACCTGCACTTCGTTCTGATAATCCTTTGAACAACACAGTGAAGAAGCCATTCCACCGAGGAGGAAGACATGATTTCTTGAACTTGGTAACAGTGGTTAGAATTTCGGTATATCCCATGTTGTAAAACATGGAGAACAACTGTCCCACAAGAATAGACTCAGGGTTAACCCTTGACTCACAAGGCTCGAACCCTAGAAGAGAAGATAATCGATGTTTGGAGATGGAGGTTTTGGTATCAAGAATGTCGAAGAAGATGCGATCGACAGACTTGTCATAGTGGGCAGTCGAGAAGATCTGCGACAAACACTCCATTGGAACGATTTCAGACTTGGTTAATGCTTGAACCAGTGGAGAGTGCTTAAAACACTCCACGATTGGGAACATGAAAGCGTCATAGACATGTGGGGTGAGATCAATGATCAGGCTTTGTTGAGGTCGGATAGGCAGAATGTGGGAGGTGGTGTGAACAGAAGAAGAATCCGCCAAGGAAGAGTGTTTTAGAGAAGAAGATGAACAGTGGGAGAAAATAATTGTTTCTTGCTCTCTGAATTTTGGGTGCAGTAAAGAGATAAAAGACTTTAGGGTTTACCCATTATACCGTGGGTTAGGAGAGAGAGAAGAATCCGCCCTCAAATCTTCTTGAAAATCGAAGCGTTTCCTGAGTTGATTGATGTGTGACAGATTAGCAACCTCTATGATTACGCATGAGAGAGAAAAACTCATCCGTTTTGCACGCCTTCCCATCAAGCGCCGTTTTGAATGCCAAAACGTTTAGACTTTCGGCTGAGTCAGCAACTTATCCTTTTAAAATGAGCTGTCTTCATAGATAAAAGTAAACACGTGTAGTATTAGCCATAATATCCCGTTGAGAATATTTCATTAAAACCGGAGCCATAAAAATAGCTTATAATGAACGAAACCAGATTTTTGGAAAATCAAAAAGATTTTTGTGCATAGAGTGTCAAAGATAAAGAAATAAAGCAACACATATGTGGGAATTTGTGATGTCAATAAAGACACGAAACAGTGGATCCTGGGCACGAATCTCTTCCTTCAAAGTCAAGAGAGACTTTAAAGTGTTAGTGTGGTTTCCCGTTGAATTACGATCAATCACTTGTTAAGAAGTGTTGAAAGGCATCTTTTAATAAGGCTTATTTGGGAGGCTTTCGCTTCAGTTCAGAATTCCTGATCTTGACATAAGACATAAATCGACTGAAGAACTTGTGAGACCAATGTGGTTTGTTGAACAAGTAGGCTTGGATAATATTTAAGTGACATGCTAGAAATACTTGGTGTGAAATCTCAAAAAAAAAAATTAAAATTGGATTCGAAGGGAATAAATGTTATGATATGTAACGATTTCATAAGAATCACACAAAAGGAAAATTAGAGATTTCATGGTACAACCACTTGGGTGAATTCGTTAATTCAAAAGTGAAAGCTAGAGCAAGTTTAATTGTTCACCGTCAATGCATAGTAGCTATTGAATTGTGGGTTTCACTTAGCACATAGTGACACGAAGCTAAGATCACTAACACAAAGATTGTGTAACCATAAACCTCAGTGGTAATTTCTGAGAGTCTCAAGGGTTACTTCTATGAAGCGAATATGATGGAGAAAAATATTTGAGGTGGTATAAAGAAACCAAAGTACCTCTACTATAAAAATAGTGACCAAGCAGAAAACTCTTAACTCATATGAGAAAAGAGTATGGTAGCTCATGATTAGAATAAATGTATCAGCCTAATTGGGAAGACAAGGTTTGTATATACCAAGTCAGTAAGGCTTAATTCAGAATCAGTTGAGGCTTTGGATGACATGCAACAGCATGTTTCTAGGGACACTTAGCTATGGAAAAGTGTGAGAATGATACCTGCCCCTTCGATAATCTGTAAACTATTAATATAAAAAAAAGAAGAGACAAAAAGAAAAAGAAAATATTTTTGGAGTTTTTGATATTTTTGTAAAAAGAAAAACAAAACAAACCAAACCAAACAAGAAAAAATTTTGTGGAACCGAACCCGAAATAGACCGAACGCTCGGTTCATTTCTGTTCAAAAAAAATGTTTTTGGAATATTTGGAAAAACTATTTTACAAATGGATACAACCAAAAATATCACCTTGTTTAGATAAGTGAAAAAAAAAATGCAATGGGATCGAACCCGAAATAGACCGAGCGTTCGGTTCATTTCGGTTCCCATGTTAACCGAGCCCGAAATAGACCGAGCGTTCGGTTCATTTTGCTTCCAACATTTAGTTCTGAGAATGTATTTTTGGTACCGACTCCGATTCCATCATACCTAGGCCTTGCAGAATTTTATTAAAACTTGCTTCAGGAAGGGCTTTGGTGAAGATGTCAGCTAGTTGATCATTGGTTCGAACAAAGTGAATCTCTACGTTTCCGTGTTCCACATGATCCTTAATAAAGTGATACCTCAGTGCTATATGCTTTGTCTTGGAATGTTGCACTGGGTTATGAAAAATCCTAATTGCACTTTCAGAGTCGCAATATAGTGGGATCTTTTTCATATTGAGTCCATAGTCCCGGAGTTGGCTTTGGATCCAAATCACATGAGATGTGCAGGAGGCAGCTGCAATGTACTCTGCTTCGGCTGTATACAGAGAAACACATGTTTGTTTCTTAGATTGCCAGCTTACCAACTTCCCATCGAGGAATTGACAGCCTCCTGTAGTGCTTTTCCTGTCTAAACCACATCCTCCAAGGTCTGCATCTGAGTAGGCTTGAATAAAGAAACCTGAGTTTGAGGGATACCAGAGACCGAGAGAGGTGGTTTGCTTCAAGTACCGGAGGATATTCTTCACTGCCAACATGTGTGGTTCACGAGGATTTGCTTGAAACCTGGCACAATAGCACACAGAAAACATTATATCAGGCCTGCTAGTTGTGAGGTACATCAGGGAACCAATCATTTGGCGATATAGCGTTGTGTCAAATGCCAGTTTTTCCAATGATGGTGTGAGCTTGGTCCCGAATGCCATAGGGACTTTGACTTTTGAATCTCTCATCATGCCGAACTTGGCAAGAAGAGTCTTGGTATATGCTTCCTGATTGATAAAGATGCGCCTTCAGGTCCTTGTCTAATATTTAAAACAAGGAAAAAGTTAATCGGACCCATTGAGCTCATTTCAAATTTTGTCTCCATCAACTTTTTGAATTCAGCTGTTAAGCTAGGATTCGTTGAGCGAAAGATGATATCATCGACATAGATCTGAACTATCATAAGGTGGTTACCTTCCTTTTTACGAAAGAAGGTTGGGTCAACCAAACCTTGTTTAAATTTAGACATCTTTAAAAACTTAGTTAGTGTTTCATACCATGCCCTAGGTGCTTGTTTCAGACCGTAAACTGCCTTATCTAAGATGTAGCAGTGATTTGGATATTTTTCATTCACGAAACCAGGAGGTTGCTCTACGTACACCGTTTCTTCAAGTTCCCCATTCAGAAAAGCGCACTTCACATCCATTTGGTAGACCTCGAAATTCTTGTGTGCAGCATAGGCAAGAAATATTCGAACATATTCCAGCCTTGCTACTAGAGCAAATGTCTCTTCGTAATTGATTCCTTCTTCCTGGCAGTATCCTTTTACCACTAGCCGAGCCTTATTCCGGATTACATTCCCTTCCTTGTCCATTTTGTTCCTGAACACCCACTTGAGACAAATGACTGAGGCATCTTTCGGTGTTGGAATGAGACGCCAGACCTTATTTCTTTCAAACACATTGAGTTCGTCTTGCATTGCCTGGACCCAATCTGAATGATCACGGGCAATATTGACGGTCTTCGGCTCAATTTTGGACATAAAAGAATTAAAAATGCAGAACTCTACTTTGGAGAATAAAGCAGTTTATTTCGCCTTCAGTTGTGAATGAGTTAGAACTTTCTCTGATGCGTCACCCACTATTTGGGATACAGGATGATCTCTGGTCCATTTGGTGAGACGAGGAAAGTTTGGATCATAGGATGGATTCAATTCAGCATTTACCATTTCTTCCAACTCTGATTGAATGTCATCGTCATAGAGCATATCGAAATTCTCCTCCTCGATAGATGATGAGCCAAGAAATCTTTCTTCAACAGGGCTTTCGGGTTGATCCAGACTTTCGGTTGTTACTGGACTTTCGGGTGCATATGGGCTTTCGGGTGCAACAGGACTTTCGGTTGCAGAGGGGCTTTCGGGTGCAACAGGACTTCCGGGTGCAGAGGGGCTTTCGGGTGCGTCAAAAATTGGATTCTCCCCCTGAATATGTGAGTCCTGCTCATTTGAAAAGGATAGATTCTCCCCCTCGACCGAAGTACCACTCTGGGGAGGTTCTTTTCGAACTGGTTCTTCCGCTCCCATTTGTTTGGCTGCATCTTCGACAATCTTCTTAAGGTGATCAATCTTGTTGTTTGTTGTCGTGGCTTCAGAGTGAGCTGCTTTCTCAGGTTCATTAAATAGATCCATGAACTGGTCAAAGAGATTGGCGATAGAGCTTGTGACTTGACCTGTTTGAGAGAAAATCTCTCATATTGCTTCTTCAGAGGACTTCAACTTCTTGACATAATTGTCATCGAACGTCACATAATAGGTTTCTTCAATTCTTTTAGAATGCTTATTCAAAACCCTGTAAGCCTTTGTAGTAAGAGAATATCCCAGAAAAATACCTTCATCAGCTTTGACATCAAACTTGTTGCGATGTTCTTTGGAGTTGAAGATGAAGCACCTGGAACCGAACACGTGGAAGAATTTGACATTCAGCTTCCTATTATTGATTATCTCATAAGGAGTGAGAGATAAACGCTTGATGAGATAAGACCTGTTTTGAGTAAAACACGCTGCAGCAATGGCATCAGCCCAGAAATATAAAGGAAGGGAAGCAAAACTTAGCATGGTTCGTGCCGCCTCACACAAGGATCGGTTTCGCCTTTCGACAATTCCATTCTGTTGAGGTGTATAAGGGGCTGAGAAGTTGTGACTGGTCCCTTTTCTGCTAAGAAGTCTTCGAATTCTTTGTTCTTGAATTCCAGTCCATTGTCGCTCTTAATGTTTCGAACGACTTTCCTCAATTGCACTTCGACCTGCTTGATAAAGATTTTCAGTTTGGGAGTCGCCTCAGATTTGTGCTTTAGAAAGAATACCCAAGTAAAACGTGAGAAGTCATCAACAATAACAAGGATATACTTGTTACCGCCAATGCTCTCGATTAATGATGGACCACATACGTCGATGTGAAGCAACTCAAGTGGTTCAACAACTTTCGTGTTTATGATCGTTGGGTGACTTTGGCGACTTTGTTTCCCCATTTCGCATGCAGCGCACAAGTGTTCACGATCGAACTTGAGCAATGGAAGACCCCGAACATGACCGCCGGTGACAAGCTTGTTGATGTCTTTGAAGTTGAGATGTGAAAGCCTTCGGTGCCACAACCAACTTTCGTTTGAGTGAGCTTTGGATAAAAGACATTGCTGGATTCCTTTTGATTGGTCTGAGATTCAGAGGAAACATTTCACCTTTTCGATAAGATTTGAGAATGACTTTGTTGGATTTCTTCTCTATAATCTCTGAACCTTCGTCATCGAATGAGACTTTGAGACCGGTTCCTCCCACCAGTTGAGACACACTGATGAGGTTATGCTGCAAACCCTCTACATACGCCACCTTTCTGATTGTAAAATCTCCATTTGTTATCATCCCATAACCCTTTATCGTTCCATAAGAGTTGTTACCGAACTTGACATTGCCACCATTTTGAAGAGACCGAAACTCCCTTAGCTCTTCCTTCCTTCCTGTCATGTGAAGCAAACAGCCACTGTCTATGTACCATTCTTCGTTAAACTGCTCGTCACTTATAACCTGCAAAAATTAAGCAGATTTAGGAACCCAAAGTTTCTTGGGTCCACGTGAGCCTTTTACAGAAACAAGAATAGTAAGTGAAACATCAACGAGATATGTTCGTTTAATTAAGGTTGTTTCATCTTTTCTTTTAATAGTAAACACTTTGATTTTATTAGAATTAGATGCATGTGTATTGGATTTAGGTTCTGGTGTTTAGACTTTAGCCTGCTTTCGGTCTTCATCAGCTGAGGAAATTTTCCTTTTTCCTTTCAAATCCTTTGATGATCTTGAATTTGGTGTAGGATCAGAATTAGGCTTAGAAGAAGATTGAGAATGAGAAGAATTAGAAGAAAAGAAATTAGAATGAGAATTTTTTTTGACTTGAGATTCAGAATGACCCTTTCGGTTGTGGTCATTTGAGGGACCAAACCTAGACGTTCGGATTCTGATTGACGATGAACCGAAGCTTGATTTTCGGGTGTTGTAGGTTGGTGGTCCGAAATTGGGTCTTTTATTGTAAAAGCTTGACGGGCTGAAATCAGGTCTTTGCCTGTTGTTGTTTGGTGGACCGAAACTGGCTCTTCGGTTGTTGTTGCTTTCGGGACCGAACCTATCCTTTCGGTTTTGTTCTTCCTGTGGCCCGAAAGTCTTCCTCTGGTTCTTTTGATTTGGAGATTCAAAGTTCCTTTGACTCTTGTTTTCTTCTCCTTTTGACTTAGAATTTTTGTCAAAGTAAGTGTAGTGAGAATTTTGGGAGCGCCAAAATTGCTTTCGCTCTGAGAGATTTTTCTTGTATCTCAAGTTTCTCTGCTGCTTTTGATTTTTCACCTGTTTCGGTTGTCTGTGGATATTTGCCTTTTGTTTCAGCTTCTTAACAACAGGTTCACTCTTCATGGAAGAGGTTTTGCTTGTTGAGGTGACTTCTTCCACTGGAATCTCTTTTGTGCCACTTGAACTTGGAACGTCAAAGTTGGTAGGCTTATTCAGAGGTTCGGGCACATATCTACCTTTGGTCTTCCATGATGTTCGCTCCGATAGACCGACTGTTTCGTCTGCGTTGTTTATCGGTGCAGACCAGAAAAACTCATCACAGCCATCTGCATTATCTTCGTTCACTATGGCAGTGAGTTCGGCTGTCTGATGTTCGGTTACTCTTGTGACCTTATACACCTTATTGGGAGTTGTTCTAACCTTCTGAAACACGATGGCCTTTTCTTTAAGGATTGGGGACTTAGTTTTGGACAAACGAGCGAATTCCACAGAATTTTCAGAAATCAGGTTTGTGTGGTTTTCAGGTTCGCTCCTGACGAACTCGGAAAATTCAACTTCGTCCTCTACTGAAATTTCACTCATATCATCGTCCTCATTAAGTTCAGATGCATTTTCAACATCAATTTTATTCTCTGAACTCAAATTGGTATTCAATGAGTCAAATTTTTGTATGGTTTTGGCCCTGAGTTTCATCTTATCATTTTCATCCAAAAGATTTTTAAGCATGTCCTTATGGTTTTTGGACTTTATAAAGGATTCAATTTTGTCCAGACCATACATGTAAGTAGGGTTGACATCATCAGAAGATACAACACTTTCACAGTTGTATGCTTTGGCATCAATTTCATCCTCCTTAAACTCAAGGAAGGGTAAAATCATGCGATGTATCTTCTGTCCTATTTCACAGTTTAAATGCAGTTGAGAAATGTTAGCATAAAGCCTTTTGGCAATCAAACAAAAAACATTCCTTTGTTTTAATAATTTGAGATTGTCTCTTTGCAAATAAATGTTTTCATCCCTAGACTTAATCAGCTCCAACTCTTTCTGCTCTATCCAAATCCTTCACTCCTCACTCTTGGATGACTCCCTGCTTATTTGGTCAGTTAGATTAGAATTCGTGACCCGTGTTTGAGTTAAACAACTATCTAGATTCGAGATTCTTGAATTCAAGTTATTTAATTCCTCTTCATATGATTTTTGAGGGATTTTAAATGAAACAAAAATAGATTGTACCTTCTTGATCAGTTCATCCAGCTCACTGATCTGCACACTAAGAGGTTTCGTTGTAAAGCACAAGTCCTCTCGCTCCTTAGCCTCTTCGTTTCCACCATCAGTGTTGTATCCCCTCATCTGAGATACATCGGTCACCATCAGACATCTTCCATCAGTTTCACCACTCTTTGCAACATAACCCTTTCCACGAGAAGGCTTTCTCACTTCATCGTCTTCTGAGTCAGTCGTCCACACCTGCACGCTACCGAACTCATCGTCATCTACCGAACCCTGCACAATAAGAGCATTCATAGAGGGATTAGCAGCAACTTTCTTCCTCTTAATCTCCTCCAGTCTTTTTAGGATACTAGCTTCTTCATCCTTCTCTTCATCTTTCTCTGCCATCTTTTTCAGCATGCAATCTTTTGCGTAGTGATTTTTCCCACCACAGTAAAAGAAACTGACACCAGAGTCAGCTTCACCCTTCGCTTCCTTCTTCGATTCTTCAACTTTCGGCTCCTCTTTCACCTTTTCAGAGCTGTAGCTTCCCTGCCACTTACGATTTTTGTTGGTAGGGAACTTTTTCTTAATGAACTTTCTGGGATTTGACACCATCATAGTATAGTCTTCAGCTGTCAAATCGTGATCTCCCAGATTTAGATCCTCTTCGTCTTCTGCTGTACTCTTACCTTTGGACAGAAGCGCCAAGGATCCCAGATTTGAAACCACGCTTTTCTCTTGCAGCACTATCTTTTCCTGGGATTTGAGAATCCCCACTAGTTTCGCTAGTGAGTACGATCTGAACTGCTCATGTGCTTTAACCGTTGACACAACAACTCTCCATTCGGATCTTAGGCCATTCAGGAAAGTGACCTTCTGTTTGATGAGCTTCCTTTCAATATCATGTTTGATCATCTTGCTGAGAAGATGATTAAAGCGATCAAATGTCTGCATAACAACCTCTTCTGGCTTCTGCTTGAACTCTCCAAATTCAGAGAGAAGTAAATTCTAAATTGAGTGCTCCAGATCTTCATCTGTGGAATACAGCTCTCGCAGTCGATCCCAGATTTCCTTTGCTGTACTGCAAGAACTCACCAATCTAAACGTGTCGGATTGTAGAGCGAATCGAATTAGTCTCAATGCCTTAATGTTGCATTGAAACTTCTCATTTTCGTCCTGAGCAACGTCTTTCACGTCTTTTAACAAATCATTGTACTCCTTTTGAGTTTTAATGATTCTAGATGTTCCTGAATGAGCAAATGGGCCAGATATAATAGGATCCCATATCAGATACCCATTATCTTCAGATCAAATGACGTAGTCTTCAAAGTGTTGCGTCCACACTTCGTAATCTTGAGTGTAGAGAATTGGAATCTTGGTTGTAGATCCTATACTATTTGAGATGTTAATAGGATTAGATTGAGAATCGTCCATGCTTGATCGTTTAACCTGTTATAAGATCAGACTTTGTAATACGTAATATTAGGGAAAGATGAATAATTAATGAGATACGTCAATTATGTAGTGACGGCTCAATAAATATCAATGAATGCGGAATAAACCCTAATCACTTCTTTCACAGAAGAGATATGTATGAATTACATAGTCTCCTGCTCTGATACGAATTGATGAGTTAAGAAACTCTTTGACCGTTTAGATCTTTAAACAGTTTAATCACAAAGGCATAAATAGAAATATCAAACACAAGAGTGAATCAAAATATGTCGAATGATTCAATAGATTCAAGCCTCAGCAGAGCTCGACAAAGAACTTCCGTTGTAGAGGCTACTAGGGTTACAAACGATAAAACTGAAAATTTTCTATGAATGATCGACTCCAAATCTTACGTACTAAGATGCATGCAAGCATCTATATATACTAAACCCTAGAACATAAAATCACGGATGGACATGCCCAATCTGGATACAAAAATGGACTAAAGAACGAGCCCAAGACGCAACACTTAACGGACCCTACAACGAGTTTCATTCTGAGTTTCATTCCGAGGTATCACGAAAAACATTGTGATAAATTCATGACATTGAACTTGTTTTTTATATGGAACATAATCACACCAACCGTTTGCTGCAATATTCCTTACTTTCTGGAACAATACTTGGCAAACAAGGTGGTAATGTCACGGGTCGGGAGCTCAATCTCGGGAGGGCATTTGTAACCCGATTAGAAAATTCGTATGGAATGTTCATGCTAAGGGTGATGTGTACTTTAACATGCATCAAGGGTACCAATCTTAATATGGGTTATTTGGAAGAAATGAATGTAGTCGTTAATATGGGTACACATTGGAGCATTATGGTTGACAATGATGGGGAGCAATTTGGGCAACCTGAGCAGTAGCCACGCCAAAGAGGAAGAAGGAATGTGAGGGGGTGAGGTGAGAGAGGTCAACCGGTGCAACAACATACACCCTTGGGAGGAGAACCATCTCGCGATGAGATGATGGTAGGTTATTTTGATCGGATGAGTGTGAGTATGAACTGGATTAGTAGTACCATGGAAAATATGATCCACATTTTCACATTGAACAACCACCTAACTTGGAAATTCAATACCCAATTTTCCTTTCATGGAGCGAGTACTGGTCAAGGCAAGGAGACGGAACAGGGACTAGCGGAGCACGAGATGACGAAGATGAAGAATGATGTTTATCCTTTTACTTTTGGACTAATATTATAAAAGCCCTAAATTTTTAACGCGTAATTGGAAAAAACTCTGATATTTTTTTTATTATTGTTGTGGTCACAACTTTCTCGCAGAATTATCACTCTAGCCCACTTAACGAGTTTCTTGGTTAAGTTGGTTCACTTTTTTGCAAAATCAGTCCTAAAAAATTCAAATTTAGTCCCTGAGGTTTGAGAAAAATTACACCACATAGTTTTTTAACTTTATTTTTCGTTTTATGTATATTTTATTTATTTTCGGTTTTTTTATAAATATATGTACATTTTTTATTTTCTTTTTATATATATATATACTTTACTTATTTTCATTTTTGAACTTTATTTTTCAACAATTTTTTAAACTTTTTTACCTTTTGTTTTCTATTTTTTAGTGTATATATAGAGTATATTAGAGTTTTTTTTAGGTTTTTTCATATTTCTTTTCGTATTATATTTTATTTTTTTCAACTTTTTATTTTTTTATTTTTTTATATGCTTTCCTATTATTTGTTTTTTTTTTTGTTTTTTTGTATTTTTATCTTTTTATTGACATTTTTCAAAAAATATAAAATGTATTAATATATTAAAGTATATTACAATTTTGATAATTTATAGTTTTTGTAATTGTTTTTTATTTTTATTCAAGTAAATAAAGTAGTTATGTTTATATTTGTAATTTCGGTCCAACTTATTTTCTTTTTTCTCTTTTTTTTCTTTAGTGCTATTATAATTATGTTACGAAAAAATGAAAATTAAAAAAAAAATAGTTTGTTTACTGAGAGTTAGTGTTTCATTGTGTTATATAACTTGCAAATTAAATCATATTTCTATATGTGATATCAATAGATTAAATTCAAGATAAAATTTTCAATTTGATAATAGACTAAAAAAAACAAAAAAAAAATAATAATAGTCGGTCTTTATAAAAAAAACTTGTTATAGTAATTTATATTGAATTCAAGTTCGTTTACTTGGATCAAAGTAAATAAAAACATTAAAAAACCATAAATAACTAAAATAGGAAAAAAAATAGTAATATGAAAAAACCTTAGAAAAAATATTAGAAAAACCATAAATAACAAAAAATAGAAAAATAAAAAGGTGAAAAAAATAAAATATAATATGAAAAGAAATTTGAAAAAACCTAAAAAAAACTCTAATATACTCTATATATACACTAAAAAATAGGAAAAAAAGGTTACAAAAATTGTTGAAAAATAAAGTTAAAAAATGAAAATAAATAAAATATATATATAAAAAGAAAATAAAAAATGTACATATATTTACAAAAAAACTGAAAATAAATAAAGTATACAAAAAACAAAAAATAAAGTTAAAAAACCATGTAGTGTAATTTTTTTCAAACCTTAGAGACTAAATTTAAACTTTTTAGGACTGATTTTGCAAAAAAAGTTAACCAACTTAACCATGAAACTCGTTAAGTGGGCGAGAGTGATAATTATGCGAGAAATTTGTGGCCACAACAATAATTAAAAAAATATCAGGGTTTTTTCCAATTACGCGTTAAAAATTTTGGGCTTTTATAATATTAGTCTTTTACTTTTAGTCATTTTTATTTTCTTTGTTAGTTTTTTGGTGTGTTTTAGTTTTTTTGTTTTTATTTTTGTATGTTTAAAAAATTGTAACCGAATTGTGTGATTGTTGTTTTCTATTTTACACCGTAAGTTTGTTTTGTTGCAAATTTTGTTGCAAATTTTGTTTAGAATATCGTGAGAGAAGAGAAAAAAAAAATGAGAGAATAGAGATAAGAGCGTACGAGAAGAGCCGTGTGATTTAGATGCAAGGAAAAAGATTAGAGAAAGAGAGGGTCCAGAACATAAGAGTTTTTAGAAGAGTCTTATTTCATTAAGTAGTTAACTTGAATAGAAGAGTTTTTGCAACTCTGCAATCTGCTATATCACACCCCCAAACCTGAACGGCGAAAACATTTGGGGGTGGATGACGTCATGTACAGTATCATAACAATTGAATAGTAAAGAAAGTACACACCACCATAATATATATTTTAAAAGTATACATGATTGTAGTATTACATGTTTCAATAGTCAAATACAATATGATGATCCAAAAGATGTTACTAATGCCAGAGCATTAGTCCCCAAAAGTAGTTGCTAACCTGGTGTTTAGCGATTCCCTGAGAATACAAGTTATTTCAAAGAAAAATTTCAACAATTAAGTTGGTAGGTTTATAAGTAGATATTTGTGTAAATGTATGTCATTCGAAAGTTCATGTTTGTTTTCCAAAAAATCCGATATTTTCTTATAAAATGATTTATGAATCGTTGTTTGTATGAAATGAATGTATTGAACCAGGAAAATCCTATATTTTCCTAAAAGTGAAAAGCAGTCTTAAATGCCCAAGACTGTAACTTGTAAGTAAATATGTCATGCTTAAAATGATGATGTATAGATTTATTAGTAAACAAAACTATAGGAAGCTTGTATTTTCACGTAAAAATAACTGTAATATTACTTTTCCCGTAAAAAGATAATACCATAATAATTGTCTATCCTGTGAGTTTTCATAACCGTACTATGATAGATTTTCCTGTAGCGACGTTCTTCCGGCGTCGAAATGTAATGACACTTGTCACCCTTAACCTGCCGGTCCTGCTGTAGCTAACAGCTAGGGTGCGGGATCATCAGTCCTGTATAGATCTATACACACTTATCATGTTCTCCGGACGGAGACTATGGTTATAAAACAGGTATTTCTTGTATACCTTGATAGGTACGATGAAGACGATTGGCTCACATATTCTCAATTAAGTCATGTATTTTTTAAATGTATACGTTTATGTCCGAAATGATTACCCTTTTTATAGTGTTGATAAAGGCATAATAATGATATGTATTTTCTTATCTATACGTAATGTTATAGTTGAAATGGTTACCCTTGTCAAGATATGTTATGCAAAAATATAAATAAAGCATGTTATTATTTATAAACACATTTCATCCCGAGAGGGTAAAGTGGTTTCGTAAGATGTTTTGCATGCCAACATTTCCGTAAGATAGTTACAACAACAGTATGAAAAGTATTTCAAGAGATTGATGTTTTCACACGAGCTTAACCATGTGTTTACTTGTATTCACACCCCCCCTCCCTTTAATAGTGTTTAAAAGCATTTGAAAGTGTAGTGATAGGGTATGAACTCACTTGGGAAGACTGACGGTTTGATGAAGACGATGTTCAACTCGGGCAGCACTTCGACTGGAAAGAAGTAAGTTTCTTGGGAACTTCGGGACTTTGGGCTTCCGCCAGGGCTTGGACACGTAATTGGGGCATCGGGGTCGTCTCTGGATGCTTAACACATAGTAAAGGTAGAAAGGAGAGTAGAATTGAGCAGCCTGAACCCGAGACTTTCGGTTTCTATTTATAGGGTGGATTTTCGGAGTTCACGTCATGAGCATGGCTCACGTCAATCACTAGCTCATGTTGTGAGATTCCGTAGACTCAACGTATGATAGCCCGACTCTGGCACACATCAATCACTAGCTCATGTCGTGAGCTTCTGGCTCACATTGTGAGTTTTCTGACAGTGTGGGGTTTCGTGTCCCAAACTTCAAAAATTCATATCTCTTGTATATGAGTTCCGATTTTGACATTCTTTGTATCCACGGATAGGTGAAATTATGCTCTACAACTTTCTTTAGACTCCGTTGGCTAATTTTGACTTTATTTTTAATATTGTATCTTTAACAGGCCGGGACATGAAAAGTCCGTTAAAAATTCATGCCTTCTTCATTTGACGTCCGTCTTTGTCTGTCTTTTTACCTTTGTACTCTTACTATCGAGATCTTCGATTCTCGTTTAGGTTGCGTCGGCTAAAAGTCTCTCGATCTCTATTTCAAGTGTTTAGCTGTCTACTGCTATATCCGAAACTTAGAAAAATCATAACTTCCTCATACGAAGTCAGATTTGGACGTTCTTTTTATGCATGTTTATGGTTTAATGATATCCATGACTTACATTTTGATACCTAAGGCTAAAAAGCATTTTATTGAAATTTTGCGTTTTATGCTTAACAGTGTTTTACAGGTTTTGTTGCGGATCTTTGATTGGTCATAACTTCTTCGTTATAGCTCGGATTTTTGTGCTCTTTATATTTTCGAAAACCTTGTTACGATATCTATTACTTCATACATACAATTGAGATTTTTGAACATTTCATTTTTTATGCTATTTTATTAACTCAAAAATAGGTTACAATATTTGACTTTAAGTCATTACATTGACTTGAAATATCGGGTTGTTACATGTTAAGACCCAGTTCTCTTGACGCAAGCCTTTACTCCTCACATCGTGATCTCGATGCCATCGTGATTTAGAAGTTGATTTATATCGACACGACAACGTGATTTATATTACCACGTCGTGAACAGTAAAATATGGCATTTTTATTCCACATTGACATGCTATGCTTTGAAGATCTTATGCCCCACATTTTTTTAAAGATGCTAGTTTCTGACTCACATTTTTCCGGCACATTTACGTATCTCAGATGATTTAAGTTCCAGACACATAATCAAGGTGTTCAAGTTTTCCACACGCATTCAGAAATTGATCTCGCCACTACTACCCCAGGGAAGTCTGTTCTTTTTTTTCTCTTTTATTGCTTTTAAATTATTTTATGCATATAATGAGGGCATTGTATGAAATAAGTATGGGGTAGGGGTCAAAAAAGTAAATTGCTAGAAAATTTAAAAAATTAAAATTTTTAATAGATTTGAAATAATAATCTAAAAATTAGAATTAACTGATAGTTTAAAAACTTAAGTTATTAGTGTTGCGTGGGATGACCCAATGCGAGCTCAAATGTTTAACTGAGCCAACATATGTTATAGCATATTTGTGGCTTCCCAAGTTTTAGTGAAAATCCATGAGATATGAAAAGTAATCTGGTAGTTTATATGGCAAAATAAGTTTTGCATCTCCCTTTCTTAAGCATGTAGAATTTGAGCGAAAAAAGTGAGTTATTTAAGAGAGAGAGAGAGAGAGAGAGAGAGAGAGAGAGAGAAATTACCAAAACTTGTAAGAATTTTGGAGTTATCAAAGTATGAAGATCCAAAGATCTAAAGTCTAAAGAATCAAAAGGTTGAAGATACCAAAAATAAACAAAAGGTGTTGAATTCAAAGAAATCAAAGAAGTAAATATCAAAGAAGTAAAGAATTCCAAGAGCTTCATTGTGGTATCAAAGTTTTAATTTTTCTAGATTATGTATGCTTGGGTAGCTTAACCAAAAATACCTTGAGGTTAAGAAAGATTTGTGAGGATGGATTCGGAGGGTTGCAAAAATGAGTGTCGTATAAGCTAAGGGGTGAAGGTTCATAAGGATTGTGAGTATTTAGGATTGGGAACTAGTTATGAACCTTAGACACAAATATGCGCATTGAGGTCTTGGTATAATAGTTAAATTCAAAATGGATTGTCTTATGTGATATTGGTGATGAAAGTTTGACATAAAATAAATTAGTTTTGCTTGAGGAAAAGCAAAAGATAAGTGTGGGGTATCTTGATATTGCCTTGTTTATACACATTTACAGAAAATATTTTATTACATTTTTATTAATATGTTGGTTATTTTCAAATATATATATATATATATATATATATATATATATATATATATATATATATATACATATAATACTTATTGAATTAAATTATATTTTACAGCTAAATGGAACACTCTGGAAGAATATGGACCAGAATTGACAAGCATTGGAAATTTGGAGGACCGAAGATTAAAAGAAGAAAAATTCAACGAAAAAAATCCAACTCACGACGTGGCACTCAATCTCACGACGTGAGGAGATAATTTTAGAAGATTAGCATATGGGAAGTCAAAATCCTTGCCTAATACGGATAACTACTGAGCTCACGACTTGAGACACCAATTCTCACAATGTGAGCGACATCTTTTCCATAATTATAAATATTCCTTCACTCTTAAAATTTAAAAAGGCTTTTGGAGAGTGGATACTCGGAGATACTCGAGAATTGAGGTCAGAAGAGTGCGAAAATCATTCTTTTGGAGGAGAGTTTGCTTGAAGATCGAAAATTTAAAGATCCAATCATCACATTGAGGAGTTGGATCATCATTTCTTTCATCTCGGCTGGCGCAAGACGATAAGGAGTCTTTTCAATCGGAGTAGCACCAGGTACAAGGTCAATTCGATATTCTACTTGCCTATCCAGAGGAAGTCCAGGAAAGTCATCGAGGAAAACATTAGGATATTCGTTAACAACGGGAACATCATTTACCGTTTTCTTTTCCTATTTTGAGACATCAACTGTGTAGGCCAGATAGATAGAGCATCCCTTCGATATGAATTTACGAGCTTTGAGGAAAGAGATTATTTTTAAGACTCTTTGTTCACCGTAGACATAGATAGGATTATCCCCTTCAATAGGAATGCGTACTATCTTTTCATAGCACAAGAGTTCTGCGTCGTTCTTTGATAACCAATCCATACCGAGAATAATATCAAAGTTGGGCAAGGAGATAGGGATCAGGTTAGTAAGAAAATTATAGCCTTCAATTTCTATAACATAATCCCTATATACTTTATCAGCAAGTAATGATATACTTCCCGTAGTATCTACGTGAAATGGTTGTGCGAGTACATAGCAAGCAATTTGAAAGGAATGCACAAATTCATAAGACACAAAATAATCTAAGGCACCAGAATCAAATAAGATGTGAGCAGGTATAGAGTTGACAAGAAATGTACCCGTCACAACATTCGGGTCCTCGCGTGCCTCCTCTAAGGTAATTTGGAATACACGAACCTTAGCTTTTGGCACCTCCTCCTTTTTAGTTGGAGTACCCTTTGATTGTTGAACAGGAGCTTGACTTCTCGCCGGTTGTTGAACAGAAGCTTGACTTCCCGTCATATGACTAGTAAGAGTAGGGCAAAAACGCTTCTTGTGGCCAGTAATACCACATGCATAGAAAGTAACATCCTTTCTTGGGCAAGCTGGCTTTATATGACCCTTTTCTCCACATCCATAACAGACAATGGATTCCTTGTCTATTTTACATTGGCCCGGATGATTCCTTCCACAAACACGACATGAAGGCGATTGAATAGAAAAAGAGTGTGATCTTCTGCGTCCACGAGAGGCATTTTGAGTTTGCACTTCATTACCAGGTTCAGTCTGAACGGATTGAGTTGGTAGAAAAGAAGGAACAGGAACAATTCTTTCAGTACGTGGATGCTTCAGAACAGTAAAAGTGGTACCACGTATTTCAAAGTTATGCTCGCATCTTCGAGCATACTCAACGACTTTATCGAATGACAGAACTTCTCGATTGCAATGAAATCAAGGATTTCGTGTCATAGTCCATCCATGAATAACTGGATTTTCTCGTCTTCAGTTGGAATATACTTTGTATCAAACCTTGCTCTTTGATTAAACTGAGTTTCATACTTATTCACAGTCATTCCTCCCTGTTTAAGTTCGAGAAATTCCTTCTCCAATCTCCTCCTCATGTCTAGAGGACAATACTTCTCTAGCAAACGAGTTTTGAACATTTCCCAAGATAAATTCTCCTAGTGAAACCCGTTGAGAGCTTCATATGCTGCTTCCCACCAGACCAAGGCTTTTCCAATGAGCATTGCAGAAGCATAATTAGCCTTATCTTCATTATCTACATGAGAAAAACAAAACACTTTCTCTGTGTTCTGGATCCAGGTAAGAAAAACAATGGTATTAAGAACACCAGAAAACTCTATAGCACCACTACTTTTGAAATCTTTGAACGAGGGACGCTTCACCTCTCCTTTTGAAGATTCTCCAGTGGCTTTCTCTTTTCCTTTATCACCATTCTTTTTGTATTCTTCGAGAGTCTGTCGAATAACACCGGTAAGTTTACCCAAGAGTCGCTCCTTATGAGGAGATACTGGAGTATTCACCTCCTCAGTTTGAGGACCTCGATCAACCTCAGGGCTATGGCTACTAACCTGTTCAGCCATTTCTCTGCAATATGGAGTAACATTGTATTTTAGAACATTAGGATTTATCATTACCTAATACTTTTACTTAAATATTTCCTATGGTTTGTATCCATATAATTACAATGAATCCGTTCATATATTGAACTTCCAATAGTTTAAGTCTAAATACTAATCCGTGGAATTTAGTTCACTTAAACTACTGCTCTGATACCATGATTGAAAGATCCACACTTTCATACTTGACATTTGTTACTCCGAAACATGCTACATGCATATTCATAAAAACAATATTTTATATTGATAAAGTTATTACAAACTACTGGATACAAACTGACTATTTCAAAGTGTTATATGTTACATAACTTCCCAGGATTCTATAGATTTTATACATATGGGAGTACAAAATACAATAGTTTCAAACTATTCAAAAATCTTCTATCATTACAATAGTTTCAAACTATTCAAAAATCTTCTATCAGTATATAACTATACTGGATGATTATCTCATACAATTTGTTAAACATTGAGAGGGTAAGCGGTGACGCTTAGTGAGTTCAATAATAGATACAATATAACGTTATGCCATATATATACTTCAATATGGCAGAAGCAAAGAGGAACAAGGAACAACAAAGGCATATGTGAATTATGTGAAAAACTTTCCATATCAATCATTGATTTGATTCAAAGATATACAATCAATGATATTTAACAATTTCCATACTTGATATACATCAATAAAGCTTTGGCCCAAATGGCACAGAAGACATACAACTTCGGATTAACATTTTGGTAGATTTAAGGCTTATAGCACTGTCTAACCTTCTACCAATACCATAGAGTAGAAATCATTCTCTTACGGAGACATGTTCTACATTGCCAAAGGCTACATACTAGTACCAATGTGAATCTAAGTTCTTTCACTGATCACATGGTCAAAGGTATTTCTTTGCTATTAAAATAGAGAATAAAATAACACGGGAAAATAACCCGGAATAATAACACTGAAAAGCACATAGCACATATAACACATAACATACAATTGTTCCTATATATTAAACTCACCGTGAAATAACTGGGGGTTAAAATAGTAATATGTGCGGCACTTCGTAATAATAATAAAGTTTCGTCGTTGAAAACCGGGAGATTTATTGAAAACCGGCCTTTGCGATGGTTGAGCTTCAAACCGAAAAGATAAATGTCTCGGGGTCTTCGGGCACTTCGGGACATATTTCGGGTGTTGAAAATAATATCGGGGCTTCGGAGGAAGTTGAAATAGTGGAAATATAAGTTTAGCGGTGAAAAATGGCAAAATCCCAAAAATCCCCGAGAGGTCTTGCAACCTCCCTTTTATAGGGCTGAGGTTCAGATCCGAAGTGGGCAGATGGCAGCAGGTGCGAAGGTTCAGAACACGCGGCAGCAGGGCGAGGGTCGGAACACGCGTCGATTGCGAGACTCAGACACGGCGCTGAACACGCGTTGCAATCTCGGTGGACCGCGCTTCGGACAGAAGAATCAAGCGACACGCGTCGCTCCTTGGACGCGCCACGACTCGGATGACGCAACTACTTCAGTTACGCGGCCAGCTCGGAGTGAGGGTGACATGGCTGGTCCAGATAAAGCTTATCCATGCGAATTTTCACGGAAATTGAACCCAAAACTTCTAAAAATTCATAACTTCTTCATCCGACTTCCATTTTCGTTAGTCTTTTACCATTATACTACTAATGACGAGACCTTCAATTCTCGTTTAGGTTGTGTCGGCTAAAAATAAGTAGATCTAAAATTCGAGTTTTTAGCTGTCTACTACTAAGCTGAAACTTAGAAAAATCACAACTTCCTCAGACGAAGTCAAATTTTGGCGTTCTTTTTATTAAAATTCTCGGTTTAACGAATACTATGACTTTCATTTAGATCACTAAGGCTAAAAAGTAGTTTATCAGAAACTCACTTTTTACGCTGAATAGTGTTTGCCGGTTGTGTTACGGATCTTCGATTGGTCATAACTTCTTCGTTATAACTCGGATTATGATGATGTTTTCGCCTAAATGTTTCTAAAGAGATTATCTACAACTTTCAATAATAAAATTTTATATATTTCAAATTTTATATATTTCAAATTTTATATTTTCGCTAAATTTTACCATTTGACATTTGATTGAAATCTCATAAGACTTCCAATACTTTCTGAATGATTCTAAGCATAGTTTTACATCATTTCTAGTAAAAACCTTTTGTTAGAACTCAACATTCACATTCACTTAATATTTCATAATATTATTCACTTTTAAAATTTACAATACACGATAACTGAACGTGTATGTTACACTTAGTGACCACTAAAATACATGAACTTGATTACCTAGTGATTTAGTGACCATTAAATTGCTAGAGCTAGGATCGACCAAATCTTAGAAAAGTAATAGAAGTAACGAATTTAGTTGTGCTAGAGAGCATAAATTGTGACCATAGTTGTGTTTTCTTAGATAAATCTTACATAGCCCATCTATAATTAATAACTAATTCTGTTTTTTGCTTATGTATGAGCTTACAAGCTAGTTCATGAACTGATGAAAATATTAGTAAGTTTGGACTTGAATTATTATTTACATTATAATCGTTAACCAACTTTAATAATCCATAATTAGTAACTAGCCATAAGGAATATGTAGATTCGAACTAAACGGAAGTGTTTTTAGAATATTGATTAAAAACATCAGTTAAGTGTTTAAGTTTGTCTGAACTTGAAAAATCAGATAAAAAACCATTTTTATCTTTTGCTTGTTTTTAGATTAATCTATTAGTAGTTAGGTTATTAAATTAAATCCATTCCCTGAGTTCGACCCCAACTTGCTTTGCTATACTATAATCCGACTACGTACACTGCATATAGGTGCAATAGTAGATAAGTAGTTAAGATATAAATTTAAAACTAGATAGGTGATACCTTTTGCACACATCACCAACCCAAACCTTTTATTTTGAATTCTTTTCCAAAAACATTTTTATTCCAAAACTCTCGGACCCTAGCTTGAGATTGGATTCACACAAGTGTTCCTCCAATTTACTCAATTCAAACATCCCATTTTCATAACCCCCCCAAAAAAATTCATTTTTACTTAAGTAAATCCTCTAATGATAAAAACAATATTGAGAAAACATTTATTCTAAATAAACTTATTATAATTTCGGAGTAATATTTAAAATGTAGATTCTTCATTGGTACTGATGAATGTGTACAGTCACACCTCTGCCTTCCTGAGACAACTGATGATGATACCTGAAACAGTAAACAACTGGGTAAGCATGAAGGTTAGTGAGTTTCCCCCAAAATACCCCATACTATAAACATACACGCATGCATCAAGTCCACTCAACCATCTGGCTGGAATACCCAGGGTTTGTTGGCTTACCGCCTCAATCCAACCACTCTACCAGAGCCTCCGTGCCTTCGGCTTGCAGCCAGCCCGCACCGGGTATTTTGGCCTATAGCACAAAGCAGTACCGCCTCAACCCACCAATACCATATGTCGACATATAAACAAACAAGTATAAAGTATGCACATAACACCAACAAAATACAGATCACTCCCACCTATTAGTCCTCTCACAACACGCAATCCCATTACCAACTAACCTCCATAAAATGTGTAACCATAAGTGCCTAGAGGTGAGATAGCCACCCGAACAAATGATCCTACTCTGGAGCCACAACCAAAAAAGGAACATGCAAGAAAGCCTAGATGAAGAGTTCTCTGGCTATCCTACATGACCACAAATAGTGCCTAAGGCATTCCACTAGATGATAACCAACAAGTACATATAACATACAGATCTAACATACCAGTATACCGATCTAACAGATCACTACAACATAGCAACATCTTATATGCCAGGATACCGATCTAATAGATCACTACAACATAACAATATCCTATATAACAGGTTACCAATCTAACATATCACTACAGCATAGCAACATCCTAAGTATCAACAATCCAAGGAATGCGTGACCATATATATTTATAGGTGAGATAGCCACCCGATCTGGTGATCCTACTCTAGAACCACAACCAAATAAGGAAAATTTAAGACATCCTAGACCAAGATTCCTCATTCTATCCTACATGACTATATACAATCCTCAAGGCATCCTTTTACTAACAGATAACCAAAACTAGTGGGTCGGCAGTGGTGCCTTCGACCCACAGTACTATGCGGTGAAACTCACTTGAAATAAAGAAACCCGAGAACACCATGATATGCTCCCTGATACACTGATCCTCACACTAAATTAGAGTTTAACCCATAACCATGGTCCAGTCCATCCTTCATCATGATAAGGGAAAAAGAACATTTTGCCCTTTTTATACTAGCCCAACTAAACTAAACCTAAAACCCTTAATGGCCCAAGGCCCAACAATCGATCCATTGGGCTTCTGAGAGAAAGCCTGGCATTCCGTATATGATGCCTAGCGTCCGAACGCCTACTGTTCCCATGAAAATGCCTGGTGTTTACTCGCTGTCTGCCAATTTCTTAACTAATGTCTTAATGTCTTAAGATCTCATGTCCAAACTTCAGGTCTAATACTAATGAAACGTCTAAAGCTATAAAGTTGCAAACTATATGGCCATGCATGGTTACAATGAGCCCAAAAGCTAAAAATCCAACTCCTTAACCCATTAAGACACCTCAAAACTTGCATGGAGTGAAAGGAAGGTCTAAGATCACACTTTTATCACTTAATCTACCCTAAAACGTTTAAAAGGACAACTCCTTTGGTCTAAGGTAGCTCCTACCCAAAAAGACCAAGATAATAGGGCTAATAAGCATAAAATTCTAACATAAGCAAGATCAGAGATATGATGATCAAGTTCAGAACTTTATACCACAAAATAATGCTCCAAGATGCCAAGTGTCTAGATCCACAAGCTTGAGAGCAACACCAACACTCCAATGATCTCCCTTCTCTATCAAGAACACTAAAATGATACTGAAAAGATGCACAAGGCTTCAAACTCTCATACACACTAAGGGTTTGCGAAATGAGGATGGAGGTCGGAGTGTTGAAGTGTTTTGAGGCCGTAACGTTCTTTAAATAGGGTGCAAACCCTAAAAATTAGGGTTTGGTCTCTACGTGTAAACGCCTAGCATCCATCATAGGACGCCTGGTGTTTGAACGCCTCGTGTTATATGCCAAACGCATGGGGTTTGGACCAAAGTGACAACTTTACCAAAATGCCACAATGGCCCTTACACCTTTTACTTTGTAACAGCCCGGTATTTTAGGTATTGTTTTAAAACTATTTTTGGGGGCATTTTAGGAAGGGACTCGGCGAGTTGGTGCCTGACTCGCCGAGTAGGACCACAGGCTTGGTCGCGGATGCGCGACTGGACTCGACGAGTCCAGATACGGACTCGGCGAGTCGACGCTGTTCAGCAGAAACCCTAGCCGTTTAGTTTGGAACGTATATAATGCCTCTTAAGCCGTCACTGTACGTTTTTTGGCCGATTGTGAAGAACATAGCGTCTGTGGACGACTAGAGGAGAAGGGAAGGCTATTGGGGACTTTGAGGAGATTGTTAGGCAAGAAGAGCCAAGGTTTTGGTCAAAGGAAGATCAAGAGGATAGAGTTCTGAAGGTTGGGGACACAGAGATCACGTTTTCAGGTAATACTCGACCCATTTCTGTTGTTTTGGTGGTGAGCACGAATCTAGGGTTTATGAAACCCATTTAGTGATTAGATAGATTATGATGTTGTTACCGAGCGTTTAAGTCCCAGTAATAGTATGTTTAGAGGTCCAGGAAGTCCCATGTTTATATATTTCGGAACCATGCGGATTACAGGAGGCAGTTGATCGACTGTATGGCATGGACTCGCCGAGTCCAATGATCAGACTCGGCGAGTAGCTTGAAGATCCGCTGGGACTCGCCGAGTTGTTCTTCAGACTCGGCGAGTAGCTTGAAGGTTCACTGGGACTCGCCGAGTTGTTCTTTAGACTCGGCGAGTGGAGTCGGGGTGGCCCCGCGATTCTTCCACAAGGATCTCGTCGAGTCAGGAGGGATACTCGACGGGTAGAAAGGGGAGCAACAGGGAAGTTGGGGAGGAAGTCTAGACTCGCCGAGTCGCCTTTGCACTCGACGAGTCCGGTCAAGTTGACCGTTGACCAGAGTTGACCTGCATGTAATTTTGTAGGGTCAGTTGTCTTGTTTGATAAGATTAGTAATAAGGGTATGTGGTATTATAGGGAGTCTGCGGTTTGGCGGATTGAGAGCGAGTAGTTTCAAGAGTTCTAACCTACATACCACGAGGTGAGTTTCCTCACTATACTCCACCCGGAAGGGTTTGACTGTGAGACCGGAAGGTCGTATATGATATGTGTTATTTATGTTATAAGTAGAAAGATAGATGCTATGCATGATATGTATGTTTATACGGGCCGGAAGGCGATATGTTATGTGACAGAAAGGTCAGGTATGACGTATGTTGTATGTGCTATGTGTGTTATATTAAATATATTATGTGCTGTAAATGTTATGGGCCGGAAGGCAATATGCTATGGGCCGGAAGGCGAATATGATACGGGCCGGAAGGCAAAATGTTATGGGCCGGAAGGCGACTGTGTTACGGGCCGGAAGGCAATGTGTTGTGGACCGGAAGGTCAGGGCCTGGAAAGGCGTATGTGTGTAAGTCGTATACTGGGGAACTCACTAAGCATTTATGCTTACAAGTTATATGTATGTGTTGCAGGATCTAGCGAGGACCGTGGGAAGGCGCCGGCGTGACGCGTACACACTGCCATTGTTGGAGATCTTGGGGATTTTGTTTAATTGTAGTTTGAAAGGAAACTTGGAATAAATACTATTGTTGAATGAAATTATTTAATTTTAAATGAAAATTTTATTCGAAAATTTGAGCTGTTACAATTGGTATCATAGCCTTGGTTTGAGGGATTCGGGTGTACCTTCGGGTGTAACTGAACTCAAACCGAGGATTGAGGAAAAATCTTTTAAAAGTAATAAAGACATACAATTTTATAAATGGTAAAGCGGTAAACAAGAACGGAGCAGTGTGTACGATCAGCCAGCGCCCGAACGGTAAAGATCTCCAGAATACCTTACAATGTTATGTTATGCACTGAATTATGAATTGTTATGCATGCTAGAAGACTAGGTATACATGATAGGACTAGAATGGCCTGTTTTGTGATGCCTTAGTCTAGGGAAATTGCTTATATGAGATATTTGGTAGCGTGCAAGTAGATAGTGCATATTGGAGGTGGAGTACTCATTATTCGGGGTTTGGGGAGGAAGATTTGGGACGAATACTGATACGGTGTGGTCGGTAGTATTGGGCCCGTACTACCGAAGACACCGGGTCGGTGGGAGACCCAAGTTAGAATCCCTGGATATCGGAGACTGAGTAGGGTGCGTTATCGAGTACAATTGTACTTGGTGGAGTCTCTGATATTTTATGTTGTATTTCAGAGACATCATGGTTATCACACGCAATGGGGCGAGTTCGAGCACTGTGAGTGACGAGGATATTCGTCAGATGATCCAGGAGGAGGTAGCTGCAGCGATCCGGGCCGAGATCCCGGAGATGTTTGGGTCTATTAAGACCACACTGATGGAGACATTCGAGGAGCGGTACGCCGCACTGACTGAGGCTGCAGCTGCTGCCGCTACCGCAGCCGTGGCAGCTGCCAGGCCGCAAGGGGGCGATTCGTTGCTGTTCCGAGAATTCAGCAACACGAAACCCCCTGAGTTCGATGGGACACAGGATCCGATTGCGGCGATGAGGTGGATCGCCGACGTTGAGGGGTGCTTCTATACTTGCTCATGCCCGGAGCACCTGAGGGTACGGTTCGCCCTGAACCAGCTCCGACTGGGAGCGAAGGATTGGTGGAAGTTCGTGACGGCGAACTTCACTCTGGCGGAGATTACAGCAGTGACGTGGGAGAGGTTTACTGAGATGTTCAGGGACGAGTACGTTCCCCCGGTGGAGAGGGAACGATTGATTCAGGAGTTCTTGACCCTTAAACAGGGTACTGATTCTGTTGCAGTGGTCACACGGAAGTTTCATGAGAGGGCGATGTTCTGCCCCGAGCTGGTATCTACAGAGCAGTCACGGATGAGCCGGTATTTGGGCGTGCTGAGGAGGGATATCCGGGAGTTTGTGTCAAACTCCACCTATCGTACTTTCACTGAGCTTCAGGCGAACACCAGGAAGCGCGAGATCGAGTTGGAGACTCAGGTGAGGGAGGAGGCCGAGTCTCGGTAGGCGGATCGGCGGCCGGCTCAGTCTCAGCCGGCAGCCAAGCGGATCAAGTCCGCTGATTCGAGGATGGGAGGTCCAAAGGGCCGCACTTGCGCGAAGTGCGGCAAGGGTCATGAGGGGGCGTGTCGAGCTGGTGGTTGCTATAAGTGTGGCAAGGAGGGACACATTGCCAGGGATTGCCCTAAGGGGTTTATGGTTTGCTTTCACTGCAACCAGACAGGCCATCGAAAGGCCGAGTGCCCGCAGCTTCGTCAGGGAGCTACACCTACTACCAGGACTACTGAGACCCGACCGGCGAAAGTCGAGGCCCCGAGGGCTCGCGGGAGAGCCTTTCAGCTGACTGCGGAGGAGGTCCGCGCTGCGCCCGATGTTGTGGCAGGTATGCTATCATTCATGTATTTACTTTAAAGTCGGAATGTTATGCTTATGTTAATGTATGTGTAGGTACTTTTCTTGTGAACTCTATGCCTGCTCTAGTGTTATTTGATTCGGGTGCGAGTAGATCTTTTGTATCGTTAGCTTTTAGTCAGCATATCGGCATCAGTCGTGAGCCGTTAAGTCGGCCTTTGAGCGTTTCTATTGCGGCCGAGAGGGTGATTTGTGCTACGGAGGTTCTTCGGGGATGCGTGCTGGAGATTTTCGGGGTTACGTTTCCGATTGACCTAATTCCTATTGCGATGGGGGATGTCTGTGTCATCGTAGGCATGGACTGGTTGAGCCGATTCAGCGCCGTCATTGACTGCGAGCGTCAGCTGGTGACTATACGAGACCCTAGTGGGGGAGTTCTTACGGTATACGGCGAGGGCACCCGTTCGGGATCAGCTTTTTGTTCGGCTGCTAGGGCGAGGCAATGCCTACAGCAGGGATGTAAAGGTTTTGTGGCGTATGTGATGGATACGCGGGAGACTTCTGAGAGACCGAAGACAGTGGAGGAGGTTCCAGTGGTGCGCGAGTTTCCAGATGTTTTTCCCGAGGATTTGCCGGGAGTACCTCCTGCGAGACAGGTAGAGTTTGGTATCGATCTGGTTCCAGGGGCTGCGCCTATTGCGAAGGTGCCTTACCGTCTTGCACCTCCAGAGATGCAAGAGTTGTCCTCGCAACTCCAGGAGTTGCTGGGAAAGGGATTTATTCGGCCGAGTAGCTCGCCGTGGGGAGCACCGATTCTGTTCGTCAGGAAGAAGGATGGTTCACACCGGATGTGTATCGATTACCGGGAGTTGAACAAGGTGACGGTCAAGAACCGCTATCCGTTACCGAGAATCGATGATCTATTCGATCAGTTGCAAGGGGCATCTTGGTTTTCCAAGATCGATTTGAGATCAGGGTACCATCAGGTAAGAGTGCGGGATGAGGACGTCCAGAAGACAGCATTTAGGACGCGGTATGGGCATTACGAGTTCGTGGTGATGCCTTTTGGACTCACCAATGCCCCGGCAGTGTTCATGGACCTCATGAACAGGGTATGCAGGCCGATGCTGGATCGGTCAGTGATTGTATTTATCGACGACATCCTGGTGTATTCGCGGTCTAGAGAGCAGCATGAGGGGCATTTGAGGGAGGTCCTTAAGGTACTGAGGTCGGAGAAGCTATATGCGAAATTCTCCAAATGTGACTTCTGGTTGCGGGAGGTCCAATTTCTAGGACATGTTGTTAATCAGGCAGGGATATTGGTTGATCCGGCCAAGGTGGAAGCAGTGATGAGTTGGGAGGCACCGAAGTCACCTTCCGAGATCAGGAGTTTCCTTGGGTTGGCGGGGTACTATCGGAGGTTTATTAGAGACTTCTCCAAGATCGCGGTACCGCTCACTAGATTGACCCGGAAGGGTGTTACATTCTCATGGGGACCTGAGCAGCAGACTTCCTTCGAGACACTTCGTCAGAGACTGTGCGAAGCCCCGGTATTAGCTCTCCCGGAAGGGATGGAGGACTTTGTCGTATATTGCGACGCATCGATTTCGGGACTGGGTGCAGTGTTGATGCAGAGGGGCCATGTGATAGCTTATGCATCGAGGCAGCTGAAGCCTCACGAGGCGAGGTATCCCACGCATGACTTAGAGTTGGGGGCAGTAGTGTTCGCTCTCAAAATTTGGCGTCACTACCTGTACGGGGTTCGTTGTACTATATACACGGACCATAAGAGTTTTAAGTATTTGATGGATCAACCCAACCTAAATATGCGTCAGAGGAGATGGTTGGATGTGGTTAAGGATTATGACTGTGAGATCCTATACCACCCAGGCAAGGCTAATGTGGTAGCCGATGCATTGAGTCGTAGGGCGGAGAGCACTCCATTGCGGGACGTATGTCTGAGGTTGACGGTGATGACTCCGGTATTAGATGCTATTCGTGGGGCACAGGCCGAGGTTGTGAGATCCGAGATGCAGAAGAAGGAGCGGGTCGTCGGGTTAATTTCAGAGTTCGTTAAGGATGGACGAGGACTTCTGACGTTTCAGGGTCGGATTTGGGTACCATTTGTGGGCGGTACGCGTGCTACTTTGATGGAGGAAGCTCATAGATCGAAATTCTCGATCCATCCCGGTGCTACGAAGATGTATTTGGATTTGAGAAAGGAATATTGGTGGCCTTGCATGAAGAGAGACGTCGCTTGGTTCGTTGAGAGGTGTTTGACCTGCCGTAGGGTTAAGGCCGAGCACCAGAGACCGCATGGTAAGTTGCAGCCCTTGGAGATTCCTGAGTGGAAGTGGGAACAGATTACGATGGATTTCATCACCAAATTGCCGAGAACTGCCAGAAGAGTCGATGCAATTTGGGTGATTGTGGATAGGTTGACAAAGAGTGCACACTTCCTTGCCATTAGCGAAAGTTCATCAGCAGAGAAGCTGGCGGAGTTATACGTGAGAGAGATAGTATCTCGGCATGGAGTGCCGATCTCGATTGTTTCGGACCGCGATGTACGTTTCACTTCCAGGTTCTGGAAGAAATTCCATGAGGAGTTGGGTACTAAACTGCATTTTAGTACCGCATACCATCCCCAGACAGACGGTCAGAGCGAGTGGACGATTCAGACATTGGAAGACATGCTTAGAGCGTGTGTGTTAGACTTCGGGGGTAGCTGGGATGCGCATTTGCCTTTGGCTGAGTTTTCCTACAACAACAGCCATCATTCGAGCATTGGTATGCCACCTTTTGAGTTGTTGTATGGTAGGAGGTGTCGGACTCCCATTTGCTGGGGAGAGGTGGGACAGAGAGTGATGGGCAGTACAGAGATTGTACTTCAGACGACCGAGCAGATTCAGCAGGTTAGGCAGAGGTTATGGACCGCCCAGAGCCGACAGAAGAGTTATGCGGACAGACGCCGGTCCGAGCTCGAATTCCAGGTTGGCGACTTCGTCCTCCTAAAGGTTTCTCCTTGGAAAGGAGTGATCCGGTTCAGAAAGAGGGGCAAGTTGGGGCCCCGATTCATAGGTCCATTTCGTGTAATTGCAAGGGTAGGTCGGGTAGCTTATCGGTTGGAGTTGCCAGCAGAGTTGGGTCAGATTCACAATACCTTCCACGTATCACAGTTGAGGAAGTGTACAGCCGATGAATCGGCAGTGGTTCCGTTAGAGGATATTAAGGTGGATGCGAGCTTGAATTACGCCGAGAGACCAGTAGCTATCAGGGATCGGAAGATCAAGGTTCTGCGGAACAAGGAGATACCTCTGGTGTTGGTTCAGTGGCAACATCGGAGGGGATCGGAGATGACTTGGGAGCCGGAGCGTGAAATGCGGGAGCAACATCCGGAGTTATTCGCAGAGTGAGACTTCGAGGGCGAAGTCTAGTTCTAGTGGGGGAGATTTGTAACAGCCCGGTATTTTAGGTATTGTTTTAAAACTATTTTTGGGGGCATTTTAGGAAGGGACTCGGCGAGTTGGTGCCTGACTCGCCGAGTAGGACCACAGGCTTGGTCGCGGATGCGCGACTGGACTCGACGAGTCCAGATACGGACTCGGTGAGTCGACGCTGTTCAGCAGAAACCCTAGCCGTTTAGTTTGGAACGTATATAATGCCTCTTAAGCCGTCATTGTACGTTTTTTGGCCGATTGTGAAGAACATAGCGTCTGTGGACGACTAGAGGAGAAGGGAAGGCTATTGGGGACTTTGAGGAGATTGTTAGGCAAGAAGAGGAAAGGTTTTGGTCAAAGGAAGATCAAGAGGATAGAGTTCTGAAGGTTGGGGACACAGAGATCACGTTTTCAGGTAATACTCAACCCATTTCTGTTGTTTTGGTGGTGAGCACGAATCTAGGGTTTATGAAACCCATTTAGTGATTAGATAGATTATGATGTTGTTACCGAGCGTTTAAGTCCCAGTAATAGTATGTTTAGAGGTCCAGGAAGTCCCATGTTTATATATTTCGGAACCATGCGGATTACAGGAGGCAGTTGATCAACTGCATGGCATGGACTCGCCGAGTCCATTGATCAGACTCGGCGAGTAGCTTGAAGATCCGCTGGGACTCGCCGAGTTGTTCTTCAGACTCGGCGAGTAGCTTGAAGGTTCACTGGGACTCGCCGAGTTGTTCTTTAGACTCGGCGAGTGGAGTCGGGGTGGCCCCGTGATTCTTCCACAAGGATCTCGTCGAGTCAGGAGGGATACTCGACGGGTAGAAAGGGGAGCAACAGGGAAGTTGGGGAGGAAGTCTAGACTCGCCGAGTCGCCTTTGCACTCGACGAGTCCGGTCAAGTTGACCGTTGACCAGAGTTGACCTGCATGTAATTTTGTAGGGTCAGTTGTCTTGTTTGATAAGATTAGTAATAAGGGTATGTGGTATTATAGGGAGTCTGCGGTTTGGCGGATTGAGAGCGAGTAGTTTCAAGAGTTCTAACCTACATACCACGAGGTGAGTTTCCTCACTATACTCCACCCGGAAGGGTTTGACTGTGAGACCGGAAGGTCGTATATGATATGTGTTATTTATGTTATAAGTAGAAAGATAGATGTTATGCATGATATGTATGTTTATACGGGCCGGAAGGCGATATGTTATGTGACAGAAAGGTTAGGTATGACGTATGTTGTATGTGCTATGTGTGTTATATTAAATATATTATGTGCTGTAAATGTTATGGGCCGGAAGGCAATATGCTATGGGCCGGAAGGCGAATATGATACGGGCCGGAAGGCAAAATGTTATGGGCCGGAAGGCGACTGTGTTACGGGCCGGAAGGCAATGTGTTGTGGACCGGAAGGTCAGGGCCTGGAAAGGCGTATGTGTGTAAGTCGTATACTGGGGAACTCACTAAGCATTTATGCTTACAAGTTATATGTATGTGTTGCAGGATCTAGCGAGGACCGTGGTAAGGCGCCGGCGTGACGCGTACACACTGCCATTGTTGGAGATCTTGGGGATTTTGTTTAATTGTAGTTTGAAAGGAAACTTGGAATAAATACTATTGTTGAATGAAATTATTTAATTTTAAATGAAAATTTTATTTGAAAATTTGAGCTGTTACATACTTACTTCGGGACCAATATGCAATAAATCTCAATATAAGGGTCAACAATGAAATTGCCTTAAAACCAGATGTTACATACTTCGTTCTTAAATATCACGACTAAATTCGGCACTATGTCGGACAAGGTTCTCAGAACCTAACTTACTTATGTAAATCAGACTTGATCTTATATGGCTACTTGGGCCAGAACTTAGAGCCACTCTTCTAGACATCACCATACAATAGGTAATGATGGAAATAAAATGAATTTATAGTGTTAACCACACTATCTACCTAACTAGTAGTGCCTTAGTAATTTTTTGACTCATCCTGATCCAAATGCGAGTCATGTGGTTTAGGTAGTATAGGCCACTACTACCTTTCACACCTACTCATACTTGTGATTACTACTACATATATATCTTAAATTTTCAGCAATTATTCACAAAGTCAAACCATTGTGTGTTTTTCAATTTTAGTGTATTCACATGTATCTAGTTTTGTTATATATTTCAATCAACTTACTACATATATAATTTCCCTAAAACTATTTCTACTTGAATTACCAAATCAAAGTACTCCCCGAGTACTTTCGAGAACTACGAGAACTCGCTACTTGGCATTTAGCCGAACAGGTAACGAGTAGCGATTTATACAACCTTACATACTAGCATGCAATTCTAACATTTCACATTTCAACAATTCTAACAAGTGTGGGTATTTTGGGAACACCTTCCTTTCTGATTTTTGGTTGACTGTACGCATCACATTCTTTCATTTATGTATTATTCTTTTTAGGAAAATATATATTAAGAACTCAAATCAATAGTTTGATTCTGGAGTCACACGAGTGTTCATCCAGTTCACTCAAACCAGGAGTCTAATACCAACTTGTTACGTCCCGATTTTCAACCGAAAATTGTCATTTTTCTTTATTAAAATATTCAATTACATTAGAGTCTAATGAGTAAACATGATCGTGAATGTGTTTGTGTACAGTTTAACCCTTCCTTTCTCACGAAGTACCTAAAAACATTTATAAAAACTGGGTAAGTGCTAGGCTTAGTGGGTTCCCCAAAATACCATATACCATAATACATTTACATGCATACGACCAATGGGTCAAGATCTGCCAATAATATGTGTATCTTACACTTACGACCCAACCATTTCGTCTTTAACACAGGTCTACGTGTACTTATGGCCTAAATGTTACTTCGTCAACACGGGTCTATGTGTACATACGGCTTAATTTCCATATCGTCAAAACGAGGGCCTATAGGCTCCCGGACCCTTTAACCATTCCACTGTCATACCCTAACTAAGTCTAATATCAAAAAAAAAATTCATATAGAGATTGTATTTTAGATTCTACTAATACAGGCACATTCATACTTCCTACTCTACTGGTTTAAACTTAAGCATATAGAGGTTATACTGCTAGCTCTACTCTATGCATTCCATATCCTAACATACATGCATATATATTGTACTATATGGTATAGTGAGATAACACACCTTGACATTGACTCGGAATATTCACAACTATCTTGGCAGTTCTACTGGCGATCCAACCAACTTGTAACACGCTTGACAAGCATTATGTAAAATACTATAACTTTTTAACACATATGACGATCTGGTAATGAAAGCTGGATCCTTCACTAATACTAGTGAATACTGAAAGTTCTATCATATAATTATCAGCTAGGCCGGACAGTCGAGAGGAAAGATTATTTGGGCGTATAGCCTTCCTAAAATCTGACAACCAAGCCAACGTGGCCATTCTAGACACCTCTCTTTCAACTAGATCAATCATCATTATAATTGGAATTACTAATAAATCTTATTTATATATCCATAATAAGGACTATGAATATATATATAAGTTACACTGAAAGCGTATCTTAACTTACAGGGATCCTCGCAAAAACCGAGAATGATGTGGGAAGAATTCTGATCCGAAAGCTCTATACCTCAACCACTCCAGGGCCTCGCTAAAGTATCCAAAAACTAGAAAGTAAAGGTATTAAGAGTACAGGAGAGTTCAAAAGAGGTTCTAGAGGAAAAAGCGATGTGCGAAACAAATGAAAATTGTCGCCTATTTATAACTGATTTTGGGGTGTGTGCATGCACATGCTTGAGTATGATTCGTGCAATTGGTCGGGCTTGCTAATGTGGATCCATGTAGAAAGTGACACATGGTGAAATCTAGGTGGTGTGTCAGTGCATGTCGCACATCTGGTATTTGCATGCGGGTGCGTGCAAAGATTTCTGATTTCTTAAAAATTTCATATGGGTCTATGCATGCGGGTGCATGCAAAGATTTCTGTTTTTTATGGGTTTTATATCCACATGTAGCTATCGACAAGATCTACAACTTTCATTTACACTCTGTCGGCTAAATTGACTTTATTTTTAAAGTTATATTTTTAGTAGGCTCATACTATTAAAGCCCATATAAAAATCATGACCCTCTCATACGAATTCCATTCTCGACTGTCTTTATATCGACATAATCGTATAGACAAGATCTTCAATTCTCTTTTAGATTATTTTCCTAAACATGGACCGATCTCTATTTCGGTTTCTGTGTCGTGCACTGCTACGCTGAAACTTCTAAAAATCATAACCTCCTCTTATGAAGTCTGATTTGAGCGTTCTCTCTACGCATGCTCTCGGTTTTATGATTACTATGAATTTCATCAAGACCATTTATCCTATATAGTCTTCTATAAAGGAATTTCTATTTATGTGACTGGTCGTATGTATTATAAATCGAAAATGGGGTGTTACCTGAATTGATGTAACACTCGCAAATTCGGACTAGTTAGTTAGGACCTAATAAGAGTTAAAATGACTTTCGATAGAAGATTATTTAGGATAAATAACCTTAACCAAAGCTATAGTTTACGTGACAAGGGATCCATATATATTTAAAACGTTGAAATCCTATTTCGTATGAAGAAGTTACGCTTCTTCGAAGTTTCGCGATTAAACAAACGTGACTCTTCGTATCTTAAAAAGTGAAATTCGATAAGTTACATTTTAGCCTAAGGGATCCAAACGAAAGTCATAATAGTCGTTAAACCGAGAGTGTTCATATCGAGAGCATCCAAATATGACATCATAAGAGGAAGTTATGATTTTTTGAAGTTTCAGCGCAGCAGTGCGAGCACAGAAATCGAAATTCTAATCGGTTGATTTTTAGCCAAAACAATCTTCACGAGAATTGAAGATCTCGTGAATATTAACCCATCTATATTAAGATAATCAAGAATGGAGTTCGTATGTAGAAGTTATGACTTTCTTATGGACGTTAACAATATAAACCGATCTAAATATAACATTTTGTTAGAGAAAGAATTAGATGTTGAAACCTTAATGAAAGTTGTAGATCTCGTCGACGGGTTTCCGAGGATATAAATAACGTCTACAATGGAGCTCGTATATGAAATTTATGGTCATCTGAAGATTTCAGAAAAACACATGTGTTGATGATGTGACAGCAACGGAGTGTGCCATGTGATAAACCGACCTCTCACACCTCCAAGAGATGCAACGACATGGCTCCACAAAACTGCAACAGGTAGCACCACTACGTGGTGAAACGTGGCATTGTTCTAGAAGGAGTGACGTGGCAAGTCCTAAGGTCGATGCATGTCAGAAGACTAAAGGAGTCACCCAGACCAGAGCGTGTGGCATGTCTTTGGGATCTGCACGATGCGCCTTCCTATTCCCTATATATATATATATATATATATATGTACTGATTTTCCTTCACTCTTCCCACAAATCAATCCTAGTCTCTCTAAAAAATGATTTCTTAGCCTAAAATCTAATGTTTTCGATTTCTAAGTATTTTAGCAAGGCTCTAGAGCAGCTAGGAGCCTCGGAAATAAAGCTTTCGGTTTCGGAGTCTTGTCTGCGTGTTTTCCCGGTTTTTAATAAAGCCTCTGTAAGTTGAGCTACACCCTTTTGCTTTCAGTGTAACTTATATTTATAGTCATAATTCGTTATCATGAACCTATAAATAAAACTTATTGGTAATTCCAACTCATTATATTGATTAATCTACTTACGGGGATGATGTCTAGGCTGAATTTAGTGAGGTGTTTAAAGTGGGATTTCCAAAAAGTATACTTTGTATACCAAACGGAAGCTACCTCCGATGTGATCCTACCTAGTTGTTACTCAGTTCATAGATCTTAATGTAGACATTAGGGTTAATGAGGAATCTAGACTATTATTAGTCACCAAGAGTATTAGAATAAGACTTAGTAATCGTCATACTAGGTCGCGTCAAAGAAAGAGAAAAAGGTGTTAGATGAATCTCTGCCAAACTCACCAGTCATTCACCTAAGTCAAATGAGTGCATAGTTACTTTCAAACTTACACGTAGATATAATTGTTCTAATTTCTTATATGTTATGTGTGATGTTTTGTTGTGTTTAATATATAAGTACAACATGATTAAATAAACTCAATATATTTTATCATACTTAAAATATGATTGGGTAGTGAAGGGCTATGTGAAATAATAAATGAGATGTTAAGATAAGTTAGGGTTGTGCAAAATAATAGGTTATGACCCGCTATGCTAACCTGTTGTGGTTATCCAAAAGTACTATAGTACTGTTGTGCCTAGTCATTTTGAAAACATTAGTTAGAAAATTGTTTTGCAAAATAATATGTTGTGACCTACTGTGTCGATCTGTTGTGTTGTGAGAAAAGTACTATCGTGCTGTTGTGTCTGCCCAAAGTACCAATGTACTGCTATGCCTAGATTTTTTAAGCAAAATTTATGAAGATCACTACTGATAGATAGATCCTTTAGGAAGAGAAACCTCAAGATCATTACTTAAAGGATTAGGAAGTGAGAATAATGGGAATTGGTAATTGGACTATTTGTTTATTGATATATATGTATAACTAAAACAATAATATTGTGGGTTGAAAACGCTATGTACTCACCAGGTTTTCTAACGTGACCCACTCATTTTCATTGTATCACAAGTAATTATATATGGATAATGATATATGTATCTGCTATAAGATTCAAGGAGATGTAGACCGTTAGTGTAATGAGATGGTGTAAGCCTTTGTTTATGCTTATGTCTCTTGTACCAATTATGACATCCCGAGTTTTAATAAGAAACGAGAAACATTTCTTCGGAAATACTTTTTTGGGACAAAGTTTTGAATGTACATATGAAAACTTTGATTTTTGAAAATAAGCATAAAATGGTGTTTCCTAGCCATGAAAATGGGGATTTTACAGTTGGTATCGAAGAATTAGTTTAAGCGAACTAGAAATTTAGAGCATTTCTAGACTAAAAGTTAGAATGCTAAGCAATGATCGTGAGATGCGTGTTTATTATATTTTTGGTAATACACTTGAATTGACACAATCACTAGTTCACTTTAGGACAAGATGCCTAGTTTTCTTTTATGTTAAAAATGGTTTGAATTATTGCATGCCTTATGCTGTCTATCTAAATTGTTGCCATTAGGTTTAAGGTCTTTTGCCAACCTAGAATTCGGAAATTTTATGTGTTCAGGTTTCTCAACGTTTAATTATGGTATTAGAACTGGCATGTAGCTTTTCGGAGGGATAAGGAAGATTATACACCTAAAACCTTCTTTATCTTAAATTTCATGTCTCAAACAACTACTTTGGTATAAAAAAACGTCATGGTGAGGAAACGTAGTGAATTAGGAAACAGTAATGGAAACCAACAGCGTGAGCGTGTGATGGTTCGTGCATCGGTCCTTGCACTTGCACCCGAACCTATCACTATAGCAATGATACAGGCAATGTTAGATTTCCAAATGGAAGGGACAATGCTTTTACTTCAGGGTAATAGAGATGAACCCACTGCACTTGTCATGCAACGTGAACTGGAAGAAGAACGGTCGAAGGAAGGAAATTATAGCCGGACTATTAGCCAAGCTGAACCTCGGAAGATTAGAAGGAATAATCCTAATAAGGAATTTGAAAGGAATGGATGCAAGTACAAAGGCTTCATGGCTGCTAGACCACCAAGTCTTTCTAGGAGCCCAACCCTATTGGAAGTTATAGAGTGGATTTCCAAGATGGAAATGGTGTTTGAAAGTTGTGACTACGGCAACCGACAAAAGACCATCTTAGAGGTTAGATAATTGAAGAAAGAAGTTTTGAGCTGGTGGAAGTTGTTGGTTGATTCCATGCCAAAAGGAGAAGCGGGGAATATGTCTTGTGAGAACTCCCTGGAAGAATTGATAATGCAGTACTGCACTGAACAAGATCTTCTGGAAATCAACAATGAATTCCAGAACCTGAAGAAAAGTAGAATGAGCATCAGTGAGTATGATGAAACTTTCACAGAAAAGATGAAGCTAGTTCCTTACTTAATTCCTACTGAACTTTCCAAGGTCAACAAGTTTGCTAGTGGACTACCAACGGACTTTTATCCAACGATGAAGCTATCAACTACTTTGAAAGAAGCCATCTGGACGGCTAGGAATGTAGTGACCCAGATAAGGGAAAATGGTCTAGAAAAAGCTGAGGCAAGAGAGAAAAGGAAGCTTGAGGAATCTTCAAAGCCAAAAAATATAACTATGTTTTCAAAATTTGACCCCAATGTCAGGAGGTCTATGGGTGACAACGAGGTCAGATGGTGTGAGAAGTGCAAAAAGAAGCACTTTAGACGATGCAACAGAGAAGTGACTTGTAATAAATGTGGGAGGCATGGTCACTATGTTGACAAGTGTAGATACAATGGAAGGATATGTTTTGAGTGTAGAGAAGAAGGTCACTTAATGAATGGTTGCCCAAAAAAGTAAAGAAGCTACAAAACTGAATGTGCCACCAAAGGAAAAAATGAGAGCATACTATATGGTGCTTGATGAGGAAAATAGAGGGTGGGAATTTGGTTTTTCTTGTCTAAAGTACTTGAAGGAAGGAGATAAATAAGTGTTATTAGGTTATGTGGTCTGATGTAATAGGCATGTAGTAAAAATAAATCTTGTAACCGTTTTCAGAGATAATGCAATCCCTAAATTATATCATATGTTGAGTTCCTTTGTGATTTTCTTTTTATGATAATTTAGAGAACTGCATGTACTTGGGACAAGTATGAGTATGTGTGAAAAGTAGTAGACGCCTATAATACTGGAAGCACAGGACTCATACTTGGATCATGGAAAGTCACTAGGTTACTAAGACTCTAGTAGTTGAACCATTTTGTTCATTTCCTTCATTAACTTTGTTTCGATAATTACCAAAGATGATTTACATTCCAACCTATGTAATCATCATAACTCAAGTCCGACTAAGATACATTCGTAAAGTATCAAACTTGGTTCTGAGAACCATGTTCAACGTAGTGTCCGACTTTAATCAAAGATGGAAAGGATTAAGGAAATCGACAGACAAATAGAAAATCATCATTAGAGCTTAGCAGCCAGTAGCTAGAGATTACTACCTGCTATAATGAGATTATATCACATTAGAGCATGAACGAAGGTACATTACATGCTGGAATCTGACTCAAAGAGACCTAAGTCTAACCATTGCATCATACGATGAGAAGTCATTAAAAGGCGACACATCGGTCTTTTGTCAATAATTGAAGTAAAGAACTTATCTTAGGTTATGGAGCAGGAAACTCCAATATAGATCGAATATAGAAGGAAGAGAAAGTGTAGGATTTAGCACCGTCAACAATAAAGAAGTCTAAGAGTTAGAAACTCAATAGAAAAGGCATAAGATTTACGGTTATTACCTAGGATAAAAACGTAACGTGCAAAGAAATAATACGAGCCCTGTGTTGTTGATGATTTCGAGACATAATCATCCTAACGGGAGATAATTGTAACACCTACAAATTCGGGGTAGTCAGTTAGGAACTGTCAAGAGTTAAAAATGACTTTTTGATAGAAGGTTATTTGGGATAAATAACCTTAACTAAAGTTATTGTAACACCCTATTTCGGGTCGTTCCATAATTTAGCATCGTGACCCGAAGAGTGAGTATCATAAGGCTTCAGGCTTTGGGAAGGTAGGTTAGACCCATTTGGTTGTGGATAATGTAGGATGTGGGTACCAAGTGTTCGGCTTGTGCTTTCGAGCCCAAGGGTATAATAGTAAAGTGATGGTGTGGGCCTTTCATGAATTTTGGAATTAAGTTTGGAAGGTTTTAAGGAAAAGAAGAGTAAATAGGATTGTAAATCTCCTCAATACCTTTCCACGGATACAAAGATCATCAAAAACAGAGTTGGGATGCAAAAGTTATGGTCGTCGGAATTCTGAAAACAAGTTTAGGGTAATGTTTCTAGTCCATTTCCAGCAACAAAAATCGAAATTATGAAAAATGTAGCCTCTACTCGTCGAGTGCAAGAACAGACTCGACGAGTAGCTTGCATTTGTTCATGGACTCGTCGAGTCCCCCCATGGACTCAGCGAGTTCATACGAGTAGAAAACAAAAACTCGATTTTTTCAAGCAGTTTGCACAAAAATCAACAAACAAACCTAGGCTCTGATACCACTGATAGGTTTTGAGCATTCTAACACTTCCTAAGTGTACATGCAACCCTAATAACGTTGGATCTATGTTTGTCTAATTATCATGCAAAGTTGAATTCCAAGGTTATATTCCTATCTAGCATACATGGGGAACATTTTTAACTTGAATGAAAGATAGAATAACATACCTTGTTGTTGATTATGATCCTTGAAACCTTGTGAACCTAGCACCCCAAGTGTGATGCCTCAAATGCTTCACACAACACCAAATGCAAAGGAGTAAACTTTGAGTGAATCTTACACTTGCAAAAAATCGGCTCTAGCCCTCTTGATTTCTAGTGTAGCCGATTTTGGGGAGAACACCTTTGTTTATATAGGGCTTGTTTGGCAAAAGTAGTTGTTAGCTGGAAGCATGTAGAGGTTAGCTGGTAGCGGGTAGCTGGTAGCGTGTAGCGGGTAGCTGGTAATGGGAAGCCGTAGCTTTTATTTGCTATATGGATTTTTGGTAAAAGTAGCTGGAAGCTTTTGAAATATATAAAATTACATAAAAGTAAAATTGATTAAAAATAAATATATAAATATATTTTTAAGGGTAATTATGGAAATTGATTTCAAAAGCTCATGAGCGTTTTGTTAAATGCTACATGAAGTAGCTTTTAGAATCGGAGCGTTTTGTTAAAACTAAAAGCTAAACGCTCGTACTACCAAACGAAGCTTTTTGTTTAAACTAGAGCTTTTTATCAAAAGCTAAAAGCTAGAAGCTCCTAAACGCTTCCAAAAGCTTCGTGCCAAACAGGCCCATAGTGTGTTGCATTAGGTAAACCCTAATGTAACATGACTCTTCATTTCATGATCCATGGGTTAACTCCATGGAGCATCCATGGAGCATCCTATGGGTGGAACCCAACTTGAAAATCCATGAAGCCTCTTAGCCCACTATATAAGATATGGAAGATTAACATAATCTACCCATATATTTAATTAGTTATCTTTTGATCACTTAATTATTTCTAAATTAATTCCCGATCAAAACTAATTAAATAATATTATTAATATATTAGAACTTATAATATATTAATAAACCAAAAGTATTATTTATTTCGTTTTTAGTTTATCCAAGTGCATGGTGCCATGCAACCCAAATGGACCATGCCGGGTCGGGTCAAGTACATACCAGAAACAGTTATCGACTTAGACACCTTATCCAACAGTCTCCCACTTGGATAAGTCTAATAACTATAACTGCAATACTTCAGGAATCGATCGGCAATCATAGGTCTTTCAAGGTCTCTCAGAACTAAGAAGATGTTGATACGCCATTTAAGATAAGTGATCATATAATCCTCTTTTCTAGATATCAGCCGGACAATTACATGGAACAATGTCTTACTTATTGTCCAGTAGTTTGTTTCCCGACTTCTGATTTGTTTGACAAAGAACTTAATCGAACACATAAAATTAGTTCTGACCGGGCCCGGTACATAGGTCAAAACAAAATCATCGAGGGGCCTAAATAAAAGCTTCTAATCAAAGAAGGAACAGATAAACTTCGACTCATATGTTTGTTCTACTACTCATTGAATTATACACAAGAGCACGTTTTATAACATCGAGTTACCAATGCGTTTTCGTTCAATCAATACATAACCAACTCATAAGTAACAAATCATCTCTAGGTTTGAAGACTTATATGATATTACCGTCTCACGATCACTCGAGATAAATTCCATGAAGTGATTCCAGTGAGCATGGGTTGAGTCCAATGCTCAGAACTTATGAGCGCTCATGAGTGTTGTAGCCATGTCCAACAACTTAGACCTCTGCAACCAATCATGACAGTCTTGATTCATACCTACTTCCGACATATGACCGACTGTGGAGGTTCGAATAATATGATATATCAAACATAATTATTCTAGAAGTCAAAACATGCAAAAGAAATATAGTAAACGATTGACAAGAGATAGCAACACTTTACTCATAAATAAAACACCTTTTATTCATCATCTAATGTCAATTACACTTTACACATTTCAAAATTATCTAACTACTAAAACTAATATCATCTTTCAGCCCTATGCTCCGAGCATGCTGGAAATGCTTAACCCGAGTCAGTCCCTTCGTGAGGGGATCTGCTTGATTCTCATCCGATAATACCCTCTTTTCCACGAGGAGTCCTTCTTCTATTCGATGTCTGATGAAATGGTATTTTCTGTCGATGTGTCTGGATCTCCTGTGATCCCTTGGTTCCTTGGCTAAGGCAACTGCACTTTCACTATCACATAAAATTTCCATTGGCTCCTTAATAGCTGGTACAAATCCAAGGTCTCCGATGAAGTTCTTTAGCCATATCGCCTCCTTTGCTGCCTCGCTAGCTGCTATATACTTTGATTCGCAAGTTGAATCAACCAATGTCTCCTGCTTGGAACTCTTCCAAGAGATTGCTCCTCCGTTTAAGGTAAAGACCCAGCTTGACTGAGAGCGGAAATTATCCCTATCAGTCTGGAAGCTAGCATCACTATACCCTACAACTCTCAAGTCATCACTCCCACCGAGGGTAAGGACTCAGTCCTTAGTCCTCCGTAGGTACTTGAGGATATTCTTTACCGTAGTCCAGTGTGCCTTGCCAGGGTTCCCCTAATACCTGCTAACCATGCTCAAGGCAAAGGCTACATCAGGTCAAGTACACGTCATAGCATACATGATCGATCCTACAGCCGAAGCATAAGGTATTCGACTCATTTCTGCTATCTCGGTCTCAGTACTAGGGCTTTTTGTCTTACTCAATCTGGTGTTACTCTGGATAGGTAACTCTCCTTTCTTGGAGTCCTGCATGCTGAATCTCCTCAGCACCTTATCCAAGTAAGTCCTCTGACTAAGTCCAATTAGTCTTTTACTCCGGTCTCTCAAGATCCTTATCCCTAGAATATAGGCAGCTTCTCCTAGGTCCTTCATAGAGAAACACTTCCCAAGCCAGGTCTTAACTTCCTGCAAAGTTGGGATGTCATTTCCTATGAGTAGTATGTCATCCACATACAGTACCAAAAAGCTAACTATACTCCCACTAGCCTTGACATATACACAAGATTCATCTTCACTTCTAGAAAAGCCAAATTCCTTGACTTTCTCATCAAAGCAAAGATTCCATCTGCGAGGTGCTTGCTTTAACCTATAAATGTATTTCTCAAGCTTACACACTCTATTAGGGTACTTGTTACTGACAAAACCCTCGGGCTGACTCATGTAAACATCTTCAGCCAACTTCCCATTAAGAAAAGCAGTTTTCACATCCATTTTCCATATTTCATAGTCATGAAATGCAGCTATGGCTAACAGAACCCTAATAGACTTAATCTTGGCCACTAGAGAAAAGGTCTCATCATAATCAACTCCCGGAGTTTGTGGAAAACCCTTTGCAACCAGTTGTGCCTTATAAGCGTGTACATTACCATTTATGACGGTTTTCTTCGTGAAGATCCATTTGCACCCTACAGTCTTACGACCTGGTACATTCTCAAACAAGTTCCAAACTTGATTGTCATACATGGACTGTATCTCGTTGTCCATTGCCTCTTTCCACTTGGCTGACTCAGGGCCTGCCATGGCTTCCATGTAACTGTTAGGTTCATCCAGAGCTATCAGTGTCCCATCACTGATAAGTGTATCACCTTCCACAGTAATATGGAATCCATAGTAATGCTCAGGTGCATTCCTAACCCTTGTGGAACGCCTCAGAGGTACAGACTTGTCAATTGGCTCAACAGGAGTTTCCTCCTCAAGTTGAGTGCTAGGGTTTGAAGTTCCTTCACCAATTGACTCTTGAATTTCTTCAAGGTCAACTTACCTCCCACTGTTTCCTTGGCTTATGAACTCTCTCTCTCGAGAGAGAGAGAGAGAGAGAGAGAGAGAGAGAAAGCCCTCCTAGCTACAAAGACCACATTTTCACTAGGTCTGTAGAAGAGGTAACCAAAGGATTTTTGTGGGTAGCCGAAGAAAATACACCTCTCACTTCGAGGTTCGAGCTTATCATGAGTCTCGTGTCTCAGGAAAGCCTCGCAACCCCAAATCTTAATGTGGTCTATTTTGGGTACTTTACCAGTCCACATCCCATGAGGAGTTTTGGCAACTTTCTTTTTAGGGACTAGATAAAGGCTATGGGCGGCAGTCTCTAAGGCATACCCCCAAAATGAGATTGGTAGTGAAGCTCGACTCATCATGGAACGAACCATATCCAACAAGGTTCGATTACGCCTCTCAGCTACACCATTCAACTGCGGTGTCCTGGGAGGTGTCAATTGTGAGACAATCCCACATTCCCTAAGATAGTCGAGGAACTCTAAACTAAGATACTCACCACGTCAATCGGATTGAAGCATCTTAATGTTCCTGCCCAATTGATTCTCGACTTCTTGTTTAAATTCTTTAAACCTTTCAAAAGTCTCTAACTTATGCTTGATTAAGTAGACATATCCATATCTGCTATAATCATCAATAAAAGTCAAATAATAACGATTAGCATCCCTTGTGGCATGTTTGAAGGGTCTACACACATCCGTGTGTACGAGATCCAACAAACCTTCACCCCTCTCACAAGTACCAGTGAAGGGCGACTTTGTCATTTTTCCAAGTAAGAATGATTTGCAACTATCATCTGACTTTAAGTCAAATGATTCCAAGACGCCATCCTTTTGGAGTTGGCCTATGCATTTCTTGCTTATATGTCCAAGAGGACAATGCCATAATGATGCTTTATCCAAGTTATTATCATTAATAGAATCAATACACAATACATTATTTCCTAAGTTATCAACCATAGATACAGTTTCATACACACCATCACAAGGTAATGCTTTAAAATAAAGAACATTACTAAGGAAAGCATTAATCGAACCAACTTCATTATCAAATGAAAAGGTAAAACCTTGTTTATACAATGCATGAAAGGAAATAATATTTCTTGCCATTTATGGCGAGTAACAACATTTATTCAAATCTAAACTAAACCCACTACTTAGCGATAAAGTATAAACTCCAATCTTGGTAATAGGTAAAGCTTTCCTATTCCCCATGATTAAGTTTATTCTTCCATGTTCCACATTCTCACTTCTTCTTAGTCCCTGCAAATCAGAACTGATATGAATACCGCAACTGGTATCAAGAACCCAAGAGTTAAAATAGGGTGAGTTATTAGATAAGATAGTGTAAATACCTGCATGGTTGGGTTTAACTTTCCCATCCTTCACATCTTGCTGGTACTTTGGGCAGTTCCGCTTCCAATGCAACTTTTCATGGCAATAGAAGCATTCAGCCTCTTTTGGGTCAGAAGAAGGAGCAACAAAACCTTTCTTGGTTCCACTTGAAGAAGAGCCATCAAGGGTCCTAGCCTTGGTACCCTTCGAAGAGCTCTTCCTCTTCTTCGCTTTACCATTTCCGATTGCCAAGACAGGGGTGTAGTTTGGAGTAGGAGTAGGAGTGTTAACAACTGACTTACCTTTAAGACTTGTTTCTGCGGTCTTGAGGAGTCCCTGGAGTTTGCTGAGCGTGACCTCTTCCTTATTAATGTGATATGTCATGCGGAATTGATCATAGCACGAGGGTAAGGAGTGCAAAATGATATCTATTGCAAGCTCCTCATGGAATTTCACATTAAGCTTCAACAAACGATCCACATACCTTTGCATTTTCTGCATGTGGCACGTGACGGAGTCTCCGTCCTTCATCCTAGTTGTTATCATGGAGCAGATGATTTCATACCTTTCTTGTCGTGCACTTTGATGGTATCTTTCCATAAAATCTTGGTGCATTTCAAAAGGGTAGAAGTCCTCATAGGACTTTTGGAGTTCTGTTGTCATGGTGGCCAACATGATGCATGCCACTTTTGTAACATCCCTTTCATGAGCCCGGAAGTCAGCGATCTCCTGGGGAGTTGCAGTGGTCTCATCAATCTCCTTAAGCTCCTTGTCGAGGACATATTCTTTGACCTCGTAGTGGGTAATCATCCTGATGTTTCTGATCCATTCATTGAAGTTGGATCCATCAAAAGTGACTTTCCCACACAAGTTCATAAGGGTAAAGGAGCCATTAGGATTAGAGCCAGAAGCAGCATTGTTTGAAGACATCTGAAAGAAGAGAACAAGATTAGTTTAGATATTAAGAGAGTCCTTAACAAAACACCCAAATCTAATATTAAGGCTAGGATCCAATCACAATATATTATAACTTAGAAGAGGTATGTCGTAATCCAAGCTATAACATATTTGAAAGGTAGGTGAATGACGATTCACCAATTTCCACCATGAAAAATGAAATATAAATATTAGGTTTTTTAATTGATTCTTATAAATTCCTAGATTCTTTTGAGATTCAATGAACTTTTCAAAGTCATGTTTCAATCTCGAGTGTGCCCTCCAAGTTTTGTGACTGGGATACCGAGGATCACAAAACGAGGTGTGAAGTAACCATGCAAATCACTTGGTACCCTTAATGTTTATTACTCAATCGATGTGCCAGTTAACCACACACGCTCCATCGACCTATAATAAACCTTAAGTCACCTTTTACCTACCTTTTTAAGTCCAAGTTAGTGTGTCGGTTAACCACACACACTCCACTAATGACTTAAACAAAGTGTAAAGTGCAATTTCATGGATTAGAACCTTATTTACATTTTCCTAAAGTAACTAAGATTGGGAATTTAATAAAACATTTAGTTACTTTATAATTGTCATTATACTTATAATGAGAAGTTATAAGTCCTTTTCCTACCCGTTCGGCTAACGACCCTCCACCGATCAAGGAAACGATGGGTGAGAGTGGACACCCATTAAGTTGCCATTTTATAGGCAACAACCCTATACCCCCTTATAGATCGGCATTGTGAATGACGCCTACTTGAAGTAAGACGACTTGATCTTATACATATATATATATATATATATATATATATATATATATATATATATATATATATATTATTAACTTATAATATTATAAAGTATAAGGGTTGAATTTTAACTTTTAAAATTCTAAGGGTTGGAACTGAAGTTTTAATCAAGACTTTACTTGTTCCAAAACTTGAGTGCAAGTTTTGTAAACATTCAAAACTTTTCATTTCTTATAACTTATGAATTAATTGAGTAATAAAAATGAAGACACTTCATTTTTATAACTCTTGTGTTCTTTTAATGACTTTAATAAAAGTGTGACTTTTGGTTTTCCATAATTTGAGGACAAGTTATGGACTCCATTAAAACACATTATGATTATGAATTAAACTACCATGAAGGTTACAAACAATTCCTATGATCATCTAATCTTCATAAGTTCAAGAACATGAATATGAACACTTTCAAGAATCATAAATTACACTTAAAAACTTGTAATTTTGATAATTGCCATTATAAATGGATTAGCATAAACATTACACCATCTAAAACAAGTTTTAAAACACCAAAACAGTTTAGGGTAATGTTTCTAGTCCATTTCCAGCAACAAAAATTGAAATTCTGAAAATTGCAGCCTCTACTCGTCAAGTGCAAGAATAGACTCGACGAGTAGCTTGCATTTGTTCATGGAATCGTCGAGTCCCCCCATGGACTTGGTGAGTTCATACGAGCAGAAAACAAAAACTTGATTTTTTCAAGCAGTTTGCACAAAAATCAACAAACAAACCTAGGCTCTGATACCACTGATAGGTTTTGAGCATTCTAACACTTCCTAAGTGTACATGCAACCCTAATAACCTTGGATCTATGTTTGTCTAATCATCATGCAAAGTTGAATTCCAAGGTTATATTCCTATCTAGCATACATGGGGAACATTTTTAACTTGAATGAAAGATAGAATAACAAACCTTGTTGTTGATTATGATCCTTGAAACCTTGTGAGCCTAGCACCCCAAGTGTGATGCCTCAAATTCTTCACACAACACCAAAGCAAAGGAGTAAACTTTGAGAGAATCTTACACCTGCAAAAAATCGGCTCTAGCCCTCTTAATTTCTAGTGTAGCCAATTTTGGGGAGAACACCTTTGTTTATATAGTGCGTTGCATTAGGTAAACCCTAATGTAACATGAATCTTCATTTCATGATCCATGGGTTAACTCCACGGAGCATCCTATGGGTGGAACCCAACTTGATAATCCATGGAGCCTCTTAGCCCACTATATAAGATATGGAAGATTAACATAATCTACCCATATATTTAATTACTTATCTTTTGATCACTTAATTAATTCTTGATCAAAACTAATTAAATAATATTATTAATATATTAGAACTGATAATATATTAATAAACCATAAGTGTTATTTCTCTTGTTTTTAGTTTATCCAATTGCATGGTGCCATGCAACCCAAATAGACCATGTCGGGTCGGGTCAAGTACATACCAGAAATAGTTATGGACTTAGACACCTTATCCAACATGAAGTCCCCGATTTTAAGCTAAGGCGAGTTGTACTTTGTACTTCAATGAGCCGTACACGATCTGTACAAGTTTTGTACGCGGGGCGTACGCTATAGTGGGTTTTTTCTTAATTTTGGGCCACCTTTTGGACTCTAGGGTTTTGGGCTCTTATTAGGCCACAAGTATTGCAGAGATTGGTCACCATTAGGCTTTAGACCTTTATGGAATTAGGCCCATAGTGAGCCATGAGTGTCTTTTGGATTTGGGCCATTATTGTGCTTAAAGTGCCATTGAGCTTGGGCCTCAATTAATTGGGCCAAATAAGTGGAAGGGTAAAATAGTCTTTTACCCTAGGAGTCGGATTAGTGATTAAGTCCCGATTATGGTTTGTTACCTAATTATTGATTATGATTTTATTTGATTGGTTAGTGTGGGGAATCTCCGGTCTAGTAGCCCGAGCATCAGTTGGATTGTTAGCGGACTTAGGTGAGTTTTCTCATTATACTACACCACACTAGGGATTTTATGTGCTTGTAGTCTTTATGACTCCTGTTGTATGTGCTTATATGTGTTGCATGCCTGTGTGCCTTTTTGCTATATGTATGTGGGGTGGAATAGACCCAGCGGTGAAATAAACTCATTACAGTCTGTGCTGATATATGAGTTGAAATATAATCGGGGTGAAATAGACTCGGTACGGCCTTGGGCCGACATATGAGTTAAAATAGACTTGGGGGTGAAATATACATGGGGGTGAAATAGAACTAGTATAGTCTTGAACTGACATATATGTATGGTATACAGGATTCTAGGGAACTCACTAAGATTTTTGCTTATGACTTATATTTAAAAATGTTTTCAGGTATTTCTGGTTTGAGAGGGAAGGGCCCGACTTGATTGCAACACATCCACCCACATTTCCACCTCTTTGATTTTGCAATTGTACTCTGATAACCATTTTTACTCTGTTATACTTTTGGAATGATTGAAATTATTAAATGGTTGAATTAAAACTGAAATTTTTACCTTATAATTTTTGAGAAGTTACAAGTTGGTATTAGAGCCTTGGTTTGAGGGATTCGGGTATACTCTCGGGTTTGCCTGAACTCAAACTGAGGATTTGGTGGATTTTCATAGGAAGAAATGTTTTTATAGAAGGAATTTTTAATAAAAGAAAGGGGTGTGGTGCATCCAATCAATCGAGCTCATGTAAGTGATTCCCAGAATACCCATACATGTTTGTTATGTTATATGTTAAGAGAATTTTATCCTAGATTAGGTCTAAGGATTTGATCAGGATTTCATGCTAGGAGAGATGACGTTATATGCCTCATTGTTTGAGCTTTAGAGTTGCATGCTAGTATGGATTTTAGATGATTTGATGGATTGGCCTGACATGTTATGCCTTGTAGCTTAAGAGGAATTGAATGTTATTTTAGATTTGGAACCTTTTTTAGTAGTGAGATTGAGATGTCCTCTGTTTGGTTCGTGGATTAGAGTGTTACTACACGAATGCTGCTTTCTTTGTGCTTTTTGGTACTTTTGATGATGGAAAATAACTATTAATTAAATATGTTAAGTCACATGTTGCATAGGTTAAATAATTTCAGAGTGACTGATTTGACCCTACTATGCAGCTCTTGTTTGAGTCTAAGTGTTGTAGGGATGAGTCTTTTACTCGAAGGATTATCTAAGCTTTGTTGCATGTGATTGTATTCATGAAGTAGTTAACTTTCAATATTAAGAGTTCTTCAACAGCTGATGGCAGGGTGAGGTCGGGAACCTAGGAGAGCCTAGGAAGTACTTTAGTGGGTTGGTTGCGTTGTTCATCATGCACTGGGAGTACTAGTTTGAGAAGGTGACTTGGATGATTCGGTACGATTCTTGAGGAAAGTATGGATAGGTTTGGAAGGTAGTATTGGGCCCCTACTATTGAAAGCACATGGTTTATACCCGACTCGAGCAGAGTCACGGAAAATCTAGGAAGCCGGTGGGATGAAGATTATGTGGGTATGTTTTGAACATGTGTATGATTGCTTTTCATAATTGTGATGAGCATGCATGGAGGAGGTTCATGCTTTGGTTTGGGCTTGGGTAAAGGCTCTGGTACTGAGCCAATTGGTGAAGGGATGCTTAAGTCCTTCACGTCACATGTCGACATAGCTGCATATCATCCCCCTAGGGTTTGTAGGAGGACTTCCATGGTTCTGAGTTCACGTTGGATTGAGGAGATTGAGGGTGTCTTCTGCACTAGTCCCTATCCCATAGGATCCAAGGTTTGGTTCGCTATGGACCTCTTGCATCATGCAGCAAAGAGTTGTTGGGAATTGATTGCATAATCTATAATGCTTACTGAGTTGGAGGCTATGTCTTCAGAAGAGTTTGTGACTCGGTTTAGGACGGAGGGTGCACCAGCTATCGGGGTGCAGCCGTTGGCAAGGGAGTTTCTGAGCATGTCAGGGTGTTAGACCCTGAATTATGTGATTGCTAGAGCCCGTGGGCGTGAGATTGATTTGCATCCCCTTGGGAAGGTGAAGGCAGAGCAGAATCAGACCGCAATGGCTCAAGCGGAGAGGCCCATGACTCAGGATTCGTGTCTGGGAGGCCAGCAGGGCCGGGACCGTTGTGCCAAGTGTGAGAGGACCCATGTGGGAGGTTGTTAGGAGATAGGGAAGGGATGTTCAGTTATAGACAGATGGGTCATTTCAATAGGAATTGCCCTCGAGGATCAGTTTCGATGTGTTTTCATTGCAACCATGTGAGCCACAAGAAGGCCGACTGTCCGAAGTTGATTAGGAGAGCAGTGAGGAAACCTGATCTAGACACTCTAAGGATTTATGGTGGTCATGAGGGCAGAATGGATGTTCCTGTGGGGAGGAGCCAAGTGTTGTAGTCACCGGATGAGGAGATCCGACTTCCACCAGTTGGCACCACAAGTATGAGTTGTATTCCTTCCTTCGTGCTCTTATTAATTGTGTTTATGTTTGTATTTCTATGTGTGAGATGCAATGTGGCGTGTATCTAAGTCTCCACCTAGAACATTAGAGTTTTCTTCATGATGGTCTTGAGAATGTTCATATGTCATTTTGCATATTGTGAGCCGTTTTTAGAAGAGGATTAAGTATTCTGCTTAAGAGGCCAACAATCAGTTCAATCTTTGGTGGTATCAGCAAGAATTCAAGGAATCCACAAGGTGGGCATGGCGGGTTTGAATGCAGGATGTGTAAGGGTTTCATGGTTTCGAGGTAGTAAGGAGTTGGTTCGATCATGGGTGTAGGTTCGGTAGTTTTCAAGTTCACATCTTCGAAGCGGGGTCAATTTGCATATTCACATGGAATCGCTCTAGTGCAAGTAAGTCATTTAACGGTTTGGGTACATGTTTCGATAACTAAGATTTTGTTCTTCGTCGGCCGATCAGTCGTCGAAGACTTGTAATGGATTAAGCAGAAAGTGCTTAAGGATCTTGAGATTCGTTGAGGTATTGGGAATGATCACCCGATCCTGGAATGTATAAGTGTTAGGCTTGGTTGGTCAAGGAAAGTTGGTTACTGTAAAGCCTAGGTTTCCTACTACTACCATCGGTAGAGAATGAGCAGTGGTAATGTATCACTCTTAAGTAATACGAAAGTGTTGTTTGCATGGGTAGTTTCAGACATTGGGATCGTCAGCAGCAAATTGAATGGTATATATTGGCAAACTTTGAATACCTCGATCTTTCAGCAAGTGAATTGTTAAATGGGTGATCCATTCATTTCGAGCAGGAGTATAGTTGTGCTTTTCATCAGATTAGTATATGAGATGGTTCGGAAATCCAACAATTATGGGATTGGCAAAGTGCAGTTGAATCCAAATGGGGGAAAACCATTGGATTATTGGGAATAAATCCAGGCACGAAACAAGAAAGAATTTTATACCATAGGCAAGTAGAGGTCCAACTATAATTATGGTGCGGACTGAGATTTGCACAAGAAATGAGGATTCAAGTTATCTTATCCGAATATGGGATGACGCATAGAGAAAAGGTAAGAAGCTACAGATGGATGGATTTGTGCTAGAGCCTCTCTTCCTGTTCTTGTCTGATGAAGGCTTTGGGTTCGAAGAATAATCTGAACACGTTGTTAGGATTTAGTCGATATGGTTATGACCAGTGCTTGATTATGGCTAGTATGGTAGATGGATAGTAAGAGCATGGGTTGGGTCCATGGCAGTTTGGAAGTGTTGTAAGACTGCAGGGTGGCTTATAGCGTTCACTTGGTTCTTGAGCAGTTGTGAGATCGGGGTAAATCTATGGTTTGGGCTCGTAGTTTCCTTTTAGTGGGATTAGACCATGGCATGACAGGTTGTGAGATAGTGGGAAGGCCACATTATTCATGTAATTAAGGAATGTTGTGGGTTGTGTGAGGCCGGTAGTGATATAAGACTATAGTTGTGCATGTAGCATTTGTTTATGGCAAGGTGGAATTTATTGCATTGATGTAATACTTGGTTATGTTATCCATTAGTTGGATCAAGAGGGTTGTTGCAGCCATTGAGGCAAGCAAGCTAGGACAGCTCTGGCCAGATAGACCTTCGTTCAAGAGTCGTGTACCATGATTGTGTGAGACTATAAGCCTCAACAACCAGTTGGGAATCTAGTTTATCGGTTAATTAGGAGGTAAGTATGAGACCAGGGAGGTCTCGGCTGCATCATAAATGTAATTGTGGGTCGGCAAGATGAGCATGGGATGGTACAAGCATTGGAGGCTCATTTTGGGAATCACCTTGTTATTGAGTGAAGGGTTTTTGGCAGTGATGAATGGTCAGGGTTTCTATTTCCAAATGGAAACAATAAGATAATCCATGGTTGCAAGGGTTTATGCTCAGTTTTGATTGCAAAGTGGAGTTGAATTGGCAGTGATTCGAATGGTCTGTCTGTCGGGGAGTAAGACTAGGTTTTAGGATTTCAGATATTGGACAGAGTAGTGATGGTTATTCTTCATTGGTTAACGCTAGTGGATCAAGTATCCATTCGTCGTCAGGGTATGAGAGTCGTGTTAGGGTTGGCTCCGGTTATAGTTTTGGAAGCCTGTTGTGTATATGAGTCGACCTATCAGTCTGTCTCGAGGTTGTGGGAGTACCGTCCAGGTTTTCTGGCATACCTATGTTGGATTATGTATCTCAGCCCATAACTATAGTTGGTGTGTACTTGAATTGATAGTGACATGGTCTTTTTGGGTTGCCTTCACACTTGCAACTAGACATGATGATTAGTTGAGGAAGAGGGAGAATTTATTAATTTGATTAATAAATTGGAATAAATGATTTATTAATATGTTATGGAAATAATATATTAATTAGTAATCATATTATTAATTAATATTTAATTAGAAATTAATTTGGAAATAATTTTGGGATTAAAGGAATTAATTAAAAGTGCAAAGACTAAAAGTGCAATTGTTTAATTGTTGGGCAAAAGGGTCCAGAAGCTTCCTAGGGAAGGTAGTGGATGAAATTGATTGTATATATAAGATTATTATAGATTTTCTTGAATATCTTATCATCTATGGATAATCAAAGGAGATGGATAATTACCATACTTGGGATTAGGGTTATCCATAGCATCCTTGGTGCACTATATAAAGGGTTCTAAACCATTGGAGTTTCGACCATACTTTAGAAGAAGTAGAACCCAAAAATTTTGATCTCCTTCCTCCTCTCTCATATCATTCTTTTGCATTGTGTGTTTGTGAGCCATTAGAGGTGTTACACTTGTGACACTAAGTTCTCAAGATTCAAGATCTACAAGGGAATCATTGTTATTACAAAAAAAAATCAAGGTATGTAACCGAACCCTAGTTTTATATAGATTTCGAAAACTGCAGTTACTTCCTAGGGTTTCTCCTTTTGTGTTCAAGTTTTCATGTTCAATTATAGAAAACCTAGATCCAAAGCATTAAGGATGCATGCAAACATAGGAATTGTTGTTATACTCAAAAACTCGTCAGTGGTATCAGAGCCTAGGTTTACTTTTCTATTGAATATGATGTAATTATGAATTGTTCAAAGGAGAAAGGAACATAATCATCATTTTGTTCATCAAACTCGCCGAGTTGATCTTTGAACTCGACGAGTTGACATGCAACTCGATGTGGTAATTGCCCAACTCGACAAGTTGCACTGTCAGATCCTAAATTTTCGGTTTTGATAATTGTCTAATGGATTGATTAGGATAATTAGCTTATAACCAGTAAGATGAAGGATGAAGAGTCTTTCACGACCCACTTACAATGCATGAAGCATTATGTGGATCGTCTGTTGTAGCTCAATGTTAACTTCGATGAGGAATTGGATATTGACATAGTCTTTCACTCATTGACTAGGTCTTATGACATATCATCTGAAGAATGAGGAAACCATATTGAGTCAACTCCAAAGCTTGCTGAGAACCACCGAGAGTGGGATGAAGGGAAAGAGTATTTCCTCCACTCATGTTGTTGTTGCTCTTGGCTTGGCCATAGGGCAAGGGAAACGGAAGAATAGGAAAGCTCCCTCAAAACAGAACTGGAAGGAAAAGTCTCAAGCCGGGTTGTCAAGTAATGGCCCCAAAGGAAAATCTAGTTATGAAGCTTCCCCTGCCTTTGATCCAAAGGAGGCTACTTGCTTTTACTACCATGAAAAGGGACATCGGAAGAGAAGCTTCCCCAAGTACTTGCAAGACATAAAGGATGGCAAGGTTAAGCCAACCTCGACAGGTATTTACAATATTCAATCTAAAACTCACCGCATTCGAATTCTTGGGTTCTTGATACAGGTTGTGGTTTTCACATTTTCTCTGACTTGCAGGTACTAAAAAGAAGTGAAGATGTGGAGCATTGGAAGATGAACCTAATTATGGGCAAAAGGATATCGTCGCCTGTTACCAAAATTGGTGTTTACTCTTTAGTGCTTAGTAGTGGGTTGTGTTTAGATTTAAATAATTGTTGCTACTTGTCAGAGATGACAAAAAATATTATTTCATTTCATGGTTTATATAGACAAGGTTTTAGATATTCTTTTGATAATGAGAATGGTTCTATTCATGCTTATTATAATGGTGTATTTTATTTTGAAGCATTACCTAATGATGGCGTGTATGAAATTGTGATGGTTGTAGACAATTTAGGAAATAGTTTGTTGCAAATTGATTCGTCAAATGCTTTAGACAAGGCATGCGTGCTGCATTGTCGTCTTGGACATGTCAATAAGAAACGCATTGCCCAACTCCAAATGATGGAGTGCTGGAAGCATTTGACTTAAGGTCAGATGATACATGTGAGTCTTGTTTAATTGGAAATATGACTAAATCACCTTTCACTGGTTCATGTGAAAGAGGTGAGGGATTATTGGATCTCATACACAAGGATATGTGTGGGCCCTTCAGATCCACCACAAGGGATGCAAATCGATTTTATGTGACTTTTAACAATGATTATATCAGATATGGATATATCTACTTAATCAAGCATAAGTCAGAAACCTTTAAAAAGTTCAAAGAGCTCAAACATGAAGTCGAGAGTCAGTTGGGCAGGAAAATCAAGATGCTCAGATCTGATAGAGGTGGTGAGTATCTTAGTATCGAGTTCCACGACTACCTCAAAGAATGTGGAATTGTTTAACAATTGACACCTCCTAGGACACCACAACTTAATGGTGTGGATGAGAGGCGTAATCGAACCTTGTTGCACATGGTTCGTTCCATGATGAATCGAGCTTCACTACCAATCTCATTCTGGGAGTATGCCTTGGAGACTGCCTTCCACATTCTTAATCTTGTTCCAACAAAGAAGGTTGCCAAAACACCTCACGAGATGTGGACTGGGAAGGTTCCCTCGTTGGCATATATCAAGGTTTGGGGTTGTGAATCTTTCGTTAGACAAGAAACTCACGACAAGCTTGAACATACAATCGGCTATCCATAAAAGTCCCTTGGATACTTGTTCTACAGACATAGTGAGAACGTGGTCTTCATAACACGAAGTGGAGACTTTCAAGAGAGAGAGAGAGCTCATATGCAAAGAGGACAGTGGGAGTGCAATTGATCTTGAAGAAATTCAAGAGCCAAGCGATGAAGGAACCTCTAACACTAGCACTCAACCTGAGGAAGAAATTCATGTTGAACCGATTGACGAGTCATTACCTCTTAGATGTTCCACTCGAGTTAGAATGAAACCAGAGTTTTATGGTTTCCATATAACTACAGATGGTGATACGTTTATCGGTGATAGTACATTGGTAAATTTGGACAAACCTTCTAACTACAAGTAAGCCATGGTGGGCCCTGAGTCTGCTAAATGGAAAGAGGCAATGGACAGCGAGATCCAGCAGTCCATATATAACAATCAAGTTTGGAACTTGGTCGACACTTTACCAGGTCGTAAGACAGTTGGATGCAAATGGATCTTCAAGAAGAAGACCGATATGGATGGAAATGTGTACACCTTCAAGGCTCGACTGGTTGTGAAGGGCTTTACTTAAACCCCAGGAGTTGACTATGATGAGACCTTCTCACCGGTGGCCAAGATTAAATCTATTAGGGTTACGTTATCCATATCTGCATTTCATGATTATGAAATTTGGCAGATCGATGTCAAAACTGCTTTCCTTAATGGAAAATTGGCTGAGGATGTTTACATGAGTCATCCAGAGGGTTTTGTGAATGCCAAATACCCCAATAGAGTGTGTAAGCTTGAGAAATCAATCTATGGATTGAAACAAGCTTCTCACAAATGGAATCTTTGTTTTGACGAGAAGGTTAAAGAGTTTCGCTTCTCTAGAAGTAAAGATGAATCTTGGGTGTATGTCAAAGCTAATGGGAGTATAGTGACCTTCATGGTATTGTATGTTGATGACATACTACTTATAGGAAACGACGTTCCAACCTTGCCGGAAGTTAAGTCCTGGCTTGGAAAGTGTTTTGAAATGAAGGATATGGGAGAGGCTTCTTATATTCTAGGATTTAGGATTTTGAGAAATAGGAATAGAAGACTAATTGGACTTAGTCAAAGTACATATTTGGATAAGGTCCTAAAGCGTTTTAGCATGGAGAATTCAAATAAAGGGTAGTTGCCTATCCAAAGTAATACCAAGCTGAGTAAGACTTAGAGCCCGAGTACTGATGTCGAGATAGCAGAAATGATTCGGGCTCCATATGCTTCCACCGTTTGATCGATCATGTATGTTATGACATGTACTAGCCCTGGCGTGGCTTTTGCTTTGAGCATGGTTAGTCGATATCAGAGAAATTTGGGTAAAGCTCCTTGGATAGCAGTAAAAAACATACTTATGTATCTACGAAGAACTAAGGATTGGGTCCTTGTGCTTGGTGGTAGTGATGACTTAGAGTTACTAGGTATAGTGACGCCAGCTTTCAGACAGACCGAGACAACTTCCATTCTCAGTCTGGCTGAGTGTTTACCCTTAATGTAGGAGCAATGACTTGGAAAAGTTCCAAGCATGAGACAGTGGATGATTCTACTTGTGAATCAGAGTACCTTGCCATGATCGATGCGTCGAAGGAGGCTATGTGGTTGAAGAACTTCATTGGAGATCTTGGAGTTTTACGGATCCGATGGAAATTTTCTGCGATATTGAAGTAGCAGTTGCCTTGGCCAATGAACTGAGAGATCATGGTATATCAAGACACATCGACATAAAATATCACTTTATCAAACATCGTATAGAAGAATGAAGCCTCATTATTAAGAGGGTATCATCAGAAGAGAATCTTGTTGATCCCCTCACAAAGGGTCTTAGTAGGATTAAGCATGTTCAGAACGCAAAGAGCATTGGTCTAAAGGACTATATTAGTTTTAGTGATTAGATAGTTATTTAGAAACTTTTAAAAATAAATGTAATTGACATTTGATGATTAAATAAATAGAGATTTATTTATAAGTATTATTTACTATCTTTTGTCAATTGGTTATCATTGTGTTTCTTTTGCATGTTTTACTTCGTGAATAATTAGATCATTCAAATATCCACAGTCGATCATGCTTTGGAAGTAAGTAATGAATTAAGGTTGTCAAGAATTTGGTTGTAGATTGTCTAAGTGTTTAGACATAGGAATGTTTTGTTGCAACATTCATGAGTACTTTTGAAATGGGATTTAAGTATTGGATTAAACCCACACTAAGTGAATTACTTCATGGAATTTATCACGAGTAATTTTGAGACAATAATATCGTATAATCTTTAAACCAAGATATATGAGTTGTTGTTTATGAGTTGGTTGTGCATTGATAATGCGTAAACACATCAGTAACTTGGTGTTACCAAAGGTATTATTGTGCATGATTTGATGAGTAAATAGTACAAGCACATGAATCAGAGTTTATCTGTTCCTTTTTCCTTAAAGGGGAAAAGCGATATCTTGGGCCCCTCGATGATTTGGTGTTGACTTATGTACCGGGCCCGGTCAGGAGTAAATTGATGTGTTCAATTAAGTTCTTTGTCATTACAAATCAGAAATCGGGAAAGAAACTGTTGGAAAATGAGAATGATTATGTTCCATGTTATTTGTTCACATGATATCTTGCAGAACGGATGATTATATGATCTCTTATCTTAGGACACGCAACTGACTAGATCAGAGTTCGACAAAAGCTTTAGGAGCTACAATTTCTTATCATTTTTTGAAGTCATACATGCAACTATAGTTCTTAGACTTATCCAAGTAAGAGACTGTTGGATTACGTGTCTAATCCCATAACTATAATTCATATGTACTTGAATTGATAGTGGCATGGTCCTTTTGGGTTGCTTCACACTTGCAACTAGACAGGATGATTAATTGAGGAAGAGGAAGAATTTATTAATTTGATTAATAAATTGGAATAAATGATTTATTAATATGTTATGGAAATAATATATTAATTAGTAGTCATATTATTAATTAATATTTAATCATAAATTAATTTGGAATTAATTTTGGGATTAAATCAATAGTTGGGCAAAAGGGTCCAGAACCTTCCTAGGGAAGGTGGTGGACGAAACTGATTCTATATATAAGATTATTCTAGATTTTCTAGAATATATTATCATATATGGATAATCAAAGGAGGTGGATAATTACCATATTTGAAATTAGGGTTATACACAACATCCTTAGTGCACTATATAAAGGGTTCTAAACCATTGGAGTTTCTGCCACTATTTAGAAGAAGTAGAAACCAAAAATTTGATCTCTTTCCTCCGCTCTCATATCATTCTCTTGCATTGTGTGTTTGTGAGTCATTAGAGGTGTTACACTTGTGACATTAAGTTCTCAAGCTTCAAGATCTACAAGGGAATCATTGTTATTTCAACATAAAAATCAAGGTATGTAATCAAACCCTAGTTTTATATAGATTTCAAAAATTGTAGTTACTTCCTAGGGTTTCTCCTTTTATGTTCAATTAGAGAGAACCTAGATCCAAAGCATTAAGGTTGCATTCACACATAGGCATTGTTGTTATGCTAAAAAAACGCATCACCCTAGAAGGTAGAAAGGAGTGATTTCGATGACAAAATCTAATTTAAGTGGGGGAGAATTGTAACACCCTGTTTCGGGTTGTTCTATAATTTGGGGCTATGAGCCAAAGATCGAGTATCATAAGGCTTCAGACATTAGGAAAGATATGTTGAGACCCATTTTGTTGTGGATAATGTAGGATGTGGGTACCGAGTGTTTGGCTTGTGCTTTGGAGCCTAAGGGTATAACGGTAAAGTGATTGTGCATTTCATGATTTTGGAATTAAGTTCGGAAGGTTTTATGGAAAAGGAGATTAGATAGGGTTGTAAAATTCCTAATTACCTTTCCGTTGATATAAATATCATCAAAAACGAAGTTGAGATGCAAAAGTTATGGCCATCAGAAGATAAATCAGTAAGGAGCATGACGTGTACGCTGGGTGGACAAGGAATGTACGTTGGGCGCACATGGTTAGATTAATCGCAAAGGCTCCTTCGCATACATTGGGCGTAGGTGACTCAGTCTCATACCCTAATTCAGGGTATTGAAACCTATTTAAAGGCCTTAACTCATTTTCAAACCCTCTTATCTTTAGCCTCCGTCCCCTCTAACCCTAAATATGAAACCCTAGCTTGTTCTTTAGTGTTTTTCAGGTTTGGTGGTTAACCTTTGGTGTTTTTTCTCATTTTGAAGAAGAAGGAGCTTGGTGTTCAAGCATTGGTTGGAGTGGAACACATAGATCCAGAGTCTTCATCCATTTGTAGACAATTAAAGGTATAAAGCTTCTATATTGACGACTCTATATGTTAGATCTAGTTTAGGGCTTGTTTTGGCCATAATATGGTCCCCTGAGCCATCGTTGTCAGTATGAGCTACTCCAGGAGTTTAGAAGGTTAAATCTTACTATTTCTCAAGTTGCTAATGCATAAAAATGCTATCTTGATGGGTTTTGAGGAGCCATGGTAGAGTTGGTGTTCATATTATGGACGTAGAGGGATAAAAATAGGTTTTAGGTCCCATTAAGTCTTGTAAAGGGATAAAGTTGCCATCTTTATGGATTAAGAACTTACTTAGAGTCTAGATTTGGGTATAGACGTTTTGTTCTTAAGCATTAAGTGCTTAATATGAAGTTTTGGTAACCTAGTGAGTATGTTGGGCATACGTATGCGTACACTCAGCGTAATGCATGAAGTCCTCAATTTCAAGCTAAGGCTAGTTGTACTTTGTGCTTCAGTGGTCCGTATGTGGGGCGTACAAGTTTGGTACGCAGGGCGTACGCTGCAGTGGGCTTTTTCTTGATTTTGGGACACCTTTTGGACTCTAGGGTTTGGGCTCTTGTTGGGCCACAAGTATTGCTGAGATGGGCCATCATTAGGCTTTGTGCTTTTATGGAATTTGACCCATAGTGGGCCTTGAGTTCCTTTTGGATTTGAGCCATTATTAGGCTTTATGTGTCATTGAAAAACAGGCCTTAGTTAATTGGGCCAATTGAGGGGAAGGATAAAATAGTATTTTACCCTTGCCGTCAGGATTAGTGAATTAAGTATCGATTATGGTTTGTGACCCAATTATTGATTATGATTGTATTTGATCAGTTAGCACAGGAATTCTCCGGTCTAATAGCCCGAGCATCAGTTGGATTGTCAGCGGACTGAGGTAAGTTTTCTTACTATATTGTAGGATACTAGGGATTGTATGTGTTTTTAGTCTTTGTGACTCCTGTTGTATTATGCATGTGTGTCTGCTTACTACATGTATGTGGGGTGAAATAGACTTAGGGGTGAAATAGACCGGGTATAGCCTTGTGCTGACGTATTATTTGAAATTGACTCAGGGGTAATATAGAATCGGGGGTGAAATAGACCCTATACGGCCTTGGGCCGACATATGAGTTGAAATAGACTATGGGTGAAATAGACCCAGTACAGGCTTGAGCTGCATATATTTATGGGATGCGGTGCTTTGGGTAACTTACTAAGCTGTGTGCTTACAATATATGTTTAAAAATGTATTATGGTACTTCTGATTTGAGAGGAAAGGGTCCGGCTTGATCGCAGCACCTCCATCCATATTTCTGCACTCTTTGATTTTGGAATTGTACTATGATAACTATTTACTCAGATATAGTTTTGGAATGATTGATATTTAAATGGTTGAGTTAAAAATGAAATTTTTACCTTATAATTTTTGGGACATTACAGTTATAGTTTATGTGACAAGGGTTTCGTACATATAAACAACGCTGAAATCCGACTTCATATGAAGAAGTTATGCTTCTTCAAAGTTTTGTGATTAAACTGACACGACTCAGCGTATCGTAAAAAGTGAAATTTTGATAAATTACTTTTTATCCTAATGGATCTAAATGAAAGTCGTAATAATTGTTAAACCGAGAGAGTGCATACAGAGAAGTCCAAATCTGACTTTGTGAGAGGAAGTTATAATTTTTCGAAGTTACAACGTAACAGTGCGGGCACAAAAATACAAATTCTAATCGGTTGATTGTTAGCCGAAACAATCTAAACGAGAATCTAAGATCTCATGAATGTGAACCCGTCGATATAAAGACATACGAGAATGGAGTTTATATGAAGAAGTTATGAATTTTGCACGAACTTTAACAGTCTAAATCGGTCAAAATACAAATGTTTATTACATAAAGAATTAGATGTTGAGACCTTAATGACAGTTGTAGATCTCATCAAGAGCATTCTGGGGATATAAAGAACGTCAAAAATGGAGCTCGTATGCAAAAGTTCTGGTCGCCCGAAGATTTCAGGAAAATACCTATGCTGGTGACGTGGCAGCACCGGAGTGTGCCACGTAGCAAGCCAATCTCCTACTCCTCAAAGAGACACGGCGAAGTGGCTCTATAAAATTGTGCATGTGTCACCACCACGTGGTGACACATAGCATTGTTCTAGAAGGGTTGATGTGGCACGTCCTGAGGTCGACACTTATCAGAAGACCAAAGGAGTCAGCCAGGCCCGAGCGTGTGGTGCGCCTTCCTATTCCCTATGTGTGTATGTGTGTGTGTGTGTGTGTATATATATATATATATATATATATATATATATATATATATATATATGATTTTCCTTCATTCTTCCTACAAATCAATCCTAATCTCTCTCACAAATGATTTCTTATCTTAAGATCCGACTTTTTGGATTTCTAAGTATTTTAGCCAGGCTCTGGAGTATCTAGGAGACGACGAAATAAAGCTTTCGGTTCGAAGTCCTGTCTGTGCATTTTCCCGCTTATCGCTAAAACCTCTGTAAGTTATGCTTCACTCTTTTACTTTCAGTGTAATTTATATTTATAGTCATAATTCGTTATTATGAACCTATAAATAAGATTTATTGGTAATTCCATGTCATTATACTGATTGATCTACTTACGGGGATGATGTCTAGGCTGGATTTAGTGATGTGTTTAAAGTGGGATTTACAAATAGTATACTCTATATACCAAATAGACCCTGCCTACGATATGATCCTACCAAGTTTTTTCCTCACTTAATTGATCTTGATATAGACATTGGGATTAGTGCGGAATCTGGACTATCATTAGTCACCAGGAGTATTAGACTAATACTTAGTAATCATATTACTAGGTCGCGTTAAAGGAAGATCAAAAGGTGTTAGGCGAAGCTCTGTCAAAGTCATCAGTCATTCACCTAAGTGAAGTGAGTGCATAGCTACTTTCAAACTTACACATAGATGTAAGTATTCTAATGAGTTTAGGTCATTTTTGGTCACTTAACTTTTGGTTTTGTGCTCATTTGGTCACTTAACTCTTTTTGAGTTTTAAAAGGTCATCAAACTTTTGACTTTGTGCTTATTTAGTCACTTAACTTTTGGTTGGTCACATTTAGTCACCTAACTTTTAAAATTGTACTCATTTAGTCACTAAACTTTTAAATATTTTCAAAAGTTTAGTGACTAAATGAGCATAATTTTAAAAGGTAGATGACTAAATTAGCACAAATCTAAAAGTTTAGTGACCAAACCAAAAGTTAGGTGACTAAATGAGCACAAAGTCAAAAGTTTGATGACCTTTTAAATTTTAGAAAAAAGTTAAGTGACCAAATGAGCAAAAAACCAAAAGTTAAGTGACCAAAAATGATCTAAACCCTATTCTAATTGCTTAAATGTTATGTGTGCTATTTTTATGTGTTTAATATATAAGTACAACATGATCGAATAAACTCAATATATTTTATCATACTTAAAATATGATTGGGTAGTGAAGGATTGTGTGAAATAATAAACGAGAGGTTAAGATAAGTTAGGGTTGAGAGAAATAATAGGTTGTGACCCACTGTGTCAACCTGTTGTGCTTACCCAAAAGTACTATAATACTATTGTGCCTAGTCATTTAGAAAACATTAGTTAGAAAAGTGATGTGCAAAATAATATGATGTGACTTATTGTCTCGATCTGATGTGTTGTAACCATTGTACCGTCCCAGTCACAAACTTGAAGGGTATAATCGAGATTAAACATGCCATTGGAAAATTCAATGAATCTCAAAAGATCTAGGAATTTCATTTAAAACCTAATTCGTTTAAAAATTTTGTTTTCATGGTGGAATTGGTAAATCGTCATTTACCTACCTTCAAATAATTTCCAATTGGATTACAACATCCCCCTTTCGAATTGTGAATTATTGTGTTGGATCCTAGCCTTAATATTTCATTTGGGTGTTATATTAAGGATTAAATCAACTTACTTGAATTTCTCCCCTTGTAGATGTCTAATTTTGACAATTATGGTCTTCCTTATTATTTTTTTTTTTTTTTGGAAAAAGTTTTCCTCATGAAGATGATGTTCCACGTTTTGATCGAGGAACTAGAAATCATACTTCATTTCCTCCACCTCTTCAAATAATTTTCCCTGACCTACATGTTCGTCGACTTGAAAAGTTCAAGGCCACTCAAGCCCTATTGGCTAGTAAACACGAAGATGGAAAGTTTGTATGTGCTCATGTCTTGGAGATGAAGTTGCATATTGACAGGCTAGGAATGTTCGGTCACGTTTTCCCAAGGAAGCTTGCTGTTGACTTGGTTCTTCAGTCACTACCCGAGTCATATAGTCAATTTGTTGAAGATTACTATATGACAGAGCACAACGTGACTCTTATCGATCTTACCTATTTGCTAATTGTTGCTGAATCAGCAAGGATTTGGTGCATTGGTCAAGCAAATTTGATTGGAAGATCATTCTCCCAAACTTTCGTGGACATTTAAAATGGCAACATTGGAAGTCCATATAAGTTTTCTCTTCCCAATGGAAAGGGATCGGCCAAGGTCAAACCGTTTGACCAAATGGTAAAGAGAAAGGCTAAGTCTGAGATTGTTCCATGTACCATTCCAAAAGAGATTGTTTCTATTGCCAAGAGAATGGGCATTGCATGCGAAGCTGCCGTATCTACCTGAAGGATCACAAGGATGGTAAAGTCAAAATGTATGACTCTGCTTCAGGTAAGTCCACTATCTAACTCTATTAAGTTCCTATTTGTAGATTCTTAATACATGATGTGATAAGATTGCATTTTGATGTTTTGTAGGATCGATGAAAGGAAAGGAAGCTTAAAGGAAGAGTGAGCTGAGTCTGGTCGCGAAGAAATGTATTTCAATCACATGGTTCGATGATCAGATTTTTGAGCTGCTGCTTAAGAGTTATGATAGATTGCTTAGGAATATTTAGTAACATAGTTTTCATTTTGAATTTGCATTGTAAGGACAAGTTTTCCGCATTTTTATAAATAAAGAAAATTTTGGTTTTATCTTATTCATGTTTCCTTCCAATGACATTTGTGAAATTGTTGTTTGTATGTTTCTATTAATAGCAATATTCAAAAATGGTTTGATTCTTAGTTATATCGATTGTGGTAGTGTTGTAAGTAAGGAAAGATTCTCATCGCCCATGTTTCAATTGGACAGAAACTTGGAATCATGTGGTTTGAATCATATGATGTATGAAAATCTTGGTACTTGCGAAAATTAAGACTAATTCCTTGTTCGCATACGTTTGTGAGTCAAGTGAAGGACTAAAGGATCTAGTACACTTTAATGTGTACAAGTCATATCCACCACAAAGAATGATAAAAGCTATTCATCATAATTTACTAAAAGTTTAGTAAATATGGTTATACTTACAAGATTAAGTGTAATTCTAATACCTTGAAAATTTTCAAAGTATAGGAGAACGAATAAGATGAATCAATTAGGCAGAAAGATAAAAGTTTTCTCTAATCTGAAAGGAAAGGAGAATACTTCAGTATCGTGTTTTATGATCATCTTAATGATTATAGAACCATGTCACAATTGATCCTCAAAGTACACCTTAGTGCATTTACATAACTAAGAAGGGGTATCGGAATTTGTTGAAATGGTTAAATCAAGAAGGTGAGTCATACTTCGTTCCAAAATCGAGTCTTAGAGTTATACTCCAAGATTGTGTCTTGAGTGACATATCCTAAGCAGGTTTATAAAACATCATGAAATGTGGAGTAGAAAAGTTTTCTTACTCATGCATATTTGTAATTGGTAGTTGTGATGTCTTGGATAAGACAAAGACCAACTTAGTCCAATTATATGAAGTGTCATCCTTGATAAGAATCCGTACTAACTCTTGAATATTTTTTGTCAAAGAAATGGTTTTTGAGAAGAAAATCTTATATGTCAAGAGGTCGGTGGGAGTCTTAAAGATCTTGAAAAGTTTCAAGAACTAATCAATAATAAACCTATTGTTAATCACTAGTGCACAACTTGAGGTTCGTAACCTATCGTGTTGACATATTCTTGTTTCTGTGCTCATTCGAGTTAACATTAACTATGCATGTGAGTTCTATGAGTTCTCAGTTGTTTGCATAAGGCAAAGCACCTTGATCAATGAAAGTTCATTTATTTGTAATGGTGAACTGCTCAACAATTTGGAAGACGTGGTAGGCCCTTATGTTGCCAAGTGGCAGGAAATCAAGATTGAACAAGTTCATTCCATATGAGTTTGAATAAGAACACATACACCAGAAAATCTAAGTGCCATAAGGTCTCTCTCCACTTCATGAAAATGATTGTGAGGAAACACTTTCACTAAGAAGATTTTGAGGAGATAGCACTTATGTTAATTGCGTTTTCAAATTCGATTATGATTACGGCATCCCTCTTCATAGTCCGAATTGTGATAAAATGGCAAATAGTCGAAACATTCAGGACTTACTGCTATAAAGTTCTGAAATAGTTTAGACACACATATTAGCTATCTAAGGAAAGGTGTATGAATTTGGGAAGCCTAGATAAAGTCTTATTGAAGCATCTTGTATCAGAAATATGAACATTGGTAAGAAAGTCAATAAGTATTGATTTTTAGAAGTCCATCTATTTTTTTGGATACATGTCAAAGCTAGTGGGAGCATAAGTGTTATTCTAGTAAAAATATAATTATTATGCTAGTAGGAGCACAATTATTACGTTAAGTGTTTCAAGTTAGCGATACTATATATAGGAAACAAAGTTTTAATTTGCAAAGTTGCAGAGTTAGAAAAGTTGTTTTGCTATAGTAGGGAGAGGAACTAATACTTCATTTCGAATCTAAAAGCTTAGATAGAGATTTTAATAGAATATAGTAAGGACTGGTCAAGTATCATGTCTTTATGTAAGACATTATGAATCGTATCTCATATGCTTCGGGTATAGGATCGATTGCATATGTTATAATACTCACATGTTCTAATTTTCCAAATGCCTAGGGCATTAAGAGGGAAAAAGGACTAGAACCGGGTATGACTAAAGTAGTTAAACAACTATCAAGGACAATCTAAGGTTCGTTGAGGATTGGATGTTTGTGGGTAGTTGGAAGTATAGTGATGGATGAACCATATTAATATAATTTAGAATAGATAGGATTCTATTTAGAATAGATAGTAATATGGCAATTATGGAAAAATTTCCATAATGGGAGTTGGATATTAAGAATCTATCTGTGAAGTTGGAAACTTTAATGCAAGAAGGATGTTCAAGGAATACTCTTTGAATGTGAGACTTCAATTCCAGGGAATTGTCTTGTAACATTCTTAAATGGAATACTTTGTAATTTCGTTGTCCAAGTCTCTGTGACTTTGGTGCCTCGACATTACAAAATCAACATTGCGTAAAAGTTTAGACTCTAATGGATTCTGTTAGTGGCAAGGATTTTGTATTCTTACACTTATAATAAGGATTAGGCAATTGTGAAATGAGCATCATTGGAAATGTGTTCAATTGATCTATTTCACAAGGTGAGGACCATAGGCAAAAATAGTATGCATGCTTGGAGCATGGGACAACTGTTGTTTTAATTCAAGTATTAAGTTGAATAATCGAAACATTATACAACGAATAATGTGTAATCAATACAGTTGAGTCCATATTGGATTGGATTATTCTTGTGTTTCACTTTGCATGTTTTACTTCCCGAATAATAACATTATTAAAACCCACGCCCGTCTGAATCACTTCATGGATTTTATCATTAGTGATTGTGAGACGATAATATCTTATATTCTAGAAACAGAGGCATATGAGTTGTAGTTTGCAAGTTTGTTGCACATTGATGATACGTAAACGCACCAGTAACTTGGTATTATAAAACGTATTGTTGTGTGTGATTTGATGAGTAAATTGAGTAATCATATGATTCGAAGTTTATCCGTTCCTTTTACCCAATGTGGGATAAAAGCGATATATGTGGGCCCCTCGATAATTTAGTGATGACACCTAAGCGCTTGGCCAAGCTTGGACTAAGTTGATGTGTTCAATTATAGTCTATTGTCAGCCGTCATAAATCGGAAGTTGGGAAATAACACATGGATAGAGAGAATGATTATAATCCATGTCTCAGTCCATACGATATCTTGAAGAATGGAGTAATATATGATCTCTTATCTAAAGGATGCATTACTGATAATATCATAGTTCAACAGTGGCTTTTGAGAGCTACAATTGCTAATCGGATTCTGAAGTCATACTTGCAATAATAGTTATTAGACTTATCCAAGTAGGAGACTGTTGGATTAGGTGTCTAAGCCCATAACTATGATTGGTATGTACTTGACCCGATAGTAGCATGGTCGTTTTAGGTTGCCTTCACTAGAGCAATTTGATAAGATTGATATTTGAGAAAGAGGTTATTTTTTATTTATTAATATATTATAAGAATAATATATTAATTGAGAAATCATATTATTTAATTGGTATTGATCAAGAATTAATTTGGAATTAATTTAGTGATCAAAAGTGACTGATTAAATTATCAGGGACTGATTAAGTAAATCAGTAATATATATAGTTTAGGCTAATGATCCATGTTGATGAGGATGGACTAATTTTATGTGGGAGTCCATGAAGAGTTAGTCTAAAGGGCTCATCATATGGATTATTTGATTAAAGGCCAAAGGAAGTGAATTAGGATTTATAAGTGAAACCTAAGGAATTCCACACTATAAATCTAACCCCAAGCATCACCAAAAAAGTCCAAAGAGTTCAAAGAAGAACCCTAGCCGATTTTTGTGTTCCTTCTAGCCTCTCTCTCATTATCCTCCATTTGCTTATGGTGTTTATGACACATTATAGGCATCACACTTGAGGTGTTAAGCTCTTGAAATGCCAACTTCTACACGCTACAACAAGAGGTAATCATCTAACTTGTTTTTATGATTCAAATATCAAATTTGTATGCTAGTTAGGCTTCATGCTTTGGAAAATGAATATTACATGTATAACTAGATAAAACTTAGATCCAAAGCATTAGGGTTGTATGTGCACCATAGGGATGTTATAGTGCTCAAAACCCATCAGTTAGTAGTATAAAGTACGATGATTAAAATGCACTTTTTGAGAGTTACTGTTGTTAATTATTCATGCCACGCCTTCTAGTTACTTAATTTAGTTATGGTTGTTACTTAATTTGTTATGATAGTTTGTTAGAATTAGTTAGTTGTTGCTTTCTCTTTTTTGTATATGTTGTTTCTTTTGTGTATTATTTCATGAATCGATGAAATAACAATTTCCATTCCATTTCGTTCTCTCTCTAAATCAAGATGGTATCACAACTCTAATCTCAAGTTTTCTCAAATTGTTCTTCGTTTCTTCTTCAATCATTCTTTTCTCCTTTTTAATTTTGTTCTATCAATGGTTATTCTAATTAATCAAACGAATCCATCTAGTTCGATAATCATTTTGATCATCTTTACCTTCATCCACCTAATCATCCTGGAATGTTGCTTGTTTTTAAACATTTCAATGGATCGAATTACAATTCCTAAAGCAAATCCATGGAAATTGATTTATCAACCAAGAACAAATTAGGTTTCATTAATGGGAATTACGAAACCTGATGAAAATGGTCCAACGATTTATGGCAGAGGTGTAATGATATGGTTACATCTTGGAATATTAATGTTGTATCCAATGATATTGTTGAATCTGTCATGTATTCCTCCTCGTCTCATGAAACTTGGACTAATCTAGGTGATTGTTTTGGAAGATTAAATGGAGCCAAATTGTGTCAACTGTAGAAAGAGATCTCAGATTTGTCTCAAGGAGCTAATGATCTTGCTTCATATTACACTAAGCTCAAGAAATTATGGGATGAAATAGTTGCATTATCCTCAATTCCTGAATGTACATAGGGAGTAGCTCACAAAATACTAGAACTCGAGCAAACTAAATGTTTATTAAATTTCTCATGGGCTTAAACACTGATTACACAAGTACACAGGGTAATATACTCATGATGAAACTCCTTCCAGCTATACTATAAGCTTATGCTCTTCTTATTCAATATGAGAAGCGACGTGAAGTTTAATATTCTTTTACTTTTCTATATGAATCTGCATCCATGACAGTTAATGTTAGGAATGGAGGAAATTATTCAAAGTCCAATTATAATAACATTATGAACATCATTTGTGCTCATTACAAGAAACTAGGACACACAATTAATAAGTGCTATCGTATTGTGGAGTTCCCAAAGGATTTCAAATTCACAAAGACCATAAATGTTTTTTCTTGCTAGTGCTACTTGTACTAAAAGTGATTATTATTTTTAATCTGTTGATCAATCTATTTTAGAATTAATCAATAATCAGTATCAACAATTGAATAGACAATATCAACAACTCATGAACATGATGAATTCTATCAAAGGAGGAAGTATTTCAATAGATAAGAATCAAAACTCTTCTTCATCAGATGTTAGCAAAGATATTTGTAATTCTTCTGATACAAACTTTGATGGTAATTATTTTTCCCCTACAAACCTCCTCATAGCTGTCATTATCACATTACTTCCAAATCTACTTCGATAACTAATTTTGGTTCTAATAATCATATGTTTCATAAAAAAAAATTGTTTCATATAAGAAAGCTTGATCAACCACACTCCATAACACTTCAAAATGGCCAACAAACCTATGTATATGAAGTTGGAAACACATTTCTAACTGATTGTGTTGTTCTTAGGAATGTTTTATATGCTCTTATCTAAAGAGGCCTCTGGTTCTTGGTAGACATCAAGCTGGTCTATATCTTTTTCATTCCAAATCTCAAGGATTCAAAGATACAACATTGTCTGTTTCACCTCATAAACCTTCAAATCTATATGTTTTCTTTGTCAATAATTTATGTAATGTTGTTTCAATTGATAATTTTGTTTCATTGTGGCATAAAAGACATGGCCATTTACCTTTGTATAAACGCAAAACTTTTGAGTTCATAAATAACATCTTTAATGATGAATTTGTCTAAATTGTAGACAACATAAGCTTCCATTCAAAAAGAGTTCAACCAATACTTCATCTCCTTTTGATTTGGTTTATATTAACACATGAGATCCATATAACATAAAACATATGTTGGCTAACCTTATTTTTTGACTTTGGTTGATGATTACTCAAGATCAACTTGGACTCATCTTTTACATACCAAAAGTAATTATTTTCAAGTTCTTAAAGGATTAATAGTTATGGTTGAATTTCAGTTCAATAAGAAAGTGAAAGTGATAAGGCATGACAATGCATTGGAGCTTGGATCCAGTAAAGAGGCATCACTATTATTTCACGATAAAGGCACTATTCATTAGAACACATGCAGAGGTTGTCCTCAACAAAATGGTGTGGTAGAAAGGAAGCATAAACACCAGTTAGAATCAACAACATTGATGTTTCAATCCAGTTTACCTATCAAATTCTAAAGTGATTGTGTACTTATAACTACTTATCTCTTAATTTTTTTCCATCAAAACTTCTCAAAGGAAAACTCATTTCTCTATTCTATATGGTTTGAACCCCCAACTATTCTGTTTGAAATCCTGTGGATGCTTGGGTTTTGCTAACACTTTGAAAGAAAACAGGGACAAATTCAAGCCTAGAGTTGTTCCTCATATATTTGTAGGATATCCTTTTGGGAAGAAGGCCTACAAGCTTTATGTTCTTCATCCTTAAAAGATTAGCATTTCTTGAGATGTTAATTTCCATGAGAATATTTTTCCATATTAATCATCAGATATAAATTCACAATATGTTTCCACTTTTGCTTCTCAACTAGAATAATCTGATTTCTTTGATTACAACCTTCCAATTACATAATCCAATGGTCATTCTGATTCATCTCCAATTAATTCACATTCTCCACAAACGATTCCTCCATAGCTTAAAATTCTTTTTCTTTTGTTAGATGATCTATAAGAGTTCATTAGCCTCTTGCTAAACCTCAAGATTATATATGCAGCAATGCAATGGAATCTTTAATTATATTATTACAAATATTTCTTCTTCTACACATTTGTGTTTTACTTATCTTAATGAGGAAAGCAGGCTTTAATCAAAATATTCAAGTTTTCTTTGAACCTTCAAGCTATGAAAAGGTTCTTCAGTTCCCATAACGAAGAGAAGTCATGAGCAAGGAGTTTGATGCTTTAAAAGCTAACATCTAGATTGTAGCTAATCTTAGGGGTGTTCGTTTGGATGGTTCGGTTTGATCCGATATTACCGAATTCTACACAATAAGTGAAAACAAATTATTTAGTTATGATTTGAAATTTATAAACGACAATTAAGAAGGTATATTATAGTTAAATATCTTATAGATAGAAAACTTTTGAAAGAAAATGCGTATTAATGTTTTTTTATCTGGTGAAACTTTTTGAACAAATTTTAAAGAATAAATTACAAAATTAATAAATAACTACATATATATATATATATATATATATATATATATATATATTAAAAATAAAAAAATAATAAAAAATGTTTATTCGGTTTTTTTAGACTATTTGGTTCTTATTTTATAAACCAAACCAATCCGAAATCCAAAATAATAATTCGGTTTTCTAGAAAAACTAATCCAAAAATCTGAATATCTAAACCAAATTGTCCAATCCAAATTGTCAAATTAGACAATTCTGTTTTATCCAAATTGTGAATAGGCTAGCTAATCTTACTAAAGGAAAAAAGCTAATAATTCCAAAAGGGTTTATAAGATTAAATATCGGCCAAATGGGGAAATATAATATTTTAAATTATACTAAGGAATCAAAATTAAAACTTATAAAATATCAATAAATTAATTTTAAAATTAGTGTTAATCAAAAAAAAAGTTAATATAAATACAAAAAGTTGCTATGAGAAGTAGCAAAATCATTATTTTTAGAAAGATTTTAATTTGAATTTTGTATTATATGTTAGAAAAGTTATAATATGAGATGAATTTAATCAATTTTTAATATGGCAAAAATAAAACCAAACTAACAATAACTTTTTTTTGCAAACTTTGGTAATTAAAATATGAATAATTTTTTATATGTTTATTAACTTGTCTATATTTATTTAATAATTTAATTTTTTAAGTTATTTCAATATAAAAAATTTACACAAAATTCTAACAAGTTAAAAATATATTTTTGAAATTTTAAAAAATTTAGAAAGAAATTTACACAAAATTCTAAAAAAGAATATTCTTCGAATATTTTTTTGATATAAATTTTTAATAAGAAAATAGAATCATCAGAAATAAATTCAGTATTACTAGTACTATTTTAACCCTAAAAATTAATTAAAAAATAAAGTATATAAATGGAGATGGTCTAATCACTAATCACCCATCACCAATCAGCAATCAGCAATCACTAAAAAAGCCCAAGTCCATGTCTGTTTGTGCAAAGATATGAAAGAACTTAAGCACTGTGTTAAAACTTCATGTTCAGAACTAAAAAAACTAATAAACATCAAATTATTAATTAAGTAATGAGTCGATTATTCGAATTCTGAAAAATTGTTTACAAACAAGAACAATCCTACAATAGATCTAGTGCTACCCAATGTTGAAATTTCCCAAATCTACCAAATTTTCATATTTACATCTTTTTCTGATCATCAACCTCGATCTTAGCAGTGCCATGACACTACAACGTCTTCAAAACCCACCTTGAATTCCTCCCATTCAACCTCACTAAACCCACCTCCGCCGCCAACCACCGTCATCTCCACCAGCAACAAATCCACCGCCACCTCCAACACCTTCGCCAACACCACCACCCTACCTTTCACCAACCCCATCACATCCCTGTTCCTATTCTCCTTGTCTTTCATTTTCTTCGATCTGTACCCCAATCTCTCACCCACTTCCACCACCCGCCTCTCAATCTCCGCCGCTGTTGCCGTCGTCGTGAATCTCCTATCCTTCCGTACGATTTTCTCTTCGAAAATACCTGATAAATCAAGCCCGGACGACATCGAGATTATGTCAAAGGCATTCATCGTTGTCTTGTATTTAATCGAACTCAAATCATCTTCTTCGGTTGCTTCGGCTTCTGTTTCGTTGTGGAGTTCGAGAGTAGGATCGGGTCTCAGTGATTTTTTGAACCATGAGAGGTTCATTAACGTCTCGATGCTCATCCTGGTTTTCGGATTCGGATCTAGGAGCTTTTGAATAATGATCCTCGGTTGTTTTGGCATCCAATCGGGAAATGCGAATTCACGTAGGTGAATTTTCCGATACATGTTTGCTAAATTACTGTCGTCGAAAGGAAGATAACCTGCTAAGAAGATGAAAAGTATGATTCCACATGACCACGCGTCCGCCTTTGCTCCGTCGTAGCCCTTCCGGCGAACGATTTCTGGTGCAGTGTACGCCGGAGTTCCACACGCAGTGTGGAGGAGCCCGTCCTTTTGTGACTCCGGCAACGCCGAGAGTCCGAAATCAGAGATTTTCAGGTTCCCATCGTCGTCTAACAAAAGGTTTTGGGGTTTTAGATCGCGATGTGCGACTCCGTTTTGATGACAAAAATTGAGCGTCGATACGATCTGTTGAAAGTACCTCCGTGCAGTAGCTTCCTTCATCCGTCCACGGCGGGACAACTGTGTGAAAAGTTCACCACCAGATGCGAGTTCCATAACAAGATAGATCTTGGTTTTCGTCGCCAACACTTCATGGAGTTTAAGAATGTTGGGATGGTTCAACCGCCGCATGGCGGCGACTTCACGAACCAGCCGTGGCTCCATCGTCGGATCTGCGATGGAGGGTTTCTCAATAACTTTCACCGCGACGGAGGAATCGTCGATGAGAGAACGGCCATGGTAGACTTTAGCGAAACTACCACGACCTAAAAGGCGAGTGAGTTGGTATTTGTTGAGTATGATCGTGCCGCCGTCGCTGGATGTTCTGTTGATGCTGGTGGCTGGTGAAGGTGGCGCCATGGCCGGAACGAACAACCGAACGGCCGGCGTGAAATGTAGAGAGAGAGAAAGAGAGAAAGGGGAAAGTGATTTGGTGGTGGAAGGTGCGGTTGTTTATCATGGTTTTATAGGAAAGGGAAAAAAGATACCAGATGGGTTTTCGCTGTCTTCATTCGTGTTTTTAGCCTCGATGAGCGTTTGCTTTGATATTTTCATGTATTAAATTACGATTTTACCCTTCTGCGGATGCTTCATGTGGCCACTCCCCTAAATATTTTCTTTAACATTTACTCTTCCTTTCTCAAAATAAACGTAACTTTATTAAAAAGATATTTTTTCTTGGGTTTTCAAATGATTTACATAACCTAAAGAACTAAAATACAAATAATTAGATTTAAACTTACTCCGTAAATCGTAACCGTTCATATTCATATCAATATTTTTTGAGATAAAAAAGGAATTTCAATTTGGAGAAAATTATGGTATATTAGATGTGGTTCCATTTTGGAGTTATCTTAAAAGATATGATATTTTTTACAGATAATATTTCGTTTAATTTGAATTATGTTTTCATGTTACCATAGATGACCTTGACGATGGTTATACGGAGGAGTGTTCTTTTGATTCTCGAAACACTACCATGAAACGTTACATGAACTACTATTGAAAAGCACTTGGTTATGATTGTGAGTTGAACTATTTATATATGGCTGATTTTTGTTGATTATGCTCATAACTCATTGGATTGTCTATTTGGTTGTTAATTATGTTCGTTAGATATCGATTATTTTCAATGATTATCAAACGTATTGTTTTCGTTTCGTCATTAATGTTTAATTGTATGTCGTTGCAAGTTTGTACTTGTGTTTGCCTAGTCTTAGCTTAGATTCGCATACATACAACAATAAATAGGTCGATATTATATAATGGTCTTCGTACGGATGTGGTTTAGTCAACTGAATTGATTATATTGTTAAGGAATATCGGATAAGAGTTATTGGTGTCTTTACTCTTTAGTGTATCATAATGTATTTAACAGCCGGTGAAACCGTAGTCCGGTTTTATTATGGTTACAAAGTCCTAAACTTCCTTTTTGCATCTTTGGAGTCGGAAGTCTGGTTCCACAAATTTTGGTTGTAGAGTATAGCGTAAAACTGGAATGCTATAAGTCATTAGTGTTTTTTCGAATTTATCATGCACTCATTTAGTGTAGTGTGCTAATCAGTGGCGGAGCCAGGATCAAAATAAAGGGGTATCTCCAAAAAATATTTCGAAAAAAATTATACTATTAAAAAAAATTCAAAAAAATTACACTGCTGAAAATTTTTTGAAGGGCATCCTCGGGAACCACCTAGATTCGCCTATGGCGTGCTTATGTGATTGACATTTACATGTCTTGTCAAGATTTTGGATTGTCATCAACGATTAAAAAAAAATCTAGGTTGGTGCAAAAGTATATGTTGTTTGTTTTAGGAGTAAAACTTAGTATTCGGTCTTTGCAAGACCGATTTCTATAGGAATTATTGTCTCTTAACTACTCACCGAACTAAATGGTATCCCCTTTGTTGCGGTTCCTATTTTTGTTATGTATTCGGAATCCTAAATATGCTTTATAGTTCATCTACATATCTACATTTATCCTTCCCAATCTCACCATTATTCCTTTAATGATAATGTAGTTTTGTAACCTTTGTTTACCTATTTTGTTGTAGGTGAGAAACAAATGTAAAGCTTTGCTTTTGTAATCAATCGGGGCACACCGTCCTTTAAATAGGTTATCATGAAATCGTTTTCTATTGTCACTTATAATTATATGTGGTATCTCGAATCGACATATAACTTGTTTCCACATGAATTTACCATGTTATTTCAAGTGATCGTTGTCATTGGTGTTGGCACTACCCATGTGGTGAAGTAATATATTAATACTAATATGAACTTGACCTTTTGTGACGCCTATAGAAATGGTCCAACTATATCTATCCCCCACAAGCAAAAAGGACATGGGCTATAAATGATTTCCTTCTTTACAATGGAAAGGTTAGTATGTTTGCATTTTACTAACATGCCAAGCATCGTCTGATAAAAGTATGGGTATCTATAAGGTAGGACATAAGCATCTGGTCCTAGCATCTTTTGTGTAGTTGTTTGGGCCCTGGAATGTGCTTCCTAAATCCTAGTATTTGATTTTCAATAAAGTACTATGCCTTTGTTGGTGCTAATTACCACAACCATGGAGTTGAATAACCAATTTTGTATAATGCCCCCATCATATAGTTTACTTGGGAGCATTGATGCACTTCTATTACCTCATTTTTTCGCTCAATAATGTCCCAAACTGTAAGTATTATAGGGATGATATCATCCAATTTGGTGAAATGTTTGTTATATGTTGGAATTAACATGCAATGAAAAAAGGAATGTAGTTTCGATGTCGTTCGTATGTAAATCTATGGGGTCGTATACTTAAGAGCATATGAAAGAACCTATAAATCTTAAATATTACTAAAAGAGAAACCTTATGACATCATCTTAAATAATCTGGACCATTGATTATATTTCAATCTTATTTTTTTCCACTCTTAGATCAAATTGCTGACATCATTTTCCCCATATGGAATGTATTTAATTCCAATAAATGCTTTCCAATCATCAATCAATAACTTACATTCATTGAAATGGAATGTATTTAATTCCAATAAAAGTTTTCCATATTTTACATCTTGAATTTTCAGTTATCAAGATTTTAATATGGTCAATTTTAAAAACATATTACTAACAAATCATTTCAATCAAGGCCTTAATATCAAATATTAATATAAATCTGTTTATATTAGTAAACCATTAATATAAAAATCTTTTTTTATTAGGAAATCATTAATACCGAAAAATCATATTCAAATTATCACATACATATATCATTCATCATTGAATCCGCGACTCACATTTATTTTCAATCGTTTCTTTTCTTCAAACCTTCTCCTATAACATCGTTAATATTGCTTATAACTTCCATCATTATTCTCTGTTATAAACATTCGCTCTTGTGCGCTAGAAGGTCAGTACCTTCTTTCACTTTTTATATTTTTTTCGATTATTTTTTGTTCCTATATCAAATGTATGTATTCATATATTTCGATTTTCTTTGTTACAAATTTAATGAAACCAATTAACTACTTTTCTGAAACTTTTCAAATAAACATGAAAAGATATTAAGTACCTTTAACAAAACAAAAATTAACTATCTTGGGAACTGACATTAATTACGAAAATGTTACTTTTATATATTAGAGATGATTATGATTTTTTTTTTATTTTTATGTCATAAGAATCCGGTTAATTTTGGCATGATTTTAAAATATTATTGAAATAATTATGTTTTTGTATATTATATCAACCTATTTTTTTTATCTTTGTATAGTAACAATAAAATTTATTAATTTACACAACAAATATATATATTTCAAATTTTGTAATATTATTATACCTTACAAAATACAACTCCCTCCAAAATAAATTTTCGCCAGTAATTTCATCCATAATTTCAACAAATTTAAATTTGTATTTTCTTTAGATAAATTTTTTTTAATGATCCTGATTTTTTTTCTCCAAAAGTATATCAAACATTTACGTCTTAGATAATGCTGCCCTATTATAATTATTATTTTCCAAAAGTATATCCGTTTAATGAGGAATTTGATATAATAAAGGAAGTGAATGTTAATTTAAAATGAGATATATATTCCATAATTATTACATGAGTTTATTAAATAAATTAATATCAAGGTGCAAACATTAAGCATTTTTAAAGTGAAATTTTAGAATACATACAAACGATGATGTTGTACAATGAAATATAAAATTGAATAGACTGAAAAAAAAAACACTATTAAAGCAGTTAATCTTGAAAATAACATAGTTATGAAAAATTATAAGATATTAGGAAATTTGTAAAAAGTACATTTAGTAAAAGCGTTACGGTTATTAGAAAAAATAAGACCGTTAAGATTAGTAAAAATACAATATATAAACTAAATTATCAAAGTAGTAATGAAATGTTATTATTTGATATTTCATATAATTCACAAATATATCAAATTACATTGATAATATACTAAAATTATTCAAAGTTGTGCCAAAACTAATGCAAAGTTCTTGCGAACACTAAATAAATAAGAACAAACATAAAAACTAGCATTTATATTTATAATCAATTTAAAATAAACCAATCATGGTTTACAAAAGAATCTCCATTGATGATATACTAAAATTAAATCTATATAACATTTAATATTTTATAAATTATATTACATAACTTTATTTGAATAAATGAAATAGTTGTCAATATTTAATGCAACAGAAAAAACGGTATATTGGTTGTCAATATATGTTTAAATTATGTAACATTATTATGCAAGGAACGTCTAATTAAAATGCTTATAAATATATATAAATATCATAACTATATGAGACGAGGAAAGTCGTTCAAGTTATAAAACAAAAAATGATGTCTACAAAGAGATCTTTCAATGATTATATATATATATATATATATATATATATATATATATATATATATATATATATATCGTTTTCAATGTATTTTCTACATATTTCAATAATACCAATAACCATATATTTTTTTTATACAATATCTATAAACGATTATATGTTTTTTATGCGTTTCCCGCATTTAACGCGGGATATAATCTAGTACTAAACAATCGTAAAATATAAATTTTATTACTAATATAGGCTTAAATAAATAAAAATAGAAGATTTTACTTATCATTTTATTTATCAAGTGCATCATAAAAAATAAATGGTTATTTATTTATTAATTGGATAAAATATTAATTAATTAATTAAATTGTATATTAATTATGAGTTAACTAGAGAAGGTCCCCCGCATTCCGGGGGTTGGAAGTCTTCAATATTTTTGATGTGTTATCTATCCCTTTTCAGGTATAGTCAAACGGTGTTATGAAATATGGACTGTGTTAGGAGATCATACATGAAACAATAAAATTTCTCAAATTTATGAACTCAAGTTCATATAAAAAGTGAAGTAAAGTCTATAAAATGAAAAGAGATTGAAAATTATAATGCATTGTTTATTTCCCTGGACAAACAGTTAAAGAAAGAAATATTATTAGTTTAAAAAAAAAAAAGACACTTCACTAATGTTTAAAACAAAGTTTTCATCTAACGCCAAATGGTTGATTCTTTTAAGTGAAATTCTTGATCTTTCAATCATGTCACTTAAACGTCCAGGAGTCGTGATTAAGATGTTTACACCCCACTCGAACGAACATAAGCATCACTAAAATCGAAGAACATAAGCAACAGTAACTTTCACACAAGTTTGATGGGTCTAAATGTTGTTACATGTAAAAGCATTTATGAAAAATTCAATCTTTGGGAGAGTATGGTTTTTTTTAGTAGAATCGGCTAAATCTAAGAGATGGAACCTAAATTTGTTAGATTATCTTCACAATGGTTCCAACTTTTCAGAGGCATTTTGGGCATTCTCTTTCCCTTTATCATCATAAGAGGGTACACAGGTTTTCTTCATTGTAAAGAAGAAGTTGCATTAATCTTAACTCACACCCTTGATGTTATTATCGGTCCTGACCACCTACACTCCTAATAAATCCACTCGAATTACTTACAATTATGACCATTATGGAATACTTCCAACAATGAAAAGCAAGACCTGTTATATGATTGTAATAATTTGGGGATATCAATATTCTATATCAAATATATCGATATTCATTAGTTAGGAGTTATTTTTCTTTTGAAATGGCACAATTTTCATAAAATTCAGTAAATTGGGAACATTTTCATGAAGCTATGATAAATTATTTGTAAATAAACTCCATATACTCTTGTTGAAGTAATAGAAATTTATGGTTTTGTGAATTGGACATTATTTACTAAAAATTTTTAAAAAGCGTGCCTATTAAATTTTAATACACATATAAAAATGAAATCATACTATGCAACCTCTGTTGGTTGAAAACTAGAGTGTATGAGAGATTGTAAAATCGATTCCAATAACATCCATCTGCAAAACCCACAAAAGATATGATGATCTAAAAAAGAAATTTGCTTCAATAATCTAAAAGATTTTCAGGAAGTCACTGAAAATGACTTAAAGACATCATATTTGGGGATTTAGATAACCAAATACATGATTAATGAACAAAGTACATGATTAATGATTTACATATGGAATTTAGTTACATACCTTAAGTAATCATCACCAACACCTGCAACTATGATAGTTTTTCCATCATTAGCTTTAGAACAAAATTTATACAGATCATCAAAGAAATGTGCTTCATCGATTCCAATAACATCCACCTACAAAACGCACAAAAGATAGGATGACCTACAAAAGAAATTTTCTTCAATGATGTAAAAGATTTTCAGGAACTCACCGATTCATAATAAACATATGTTACAACTGAATTAGTAGCATATCGGTTATCCTTCCCTGACTTTATCATCGCTACGTCGGACGGCCTCCACCTATTTCAGAATCAATAATTAGCAAAAAAAATAGTTAAATTGAAGAAGAACAGGTACAAAACAAATTGATGTCAAACGAACTAATCATAAATAAGAGTAATAAATCCAGGAAGTAGCATGGAGAAAATTGTAACCAATCAAGTCTGGTTCCAGGTATGTGTGTCAGAGTGTGTGTCGACCCTCTACTTTATCCATTCCTCAATAACCATTTATTTCTTTTGATTTTGTTTTATATGAATATTGAACCATAATCTAGCAAAAGATTCAACATTTAATCAACTTGACTTTCCATTCAATCTTTTGATGTTCACATTTGCTCAGTTCAAGCTTCCTGATAACTACCACGATACAGAAGAATATAAAGGCATGGATGTCACACCCCAAAACCGGAACGGCGGAAACGTTCGGGGGTGGAGGACGTCATGTCAAGTATCACGAGATATGTATATGGTAAGCAAGTAATGAACAACCATTTCATTTAGAAAGAAAGTGTTTACAATGTGTGTGTTCACAAAACTTAGAAGTCATAATCAAATAACAAAACAAGACTTGAAGCTATAATGCTCCATCTTCTGAAGTCCCAGCACGAGCACCTGTCTAATAGTCTCCTGAGAATACAAGTTATTTGAAAGAGTTGATCAGCAATTAAGCTAGTGAGTTCATAAGATTTTAGTGATGTGAGTAAGCTGTAAAATGTGGTTGAAAATGTATATGCACAAGTGATGTAAGCTGTAAGTTCTGTTTTGAAATGTTCGCCATGTTCCTTTAGAAAATCATATATTTCCTACTTGAATGAAAGTTAAGTAAAATGACACTACAAGCCTTTCTATGTGTACTAAGTGGGTACAAGTTATATATACTCAGAGTAAACAAAAAATCGATTGTGCGCATCTGCCCTAAACTCACAACCCAACGGGGAACAACAAGTAAGGCGGATAGCACACATTCCAGTGGTTGTTAGATCGTTGTCATATATAGCCCTGGTGTATTCACTTGTTACTCATGGATTTATTTGTAATGGTTCCTTTATATCTAATGAAGAGTTCTTTTAAGAAAACCTATATTTCTTATAGTAAAATAATGACTACGGTGACTACTTTTATAATAGCTTTGTTTATACTGCTATATATAACCTGATATCGGGTAGAAAGTTGATTGGGTGAATCTGCCCTAAGCCCACAATCCAACGGGAACAATACGTCGGGCAGAAAACACACATTAAACTATCTATTAGATATTAGTTTTATATATAAACATGGTGTATAAACTAAGGTGTTATAGAGTTACTCACCTAAAGTCTCTGAAACTGTACTGGCTTAATAAAAATGGATTAAGCCCTCATCTGGGAAATCTCTAGTTTTGTATACCAAAAGTACTGACTTTGTAAAGTAAGTTTTGTACTAGAAAAACTGTGTGTTGACTCTGTGTCCTATGACCTGATCCATACCTGGTACCCTTATGATGACTTAATTTATACTAAGCATATATATATATATATATATATATATATATATATATATAAATTCAGGTAGATAATAGGTTGGGTGACCTCAGTCCAAGCCCACATCCAACGGGAACAGGAATTGGAGCGAAGAGCACACATCCTATTAGCTGTCGAAATCTACTAGCATATATGTATCCTATAGTGCATACATTAAGGAATCATAAAGCTAGCATTATGATCCTAACCTTTAATTGTAGCCTTCTACCAAGGCATCTTCTGATCTGAGTTAAACCCGACTGTTTCTTTGTCAAATGTAAAAGTATATTCTCCCTAGTTTATAACTATCTTGACTAGAAAATAGATTAACTTTCAAGTGATACTGACACTTTATGAAAGTAATGGGAAAAGTATGTACACAGATGTCGTTTATAATGACATGCGGATGTACTAATAACCTAAAAACATATTTGTTTTATTATGGTCATAATGTGAAAGCTAGAACCCCTACTAAACGCTCTCAATGTAAAGAGATTGAGGGAACCAAACGCGACTCCAACAATTCCTTGCAAGCCGTGTAATTCACATTAAAGTTATATGATCATGTATACCCAATATAACTATCACTAATGCGTTAGTGATTCATTGTTATAATTAGATCCTGTCTGTATGTTCTCATGCTATAGCAACCTAACTTGTTTGTTATGTTATGTTCTGGTATTGTTTGATTCTCTTCACTGTTTGTTCTGTTCTGGTATTGATCCCTTGTGTGCTTCATTGTACTAGAAGTAATGAATAACATTATCCTAAACTATACCTATAGTAGTTTACTAATGCTCTACTTGGACTGTTACTGAAATGACTCATTTCTCTACTAAGTTATGCTTTTACTTTAATAACGGAGTTTTGTATAACTATAAGGTAACATAACTTTAAACGAGTTTTGAAATCTGTTGACAACTTATAAATAACATAAATAACATTTTGAAAGATGTTTAACAACAAATATTAACACAATTATCATTGTGTTCAACCTGTATTCCCCCGCTTAAAACAGTTAAAATGGTTAAATGATTGATTACGTGGTATGAACTCACCTGATGTGGGTGATTCAAACGGGTATGCGTGTAAGGATGAGAAGTTCCACGAATGAAGTCCCGAGGCACAACAAGTCCTAAATGACATATAAGGACACATTTTGACATGAATATAGTGTTTATAAACAACTATATGAAAGATAACACCTTCCGGGACTAGGAAACACCTAGGTTAAGTGTTGGAATCACATGTGATTCAACAAAGGGAAGTGAAATGGCACTAATTGGTGTTTACGATTTTGTAACCAACTCCACTTGAGTTTAAGGTTTTAAATCCCTGAGTTTATGGTCATAAACTCATGGTACTTTGACCATTTGGTGCTTTGAAGTCCTAAAAGTCCTTTTGCAGCATCCTAACTTCAAGTCTTAGCCTTAGGAAGCGATTAGGGCAACATATAACCCCTTTATAGGGTTTACGGTTTTTGGACCATTTGTCTTTGGGTTTACGGTAGTAAACCCAAATGGTTTATGGTCAAATGATGTTTTCAAGTCCTAAGCACTTCTAGGTAAAGGTCTAGGCTAGTTTCTAAGCTTAAGGAAGGAGTTTGGGGCATCAAAACATGCCTAAGAGGTGTTTACGGTTTTGGGAGCTCCCCAAACCGTAAACACATATACATGGGACATTTTTGTGGTTTTCATGTGCTAAATACATCAAAGGAAGGTTCTAGGAAGATTCTAGGTTTGTTTCCAAGGTTTGGCAAGAGAATAGGGACACTTTAGCACCCTTTTTAGGGTTTACGATCCAAGGAGATTCTTGGACCATAAACACTAGTTCTTTGTGATATTTGGGTGTTTTCTTGATGCTCTTAAGGTCTAGACATGTCAAGGATAGTTTCTATGTTTAGTTCTAAGGTCTAAAGGGACATAAGGCACACTTTGGCCTCATTTCTAGTGTTCACGGTCCAAGAAGATCTTGGGCCGTGAACACCCTTTCCTTGGGTATTTGGATGATTTCTTGATGTTTAACACTTAATCTAAACATATAATGGCTAGAAACACTTACAAGTTGAAGATCTCCAAGGAAAATGGGATGATACTTGAGAGAGAAATGGCTATAGTCTTGGAAATGTGAAAAAGTGAATAAAATATCTAAGTCTCACTTATATAGTCCTTAGGGTTTACGGTCCCAATACCATTTTGGACCGTAAACTCAAAACTCTTGAAGTTTTGGGCATGTTTTGCTAGATAATAAACCCTAGGGTATCCTCTCTCCTGCTATCTCTTGATGTACTATCTTTAAAACACTCAAACTTATTCCAAAAAGCTTGAAAGTTAGCAGAATCAGTTCTTGACTTCCATTGAAGTGGATGGTTGCACAGAATGGAAATATTTGGGTTGTCACAATGGAGATAAGATTCCATGTTGTCCTTGAATAAGATAATCAAGTTAGTTTCTATATCGTAGGATATAATGTTTGAAGGCATTATTCCAAATCATGCATACAAGATCATCAGATCTGACAACACTCCTTGTGAATTCAACATTGCCAATTTTCCTATGATGAATCTGAATTATCTTATGACTCTTACAAAGATCATGTGAGATCTTGATAATGATTAGATTTAAGACAAAGTAACATACATCATTGGTTATGGTCATATCAAGAATTTCATAGACTATTATTTTTCCTATTTGGGATTAACATACTTCAAGTTTGCTACGACCTACAAGAAGAAACCAAAGAATACAAACTCAAAATTGAGGGAAGATTTAGATATCAATGATTGTGAAGACGGTGAAATCTTGATGAAACTCAAAAGAGTGGTGTTTCAAGGAAAGAATATGAAGGGAGGAAAGAAGAAGTATTTCTTCCGTACCGACTTCAAGAGATGTACTTTACAATGAATCTTACCAGCATTATTCTCATTATTAACAAGTGCAAGAAGAACTCTAATGAAGATTGTATGGAGATAAGGAAGATAATTTGCTGGTACATGGAGATTCGTAGAGTTTTGTTGAATGTAGTGAAGACTTTACCTGCTATTTGAAGACTTAGATACTCATCACAAAGGGGGATATTGTAGGGTCAAAATATATTGTGATGATATCAAAGTTTTGAAGTCTTCATATTGTAGTATTCGAAGTATTACATAGTTCTCTTTACCAAAGGTTATGCACCTTCGACATATCTATGTATTTTAGTACGCACGATTATTTTGTAACACTTTGATAGTCGAAGCCTACTATACTTTTTGTATATGTTGAGGATACTATATATAGTGTTGTTACTTATGTCATTTGTAACTTTTGTACTCTAATCACACACATATGTACTTTTGCAACCTTCCAGATAATATGAGCTAAAACTAGATCTTATTTACTTTTCTTATTCATATTTCTGATTATAATCGCTACTTGATTAATTTCTCGACTCATCAAAATAAAGATAATTATCAAGTATTTGAGAAGAACAAAAGTCACGCTTTTGAGGAAGAGCTTAATGTAAAGAGTTACATGATGTTGACTTCCAAGATGATAGACACAATTGCTATTTATAATCAAGATTCGTGCTACAAATGAACATATGAGAGGAGACTTGGACGAGTTCCATGAAAGATGTCATATTTTGATTAGGAAACATAATATGAGTATATGGTAGCTAATGGTGCTGCAAAAGGAGGCTACATGGATGAAAAAATTTCATTAGATATCTCATAGTCACAAAAGAACATACATTATATACTTAGGAAATATAACAAAGTTATTGGAAAGGAGACATTATGTTTAATAGAGTTGCATTGGGTAGAAATTTAGATGATCCATTTACTAAGCCACTATTATTGAAGCATGATTCTCATACTGGGTCGATATGCATTGTCTTTAATGATAATTATTTTAATTGATTTAATGTTTAGGAACTTATGGAGTATGTACTTTATCTGATGTAATGATTATTATGCAAAGATCATAATATATGCTAGAGAGCACTTATTTCCATTAATTCATTATTGTGCTCCATTTACATGTTTAAATTCTTTATTGGATACTAGTTAATTTGGAATATCCACAATCGATCGTTCTTCATGGAAAGAAGTTGTAGATTAAGACTAATGTGATGTGTTAGTATATTATCCATAGAAATGGATATTTCATAGAGACATGCATATGCTTATATGTACTTGATAAATATCAAGTACTATAGTAACCCACACTTATAGAATTATGTCATGGAATAAGTCACAAGTAATTCTATGATGGTAACATATTATTTCCTTAAAACTTAGATACATGAGACACTTCACTTATTGTCTTTCATGCTTTTAGCGTTCCCAAACATTATCTATAACTGGGAGCCATATAAGGATTGTTCAATGTCATATGATTATGAGAAGGGTTTATGTAGTTAATATATATTTGTTCATTCTAACCTTTGCTAGCAGTAACATCCATGGGCACTCGATGATTCAACCTTGACAATAAAAGTATGGCCATACTCATACTGGATTGACATATGATTACTTCTACATTCTGCTATATGGTCTCCGTGAATTTCTATCAAGAAACAAAATATTGAACGTATGAGTTTGACTACATTCGATGTCTCAAGTTCATTAGTATATCTAGAATAAAGGGATATTTATTCACATACCTAAAGGACTGGATCACACCTTTCACTCCTCATCTCAATATTTGTTATAGTCAAGATACCATATGTAGTTTTATAAATACGGTTGTATCGCTCTTGTGACGTGTGAAAATGGGATTCTTTTGGAAATACACACACTAACACAACAATTTGGTGACACTACTAAATACATAGGCCTGTTGAGTTACACATAAAGTATATTCTAAAAGTGTGAATAAATAAATAAAGGGTCTAGCTTGTTATTCGTCAATAGTTTAATGGTTTAATTAGAACTATAAATAAGAAAGACTTAAATTTATAATTAGGTGTATTTTATTATTAATAGATAATTATCTATTTAATTATAGATAACTATGTCATTATTTAATTATAGATAATTATGTCATTATTTAATTTATAATTATCTATGTAATTATAGATAATTATCTATGTAATTCAATCTTTCTATTATGGAATGGACATGTGTTACACCGTAAATTTTCAAACAAATTTTTCATTTTTTTAAAATCACATAATTCTCATAAACATAGTTCATAAATCCCAAAATGACAATGTATCAAAACACAGGTTCAATAATTGTTTAAACAAAATCTAGGATCCTCAAAACATAACTATGCCTCATGTGTACAATCAATACGCAGCCTTCCCATGATCTTGAGAAGTACCTAAAACACATAACACATAACACGGTAAGCACGAAGCTTAATGAGTTTCCCAAAATACCACACACATCTCATTAGCCTCTCATAGCCATACTCAAATAAGTCCCTCCGATCAATGTGTCTCAGTGGAACCCTTCGGTCCCACAACTCGGGTGGACCCTCCGGTCCTAACTCAGTAAGCTCAGAATAATACACAACATAAATCACAAAGACATAATGCAAGATATCAAAATACTCAATATAAGCACATAAGAATTTCCGGTTACACAAAGATTACTACTCTAGGTAAGTATAGTGAGACGACTCACCTCGTAAGCAAGTAAATAAACCTCGTACACGAATCACCGATCTAGCCTCCGCTTAACATAGATGATAATTATCTCTAATTAACACTCCATTCACAACTCTAAATAACCAAAGGCTGTTCTCTCTATCTAACTCTTGGAATGGGTAAAAAAACCATTATACCCCTCCATGGTCTCCGTATACCCTGTCTTGACCAAACCCTAAATTCAACTGAAGTCAACACTTGAGTCAACAGTCCAAGTTGACCCGACTTTTCGAGTGCATCTATGTGACACGTTGAGTCCCCTCATTCCTTCAAAAAAGTCGCGAAAACCCATCTCAACTCGTCGAGTCACGCATGTCCAGACTCGTTGGGGGAAAACCCTAACCGACTCGTCGAGTCAGCTCATCGACTCTTCGAGTCCCTCCAGACCCTTTTCTCATTCAAACGTTTTAAGGAAGATTTATAACCCCAAACTCTAGATCTAGCCTCCCAAGGATGATATATCACATAAAGTTATAAGCATTACGTCCATGCATGGCACTTAGAGCTTGAAAGCAACTTCCATTAAGGGTCTTAATCATGAAAGCTCTTCTATTAGTTGGATAAAGCTGGGACCTTTGGACTCTAGGGACCTCACAAGGTCCAGATCTGGAGTCTCAATCACTTGATAAGCTCAACACACTCAAAGCCTTAAGGAAAGATGGAATAAGCCCTAAAACTCCATGAAAACGAGATCTAATCACAACAATGAGCAAGGTGAAGACTTTTTACCTTCAACAAAAGCTATAGATGAAATAACACCAGATCCATCAGCCTCTTGTTCGTCCCTTGCCTTGATACTCTCATCTTCTCTTCAAAAGGTGCACTAAAATGTCCAAAGGTTAGCTCTCTTTCTCTCTTAGCTCACTATAGACGATTAGGGTTTCACACAGGGGAATAAGGTGGCTGGGGAAGCGGAAATGAGGGCTTAAGGTCCTTTACATAGGACCAAACCTTGGAGAATTAGGGTTTCCTCTCACAGCGCCAACTCGTCGAGTTGGTCATAAAACCCACATGGTCAATCCGCCTTTACTCGACGAGTTGGGGCATCCAACTCGTCGAGGTGCTCAACAACTAAAAAATAAATGTATAAATATTATACTTGAGAGTCCGGATGTTACAACATGGAGTGTCAAAATTGTAACTAGACTCTATGTATAAAAATAGAATCGTTACATAACCTAACAAAAACGTATGAAAATAATGAAATCAAGGCCCAACATAGGGGTATTAGTTATCCAATATTACATCGGATTGTGGTCATGCATTTCATATATTACATTAGGCATGTCATAAGATTAAAATCAAGATTTCTCTTTTAAATATATATATATATATATATATATATATATATAACCCATATAGCTTACAAAATATTTTTCTCTTACATATTCTATTGTTAATTCTCGGGTATTCTTGGATTAGGTGCTAAGCTTAGAAGACCCTGTTATTAGTCTTTGACTTCTTGTCACTAGCATGAAGATACTCTTTTGAGAATTTAGATGGAGTTGAAGCATCTATCTATCTCTCATAAAGGAGGTCAATTAAACTCATATGGGTAGAGATACCATATCGATTTGAAACCTATATAATCTTTTACATTACTTAACTAATCGCATTTATATTATTTATAAATTTTCATTAACTTTTTACATTCTCTCCTTATATATATATATATATATATATATATATATATATATATATATATGTGTGTGTGTGTGTGTGTGTGTATAGCTATATTAGTACTCTTTTCTCACAAAAAGGTTTCATATGGTTGAAGGTTTTGTGATTCATATATTGCAATATAGTTTTCTCTTTGAACAATAGACATATGAGTAGTATTTTATCATAAAAAACTTTCATGTAGTTCAAGTGTTTACGATCTACATATTGCAATACAGTTTTTTTCTTGGAATAATAGCTATATTAGTAGTATTTTTTCACAAAAATCTTTCATGTAGTTCAATCGCTTACGATTCAAATATGAAGAGGTGAAGAAGTGGGTTATTTCGCATCAATATTAGTTGTAATTAGACCTGGCAAAATTTGGCACGACACGACAACCCGACACGAAGTTAGTGGGTTAGGGTCAGAGATTTCGACCCGTTTATGTACACGGGTTGACACGACACGACACGATAATTAAACGGGTAGGGTTAGGGTCAAGACTTTCAACTCGAAGATGACTCGAAGATGACCCGTTTAATTATATATATATATATATATATATATATATATATATATATATATATGTATATATATATTTCATATTTTTAGAAATATTTTCAATATTATACATTTAAAGCGGCCCAAATTCAAGAATTAACAGTAAAATTCAAACTTTCAAAGTGACTTAATTTTACTCCTCCTCACTACTTATCTCATTTTCTTCATAACTCTTAAATCTTTCCATTTTTGCGTTCAAAAGTTACTAGTATAATTTTTTTCCGTTCCACCTCTCAACTCCTGCATTTCATTTTTTTCATTTTTTTCTTCCATGACTCTTACTTTTCAACATTTAAAATGTCTCAAACCTACATGACACAACATATTTATAAGGTTTAAACTTTAACCCGAAACCCGACACGAAATCGATAGTTGGATTCTTTTGTGTTTTACCTAAAGACAAATTTTATATTTTATAAACTTTGAGTTTATAAAAATTGAATAATCTTTCTTCATTTTAAAGGTATGGCTGAAACTTGTTTGGAGGTGTGGAGGTTGCTTGTCAACCTCAATACCTTATCTCCCATGCTTATTCTACTAGCCATTACTTTAAAGTATTTAAATGGTTAGGTCTTATTTTGCATGGAGAATTTAAAGGACTGCCTTGCATGTGTTTAGCTAGTTTTTTGGTTTTTTATTCTTATCTTCTTTCTCTCTAAAAATGTAAACATGAAGTGCTCTCACTCTTTTGAAGTTTGGTGCTTTACTTTGGTGATTAAAGCTTCCTTGAGTTGTCTCCTTTAGTGCTTATTTGAGTCAAGCACTTAAAGGCTTAAGACACTCAACAATACAAGAATAAACTAGCATTCCAAGTGCCTTACTCTTGATGGTGCATACACATAGAGAAACCATATTCTTTGATTTTTGTTATCTTCATCAAAACCTCAAAACCAAGTGGGTTCAAAGGCTTCAAAGGTTGTCATTCTAAAAACTCTTTGGTTGTTTTTATTTCATTCTAACCTCTATAAATGGATCCTAGATGGTTTAGTTTTGTTAAAAATTAAAAATAAACTTTTTTTTATTTTTAATCCTTTCGTTGAACGGTTTTTATGAAAAACACACCTATGTTAGGTATCAAAACCCATCAGTGGTATCATTGTCATCTTTTATATGTTATAATGATTTTTTATGTTTGATAATCTTTGGTTTTTGAATAACAATCATGAATTTCTTTTGGTTAAGAAAAATCTATATTTGTCTTTTTTGAAAACTTTTTGGTTAAAACTGTCTATTTTTATGTATAATCATTTTTCATGCATTTTAGTTATATAAAAGTTGCCTTAGAAAAAACAAATAGTTGTTTGTTATAATATTTAATATGTTTTTTTTGTGTATAAACAAGTCATTTGGATCTTCATGTTGTGTTTGGTTGATATTTATTTCTTCATAAGATGTAATAGATAAATTGATATTTTCTTCATTTGTTGATTTGTTATAATAAATTAGTTAGACTAGTTGTATTTATTTATAAATGTAACAAGATGAAGAAATGACCATATTGAAGATGACTTAACCATTTGAGACCATAATCCCAATCATAAGCTTATACTTTTGGTTTTAGGCTTAATTATAGTCTTAACGGTTTAAGTGTAACAACTTTTACAACATGGAGATTTGAAGTTGTTTTACAAGTAAGAATTGACTTGGCAAGTGAGAGTTTGAAGACTTTTTGAAGTGTCCTTTAATTCTTTAGGAAAGACTTAATAATTATTGTGATGACTCACAAAAATGATTACTAGATATGGTTTGGTTTATACACATTATAATGCATGCATGTAATATTTATTTTTATGTTATTGTATGTTTTGTTTTGTGTATGAAAATGAGTTTTACATGTCAAACAACATTTTAAAATAAGATAATATCACTTGGAGTTTGAGTAAAAAATATTTAAAGGATAACATAAGATGTTTATAAAAACGTTTTTACTGGTTACCGGTTTACCGATTAAAAATAGATTTTTTTGTTAAAAATGGTTTTACTACAAAACTTATAAATAGCCAACTGTAAAATATTTAAAATGGTTTAAAAGTTGTTAAACATTATATAAACTCCATGTCTTTATAATAAATAATGAGTTTTATTAAAAAGACTAAAATCGGATGGAGGTGTCGGTTGAGTGCTCGGTGTCAAGTAAAGACTTGAACACACTTAATGACCTAGTAACATATGAAGAAATATGTTTACATATAATTAGTGATTATTACACTAATTAAACACACATAAGTATCCTAATGTGCGGAAAAACACTTTGGTCAAGTGCTAGGAGGCTATTTGGTTGCAATAAGGGGGTGTATGGCCTAGTTAGGGAGTTTACTCTTCAAGAGTAAATTCTTAGAGGAGATTTCGGCCCAATGACCATATCCCCATGAGTTTACGGCCGTAAACTCATGGGTGGTGTGTTCTTGATTGATCAAAGGTCTTATAACATTTGTGGAATTAGGCTAGGTTCAATTCTAGGGCATAGGAAGTGGTTAAGTCCTCAAATGGACCATTTATGGGAGTTTACGGCTATAAACATAGAGTTTACGGCCGTAAACTCTTACTTTTCCCCTCACTTCATGTTTTAAGGTCTTAAATGAAAGAATACAAGGTTCTATGCATTATTCCAAGTCATGTGGGGGGAGTTAGGGCATCATTTGACCTTCTTAAGGGAGTTTACGGCCCAGGGACCAATCCTTGGGGGGTTTACGGCCATAATCTCTCATGGTCATGGTTTATTTAATGTTTAAGGTCCCTACTTCAATGGTGGTTGATTCTAGACATTAACTCAAGCCATAGGAGGTGTTTAAGGGGCAATTTAACACCTTAAATGGTGTTCACAACATATGAAGAGGGGTTTACGGTCCAAGAATGTTCTTGGGCGGTAAACTCATGTTTACTCCCCAAATGACAAGTTTTGGTGTTCCAAACTCGTACATGCAAGTCCCTAAGTCATAGCTAAGCACTAGGAGTGATTCGGAAGGGTTTTGGGGCTTCAAAACCCCATTTATGGGTGTTTGCGGTCCAAGAGTGTTCTTGGGCCATAAACACATAACTTTGAGGCTTTTGGATGATTTAAACATGAATTTGCATGTATATCAAGCTAAACAACAAGCTAGGATAGATTACTTACGATTATGGAGCTCGAAAGAGGCGTTTTTGGGTCAAAATCAGCTTTGTAGAGAGAGAGAGAGAGTAGAGAGAGAGAGAGTGGAAAGGGTGTAAATGAGGTTCCCTCAACCTTATATAGGGGTTTGAGTTTGTGGCCCGGTGGAAATCTACCCGGTACCGACGTTAAACGGGGCTTATGGTCGTAACCGATTAAATGGTCGTAATTTGACTTGGTCGTAAACTAAAAACTTTTCAAAGGGATACCGAGGATGTTTCACGTGTTTCTAATTCGTTTGGACACTCATGAAGTCATAATTAAAGTCCCAATTTAATTAACCTAATCCAAAAGGTTAATGGAACAATTTAATAAGGCGAGTTTTATTAGCGGAAAAGGGTTTACTGTGACGGGATAAATTTCAGGTTGTCACACAACTAATGGAAAATAAAATGAAGTGTTATTTGACACCTAAAGAACCTCATAACAAGTGATATGAATTTTACAAAATGATACATGAATTGTTGGATGCATGCAATATTCATAAGACCATGTTTTTATAACTATAATTTTAAAACATGTATAAAACATTTTCTTAAAAATGCAAGTCTTTATCGTCCTTTTAAAGAACACTTGATATCATTTGTATGGTCTTAGTGGCACAGGATCACCTGGTTATTTGGATTTTCTTATGATGTCCGGGGTAAGTTTGTAGTTTCTGGTGCCTAAAGGGTCACCTTGTCACTGGTTAGTTGCAACACTACAAGTTGTTTCAAGTAGGATAGCTTGATCGGAATCTTGTGTGATAAAGGTCACCTAAGCAATAGTTGTTTAGGATCCCTTTATCTAGGAGTTACATATCGTATGCAATTGGCAATCGCTACCTACCGAATTTGATCAAGTTTATGGGATAAAGACCACCTAATCATTTACTTGTTTCGTTACTTGGATCCAAGACTTTAGTAAATTAATGTTTTAGAAACAATAAAAGGTATTAACATCCTAAAGTAAGAATCTTCTTTCTTATAAGATAATTACATAGTGTGATTTAATTATAAATCAAGAAGACTCTTATGTTTTGTACAAAGCTAGTGGGAGTGTGGTAACATTCTTAGTCTTATATATAGTCGGCATACTAATTCTTGGAATAAGGATCTATATAGATAGATCATGACAACTTAACGGATTAGTTAAAACCGCATTAACTATCAATGATCTTAAAGATCTTAAGATAAAGGAATCTGAGAGAGTTATATTGTGAAATACCGCATGCCATGATTTTGGGCATCCATCAAAATCCTAGTACAATGTTTTGAACTAAATAATATAATTATATTCCATATGTTGTTGCAATTGGATTAATCATATATGTCATAATTATGCATAAAGCTTAGATAAGTTATATTCTTCGAGCATGTCGAATGATACCAGTATAATCCAAGAATAAGTCATGGTGTGACTTAAAGTAACATTCTAAAGTACTTGCGAGAACTAAGGAAATATTCCTAATCTACGAAGTATTTGAAAGAAAGTTATGTTTAAGCTTTTACACATCTAGAACTTCCAAATAAATTGAAATGACTCTCAATCAAAATTGGGCGTGTCCTCATTATGAATGAAGGAGAAAGTTACATGGATAGTGTTTCCATGTAGATTTTAATTATAGTTACACATCAGAATTAGAGTACATTGTGGTTTGGAGAATCACATACAAAGATGCTTAATGTATAGTTAATTATGACTATGAATAATCTCATTACACAAGTATTGGTATCTAAGTCATACTTAAGCATCTAATACATTCTCAATAGTTATCTCTCTCTCTCTCTCTCTCTCTATATATATATATATATATATATATATATATATATATATATATATATATGAAAATGTTTGTATTCGCAAAGTTTATACAAATCAAATTTGTTAAATCTACTTACCAAAGATCCTTCATTAGCTAAAGCATGAAAGTTAAGTTGGTTGTATAGGGCCTTGTTGATATAAGTAGATGTATTTGATTGAAATTTAGTATTCGGATATTGGAACAATACAAGCAACATAGATTGTAATGAATTGATATATTGGATATGAGTCTTTCTTTAAATAATTTTTGTGTTATATATTAGCATGTTTAAATCCTTGAATAAATAGTTTATTCTAAATGTCCATAGTCGTTCATAGTTGTGGGAGCATCTATGAGGTAAGACTAATATGCATGGATCGGTTGATTCTCATGGAGATGAGAATAGCAAGAGCTGCTACCAACTTCTTAGATACTTTATTACGAGAATAAGTATTGGACCTGACTCGCATCAAAATTACTTTATGAATCATAGTTATGAGTTATTTTTTGATCATTGTTGTATCTTTGTATTCTTAGACCTGAGATACATATTTGGGACTTGAAGTGTAGGAATTGTTGTGCTTTGACATGGTTTAACGTTGTTCCATTATATGCGGTCATAATGGCCATTGTTGGGTATGACATGAACTACATTGTTAGGCGTATGTAGTCAAGATGGGATTTGTCCCTATTATTCATTGAGAGTTAGACATCTAAGGCCTTACTAAAAGTTGAACACTAAATGAGATTGATCGTGATCCATATCTCATGTTCAACATGATGTTTGAGACAAAGGAATAAGTGATACCACACATTCAGTAACAATTATAGCTTAGAGCTCATGGAATTGGCTGTTAATGAGATGACACCCTTCATATATTGTTATGGGCAGTAGCCCATTGCTAGACGCCAGCTACTGTCTATGTCGGTTTGTAATGAATCTTGTGCAAGTGGGGGATTGTTGAATCTATATGCTCAATAATCATTATTAAGTGACATTACTAATAATATATGATCCTATAGTGTCACACCTTTATCAAATTGAAACATTTTGTATATTTATTATTAATATGATTATTAATAAATAATATCAGTTATTGTATTCAATTATGTAATAATTATTGTTTTGTGCAAATAATAATTATAAGAGAGTATAACTAATTATTATTTCATATGGTATGAATTACTAAGTCATGCACAACCTTTTGGACTAGTTGGATTCTTTTTTCTTTTACCTAAAGACAAAGTTTATATTTTATAAACTTTGAGTTTACAAAAAATGAAGAATCTTTCTTCATTTTAAAGGTATGGTCGAAACTTCTTTGGAGGTGTGGAGGTTGTTTGTCAACATCAATACCTTGTCTCCCATGCTTATTCTACTAGCAATTACTTTAGTGTATTTTAATGGTTAGGCCTTACTTTGCATGGAGTATTTAAAGGAGTGCCTTACATGAGTTTTGAGCTAGTTTTTGGTCTTAGATTCTTCTCTTCTTTCTCTCTAAAACCGTAAACACGAAGTTCTCTCACTCTTTTGAAGTTTGTTGCTTTACTTTTGTGATTAAAGCTTCCTAGAGTTGTCTCATTTAGTGCTTATTTGAGTTAAACACTTAAAAGCTTAAGAAAATCAAGAATACAAGAAGGAACTAGCATTCCAAGTGTCTTACTCTTGATGGTGGATACACATATAGAAGCCATATTCTTTAACTTTTGCTATCTTCATCAACACCCCAAAATCAAGTGAGTTCAAAGGCTTCAAAGATTGTCATTGTAAAAACTCTTTGGTTGTTTTTATTTCATTATAACCTCTATAAATGAATCCTATATGGTTTGGTCTTGTTATAAATTAAAAATAAACTTGATATTTTTTAACGCTTCTCTTGACCGTTTTTTATGAAAAACACACTTATATTTTGTATCAAAACCCCTCAATCCTCTCTCTAGATGTGTCTTTAGTGTTTTTCTTCACCAAAATTAGCCACAAAGCTCCAGAATTGTAGGTGTACTTATAAAGAATGATATATCCTATATCTCTCCCAAATATGTTGGCTATGAATGCATCTTTTTCTCTCCTTTTTTACACATAAATTCTGCTCCTGAGTTTAGAGGTTTATGCATTGTTTTGTCTTATTATATTTATCCGAAACATGATATTAATGTTTAGAAATGATAATCTATTGTCTATTTATAACCATCTTTACCTTTAAAACAAATATTATCAAAAAGGTTATCCAAATGAATATGATTTAACATATGTCATATACTTCTACAATATTAATTTGAAACCAACACAATCTCTCAACTTTCAAACAATTAATAATAACCACTCAAGAGTCTTTAACTTATATCTTCTAATTAATTAACTAAATGAACTTTCATGTTGCTAAAGTTAGTTTTATTTATTAATGACTTTTTATTTTTCCCTTATTGATATATCTCTGGCTATACTAGAAGTATACCTGTGTAAGATTTTCCTAGAAGTATAGCCATGTAAGATTTTCCTACATAAAGTTCATTTGTTTGAAATGGTTGAAGAAATAGGCTTTCTTACATAAAAATGAGAATTTTATTATTTTTGTTATATGTATTATTTTTGTATGATTTTATTGCTGTGTAATATGTTTATTGAATACAAATTTTGGAATATATGATTTGATGTTTTTTCTATTAGTAAACTTATATTAATTTTATGTTTTTTGGTATTTGTCATATATAAGAATCATGATATATATATATATATATATATATATATATATATATATATATATATATATATATATATACTTTTATTATATTGATTGGAAACTCATGTCTTTTCAATTATTAAACTTATTAAATAAAATATTATCATTAATATGGTAGATTATTGAAATATTATTATAATATATTTAGTTGTTTAATTTACATATGATGTTTAGTACAATGTTTATATAAATTTTTTAAAATTATTAATATAATATATTTAATTTATTAATTTAAATATAGTATTGGTTTTAAAATATAAACCAAAATCTAAAATAAACTTAAAAAATGATCAAATATATTTTTTTAGATAGTTAAATGTTTAAACGTGTTGAATACAAACCTCAATAAAATTGTCAAATTAATTAAAATACTATCAATAAACTATTTTTTTACAATAATAGTTAAAAATCAACTAAAATTTATTTATATCTATATCTATCATCAAAAGTAAAAGATGGTCATATAAGTAAATTTTAAATTAATCGATCATAACAATTATTAAGAACAACACGATATCGAAAATTATATTCAGTTTTATTTATGTGCAAGCAGCGGGTGAAGAACATTAAGTATATATTGTTCAAGATAATTCAGATTATAAATATAAAGTTAGTGGAATAATTATTAAGTAAAAGATGGTCATATAAGTAAATTTTAAATTAATCGATCATAACAATTATTAAGAACAACACTATATCGAAAATTATATTTGGTTTTTATTTATGTGCAAGCAGCGGGTGAAAAACATTAAGTATATATTGTTCGAGATAATTCAGATTATAAATATAAAGTTAGTGGAATAATTATTATGTAAAAGATGGTCATATAAGTAAATTTTAAATTAATCGATCATAACAATTATTAAGAACAACACTATATCGAAAATTATATTCAGTTTTATTTATGTGCAAGCAGCGGGTGAAGAACATTAAGTATATATTGTTCAAGATAATCCAGATTATAAATATAAAGTTAATAGAATAATTATTATGTCGGTATTTATGTCAATAAAATAACTATTTTAAACAATATTTTTTAACTTGCACAACCCACAAACATTTGCCTAGTTTGTATATATATTTTTTTTACTTGAACTTAGCTTTTGTAATTTTAAGTTTCACCATGGATTTGTAACACTTGTGATGGACTTGCAGTCCAAAGTATTTTTATTGGGATAAAAAGTTTTAAAGATTGGACATTATTACATATATGTAACTTTTAGAACGGTTTAAAAATGTTTATAAGACATAGTGTCATAAGTTGGTATCAAAGGTTATAAATTGAACGAATTAGATTTAGACTTTCCACACCTAGGTTTCAACTGTGAGGAGTAAAAAAGGAATGAGTGCCTTATGACAACTATTAGTGGCACTTTGGTCATATTTGTTCTTTATATATGCCAGAATTGCATGTTTAACGAAAATGTTATGCCGTAACATGCTACACGATTTGAGTATCACTTCTTATAACATATAGGGAAATATGGAGTGTTGAATTTGAAACTTATATAGAAAATGGTGAGCACAATGAGTGGCTTTAAGTAGAAACAAGATGGGCAAGGTTCAAATCCATCTAGAGGTAGTCGATCTCCCAAAAAAAAACAATAAGGGCAATATAGGAGCAAATTATAATTGCAACCAATCATGCCTGAGGTTATTCAAAAGCTTATCAATGATATGTAAGAAAGTAATAAGAAGGAAATGCAAAAGATGATAGATGAACGACTTGGAGTTCCTTCTCAAACTCCACCAAAAAACCCCATGATTTACAACCCTGAAATTCCTCATACGAAAGTCCTTCGACTCCAAGCTCTAAAAAGGGAGTACATTGAAGTCATTTTTGGCTTGTAGGCCGAAAGAGCATGAAGAGATTTATTATCCCAAAGTCACAATCCGTTGGATCACGTAGACAAATCAAGAATTTGGAATATTGTGACGATCAAAGGGTTGGATTTGCATCCCAATTGCTAAAAGGACTAGGGGTGTTCGTTTGGATGGATCGGTTTGATCCGATCCAATCAAGTAAATCCAAATTGATTTCGGTTTTCAAAACATGGATCCGAATTGTCCAAATTAAATTCAAATCCGATCCGATCCAATTACAATTCGGTTGGATCGGTTTTTATAATTCGGTTTTCAAAACCGAAACATTTTAAAACAACATATAATTATAATAGAGTAAATTACATAAATGGTCCCTATGGTTTTGGGTAATTTGCACGTTTGGTCCCTAACTTATTTTTTTAACTCGGAAGTTCCCTACTGTTTGTTTTTGTTACACACTTGGTCCCTACAATTTGTTTTTGTGGGTCCCTATCTTACCTAAAAAGACTATTATTTTAATAGGGAAAAATGGTGAGGTATGTAAGGTAAGGTGAGGGCGGGGATGTGTTTATTTAAAAAAATTAAAAAATCAAGGGCAGAATAGTCTTTTTAGGTAAGAAAGGGACCAAACGCGTAACAAAAACAAACAGTAGGGACCTTCCGAGTTAAAAAACTAAGTTAGGGACCAAACGTGCAAATTACCCTAAACCATAGGGACCGTTCGTGTAATTTACTCATTATAGTATTACCCAACTTTACACAAGAAACAAAAAACAAATATTTTGTTTTGATTTGAAATTTATAAACAACTAATAAGAAGATATAGTTAAGTATTTTATAGATACAAAACTTTTGAGAGAAAATGCATATTAATGTTTTTTTTATCAGTGAAACGTTTTGAACCTATTTGAAAAAATAAATTACAAAATAAATAAATAACTATAGATATATATTATAAATAGGTAAATACAAATGTTTATTCGGTTTTTTTGGACTATTCGACTCTTATTTTATAAACCAAAACCAATCCAAAATCCAAAATAATAATTCGGTTTTGTTGAAAACCAATCCAAAAATCCGAATATCCGAACCAAATAGTCCAATCAAAATTGTCCAATTGGATAATTCGGTTTTATCCGAATAGTGAACAGTCCTAAAAAGGAGAAGCACTCACATGACATTTTTAACTCTTTATTGCATTTAAAATATAAATAATTATTTTTTATCAAGTAAACTTATTTAACTGAATATGATAATATTTTTGCTATCTTAATCATTATAAGACATGCATTTTGGTGTCTTTTTTCACATTTAATGACTTAATAAGTCGTATAAGTCATGCTTGCAGTTGCATCTCTATGGTTGATCGAGTGCTTTCTAGTTTGCTTGCCGTTAAAAATAAAGTAAAACTTAATTAGTCAAACATGATTCGTTAAAATAACAATATTTCCTTTCTTTAAAAGCTTTTTACATTATTAATAAAGTTTTTAAATATATACATGTACACCATAATACTCGTAAATTCTTCGCTATAAGTCTAAGGTCATATTTAGTTAAGGAGTAAATCTGATCAAGATAAAAAGCTAAAGGAGATAAGATGTAAATAATTTTAGAGTGAATTGGGAAAATAAGTCCCACATGGGGAGGTTTCGATGAATTTGTTCCGGAGAAGAAAACGGAAAATGATGGTCGGTTTTGCGTCAACTCACCTCCCTTCCTTCCAACAATTCATGAGAGTCGGTGCTTCTTACAAGGAGTGAAGAAGAAAAAAACAAATAAAATTATAAATAAATAAAAAGATAGGTAGTAGGAGTAGCATGAGGTCAATAGTCTTTTGCATAGTGTCATTTAAAAAATCCATAATTATTTCTTATATCAATTTTTTGGGTTAATGTTAGAAAAGTGGTCAAGGACAAGTTTGTAATCTTTGCTAGGGTGTAGCCATATAGCCATAGGAGCCTTGGTCTACACATATAAACAGGCGAAAACTCGTGGAATCACGGGTGTTAATGTTAAATAAAATTTTAAATTTAATTATGTAATAAATAATATATCATTAAGTTAGAAAACTTATATTATATTTTTAAATAAGTTTTTGATTTGTAAGTATTTAATTACACAATAAATGATAAGTATTTAACTACAAATGAAGATTTTTAAAACCATTACTTTTTACTCTTTAATCGTTCATGGTGATTGCACACACACATATACAGATACACATATTTCATTATCTACTGATTAAATGTATAATGAATAACGATGAACATATTTCTTTTAGAGGTTTTTGACCAATAAAAAGCATAATTAAATGATTCAAGTAAAAAGTAATAACCTATGAACAAATGAAGTCATGGTTTTTATGTATTTATCACTGTGACATTTATAAATCTAAGTCTTTTAAATTGATCTGGAAAGATCAAATTGATTGGATGTAATAATTTTTTCATAATCTTTGGTAATACAATTGGTAAAGCTTCATTATACCAAGCTGCATTATGTAGATTGCTCTTTATCATGCCAACGATAATAAATCAACTGAACATCAATTTCAAAAGTAAAATATAATATATTTATGGACTTTATAAATATAAAAACAAAAATATAAAAAATTTGTTTGTAAAATACTTGTTCATCCATTAAAATAACATAATGGAAAAAAAATCATCTTCATTATTGAACCATTTAAGGATCCATGACTTGATTAAACGGATTTTCAAAGTGAAATCATCATTTAGTACATGCAGTTAAATTATTTAAGTAAATTTTGTTGCGGTCATTACATGCAGATGGTAGAACACATGCAGATACAGATACACAGACATACATAGGAGCAGACACACATATGTATATGTTTTTTTTTTTTTTTTTTTTTTTTTTTTTTTTTTTTTCTGAATTATACATGCAGACACACATATACAGATACACAAATTTCGTTATATATTGATTAAATGTATAATGAATTACGATGCACAGATTTATTTTTATAAATCAAAAATTTTAATATGAAAGTTTAAACAATAATTTATTTAAATTTGAAATTTAAAATTTAAAAGGCATATTAAATAATATATGACTACTAATGTTGTAATTTATTAGTTATTTTCAATCAAGACAATTATTAATTGAGGTGTAAATATGATTGTTAATTAAGAAAAGATAAAAAAAAAATGAGAAAATGACAAATGGAAAAAAAATTTAATCAAAAATATCAAAAAATAACATGTGTCCAAGTTACTGACTATTTTGCCCTTTATGATTTTTATCACACCAGCAACAATTGATTTTCGACATCCATATCCTCTTTCATCTTCAATAAAATAGCCAGAAGCACCAATAAATCCTAAAATCAACCAAAATATGGAACTTATGACAATCAATCACAAAGTTAAACCTTTTTCAAGATCCCAAAATAAAAGCTTAAACCCATTAAGCTTAAGTCGAATATCTTAAAAAATGTTTAAAACCTCTATTTTAAATTATTCACTCTCATAAAACGTCTAGAGTTACTCTGTTAAAGTTTTCCCTGATGCTTTGCTAAACACTAAAAATACGAAAGGGAAAGGTAATTACATTTTTCTTACTTTGTAAGCTTTTCCTGTTGGTTGGTTGTACAATTAAAGTTGAATAGCTTAACATGAAACCTTTCTGCCTCCATGTAGTCCCTACAAACAGAAATTACAAAAGGAAAGGGACATGTGAATACATTTTTCTTATCATAGTGTTTTACTTGGTCAATAAAAAAATATTTATTTTCTGCTTGTAAAACAAATTATTAAACATATGACTTCATCTGCTATTTTTGAGAAAGTTAAATAGATAGTTCACTGTGACTATATGTAAATACTTTAAGTGAAACACATGATTCACTAAATGATATACTTTGACAAAATTAAAGGATCAAAAGAGAATTCATAACTTAAAGGGTTCAAACAGATATTAGAATTTGGCATATATCCCAAGTGTAAGTTTTGGTCATAAATCTTTAGCATCAAAAACCCCACATCTGAAAATATATATTTTTTAAAATATGGGCATACATAATCCTTACAACCTTATAAATAACACAATTTAAATGTTTATGATAAATTCCTAGTTGAAACCCATGACTAATAGCTTCCAAATGATTCAAGAGTGCAAATAAAGAATCAGTTTTATTCTTTAACAGGTAATTATATTTGTTGTTAGTTGTATTTTAAAATCTGTATTCATATTTAGAAAATAAAAGTGTCCAAAAGTCAACAAATATATAATATTTATGTTTAACAAATCATAAATGGTGATGATAAAAAAGCTAGAAACATGTTGATTGTACTTCATCAAAATGGACTTTCTATAACTTTTAACTTCAGAAATGGCAACATACTTTCACGAGCGATAAATAAAGATAAAAATAAAAATTTGAGAAGTAGCACACTTTTTAAAATTTCGAGCATCCCTGTCCAGACAAGCAAGGGTACCAGCCAAAACAAAGATATGCAAGTTTCAGCCAAAGATACAATTAATAAAATTGTCAAACATTATGTATAATGTTCAATTTTATACCCATGTGTGACCAAAAATCATGTACATAATTTCTGCTCCCTTGTTTCACAATCACAGACTTTTTAGAACTGATCTGATGTTCTCAAGTTTCTCAATCTGAGATCATGCATGTCATTAACATTTTCCCTAAACTTGAAAAGTAGTCTCCTGCAATTTAAGTAACTTTGATTATGTCTATTTCAAGAGATTTAATAAATTCATAAAGAAAAAGTCTCACATTTTTTGTATGTTGACGAAAGCATTCGTTCTTATATACCAGGTGAGACACTTGCTTCTACAACCTGTCGTTTTCCTCCATTAAAGGCTTGTTTATAACTTCCAGCTACCGATTCAACTACCGATTCACAGACTGAAGATGGGAAGCCTTTTTCCATTGTTTTCACTCTGCATCTGTAAAGATCATTAACAACCACAAAGATCAAAGTTAAATCCAGACCACCATTTGAAAATAGATTCGGAAGAACAAAATTAAAGGTCATTTGCAAGAAGTATAATACCCTCTGCTTCATGATCTGTCATCCGAGCTTTGTCACCTTGAACAAATGCCTATCGGCCATGAGATGAACTTACAGGTTGCTTTTTGTATATCTATGTATGATGATATATATATAAAAAAACATGATCTTGGTGGGACAGATATTGGGCGCCAAAAAATCAAAACATCTCCTGAAAAAAGCATTTCACAATAAAGAAAAGTCAACAAAGATACCAATGGAGACCCTATAACTACAATATGAGGGGAGAAAGATAGTACCTTAAATTTTTAATGTGGTAGAAGAAAAAATCGAAATAAATCATCTGATTGGACATTTTGTCGGACAATCACCTAAAAATCAAAAATAAATTGCCATATTGCAAACCCTAGATTACCATCGCATACGAAAAACGACCATGCCACCTGAATCAGATTTACCTCTTTTAGTCCATAATGAAATCAAAGAAATAAACGGTTACCTGCTTCTGCTTCTGATTGGTGTGACAAAATGGCGGATTGTAGAGGAGTACGATGAAGAATTTCAAGGGGTGCAAGTTCTTTGTAGATGGAATTGTAATCCAATATACTATGTGATTACACATATCTATTTAAAATCCTTAATATGTGTTGTGTATACCAGCATACCATGTAAATTTGAATAAGATTTCAGTCATTATTTTTGGATTTCAGGATGGAATTCCTGATTTCATGGGATTGAGTTTAATTGTAGAACAAATAGGCCGAATTTCATGCGGGATTTCGCAAGATTACCTTTATTAGTTATGCAGATCTTGCTGATTAAAAGGAAATCTCGGTAACTTTGCAGCTGAGATCTCGGGTTGAAGTTGGAAAGTATTATTCCGTATCATTTACAGGTTATCCTTATAAATCGTGTTCGAAGGAGGAAGGGGTATATTAGGCATTTCACTTAGAAAAAATGAGCGGGAAACAAATGCGGGGAGGAGCTTAGAAGAAGCCACGTGGCCACCAAGGTACTGTTTTATTATAATAGGGGATTTCAGTTAAATAAAAAGAATTCTAAAAGAAATTAGGGTTATGATATGATGTATCCCATTTAAAATTTGAAATTTGGTAAAAAGAAAACATCGTGTCCAACTTAAATAAACAAATTTAGTTTAGAATGCATATATAATTATATTTTGTTATCATTTGAAGAATTTTGTCATTTGTTCATATTTTGAAAACTATTTGATCTATCCTAAAATAAAATATTTGCTACGTCACTGATCTTGGGAGCTAAAACTATAAACAAAAACGATTTTTGCCATATATTATATTAAAATAAATTTTCTTTGTTAGATTGCATTTCTAATTAATTTCTTTAAGTGTACAATCTCGAAACAAAAATACCCTAGCTAGCGATGGGGTATTCCACGTTGATAGACTCAGAAAAAAAAATTGATCAATGGAACTTACCTACGGTGGAGACTACACTAAAATGGGTTCATGAAATCCCACTGAAGGTCACCTGTTTCATGTGGAGGGCAAAATTGGAAAGAATCCCAATTGCTTGTGCTCTCCTCAAACGCGGTATCCAGATCACTTCCCCACTGTGTTCTTATTGCGAGAATGCAGAAGAAGATACAGCCCATGTGCTTTTTCGTTGTCCGATGGTTGTAAGGGTATGGGAATGGGTGCTTAGCTGGTGTGACCTAGCAAATATTCACTTTGAATCCGTTGAGGAGATGTTGGCATTCACAGCGCAGTGGGGATTATGTGAAACGAAAAGGAGATCCTTAATTAGTATTTGCTATGGGACTACGTGGTTTCTTTGGAAGGCAAAGTGTGATTGGGTGTTCAAAAAAGCAAGAACTTCCCCTGCCAAAGTGGTGGACCTGGTAAAATCCACGGTGTTCCTATGGATGAAATATAGGAGAAAACAATGTACTTTTCAATGAATTGATTGGTGTATCAATCCTTTTATTTGCATGTAAAAAATTTTCTTTTTGTACTCTTTCCCCCGCCCCTAGCGTCTTGCTAGGTTGATGGTTTTTATTATTAATAATATTTGCCGGTTCCAAAAAAAAAAAAAAAAAAAGAGAATTTTATTCCATATTGATTGCAACGCGAAAGTTCAATCCATGAATCATTACATTCTTCATTAATTATTCATTAAAAGGAACCTTTAAAATGTTTAAATACAATTCAGGAACTAATACATGATTCATGCATCTTTCGTTCAACAAATAAACTATAAAATATGCCTTTTAATATTACGATTAGGAAATTGAACTCTAACATATGTTATGTTCAATTTTAGTGTCTTTAGCGTTCTTTTAACGCAAGTTATTATGGATGGGCATGTGTCTATGCGAGTATATTTGCACAACGAAAGCAAAACATGGACGAATATATATACGTTCGCTATTAATTTAGTTGCATTTAAATTTGGTTCAATATAAATATTAGAGAAATTGATTTTAAAGAAAATTTAAAGTACTAGAACACTAATGTTAAATTTTGTAGAGTAATTTATGATTAAAAAAAAAATCAATTTGTTGATCAAACAAAGTATCCAATTTGGGTTATTGTAAAATTTTAAAACAAATTTAAATTAAATTAGCCTAATAACGCGTAACTAGACGCACCGCCCCACGTCAAAGAGAAGGAGGCAAGATGGTGCTCTGGCGGCGTTAGCTCATTTCATACCAACATACCGTCGCTTCCTGAAGAGTGGCTTCAACTTACCTCTTGCGTGACTCACAGCATTCAATTTTTTATAAACATAACATTGTATTTAATTTTAAATTTTATATGTATACTAAAAAACACAATTGTATAATATATATTTTTAATATTTGTGTTAAAGCCTAACTGTAAGAGGTCTTAATTTTGAATCCAAAAATTTACAAACTGTGAAACGTTGAAATTTTTTTTGTCTTTAAGCATATTTCGTAAGTATTAATAAACCAAGGTATATATCGTTATAAGGGAAAAGTTCAATAGAGAACTATAATTATGGATTCTTTAAGTAACCAAATCTTTTTTTCAATTTCTAGAGCTTATTCTTTATCGAAAAAAAATTCTAAAAATATCTAAATTCATATATTAACATTGTGAATGTGAAAAATATTTTTCGGATTCACCGTATGAATCCAGATTCACGTTGTGAATTTTCGAAGATTTATATTGTGAATTTGACGTTAAAAAAAATCGAATTTTATATCATTGGAAAAAAGATAAAAAGTTATGAATTTTTGTATTTTTAGTTTTTTTTTTTTGATAAAAAATAAGTTTTAAAAGTTGAAAAAAAGATTGGTTCATTGGTTCCTTAATTAATTATGGTTCTCTATTTGGAGACAAAGTAAAAGCCTTTGAACCTAATAAAATATATTTGGAGTATGTTTTAGTTTTCAACGTAATCTTCCTATTATAATAAATGAATAAGTTTTTCTTTTATTGATAAGTGTCATAATATTAAAAATCATCATCAATATTATAGGTCACCTATCATGTCACATGTCAACCTATTAATTCTTTATATTAAATTTTAAATTTCACACTCTAATTACGTTAAATTAATAATTGATTCTTCATTTTAACTTTTAAATTTTAAATTTCACACTCTAATTATATTAAATTAATAACATTGGAATAAAAAAAAATAATATATATTATAAGGTAATATAATTTCAAGTAATTATTTAAATCAATGATTATAGTTTTATATAACTAAAAACATCTCTAAATTAATAATTTATTTGAAATAATTGTTTAGTAATTTTAAATATTTACTATGAAAATATAATTAATTTTACAAACGTGGTTCTCACGGGTTATAAACTAGTAATTATATGTAATAGTAGAGTTTTATACCTATAGAGAATAGGGGTCTTATATGTTGATCCGTTATTAACAAATACCAAACTATAACCATTATAAGTGGTTAATGTATTTATATAGTCATTGCATATATGTTAGTATTGATTTTGATTAATAATTTTAGTCGTTTAATAGTTAATGTTAAATATTGGTTAACTATAATGATCGAAATGATATAAAAATAAAAAGTATTTTGTTATACAGAGTGGAAAATATAAAGTATATTATTATGAGGATTACGTATCCCATCTAATTCCAAATAATTACCATTTAAAATTTCAATTTCGTATATATTTAGATATCATATATTTAAAATTATATTATATTAAATACATTTATTTATAGTATTGGTTTATTTGGTTTTTAGTAGTTCAATTTTAGATCAAAACCATAGCAGACAAGAAGGCTATTAATGAAACTCTCCTTTCATTATTTGGCTACATAACCGAATCATAAGCATTAGGTTAACGAAAATATAAACCATACCACCTCTTTTAGTAATGGTTAAGTTATATAAATTAACTTGGTTTTGGTTCATTTCTCAATTGATATGCTCACCCCTAATAGAGAGTTTCAACTATTGAAGTATATAATTGATATTGCCATATTTATACCTATTTTTAAGCAATATTTAAGTAAATTTTTATTAATAAGTTGATAATATGTTTAGAATAATGGTACTTATGACTTTAAATTGTTATTTTCAGTCAATTAAAAGTATTTTCGAGGAGAGGGACCAAAAGTGACAATATGTAGAACATGGGAGACTTGGAACACAAGAGATGAATAAATCCACGAAAATTACTAAACCCACGACGTGGCCTAGCTAGCCACGACGTGAAATGAGAATTCTAGAAGATAAAGACCGCGTTATGGAGGAATCCTTGCCCGATAAGGATAACTTGGAGGCCACGACGTGGCGCGAGATTTTGGAGGATATTTAAGCATTCTTGATCATTACGAAGAAGGGACTTTTGGGCTGAAGAAAGGAGTTCCAGAAGGCGATTTTGAGCAGAAGAAAGGTTCTGGAAAAAGGTTTTCAACACCAAAAGAGTGAAGGTCCATAATTTAGTTTAAATATTTGTTACCTAGGAACATTTTTTATTACACTTTGATTTGTGTTAGTGTGTTAGTTGCTATTATGAGCAGCTGAATCTAGCTACTCTTGTTTAGCTAGATGAAGCTTCTAACTTATGAATAGCTTAATTTTTATGGATTTATTTAGTTGGTAAATTTCTTGTGTTCGATTTGTAGTTACCTAGCATGCTTGTGGTTGTTTCTCTATTTGCTTGATTACATGTTCTGTGTAGCTTAGTGACCATTAACTGCATGAACTTGTCTACCTAATGATTTAGTGAACATTAAATTGTTAGAGCTAGGATTGACCAATCTTAGTTAGTACTTAGAGTAAATAAACTTAGCTGTGTTAGAGAACATGGATTGTGACAATAATTGCGTTTGATAATAAATGTTACATAGCATATTTATATTCATAATTGATTCTGTGTTGAATTGTGTGTGACCATACATAGTTTGACATGAATTAATTAATTATTGGTAAAGTTAGAACTAAATTACTAATACAATTAAAACCAACTTGATAATCCATAATAATTAGCTAGCCATAAGGATGAAGTGGATTCGAACTAAACAAGAGTGTGTATTTACTTATTGATTGGATTTTAGTAAAGTTCATCTGATCTTGTAAAATCAGATAAGACCCCCTTTTAAACTTGTTAATAATTAGGTTAATTTAATAGTAAGTAGATTAATTAGTAACACCGTTCCCTGTGATCGACACCCAACTTACCCAAGCTATACTGTAATCTGACTAGGTACACTGCCTATAAGTGCATAGTTAGTTTAAGTTTGTTAGGTTATAAATATTAAAATTAGTGGGTACTTTCGTGTACATCAAGTTTTTGGCGCTGTTGCCGAAGAACGACTTAGTTTTTTAGCTTATTTATTTGCATTAAATTAATCGATCCTTCTTATGGAGTAAAACCCACAAAAAGTTAATTTTTCAGCAAAGTTTAATTTTTATTTTAGTCACAGAGTCCACGACATGGCCAGATACGTGCCACGACGTGGACACCTAGAACTCTAGATTTTTAGTTGTTAGTTAGTTTTTCTATTTTAGTTCAGTTTTACCTTGTTTATTGAGTTTATCTGCAGGAGTTCATGACCAGAGGCTCAAACACACCCTTGGTGCCACCACTTGAAGATCCCAAGTCTGCAATTCACAAGAAAAAGACGCCCTTACAAGAATTCAAGTCAGCTTTTTCAAGGAAGTCGGGAAAGAAGACAGGAGAGTCAAGTTCATCCTCAAAGCACAAGAGCAATTTTGAGCACTTGGATCAAATACCCGTCCAAACCAAATCTGAATACGATACAGAGCCCGAATTTGAAGAACATACGAGCGAACCCGAGAACGAGCCAAGGAAAGAGATAGCAACACTTGAAGAGATGTCCATGGGAGCTTACAAGAAGCAGATCCGAGACGATGTGGGTCCCGGTTTAGTCCAACCCGCAATACCTGCCATTGCCACGTTCGAGCTGAAAGGGCACATCTTGACTGCACTGAAGGATATCCCATTTTTTAGGAAAGATCATGAGGATGCTTTTAAGCATCTAGATGAAGTCAATGACATTGTGGATTACTTCAATGTCCCAAATGTCAATAGATTCACCGTCTTGCTTAGGATGCTTCCCATTACTTTCAAGGGAGCTGCTAAAGAGTGGTTAAAATCACTTCTACCGGGTACAATCACCACTTGGGCTCAAATGCGTGAGCAATTTCTGGATCAGTTTTGCCCACCATCCAAGATAGCTAAACACAAGAAGGCAATAGCCAACTTTGAGCAACAACCGGGGGAGTCATTATACGAAGCATGGGAGCGGTACAAGGGCTTGCTCAGAAATTGCCCTCAACATGATCTAAATGTGCAACAAGAGATGTCGATTTTCTATGATGGGGTTAACGTTATGACGAGACAACTCCTTGACTCTCAAGGACCTTTGACAAAGAAAAATCCAATGTGCTCATACAAACCCTAATGCTTGGATCTAGGTTTCTCTATTGTACATGCAATTCATCCAAGACTTTAAACCCTAGATCTAGCATATGATAATCAATATTAACATAACAATGGGTTTAAGATATTACCTTGATTGTTATGTAGCAATAACAATCACAAATCCTCCTTGTAATGACTTTAGAAAGCTTAGAGTCACAAATGTAACTCCTCTAATGGTTCACAAACACCAAGAGCAAGAGGATGAAGAATAAGGAGAGAAGGAGGCTGCCCAAAACGTGTACAAACCCTAATCATCTTGTTCACCACGTTTTTGGGGCTTAAGGGTCCTTTATATACATGTAGGCTATTAGGGTTTTGAACTAGGAAACCCTAAACTGACTGCTTAAACCCTAAGCAGCCCATGGACCCTTCCTTAATAAGCCTTGGACGATTTCTAATGGGTTTCCCCATAGAATTCGTCCAACCTTATATTATAAGATTATCCATAGCCTAATTGCAACTATTTTATAATTACAATTCCAGCCCCTTAAGTTTAATTAATCTCTTTTAGCCACAAAATTAATTATCAATTAATTCTTGACTAATATTAATTAAACAATATGATTTCTCCTTTAATATATTATTCTCATAATATATTAATAAATCATAATTAATCCTCTCTCTCCATAATTCATCCTATCAAGTTGCTTTGGTGAAGGCAACCCAAAAGGACCATGCACCATCGGGTCAAGTATATACCAAAATAGTTATGGACTTAGACACTAATCCAAAGAAGGAGTTTGGGAACAGAAAAGCTCAAGTGTGCTACTCGAGTGGGGATAAGTTTGATGAGGACTGGAGGAAACCAAAGAAGGAGTGGCTGCCATATGAAGAGTATAAGAAGCAAAAAGAAGAAAAGTATAGGCAGACAGGTCGATGCTTCTATCAAAAGGAGCAGCCACCAGCCGAGAAGAAACCAGATCTAGAGACCATATTGATGAAGTTTATGGAAGCTTCGGAAAAGAGACACGATGCAATTGATTCTGCTATTATTGAACAACAAACTTTAATAAAGAATCAGCAAGCCGCCATCCATAATCTTGAAGTACAATTTGGTCAACTAGCTACTCTGGTTCATGAAAAGTTGTCCCCGAAGAATCCCGAAGTGAAGACCCAATCTCATGTAATGGCCATCGATACTAAAGAAGAAGCAATCTCTAAGTTCCTGGACGCATTGGAAGAAGAACCACAACAGCCCGATCCAAAACCAAAGAAGCCAAAGTTCGAAAGTGAAGGGGTTGCTGAAACAGCTTCGCCATGACGTGGCACTTCTCTAGCCACGACGTGGATCTTGTCTGAACAAAAAGTTTCTGAGCCCATTCCGGTTTATCAGCCACCTTTTCCGTTTCCATCCCGAGCTGCACTTAGTCTACTGGAGAAGGAGCATATAGAGCTTGTCAAACATGTGAAGGGAATCCCGATTAATATTCCCTTTGTCGAATCCTTATCCAAAATTCCCGAGTATCAAAGTTTACTGCAAGCCTTGATAGACAACCGTAACCAATTAAAGAAGAATTCTAAGGTGATTCTAAGTGAGCAAAGCTCAAAAGCTGTGCTGGGAGAGATACCAAAGAAGATGGGGGATCCTGGACGCCTCACTCTTCCGTGTGAGTTTGGTAATAAAATGAAGGTTAATGCTTTAGCCGATTCTGGGGCTAGCATTAATTTGATGCCTTTTTCATTTTATCAAAAATTGGAAATTCAGAAGATGAAGGCTACAAAAATGACGATTCACATGGTGAACCGTTCAGTGACACAACCCCAGGGCATCGTGGAGGATATTTTGGTGAAAATGGGAAAATTTGTTTTTCCAATAGATTTTATAGTGTTGGATATGAAGGAAGACCCCGATGTCCCAATTATCTTTGGTCGTCCATTGCTTAACACTGCTGGAGCTCTTGTTGATATTCGTGAGTCAAAGCTCACTTTCAGGGTTAGAGATGAAAAAGAAGTTTTTGGAATGCAAAATGACTTGCAAGAGGATCATGTTCAAGAAGAGGTGTTCACAATTAATGAAGACAATGAACTAGAAGAACTAGAAAGGCTTATGGAAGAAGAGATCAAGACAGTTCATCAAGTCAAAAGAACAAAACCGAAGGCATCTGTTCCATATTTGGTTGAAGTCATAGCTTACAAGAGCCCACCTTCTTGGGTGAGCAAAGAAGATGAGGGGATAACAAGTGATGAAGAAGAGGTTACTTCAAAGGTGACAAGGCAAATGGTGAAGGAAGAGACAAGTGGTATGGAGATGAAGAGTGATGAAAAATTCAAGACTCAAGGGATTAAACACAAGCTTGAAGAAGAGGTCAAAGCTAAAAAAGAGAATTCAAAGAAAGCATACAAAAGACGAGTTCAAGCTTACAAGAGGCGTTTTAAGGAACAAAAGGTCCAGTTGGTGATGGACTCTTCAGAGGATTCAACGTAGGAGGCACGGAGTCTAGCTCAAGACTCCAAGAAAAAGAAGCGCTTCTCGGGAGGCAACCCGAGCTTGGTTTGCATTTTCTTTTCTTGTAATTTTTGAGTTTTTAATTAGGAAAGATATCAACTCATCGTCTAATAACTGATACTTAATAAAGAATTAGTTGTGGGGAGCTTTAATTAATAAATAAAATGCAAAGTAGTTAGTTAAAATGTGTGATTTTACACAATTTTTGCGATCAGACATATGCCACGTCGTGGTATGATAGAGCCACGTCGTGGTTAAAGAGTAATTACGGGATCAGAAGAAAAAAAAAATTAAAATAGCTCATAATCTTTCAAAGTCCACAACGTGGCCTTTAAAAAGTCACGCGGGGGGGGGGGGGACCATTTCTTAAAACCCTTTGACCGCACATTCCCCATTCCCCATTTGCATGCTGCCTGACGAACGGAAACAAGAGGGTCCCCACAACCGATTTCTTAATTTGTGTTCCAAATCCTTTGAATTTCTTGTCGTCTAACTCCATTTGGTATGTATTCTACCCATTAATTGTAGTTATTTCTTACAATTTTACATTTTCATGGTTAGGGTTTATGTGAATAATGAGATTCACGAAATTGGTTGAAATTAGTTGTTGATTCTAGGTTGCATGTCCTTTGAATATCCATAGGAACAAACCCTAAGCATTTTTTTTGGTTGAAATCGCATATAAAGTAACCGATCTATACCCATGTCCCGACTACGGTCCACGACGTGGCGAGCTTGGCCACGTCGTGATTTCTGGCAAACAGTTTTAATTTTTTTATAATGTTTTGGGTGTTTGCTGCTTTGGTTTAATTTTATATGTAGAAATGGGACCTCGAAGGGCTGTTCCACAGGAGGAAAATCCGATTGATGTGGCGAGTATACATCCTTTATATCAGTTTCCACAAAACATTCCACGACCATTGTTGACTACATATGAAAATCGGTTGGGATGGTTGTACAACAGGGAATTTGCGATAGCTCCGATTATCGATTGGGGATGGCTTGGTGGTGTGGGAATCGTTGCTGAATTAGAACGCTAATGGACGAAAACATACGAAGGGGATCATTTTTCTTTCACTTGTCACGGGTGGAGGAATTTGTTTGCAATTCAAGAAACCGTGTACCGGGAGTTATCGGTGGAGTTTTTCTCTACCATATGCTTCGAGGAACGCACCATTGACTTTACTTACAAACGAGCACTTGTGTTCCGCTTGGGTGGTGTTTATAGGGAATGTAGTCTTCGGGAATTCGCTTGGTGGATGGGACTTTATACCGAAGTGGAGACTCAATCTCCGTTTTTCATACCATTCCTACTTGAATGTGTTCGGGATTTTAACCCCGGTATTATGGATGTCCAGTTCTGGCGGAGTATTTCCAACCATGGGTGTAATGCTTGTGACTCGAGTGAGTCACAAATTCGGAATCCTGTTTTCCGATTTCTACATCGCCTTATCACTTTTTCTATAAATCACAAGCATCATGGCGATAAAGTCCCTATTCAGAACTTGTTTTATCTGTGGACTCTTATTACCCCTGGGGTTTGCTGTGATTTACCGTATATGTTGGCGAGGTTCATGGGGAAGAAAGCGGCTAATTCTAGGCTCGGGAGTCCGATTACGACGGGACATTTGGTTACTCGCCTTGCTAGGTCGTGTCATATTTTGACCCACGACTCTGTGAGGAATCTTACCCGATTCCCGGACACTGATTTAACCATTCAAGTCTTGGGAGTTATGCGGGCAGTGGTGAATGTTAGGGGTGGTTTTGTTATACCGCCGATAGATGAGGAGTAGGAGGAGGCACAGCCAGGGCAACAACCACCAGCCAGACCGCGGCGTCGAAATGTGAGAGCTAGAGGAGAGATGGAGAGAGAGCGTGCTACTTCACAGCATGTACAGGGAGTGCCCACCGACCCTTTTCAGAGTCGGGTGGGAACTTATTTGGATAACCTCCGGGGGCATGCTATTTATCATACTCATCTTACTGATGGTATTTATTTGCAATTGGGTGTGACCCGACCACCTTCTATGCCACCACATTATCCTTACTTTCCAACATGGGAGGAGCTTTGGCATCCGCAGAATGACGAGCCAGGACCAAGTGGAGCGCAGGGACAAGGAGATGATGATTGATTTTCTTTTCTATTTCTTTTCTTTTGTTTTAAGTAGTGTTCTTTTATGTTTGAATTTGGTTTGTAATGTAAGACTTTGTTGAACTATGATGTTACTCTTTTATTTCTTTTGGGTTGTTCCGTTTTTCAGATTAGCATTGGAATTCTCAGGAGCATATAAGGTTAAGTCAAGAGTCGTGTTTGTCTAGTCAAGTCAAGGAAGCTTAGAGTCGTGAGTTGGAACCCACAATTCAAGATAAGTGTGGGGTACATTAGTAGGAGAGAGGTTACAGTTGGGAAGTATATTTACGTAGAAGAGTCTTAACCCGTTTAGACACTAGTCAAGCTGCTAGGATGAATAAAGCAATGAGGCATTCTTGTTGATGTTCAATTTCCACGACGTGGGCTCCTTACACCACGTCGTGGCCCTCATACAATTTGAAGAATTAAAGCAGCCTTCTGTTCGCATTTTCATCTAATAACACGACGTGGTACTCTTTGCCATGACGTGTATCAGTTTATCCTTTCCCACATTTTTCTACTTACTAGCACCCACTTTGAAGAATTGAAGTTTCGAGTCATGTTCGTGGTTTATTTACATATTCATCCAGTTCTACACCAACTTTCTATTTTTGAGAGGTCCATATTCAGGATACACGTTTTCCACACTTTTGGAGATGCTTACACCGCTATCCCAGGGGAGTCTGTTCCTTTTTCTCCCTTTTCTTTAATTTTGATTTATTTTATGCATACAATGAGGGCATTGTATGAAATAAGTGTGGGGTAGGGGTAGAAAAAGTAAATTGCTAGATAATGATAGAATTTGATAGTAAAAATTTAAAATTTGAAACTTGAAATTTTTAATAATTGAATCTAGTAATAATAATTTGAACTGTAGTTGCTAGTGTTATGTGGGATGATCTGATAAAAGTTCAAATGTTTAGTTGAGCCAATACACGTTATAGTGCATTTGTGGCCTCCTTTATTTTAGTGAAATCATGGAACAAAAACATAACCCCGCTTGGTTTGAGGGATGCAATATGTTTAGCAGCCTAAACCTGAAATGTATCCAGGAAAATTATTATCATTAACCAATAAAGGTTGAGGTTGAGCGCCTCTGCTTAAGCATGTAGGTTTTGAGTGAAAAAAAGTGAGGTACATGTAATAATAATAAATAAAAAAGAGAGAATTGTGAGAAAAGTTTGAAGAATTTTGGAGCAATTAAAGTGAAGATCAAAAGATCAAAATTCCAAGAAATTAAAAAAGTTAAAGATACAAAAAATCAAACAACAAGGTGGTGAATTCAAAGAAATCAAAGATCAAATTATCAAGGAAGTGAAGAATTCCAAAAGAGCTCCATAGTGGTATCATAGATTGTAATTCTAGATTATGTATGCTTAGGTTGCTCAACTAAAAATACCTTAAGGATAGAAGGTTTTCTGCGGATGGATTCGGAGGGTTGCATAAAATGAGCATTGTTCGGAAAAAATGGGCTAGTGTTTATGAAGATTATGAGTATTTAAAGTATGGGGGGTACTTTAGGAAAATTTTAGACACAAATGCATGCGTTAAGGTCTTGGCATAATGGCTGAGCTGGAGTCGGATTGTTCTATGTGATGTTAGTAATCAAGGGTTATGTTTAAATTTGCTTGAGGGCAAGCAAAGCCTAAGTGTGGGGTATTTTGATATTGCCATATTTATACCTATTTTTAGGCAATATTTAAGTACATTTTTATTAATAAGTTGATAATATGTTTAGAATAATGGTACTTATGACTTTAAATTGTTATTTTCAGTCAATTAAAAGTATTTTTGAAGAGAGGGACCAAAAGTGACAATATGTAGAACATGGGAGACTTGGAACACAAGAGATGAATAAATCCACGAAAATTACAAAACCCACGACGTGGCCTGGCTAGCCACGACGTGGCATGAGAATTCTAGAAGATAAAGATCGCGTTATGGAAGAATGCTTGCCCGATAAGGATAACTTGGAGGCCACGACGTGGCGCGAGATTTTGGAGGATATTTAAGCATTCTTGATCATTACGAAGAAAGGACTTTTGGGCTGAAGAAAGGAGTTCCAGAAGGCGATTTTGAGCAGAAGAAAGGTTCTGGAAAAAGGTTTTCAACACCAAAAGAGTGAAGGTCCATAATTTAGTTTAATTATTTGTTACCTAGGAACATGTTTTATTACACTTTGATTTGTGTTAGTGTGTTAGTTGCTATTATGAGCAGCTGAATCTAGCTACTCTTGTTTAGCTAGATGAAGCTTCTAACTTATGAATAGCTTAATTTTTATGGATTTATTTAGTTGGTAAATTGCTTGTGTTCAATTTGTAGTTACCTAGCATGCTTGTGGTTGTTTCTCTATTTGCTTGATTACATGTTCTGTGTAGCTTAGTGACCATTAACTGCATGAACTTGTCTACCTAATGATTTAGTGAACATTAAATTGTTAGAGCTAGGATTGACCAATCTTAGTTAGTAATTAGAGTAAATTAACTTAGCTGTGTTAGAGAACATGGATTGTGACTATAATTACATTTGATAATAAATCTTACATAGCATATTTATATTCATAATTGATTATGTGTTTAATTGTGTGTGACCATACATAGTTTGACATGAATTAATTAATTATTGGTAAAGTTAGAACTAAATTACTAATACAATTAAAACCCACTTGGTAATCCATAACAATTAGCTAGCCATAAGGATGAAGTGGATTCGAACTAAACAAGAGTGTGTTTTTACTTATTGATTGGATTTGAGTAAAGTTCATTTGATCTTGTAAAATCAGATAAGACCCCCTTTTAAACTTGTTAATAATTAGGTTAATTTAATAGTAAGTAGATTAATTAGTAACACCGTTCTCTGTGATCGACACCCGACTTACCCAAGCTATACTGTAATCTGACTAGGTACACTGCCTATAAGTGCATAGTTAGTTTAAGTTTGTTAGGTTATAAATATTAAAATTAGTGGGTACTTTCATGCACATCAAAAATCCATATGGGAGAGAAATAAAGGTAGATGTCATTATCATATAAAACGTGAGTTGGCTGAAATAGAGAATGATCTCAAGTTTCTTATATGAAAAGAATGTCTCGTTAAAGCTAAAGGAAAAGAGCATGATGATTGCCATGCTACTATGATGTATATATGCATTTGAATGTTGTAAAAGAATAAGGAACATAAGAGGAAGATAAAAGTGGTATAAATTTGGATGTTGTGTAGTAGGACATTGTTGGAAATGAATTTTCGACGGTGATGCTGTATGTAATACCACATATTGAGATCTAGTAATTACATGGGTATTTTGTTAAATTTCATAAGAAGGTAACAGAAAAATTGTACTTGTTGGTTGTTATGATAAAAATATTATATACCCTTATGTTTTATGGATCATAAGTAAAAATGTAGAACATTTTGTTGGGTGTTTTCTACAAGAAAGTTGTAGTTGACTTCGAGACAATTTTGTTGATGTAAAATTTGTCAAGATCTGAGTTCATATGAGGATGTTAAAAATTATATGAATATATGGCATAAAGTACAGTATCCTAATGTGCATTCAAAAGCTTTATACAATCATGTAATTATCTTAGAATGATCATGTAATCATTATGAGGTACCCAAAATATGAAAATAGATGTACGATGCCAATATTGAAGCATCAAGAGGATTACACAATCGTTTAATTATACTGAAGTTACAAATGGATCTTATTGAAGTGTGTTGTTGTTACGCGTGTCGTAAGTGCCTTGTTCAAAGTTGAAGCAAAAATGAAAATTGTCTTCTGCCAAACTGAACTCGACGAGTCCCATGAGGAACTCGACGAGTTCATGATGAACTCGACGAGTCCATTGCTTGACTCGATGAGTTGGACAGTCTGTTGGCAGTTTTTCGTGTTTTTTGGCTTGAATTGGATTAGGATCGTTACCAAAAACTGTTTTATATCGTAAAATCTGTTTTTTTTTATATGGTAGTGATTATCCTCATCCAGTTAATAGATAATTGTGAAAATTTTAAGATAATTGTTATTTTATATGATAATGCTAATCATTTGAAATTTTTTTATTTAAAATTATCTTGCTTTATGAGTTAAATTAGGTCAATTTGGTAAATAATAAATTATGTGTTAATTTTATTAGTTATATTTGATCTAAATGTTTCTTGAAGAGTTTCATAACTTGTCCTCAAGTTAAGGAATATGAAAAGTCTCATTCATGAAACATTAACTCCTTAAATTATGGAATTCAAGACGTTTTCAAGAGTTTCAAAACTTGCTCTCAAGTTTTGGAATTTGAAAAGTCTCATTTGCGAAACATTAAAATTCCAAACCTTAGAATTTTGAAAGTTTAAAATTCAACCCTTATATTATTATAATATTAAATGTTTAATACTTATATATATATATATATATATATATATATATATATATATATATATATATATATATATAAGACAAGTCAGTCTTACCGTTAGTAGGACTCATTCACGAAGCCGTTCTATAAGGGGGTATAAGGAAACTGCCTATAAAATGGTTGTTGAATGGGTGTCCACTCTCATCCACCGCTTCCTTGATTGGTGGAGGGTCGTTAGCCGAACGGGTAGGATATGACATTAATTCTCATTAAAAAGTATAATGATAATTATAAAGTAACTAAATGCTTTATAAATTCTCAATCTTAGTTACTTTAGGAAAAATGTGAAAATTGTGTTATTCCATGAAATTACACTTTGCACCTTGCCAAGTCGTTAGTGGAGCGTGGGTGGTTAACTGGCACACTAATTTGGGACTAGCAAGGGTGGCAAAGGGTAGCTTGATGTTTGTCATAGATCAATGGAGCGTGTGTGGTTAACCAACACATTGATTAGGTGATAAATGACATCAAGACTACCAAGCACATTTGCATGGTTATTCACACCTTGTATGTGATCTTCGGTATCCCAATCACAAACTTGAAGGGCATAATCGAGATTTAAACATGCCATTGAAAACTTCAATGAATATCAAAAGAATCTAGGAATTTCAATTCATTTAAAACTTAATACTCTTTTTCTTTTTTCATGGTGGAATATGGTAAATCGTCATTTACCTACCTTCAAATATTTTGCAATTGGATTACAGCATCCCTCTTATGAATTGTGAAATATTGTGTTAGGTCCTAGCCTTAATATTTCATTTGGGTTTTATGTTAAGGATTATTATATAATTTAAACTTTGTCTTTCTTTTCAGTTATCTTCTAACACCGCTTCTGGCTCAAACCCTTCTAGCTCATTCTCCCTCATGAACTTGTGTGTGGGGGTCATTTTCGATGGATCGAATTTCAATGATTAGATTTGAAACATCCGCATGGCCATTCGGTACAAGGAAAAAGAGTATGTCCTTGACAAAGAGATTAAGGAGATTGATGAATCTACTGCCACTCCTGATCATATATCTGAGTATAGCGCTCATGAGAAGGACACGACTAAGGTGGCCTGCATCATGATAGCCACTATGACTCCTGAGCTTCAGAAGTCTTATGAGGACTTCTGTCCTTTCGAGATGCACCAAGACTTGATGGAAAGTTACCATCAAAATGCTCGACAAGAAAGGTATGAGATCATTTCCTCCATGATAACAACCAAAATGAAGGATGGAGAGTCTATCATGGCCCACTTGCAAAAGATGCAAACATTTGTGGACCGCTTGCTGAAGTTAAATGTTAACTTCGATGAAGAGTTGGCCATTGACATTATCTTACACTCTTTACCTCCTTGTTATGATTAGTTTCGAATGACTTATCATATGAACAAGGAGGAGGTCACTCTAAGCAAGCTTCAAGGCCTAATGAGAACTGCTGAAAGTAGTTTGAAAGGAAAATATGTTGTTCTTACTCCTAGTGCTGCTGCCCCAGTCCTGGCAATTGGACATGGGAAAAAGAAGAAGAGGAAGGCTCCTTCTAAGAGCCACAAGGAAAAGTCCCATGATGGATCCTCTTTCAGTGGGACCAAAGGTGGTTCTACTACTCCCTCTTCCAACCCAAAAGAAGCAGAGTGCTTCTACTGTCATGACAAAGGGCACTAGAAGCGAAGCTGCTCCAAATACTTGCAGGACATCAAGGATGGGAAGATAAAGCCCACATATGCAGGTATTTACACTATTCTGTATAACAACTCATCACATGCTAATTCTTGGGTCCTCTATACAGGATGTGGTTTTCACAATTGTTCTGATTTGTAGGGACTAAAAAGAAGTAAGGATGTGGAGCACGGGAAGATGAACTTGATCATGGGGAGTAGGAAAGTATCGTCTGTCACCAAGATTTGAGTTTATTCTTTATTGCTTAGTAGTGGGTTAGAATTAGATTTGAATAATTGTTGCTACCCGATATGGCGAGAAACATTATTTATTTTCATGGTTTGTATAAACAAGGTTTTAGATTTTCATTTAATAATGAAATTGGTTCTATTAATGCTTTTTATAATGGTAAATTTTATTTTGAAGCATTGCCTTGTAATGGAGTATATGAAACTGTGATGGTTGTAGACAACTTAGGAAATAATGTATTGCATATTGATTCATCCAAAGGTTTGAACAAGGCATGCTTGTGGCATTGTCATCTTGGACATGTCAACAAGAAGGGCATAACCCAAATCGAAAAGGATGGAGTGTTAGAGTCATTTGACTTAAAGTCGGATGACACATGCGAATCTTGTATGCTTGGAAAGATGACCAAGTCACCCTTCACTGGTACTTGTGAAAGAGGTGAGGGTTTGTTGGATCTCATACACACCAGTATGTGTGGACCCTTCAGATCCACCACAAGGGATACTAACCGCTTCTATGTGACTTTTATCTATGATTATACCAGATATGGGTATATCTACTTAATCAAGCATAAGTAAGAAACCTTTGAAAAGTTCAAGGAGTTTAAACAAGAAGTGTAGAATCAGCTGGATGGGAAGATAAAGACGCTCCGATCCGATCGAGGTGGAGAGTATCTTAGTGTCAAGTTCCACAACTATCTTAAGGAATGGGGAATTGTTTCACAATAGATGCCACCTAGGGCACCACAACTGGTGTGGCTAAGAGGCACATTCGAACCTTGTTGGACATGGTTCGTTCCATGATGAGTCGAGCTTCGTTACCTATCTCATTATGGGGGTATGCCTTAGAGATTGCCGCCCATATCCTTAATCTAGTCCCAACTAAAAAGGTTGCCAAAACACCTCTTGAAATGTGGACATGGAAGGTTCCCTCGTTAGCACATATCAAGGTTTGGGGCTGCGAGGCTTTCGTAAGAAGAGAGACTCACGACAAGGTCGAACCTCATAGTGAGCGTTGTATTTTCATCAGCTACCCACATATGTCCTTTGGATATCTCTTCTATAGACCGAGTGCCAATGTTGTCTTCGTTGCAAGGAGAAGGGTTTTATAGGAAAGAGAACTCATATGTCAAGAGGACAGTGGGAGGCTAATTGACCTTGAAGATCTTCAAGAGTTAAGTGATGAAGGAACCTCAAACACTAGCACTCAACCCAAGGAGGAAACTCCTGTTGAACCAGTTGACAAGTCCTTACCGATGAGACGTTCCAGTAGAGTTAGAATGGCACTTGAGTTTTATGGTTTCCATATTACTACAGATGGTGATACATTTATCAATTATATTAAACTGGTAAATTTGGATGAACCTAGCAACTACAAGGAAGCCATGGCAAGCCCCGAGTCTACAAAATGGAAAGAGGCAATGTACAGTGAGATTCAGTCCATGTATGATAATCAAGTTTGGAACTTGGTTGACAATATACCAGGTCATAAGATGGTTAGGTGAAAATGGATCTTAAAGAAGAAGACCGACATGGATGGGAAAGTACACACATATAAGGCACGATTGGTTGCAAAAGGCTTTACTTAAACTCATGGAGTTGACTATGACGAGACCTTCTCACCGGTAGCGAAGATTAAATCTATAAGGGTTATGCTAGCCATAGCTGCATTTCATTATTATGAAATATGGAAAATGGTTGTCAAAACCACTTTCCTAAATGGAAAGTTGGCTAAAGATGTTTGCATGAGTCAGCCAAAGGGTTTTGTCGATGCGAAGTACCCTAATAGAGTGTGTAAGCTTGAGAAATCCGTTTATGGATTGAAACAAGCATCTCGTAGATGAAATATTTGTTTCAATGAGAGCGTCAAAGAGTTTGGATTTTCAAGAAGCGAGGATGAGTCCTGTGGGTATATCAGGGATAGTGGGAGTGTAGTTACCTTTTTGGTGTTGTATGTAGAGGACATACTTCTCATAAGAAATGACATTCCAACCTTGCAGGAGGTTAAGTCCTAGCTTGGAAAGTGTTTCGCTATGAAGGACCTCGGAGAAGATACTTACATTCTAGGGATAAGGATATTGAGAAATAGGAGTAAAAGACTAATAGGACTTAGTTAAAGTACCTACTTGGACAAGGTGTTGAAACGTTTCAGCATGGAGAATTCTAAGAAAGGTGAAATGCCCATTCTGAGCAATACCAACCTAAGTAAGACTTAGAGTCTGAGTACCGATGCCGAGATAGCAGAGATGAGCCAAGTACCATATGCTTTCGTAGTTGGCTTGATCATGTATGGTATGACATGTACTCGCCCTGATGTGGCTTTTCCTTTGAGCATGGCTAGCAGATATCAGGGGAATCCTGGTAGAGCTCACTGGACTGCGGTGAAGAACATTCTTAAATACCTGCGGAGGACTAAGGACTGGGTCCTTACCCTTAGTGGGAGTGATGACTTGAGAGTGACAGGGTATAGGGACGCCAACTTTCAGACCGACAGAGATAATTTCCGCTCTCAGTCGGGCTGGGTATTTACCCTAAATGGAGGAGCAGTAACATGGAAAAGTTCCAAACAGGAGACTGTAGTTGATTCAACGTGCGAATTAGAGTACATAGCAGCAAGCGAAGCATCGAAGGACGCGATATGGATAAAAAACTTCATCGAAGACCTTGGAGTTGTACCAGCTGTAAAGGAGCCTATGGAGATTTTATGTGATAGTGAGAGTGTGGTCGCCTTAACCAAGGAACCAAGGGATCATGGCAGATCCAGGAACATCGACATAAAATATCACTTCATAAGACATCGGATAGAAGAAGGACTCCTCGTAGTAAAGAGGGAATCATCAGAGGAAAACCCAGCAGATTCCCTTACGAAGTGACTGAGTAGGGTATAGCACTTGCAGCATGCTACAAGTATTGTGATGAAGGACAATATTAGTTTTAATGATTAGATAGTTATTTAGAAACTTGTAATAGATAAAATTTAATTAACATTTGATGATTGAATAAAAGGAGTTTTATTTATGAGTAAAGTTACTATCTTGTGTCAATCGTTTACTATTGTTTCAATTTGCATGTTTTGACTTCCAGAATAATAAGATTATTCAAACAATCCACAGTCGATCATACTTTGGAAGTAGGGTATGAGGTTAGACTGTCATGAATTGACTTGTAGATTGTCTAAAGCGTTTAGACATAGCAAAAGTTTGCTACAAAGTTAATGTGCTCCTGAAATAAGATTTGAGTATTGGATTAAATCCATGCTCACATGAATCACTTCATGGAATTCATCACGAGTGATTGTGAGATGATAATATCGTATAGTCTTCAAACCAAAATATATGAGTTGTTGATTACGGGTTGGTTGTGGATTGATAGTACGAAAACGCATTAGTAACTTGATGTTATAAAACATGTTGTTGTGTATAATTTAACAAATAATTAGTACAAGCATATGAGTCGAAGTTTATTTGTTCCGTTTATCCCAAGAGGATTAAAAGCGATATCTTGGGCCCCTCGATGATTTTGTCTTGACTTATGCGTCGGGCCCGGTCGGGACTCAATTGATGTGTTCAGTTAAGTTCTATATCAAACAAATCAGAAATCGGGAAACAGACTGCTGGACAATAAGTATGAATATGTTCCATGTATTTTCCGCTTGATATCTTGAACAACAGAGGATTATATGATCCATTATCTAAAGGACGCGTCGGAATTCGACAGTGGCTTTTGAGAGCTACGATTGCTAATCGGATTTTAAAGTTGCATTGGCATTTATAGTTATTAGACTTATCCAAGACTGTTGGATTATGTGTCTAAGTCCATAACCATAATTGGTATGTACTTGATCCGATAGTAGCATGGTCCATTTTGGGTTACATTCACCAGAACAATTTAATAGGATGGATATTTGAGAACGAGGTTATTTGTGATTTATTAATATATTATAAGTATAATATATTAATTGAGAAATCATATTAATTAATTAGTATTGATCAAGAATTATTTTGGAATTAATTTAGTGATTAAAAGAGACTGATTAAATTAACGGGGACTGATTACGTAAATCAGTGATACATATGGTTTGAGCTAATGATCCATGATTGATTTGTGATGGACTAAGCTTATGAGATAGTCCATGAAGTGTTAGTCCAAATCAATTGTTGGATCATAAGCCTAAGTGTAAGATTTAGGGTTTACAAGTGACTCTTGGAATTCTACACTATATTTGTAACCTCTAAGCCCCTAAAATCAGACCAAGAGTATTCTAAGAGGATATAGCCGATTTTTGGTACTCCAAGCTCTCTCTCTCATTTTCATCCAATTGTTAGTGGTGTTTTGTGAAACATTTGAGGCATCACACTTGAGGTCCTAAGCTTTTGAAAGGCCAACTTCTAAAGCTACAACACGAGGTAATCATCTAACTAGTTTTTATGATTCAACATCAAATTTGTATGCTAGTTAGGCTTCATACTTTTGAAAAAGAATATTGCATGTATAACTATAGAAAACTTAGATCCAAAGCATTAGGGTTGTATGTGCACCATAAGGATGTTATAGTGCTCAAAACCCTTCAGTTAGAGTGGGTAATAATTGTATTTTTACTATTTTGACATCGTGATGAAGCGTTGGGAGAGGCATATCAGTCTGATCTAGCTCAGTTATGGCACTCACATTGAATGTATTATATATAGGAAACTTAAAATATGTATCACATAATGAAACTTGAAATACCAATAAGGAATATCTTTTTATCGGGAGCTTAATTACGAAAATTCAGGATAATAAAGATACATTATATATTAGATAGGAAACTATCTATATATCCCAGAAATACCTTTTGGTCTAGAAAAGTACTTATCAACTCTAATATAGCTATAATTTAGGTAGAAAGTATGTTTTGGTTAAGCTATTACAAACCTCTGAACTCACCAACTTATTAGTTGACACTCTTTCAAAATGCATGTATTCTCAGGAAATTAGGTCGTTGGAAGAAATACTACAAGGAGGATCATGGGATTGTAGTGGTCTTTTATATTTCATTATTTCCCTTGTTGTCTATCTATTAAGGTTTGTTTTGTACTTTTCTTGTACCCTAGACTAGGGGATATTGTAATCTACTATTCAATGATTAAAAGTATTTATTCTACTATTGTATTATTGTATGTTTAATGTATTCTTATTACTGTGAACCATGATGTCGTCTCACCGCCCGGTGTTTCCACCGCCGGTTGGGGGTGTGATAGATTGGTATCAGAGCTTGAAGCTATAGCGCACTAGTATCTTTTTGGAACAACACAAGTGTAACTTCAGGCTCTCTGACTCATGAAGGGTTTATTCTAAAACATAAGTCTCAACTCTCAGACTCTAGAAAGGTTTATTATTAGAACTTGTTTTAATCTCTTGGACTCTAGAAGTGTTTATTCTAAAACCCGAGTCTAACTTAACTTACTAAGAGAGGTTTTTCCATTAAAAACCTTAGTCAAACTTATAAATATTAAGGACAGTACAGATTAGGCTAATACCAAATTATCCTTGAAATACAAAAACAAATAAATAAAATACACAAACTTCAGATATAGAGTTATATAAACACTACGTCCCTTGATGAGAAGAAAAAACAAGATTTTGGGTCTAATACATGATTTAATGAGGTTTTATACATAAGTCGATCCACAAATAAACCTAGTTGTGCACCAAGTTTTATTATGGCCCGACTAAAGAACAACTAAACTTTGAGTATTGTATTTTTCTAAACTAAACAAAATACTGACTTATAGATCATAGAAATTTTGATAAACCGATTTAAATACTTACAATTTATCGATTTAATTTTTTTGATAAAACACTAACCCTCATAAACATCTAACTGTTTGATGTTTTATGTAGGATCTTAACTATATAATGGTGAACTATGAATTTTCGATTAATGTACCTGCACCGGAGGAGAATCAGACAGTTCCACACACTCCAGAAGTAAATGATCCTTATTTCCCTATGATTTCAGTACCCCCAAACCATGAATTTTTAAGGAGGAATCAATAGAGGAAGATGAAGAGGATCCAAATGACGAGGAGGAGAAAGAACCTGAAGAGGAAGAAGAACATGAGGAAGAACATAATGAAGCTACTGAGTAGAAACCTATCCCATGCATCCTTCGTAGCAGGATTTACCGTAATGAGGATGGAACTTATCGGAGGAGATAGACTCCCTGGATGAATACTCCTGTTCCAAGGAAGTCTCCACCACCAGGATTCCTAGCACAATCTACACTTCCACGACCATGGATTGGTCAGCTTCAAAGATAGGGTTGGGATCAAGACAATGAGACTGCATAGTATGTGGTAAGAGGACCATCTTTGGAACTACGATCTTACTATACCACACCTGTTCAGAACGCAGTACCGATATTGGTTGCACGAGTTGCAGACTTGGAAAGAAAAGTTCACATTTCTATTAATGAAACTTGGGGGTGTGGTGGAGAATGTGGTGAATTTAACTGAGAAAATTGCTAATATAGAAGAGAAACGTTTGATAGATAAGCTAGCAATCAGGGTTGCTTATCATTTCTTGTCTTTATTCGCTAGGACCAGGTGATTCGGGAAGGTTAGATGATAGAGATGCAATAGTGGAGGCAGGAAGGATACCTAAGGGTCGAAGCAGCTAAGAGGGTATCATATGAACCTGAGCTGAGGAACCTTGATCTATCGTCTCGGATTGGTGACATTGTTGATCTATTGGGCACTGGCGTTTGTCTGTGGTAGATTATTCAGGAGTAGCATTGCCCATGGGTACGGGTTAGGGGTTTTTGGAAAAGTAGATAAGTGTATAGATTGTTGTCAACTTATTTTGGGCATAGTCAATTATAAATTTGTAATTATACACTTTTTCATCCCTGAACCCCACACATTTTTGGGAAGTCTTTTGGTTAGGCAGTATGAAATGTAATTCGAAATAAATGATATATATATATATATATATATATATATATATATATATATATATATATGGAAATTTGTATAGATTTCTGGATTTTATTGAGTATTGTACATTATTCTCGACATTTATACAAGGATTTTATTAAGTATGGTATATTACTCAAGGCGATTATACTGGGATTTTATGAGATGATAAATAACAAACCCTAATTATTAGAAATATTATTGTAATCTCTCCCATTATAAAAATAAGAAATTTTCTTTTAAAGAATTTTAGAGAAGTTCACAACAGCTGTTATAGCAGCTTAGTCATTATTACTTATATATAATGACTCATTCAATGATTCATCGACTTATACTCTCCCTAATCGACTATATATTTGTTAAATCGTGGCTCTAATTATTAGAATGAAACAAGCAAGTACGTGAACCAGACCAGAGACCACAACAAAAACAAGGACCAGACCAAGAACCAGAGGTAGACCTGCTAGAGAAGCAACCCCACCAGTAGAGCCGAAACGAACATTTACTTTAAGTTTGCTAATAGTTCAATAACTAATTGCACTAAAAGTCATTGAAGCTATGAAAGAACACAAACTTATAATGAGTACAACACTAGGTAGAGGTGGTGATGGTGGTGGTGGTGGTAGTAGTAGTAGTAGTTGTTGTGGAAATAGAGGTGCATGTTGTAGTAGTTCACATGGTGACAATAGAGGAAATCCAAGGTCTTGTACTTATAAAGACTTTATGAACTGCAAACCTCGCTTCTTCTATGGTAATGAAGGGGTAGTAGGAATGACCCACTAGACATAAAGATTGGAAGCTGTATTCCATATTAGCTCTTGAGCCCGGGATTGCAAAGTGAAATTCGCCACTTATACGCTCATGGATGCATCACTATCTTTATGGAATAATCATTCCAAGACTATGGGTATGGATGCAACATATTCTTATCCATGGTATTAGTTGAAATAGATGCTCATAGAAGAATATTTCCCCTAAGAATAAATATAGAAGTTAGAACAAGAACTCTTGAATCTCACCATGATGGTGCAGATATTACTGCCTATGCCACTAGATTTAATGATTTGGCCAAATTGTTCTCAATATTTATAACTCCTGAACATAAAAAGATCAACAAGTACATTTAGGGACTAATTCCTCGAATTCAAGGGCACATAACTTCTTCAAGTCCAACCACCTTTGATAGTGTGAAGCATCTACCTTTCAACTTGACTAACTAGTGTATTCGTCAAGGAACTCTAGTAAAGAAGGCAGACACACCCAGAGATGGAGAAAAGAACAAAGTGTAACAAATGAAATTTTCACCATACGGGTTAATGTCGAGATATGCACTGCAAAAATTTCAACCTGAAGGGTAATACTACTAAGTTTTTTAGGAATCTAACTCCGATAATCAAACCTAGAAAAAATGCTAGTGGAAATCGTGATTGTTATGAGTATGGAGAAGTAGGCTATTGTAAAAGATAATGTCCAAAGTTGAGGGACCAGGGAGGAAATGGTAGAGGAAGAGAAATTTTGATAGGCTCTAGAGATCAAACCATTGACCCGAATGTGGTGACTGGTACGTTTCCCGTTAACAACGCATATACATCAATACTTTTTGATTCAGGTGCTGATATAAGCTTTATAAACCCTAAGTTTAGAAAATTATTAAATCATAAATCCAGTAGACTTAATAAAAATTATGTGGTAGAAATGGCTATTGTTCAACCTGAAAGTACCCAAGAAATATTATAGAATTGTATAATAACTCTAAATAACCATTCCTTTCATGTTAATCTAATGCCAATGACGATTAGGAGCTTTGATATAGTTATCGGTATGGATTGGTTATCCCTCCACAGAGATGAGATATTATGTTATAATAAAATTATATGACTACCCTTGCCTAACAATGAAACCCTAATCATCTACAGACAAAAATAAGAGAAAAGCCTTAGAATCATATCGTGCATGAAGGCATAAAGATATCTATACAAGAAATGCTAGGCTTTTCTAGCCCATGTTGTAGATAAGAGCAGTAAGAACGCGGATATCAAATACATATAATATGTATGTGATTTTCCAGATATTTTCCCAATAGACTTACCTGGATTACCTCCATCTAGACAAGTTGAGTTTCATATTGACTTATCATATGGAACTCGAGGCGAGGACTTGAGTTTACCTAGGAAAAGGAAAATTAGATGAAGATCAATCCCCCCTCAAATTTTTATTAATGCTACGATAGAGAGAAGTTCAAGTTAAAACTTTGGGAGGAAATTCTCTTAACAGGGGGAGAATGTGACAACTGAAGAAACTAGGTCGTCGTTAAATGAACAGTTGTAACATCCAAAAATTTTAAGCCAAATTTAAACTTTTTCAACCATAAAACAAATAGTGTTTTACAAAAATGTTTTCAAAATATTATTCATCAGAGTGTCCCAGAAATACGATCATATGGATGAGGAGCGATATGGTCAAGCCTTCGCCTTGCCACGATCTCCGGAAGTACCTGAAACGATAAACTGAAACTGTAAGCCTGAGGGATTAGTGAGCTACCCCCAAAATACCAATACCACACTGATAATACCATATCAAATAACATATAATCAACAACATGCATACTGGGCCTTCGGCCTGACTGGACCGCCCGACAGGGCCTACAGTCTATCTGGATCTATCCCGAGCCTTCGGTATGACTGGACCGCCATTCAGGCCTACAGTCTACCTGGACCGCTCGCAGGGTATGTTGGCCTTTAGCACAAAGCAGGACCGCCTCAACCCAAACATCAAACAAATAAGCATGTGCACAAGACTAACATATACTAGCATATACAGATATCAGATATAACTATCTCACAAATCATCGATCATAGCAATCTCTCATAACCAGAGCACTGACCTAACCAGGTCACTAACATGCCAATCCTAACGGATCATAAGAGCATAACAACATATTGTCTATCCTGATACCGATCCAACAGATCATACCACATGCATCATACTATAACCAAGATAATAACTAAAAGGCGTAGCCAGGTGCCTTATACCCTATTGATATAATGAGGATAACTCACATTGCTAGTAGCTCAGAATGATACTGCCCACACCTCCAGATATAGCTCCAACCACCTCGCCTGTACCCATAAGTGGCCCACTCAATAATCACTCAAATTACCAAAATTCCCTTAGGAGGTACAAGACATCCCACAGTCAAATCAAGTCACCGGTCAATGGTCAACAGTCCACGTTGACCTATTTGCTGAATATAACTTTCTCTACCTTGAGTCCCTCTTGATTCTAGAATTTCTCGACTCGACTCGCCGAGTCTCTAGCAGATTTGCCGAGTCGATACGCGACTCAGTGCTTGGAAGTCCAAACTGACTCACCGGGTCATCTCCCAGACCTCGCCGAGTCCATGCGGGGCCAATCTGGACAAAACCCTACCCGACTCACGGAGTCATTTTCCAGACTCGCCGAGTCCATACGCATACTCCCATGATCAAGCGATTCTGAACAACCCTTTTGTTCCAATCAGTAGATCTAGGTCCCTAGAGTGCATTAGCAACATAAAGTTGCTACCTTTACGTATTTGCATGACTCAAAATCCACATCTAAGCTTGAAATGGGACTTTACTCATAAACAAGGGTTCCTTCATGACCTTATTAAGAACTTTATGAACGTAGGACTCAAAAGGGGCTCAGATCTGAAGTTTCAACTTCAGATCTAGCTCCCATTCCATAATCCCTTCATGAATAGCTAAGGAAAGCCCTAATATTCACATATGAAAGGTTCTTAAAAGAAAGGAGACCAAGGTAACAACTTGTTACCTCCAAAATGTGCCCAAGCTGAAGTAGACTTTGGATCCACACGAAATCCTTGATGCTAGCCTCTTGATCTACAAGTTTCCTTCACAAAAATCACTTCCCAAAGCTCCAAAACACTCTCCAAGCTCACTCTCACGGAATTTAGGGTTTATGGGTCTCAAGGGGTGATAGAGGACAGTGGGAGGCGCTACTGGTCCAATATATAGGGTGCAAAACCCCTAAAATTTAGGGTTTCCTCTGCCAGTTACTACTCGTCGAGTCCCCATCCTGACTCGCCGACTCCCTCATTAAATGATGTGTCCTAACCTGCTGCTACTCGACAAGTCACAATGTCGACTCGTCGAGTAAACCTTAAAAACATGAATTCTAAATGGAATAATAATGATACCTGACGGTTGGGATGCTACAACAGTGTTAACCTAATCATTGTTGTAATAGACCTAAATGATTATAAGTATTGTATATGTTGTTTATAGGGTATTATACTTTGAAATACCTCCAAAATATCAATCAAGTATTGGATTGATATGAATCCCTAATAAACGAACAGTTTCGTTATATATAAGGACTAAGTTAGCACATATGATTGAAAGAGATATATGTATTAGACATTATTATGGATATAAATAGATTCATCACCTAGTCCTTGAAAATAGGAAAATTTGGACATAAAGAACATCTAAAATGGAGTTCGTATGTAAAAGATACAATTGTTTTATGAAAACAAACAACCGGGTAACAACTCACCACCTGATAGGTGTCAAACACAAGCTTCAAATGAAAAACGAGACCCCTTACAAAATGAATTTTTATTCCTGATCAATTTTCCCACGAGTCTGATTCAGCTTATGAATTTATCACGATTCAAACTTTTTAAGCCCCAAAATACCCCGAGATGTTGTAGATAAGGTTGAACGGCTAAGGTTCACCTTCTTCGTTAAGTATACTTCGGATTGATCTGTAGGGTAATTTCTTGGTTTCATATCAAAAAATGAGCTATACATTACAAATCAGGTTTTGATGTAGTATTTGATTTCAGAGCTAACTTTTCCGTCTTACGTTGTATCGAATCTTTTATGAAGTGAAAGTTCACGACTATAAACGAATAATGTCCGAAAAATACTTTCAAACGCTTCGTTAGAATAGCTACACTATTTCTTAGCAACTAGAAATCAAACCATTTTTCTTAGAAAAACGTCTAGTATTTGATTTTATTAACAAAAATGTTGCCACTCGAAATTTCTCAAATGCCTTTTGCCTCATCAAGATATGACCAAAAATACTAGTTTTAATATAAGCCGTCAGATGGAAATGGATTCAGACCGTTGGATCAGAATGGGGTTAAGTATAAATAAAGGCAAATCCCTCCCTTTCAACTTGCACCTCTCTCCTCTCATCGAAAATCTCTCTTTCTCCCTTTCATGGGTTGTAATTGCCAATTTTAAGCCGCAGTCGGCTTCCAGAGCTACCACGCCGGAAAACCACAAGCAAGCCCGACGACTGGCTATCGCCTTTCCTTCTCCAATCCATCCACCGGCGAGCCTCCCTCCAACCCACCTCATACCGACTAGTAGCCTCCGACAAGCTCAAAAATGCTGACACCGTCGCCGACCACTAATCGGCGCCGCCGTTTCCACGCACATTTTCTCACTGGCTTTTCAAGTAGATTCCGATTAAGTACTATTAACGTCGGTCAATATCACTATGCACCGGTCAAACTTACTATTCATCAGATTGCGAAACTGCCAATTTTTGGAAAATCGTATTCTCTTCGGTTTATCGCATACAGTTCAACCAAGTGAGTGTCACAACCGTATTTAAAATCTATTGCTGTTTATGGGGGGAACACATGCAATAAACGTATTATTTCTATTAGTTTTATATAAATTTTATTAAAACTATATTGAGACTCTGTTAAACAAGAGATGTAGTAGGTTTTTATTATAAATAACTCTATTTAAATTCCAAATTCAGTAGTAATACTATGTGGAACCTCGAACTAAGGAATGTTTTGCAGTATTGTGTATAACAACGGGAATAATAACCACAAACTTGTTACTAAAGTCAAGGTTACTAATATGCTTCAAATGTATGTGAGCCTTTTATTCATCAAACTAAGTATCACTATACCTAGAAAGACCTTTGGCTTATAATCGTTAATTCCTAAGAACGGGAGAATAATGTATAGATCGATATGGGTTGACACCCCTACCTACGGTTGCTAGCTACAACCTTGACGGCCATGTTACACTATGTGATAATTGTCTTTTTACTATTTTGACGTCGTGATGAAGCGTCGGGAGAGGCAAATCAGTCTGAACTAGCATAGTTATAACACTCACAGTAAAGTAATATATGTATAGGAAGCTTGAAATATCTATAAGGAATATCTTTTTATTAGGAACTTACTTATGAAAAGTTAGGATAATAAACAAACATTATATATTGGGTATGAAACTATATATATATATATATATATATATATATATATATATATATGTATATATATTACGTTTAGTCTCGTAAAGTACTTATCAACTCTAATATATCTATACTTTAGGGAGAAAGTATGTTTTGGTTCAACTATTACCAACATGTGACCTCACCATCTTTTTAGTTGACACTCTTTCAAAATGTATGTATTCTTATGAAATTAGATCGTTGGAAGAAATACTACAAGGAGGATCATGGGATTGTAGTGGTCTTTTATATTTAAGTATTTCCCTTGTTACCTATATGTTAAGGCTTCTTTTGTACTTTTCTTGTACCCTAGACTATGAGATATTGTAATTTACTCTTCCAACAAATAAAAGTGTTTATTCTACTACCATATTTCTCTATGTTTAATGTATGCTTATTATTGTTATCCACGATGTCGTCTCACCACCCAACGTTTCTTCCGCCAATTGGAGCTGTGACATTATCGAACATATCCACTCGTGACTAGTCTCTGATACAATTTGTAAAAACACAAAAAGGCACATACCACAATATTGTCCGCTTTGGGTCACCCAGACAAAAAAAATTCCATGGGGTCATACATGCTAAAATTTCTCTCTCCTAGGCATGCTTAACTATAGAGTTCTTATAGGATCTGCCATGTAATGGATTTTTAATTTTTTATGATTGATAGGTATCTATACCCTTTTATAAGGAAATGCTTAGTTCTCTTACCTAGTCAATATGGGATCATGGATGTCTTTCCCCTTTCAATAGTGTTAGATACTAAGAATGGGTCGATGTGTTTAATGGTGGCATAGAACCTTGTAGTGAGGGGTTGGAGGATTGCACATATTGTACATCTACCACAAGGTTCTATCATACCCACTACAAAAGATGTTCCACCTATTCCATATCTAACATAAGGTTTTATCATGGTTGATAGGCCTAGAAGGATTCTTAAACCTCCCAAGAGGTTTACTGATACAACGGATTTTGTTGCTTCCACCTTTTGTATAATTGTATGGATGAGGAAATCAATAATTATATTAATACTCGATTATATCCTAAAGCTATTATTTCTACTGATTATAAAAGGTGGAGGATACCTGTACATGATGAGATGGATTCACTCGAAAATAATGACATGTAGAAGTTAGTGAAATTGTGAAAAGAAAAGAAACATATTTGCTGCAAATTGGTTTAAAGGAAAAAGGAAGATCATTTTTAAGAAATGTGGTAAAATACAAATCAAAGTTATTTACAAAAGGGTATATTCAAATTCCAAGTATTGAAGTTAATGATATCTTCTTGTCCATTTTGAAACATATCTTGATTAGAAAATTGCTAAACATAGTTTCTAAATGATTTCAACCTTTAATAGTGAGATGTTTAAACTGTGTTCTTACATGATGAATTAGAAGAAGAAAATTTACATGTATCAATCCAATGGGTTTATTTAGCCTAGAAAACAATAGCTTCTATGTAAGCTAAATAAATTTCTATATGGTTTGAAGCAAATCCCTAAGCAGTGGTATACGTGATTGACACCTTCATGATTTCTTAAGGTTTTAAAAGGTCTGAATATAATAAATATGTCTACTTGAAAAATGATAAATTGTCATAATTCATTTACTTTTTTGGTTGATGAATTGTTGATTTTTGCTAATGATAAGGTAGATATTGATAAATTAAAAAAGAAGTTGAGTTGTGAACTCGGAATTAATGATTTGGGTGTGACAAAGAAAATATTTGGCTTGTAGTTTTTCAAGGACATACTATATAGGAAATTATACCTAATACAAAATGGATATAACTCGAAATTAATGATTTGGGTTTGACAAAGTAAATACTTGGCTTGTATATTTTCAAGGACATACCATATGGGAAATTATACCTAATGCAAAATGGATATATGAATAAAGGTATCAATGGTTTTAATATGCATACTGCCAAACCAATGATTACACCATTAGCTGTTCATTCTCGATTATCATCAACTTAAGGTCATAGACAAATGAAGACAATGATTACATGTGTAAAATTCCATATTCTAGTGTAGGTGGATCATTGATGTACTCCATGGTTTTCTCATGTCTTTATTTATCTCATGCATTAAATGTTGTTAGTTAATTCATGACAAACCTTATGTTAGGTGTGTCATTTACACCTAAACAAATAAAAATCATTGCTCAGTCACACAAAAGAATAGCACAGAAAAACATAGTCGAATCCTCAGAGACACACCCTAAAAGTCAATTCCTCTTTGTATAAGACACATACTAGTCAAATCATAAAAGATATATAGGGCATTGTTTTAAATAGAACTAAAAATTGCAGTGAAATAAACTTAAGAAAATTCAATGTTAAAAAGTTTTTCTATTCTGCTGTAACTCTCCTAATTATGCAATTGATCCAAATATGGCTGTTTAAGATTTTTTCTATCCCGCAGCAAGTCTAGAGTAGAAACTACATGGTTTCCTAACCGATTTCAACCAAATTGATTCAAAAGAAATTTTTTTCAATCGGGTCGGTACAACCAAAAAAATAACGGGTGCAACATGTATAAAAGTTGGTGGTGAAAGAAGCTAGCCAAATCAGTATTTCCTTTTACTAAAACCAACTTATACTTAGAGTAAGTTGGAAGTGTGAAAGAGGAAACAACTATTTATAATGGAAAATCTCCTCACAACTTTCTTCCTGGAGTTGGTGTGTGCTTCTTTCATCCCAAAAAATAAGATATGCTTTCAATTATCTACAACTTATATCACATTTCGTTCATTTTTTTGTCAAACACTTTAAGGTAGGTCCTTCAAAATATTTAAGGTAAGTCCTAAATATTTTTTAAATATAACTTATTGTTAAATTTTAGAATTTAGGTCTGTTAATGGACTTACCTTGACATTACCTAGCCTCGCCCCTGGTTCTATCTAAGTTGCACTGAAAACTACTAATAAGCTCTATGAAGTTCTCCTTTATCAAATTCATTAATCAAAACAAGCTCTTTGAGTTAATCCTTACTTTTCACTAACTTAATCAAACAAGCCCTTAATTAACTAGCAAAACAACATTATGATTTGTGTAAAATTTCTAGCAATATTTAATACTACTCACAAGCTCGGAAACATAAAAATATGTAATATTCAGTTTATATCATAATTAAATCTCAATACGGAACCAACCTGATATTTGTTACTTATTACTAGTTGATTAAAAGAATTATGGATTCTAACAACTGATTAATTAGAATGATTTAATCATAACTCAGGTGATTAGTCTAAACAAAGTTAAAAATCAAACATTATGAAGCATAAAACGAAAACCACAAGATAGAAACACTAAATAAAAACAAAATATAATCATTAATAACATAAAAAGTTGGAGTCGTTACAGAATTGAAAATTAAGGTTTTTTTCCCGAGATGGCTAAAAACAAACTAAAGTTATAAATAATGGGTGTAAAGTAAAATCAAATAAACTAAACTAAGAGTAATTACACGAACTGTTTCTTGTACAAGTGTCAAAACGCATGTCCAATCCCTATTTTCAAAAATTAACTCAGACCGTCCTTTGTTTGGCTAAAAGATGCATGTTTCATCTCTTAAGAGATATAAAATAACTATTATGTGTTTTTTTGTATTTCTTTTACAATTAATTTAATGTTATTATTATAATATTATTAATTTAAAAATAAAAGAAAAAAATAAGGCCCCACTTCTTACCTAACCCTGACCTCGCCAACCCACCCTCCCTTTTTCTAATTTCTCTCTTCCTCCCTCTTCTCTAAACCATCGAAGAACCACCGACCCCACCAATCCTAAAGAAACCACTTGAATCTCTAGCAATCCCATCTCTATCCCCGTTGTCCTCAAAAGCTTCCTTGTTCTTTGGATCTATCATGTGGGTCTTGGATGTTGTCATTGTTCTTCAATCACATCGTAGAGGAGGACTGTTGATCGAGAAAATTTGTGTTCGATTTTAACCTTCTTCTATGATCTGAATCTCCCACTTCTCTGAACTTGCACGACGGTCTCCAAGATTGAAGTTGCATCAGGCATCCTCATTCCTCTCACTTACGAGACTTGTGGGTTCCAGTTTGAATCTTCTTTCTTCTCCGGTGAGTTGTAGTTTCTTGATCTTCTTTTATGGAGACATGCGGGTTCTAATTTACAAGGTTAGGGTTTAGTTAGGTTTGATTTACCGGGTTAGGGTTTGATTTTTGAGTTTTTACTTTTTTGAGGTTTGGTTTTCAGCAATGGTGATCGGAGGTAAATGGAGAGGTGATGGTCCGGTGACCGGATTTCTAAGGAAGGTAGAAAGAAAAGGAAAATGGGAAATGGAAAGAAAAAGGGAATAGGAACATAATGTAATTTGGAAATTACTTATCTACTATTTTTTTTTTCAAATTTCATGATGGTTAATTGATATATGAACCATTGTTTGTAAGTAAACATAATGTAAATTTTCTAGTTAATTAATTAAAAACCACTTAATTAGAAAAAACTGAATTATAATAAAAAATAGTTTTTCGATATCTTATTTAATTTGACTTGGCATTTCAAATTTACAATATTTAAACATTTTTATCTGTTTTGAAAAACAGCAATTGAATATATGTTTTAAGTTTATTTTATATTTTGATTTTGTTTTGAATTTAATTTAATATTTAAATTAACAAATAAGTATATTATAATAATTATTTTAAAAGCTTTCAAATAATAACATAATATTTTATATTTAATGATATATTTTAAATCAATATATCAATTATATTAAAATTAAAATTAAAAGATCACGGGGTTTTTAAATGTATATAATAATAGAAAATATGTATCGTTTATAGTAAAATACTATCGTTTCAGTTTGTTTGTTTTTAGACATATAAATTCACATAAAATGACCGTGGTACCATTTTTTTTAACCGATCTTTATCATTCATATGTGTGAAACATTATAAATTCATTTATCTATGACTAGAATGTTGAAATAACATAAAAAATTATGGGGATTACATTAAATTTACATGTGAATTTAGTCGGATTGTGATGTGAATATTAAAATTTATTTGAATTCATATGTAAATGTGATATGTTTTGATTACCAATCATTTATCTATATATATATATATATATATATATATATATATATATATATATATATATATATATATATATATATATATATATATATATATATTCATCATCTACATGCCAATACAATCATATAGACTAAATAATCGATAGATATTATACGATTTTTGTACATGATTGTCATTAATGTTGAATAATAATTATCAAAAAATTATATGTTAATGATTAATTAATGAAATATCAATAATTGTCACAAAAAATGAGTATAATGACAATTATATATGAATTATTCTCTATAAAAATTGGTAGATCTCATTCACAATATGAATATCATTGGACATCTAAATAAAACAAAGTAATTCTTTATATTTCGATGTGGATATTTATATATAAAAGATAAAAAAAATTATGAATTACAATATTTTTGTTTTTTAATAAGATACCCTAAAAAATAAAACTAAATAAGCAAATGTAATTTTAATAATATGAAACGTTCATCGTAAGTAGAAACAACTACACAGATCATTAGGGATGTCAACGGGGGCAAACGGGACGGGGATTACATCCCCCGCCCCCGCCCCCAAAATTTTCCCGTTCCCCCGCCCCCATCCCCGCCCCCGAAATCTCCATCCTTTCCACCCCCGCCCCCGCCCCCGAATTCCCCTTTTGACCCCCGCCCCCGCCCTAGTTCCCCCGCCCCCGATTGATTTTGGGCTAACTTATTTGGGCTAAAATAAGTTCTTGTTTGGGCTAAAAGAAACTATTTTTTGGATAACAAATAGATATTTATAACATAACTTTACATGTTACAAACAACTTAAAAACATGTTTTTATTGAATATTTGTATGTAAAAATCATTTCGTTTTTTATTATACTTATATAATTAACATATGTCAATTTATATAATTTATTAATGGGGCCCCCACGAGGGTTTCAGGACGGGACTACCAACCCCCGCCCCCGCCCCCGAAATTAAAACGGGGGTTAACCTTGCCCCGCCCCCACCCCCACCCCCGTCCCCGATTTTTTTCAACAAATGCCCCCATACGGGACGGGACCCCCGCGGGATCAGGGTCCCACGGGACTTTTTGACATCCCTACAGATCATAAGATTAATTGTATACTTTATATCGATGTATAAAAGAAGTAGGTTCCTATTATCATTTCGTCGGTTTCAAAATGTGAAGCTTTTTTTTGGAATGAATAATAAAAATACATACTAAACTACTCCTAAATTATTCCATCTATGTTCATAGGGAGACTTGAACCCTTGACTTTAAGGAGGGAGACGATACCGGATACTGCTGGGTTAGAAGCATTTTGGTTCAAAATGTGAAACTAATATCAATACATGGATATTTAAAAACTTTCTTCTAAAAAACAAAATTAATTGTTTGTTTATATTTTGCAAGAAATTTACATATCGGAAAACATGATACAAAAATATAAACAAATATCTACTAAGGGTATGTTTGTAATTTAAGATAAAAAGAATATACTGTGTTGTTTTGTTTCCTTTTTAAGACATTGGCTCACTACTTTCAATTGCATTAAAAACTGAACTACCGGGCCCACAATCACGAAAGACGGCTGAGGCCTTGCCACAGCGTTATCAAAATATTTTTTCTGGCCCACTCTTGAATTTCTTTCCCATGTTCAACCGTTCAAGATTGTTGCATGACAGAAAAATAGTTAATTAATAATTTGATATGATTTACATTTAATACTTTTGTTGCTCGTGAAAAAAAGGAAGACCATTCTTTAGTTATTTTTAATTGGTAATTACTACAGAACCTATTGTGCTATATATATGATGGGATTTTAGCAATTTATACATATTAGTTATGCAATAGAAACATCAAAATTTAATCCAATGTATATACGTCCTAATAAATCTAGGTTTCAATATATTATTGTAACTACTGAGAATGACAAAAAAAACATACATCTTTTGTAGCTAAAGACCTTTTTGGTTGCAAACTTATCTTTGCCACCTTACATGGATGAAGATGACAATAGTAGGAATTTCTCTTATGTGATCATACCAAAGACGTGAAACATAGAATTAAAAATAACTACGAAAGTGACAAGTTTCTACAAACCATAGTAAGGGTTAAGAAATTTCATCCACTATGAAGAGAGGAAAAAGTTGGTGAAATCTCAAGCCAATGATCAAGGAGGATGTGATCCCTAACACCATATTTATATGCCTTAAATTCATTCATTTCCCCAATACATCTCCAATCTCATGTGGGGATAGATGTAGATTTTGAAAACCCCTTATCCTTTAAGGGATTCTAGAATATTCCAGTTAATTAACTTTTAAATAATTAATATACAACGCCTTTATATATTAAAATCATTTAATTAATTTCAAAATAATGTCCAATTAATTTATTAAACTTTAGTAAATTAATAAACTTATTTTATCCTTTACTTATTCAACTCAATTGGATCATGAGGGCAACCTAAAAGGACTATATTATTATTAGAAATATTACCGATAGTTAATGACATTGAACACTTTATCCAGCAGTCTTTCACTTGGACAAATCATCAACTATATGAGGTCTAATACTTCTGTTATAATCCATAGAGATTTATCCATCCAATATAATTGTCGAACTCTAATCTAATTAGGATTCAACCCTTAGATAAGTTATCAAGTATTCTTTGTTCTAGATATATGTATGAACCCGAGACATTGATAAGGGTCAATCTCATGGTTCAACATTATGCTCCCCGATAAAGATTTGTAACGACTACATCTAAATACTAAATCGAACACATCAATTTTAGTTAGGAACTGTCCATACACATTAGATGTCAACACAAAATCATCGAGTGCCCTATAGATATCACTTCTCTCGTTAAGGCAGAACGAACAAATAAACTTTAACTACATAATTTTTGTCTACTCATCATATGATAGATGGAAATACTTATGACTATCATTTATGGACAACGTTGGAAAAGACCAATACACAAGAGACTAGTAAAGCAAAATATCATATATATCTAAGTTTCAAGAATAATATATATTATCATCTTAGAATTACTCATGACTTGATTCATGAAGTAATCTCCAAATTTTAGGTGTTCTAATACTTAAATCTCCTTTAAGTACTGATGAGTATTATCACAATCTCTATGCTATGTCCAATATTTATGGAGAATCCACAAACACTCATGGGAGTCTTAAATCACTACTTACTTCCAAGAGTATGTCCGATTATGAATGTTTGAGTAAATTAAAAAATAGGAAGGGGTTTCCAAACATGCTAAAGTAGAACATCGTGATAAGCTAATTAAATGAGTGATCTTCAACATATATTAAAATCTCCACTTAATAATCACCAAATCAGATAAAGACTTATACGAATTTAGTTTTTAAACATACAACAAGCTAAACTAAATGTGATCAAGCCAACTCATTTACTAATCTAATTCCTCTCCACTTTGGTGTCAAACTTGGTCAATGCAATGACATATGGAATAGATTGGCAAGATTATCTTTCAATATGACTCTATTGAATATGACGTCTTCACATTCAAACAACTATCAACTATGATTGTACTTACTTAGTATGTTTTATGTGAACCTGTGTCACTTGAGATCCATACTCGAGGTAAATCTACCCTTATAGTCACAAAGAAAGTTCAAAGGGACCATCAATGATTGAATTTCAACAGCGGTGTCATTAATGAATTTCTTTTAGTCACGTAGTTTTATTTTTTAGTCTAACTAGCTTCAATACACTCTAAGTTCATTATTAAATCCAATATGGTGCATTACTTGGTATGCATTCAAGCTAATACTTTACTATTTAGTAAAATCACAAATTCCGACTGTGAACAGAATAGTCTTTATTATCATGGAACTTAGCATCAGTGTAACCTTATAATTTATCTCTTTTATAATAACAAGAGCATCTCATAGGTGCTTTTAGAACACTTAGGAATGTTCTTAATTTTGATTCATTGATTCTCACCAATTTATCTAATCTGACTTGTCATGCTCAAAGAATACAAGTCATCAGATCTAGAACATGTAAGACTTGACTCATTTTCTCTAGCTCAATAATAGAACCCATACATTAGCATCGCTCAATGTTATGTCATGCTTTTATAAGCACAAACTCTTTTGAAGTTCTACATCTTGATTTTCCTCGAGATTCCATGTTCTTTGGCTTAATCAAATAAATCACTAAGGTATATCTCCGTAAAACGTTACATTCAGTACGCATGATGTCTTCCCCATGTGTTTAAAAGAGAAACAATTTACAAACTAAGCAAATTCATTACACTTGCTAAGTTAGAGCATTATTTCCTATGAATTATATATTTCCATAGAAAGTATGTAATGACCCGAATTTCTATCCATCATCGATTCTAGTGTTCCGTTAAGTTTTATGCTTAAACTAACTTTTTCATTTGTTTAAAGTTATCTCTGCAGGGCAAAAGTGTAATAAAATGAACCTTGATCATGTATATGGGTCTAAGAGTCATTATGTGGTACTTTGAGGGCTAATTATGGAAGTCACAGGGAAGTTAAGTGAGGCTAATCCTAGAATCCGAGTTTGTAACCCTATTTGCAGCCAACATCATCTATTAAGAGAATACCTATACGTTTCGCAAAATACAACTACATAGTTGAATATATATATATATATATATATATATATATATATATATATATATATATGTGTGTGTGTGTGTGTGTGTGTATTAAATATAACAATGGTGTTGTTGTTAACTCTGACATAATAATTCTTATACTAAGTTGATATAAAAACATTGATTATTTTGAATTATATGATAAGGTTGACATGTATCAAAACTATATAATCTCAACCGTCTCAGTGGTATATACCCGTGAGTTACTCATTAATAAAATTAAATATAATACATGATTTAATATTATTTATAGTTATTCTGATTAATTATTTTTTTTTAAAAAAATAAATAGTTGCTTAACATTTTAATTTCTATCATTGTAATTTTTTAAAATACTAAACATTGGTTTATGTTTTTAAAGGTAATATATATATATATATATATATATATATATATATATATATATATATATATATATATAATGTTACTTTTAAGTTTATTGATGTGATTTACTTTTAAGCTAAATAATTGGAAACTGTTAATAGTTATAAAAGTAATTTTGGAAATATTTTTAAAAATAATCTACTTTGTGAATCTAATGTGAATCTGAATAGATTCACAGATTCACAACAATTGAAATTTCGTGTTTTTTTTTAAAAAAATTTACATCAGTATTAATATACGTTTAAAGAGTACCAAATATATAAATTTTGATATATTTATTAAATTATTTGGATAAAAAATAGACCTTAACTTTTCAAAAAACAATAAAGGAAGTGGGGTTTTTTTAAAAGAAATTTATTTTTTGTATATCAGAATGAATATCAATGGAAAGAGTACGACAAATTATGAACAATTGTATTTTCAGTTTTTTTTTTCGGTAAAAAACATGGCGTAAAAACATTAAACAAAAAAATGAAGTGAGTTTTGTTATAATCCGGTGCATGTGCATCCATTCAGAAGTCTACAACCATTCCTTTTGCTATTAATCGTTTTAAATTCAAATGAAATGGGGAAGATCCATTCCGCGGAGGTGTGGATCAATCCGCAAAGGGAGCTCCACAGATTGACCTATACCTCCGCGAAGTGACCTAATTTTTTTCCGCCCTTTTATCGTAGTGTACTTTTAATTGATTACCCTTTATACAAAAGTGAAAATTTGTTTTATTCATATGTTGATGTCAATGATATAAATGGGTAGTTTTTAAAGGTAAATTGAAAGTACATTGCTATTTTATTGTAAGGGTCGAAGTCTTGTAAAGAGTCGAATAGTGTTTAGCCTATTTTTCGTATGTAATGTATTTACTAAGTCACTTTTGTACGAAGCGTAATTGTTCCAGACTTAGTATTTTTTGTACTCTCATGTTCCCTATAAATAGGACTGAGCTTTGGTTTAGATAGAGACATCTTTTGCTAGATTTCGAAGTCTATTTTTGTAACAGAGCTTATAGAGAGTAATAAAACTTCAAAGACTTATTTACTTTCTGTGTTCATCACATTGATCATTTTGTTCTTAATCGATTTCACGTATACAATTATTCTACAATTGGTATCAGAGCAGGAATCAAATTGCAATGATGTGATTTTTGTTCTTAATCATCTGATTTTGAGTCATTTCTTTTGTCTCAAAAGTTTCCACGCTTTTGGTTCTGAAAATCACGTCTGATCTACATATTTGATTAGATTCTGCATTCACATTGTATAATCGAGTGATCGATTATAAGTTTCTGATCAATTCATTTGATCAAATCTCAAATTCATTAAGTATTCTGTGATTTTTGAATTTTTCTCGTGTGTTCATCAATGGCAAACTTCAACATGAACATAATGACTTCGTATTCTCATCTGCTCGGATCATCAACAAAAATTCCAATGCTGCTTCCCGAATACTACGATCAGTGGGCTGATCGTATGGAAGACTACTTAAATGGTCTGGATGAAGAGTTGTGGAATTACATCAAAGGAACAGTGCAACCTCCATCAAATGTTCAAAATATTGTTTCATATGGAACTACTTCTGCTGTTGAAGATCAACCAACAAGACTGGAGAAACACAAAAAGCGTTGTATGAGGTAATTGAGAGGTGCCTTGCCACCTGTTGTTTATAACTACATTCGTGGTTGTAAAACTGCTAAGGATATCTGGAATACTCTCAAGGAAAAGTATCAAGGAAGTTAGAAGACTAAGATCAATTCTGTTAAGCAATGTTTGGTTGAGCTGAAAGAGTTCAAACAGAAGGAAACTGAAACAATTGAAGTTTACTATGATTGTCTGAATGAGTTGATCTACAGATGTAATCGATATGGAATCACAAGGTCTCTAATGGAGTATAATCTTACTTTTATCATGGGACTTAGGAAGGAATGGAGGAGTGTTAGTATGATGATCAAAAATCAACAGAGCTTTGATATTTCTTCATTGAATGATGTTTACAATCAACTGAAGACACACGAAAGTGACGTATCTGAGATAATGGAAGAAGCGAAATAGATTTTAGGAGGACCACTAGCTCTAGTTTTGAAATTGTCTGAAGTGGAATTTGCTGAAAAGGAGAATTCGGATGAAGAATGTTTTCTTATGAATTCTGATGATGAAGCTATTACTTTTTATTCAAATAATTGTGTTAAGAAGTTCTTCAAAAAGCCTTTTAATTCTAAGGGAAAGCAGAGTGAGATAAAAGGAAATCTTACAAAGTCTGGTATGGAAGAGAAAAAGAAATTTGAAAAGCCTGAGAAGAATGATGATAAAGTAAAAGACTTGAAGGCAGAAAAGAAATTGAAAGGAGATTCTGGTGTAGATTGTCATTACCGTAATGGTGTGAATCATTTTGCAATTGATTGTATGCTTCGAAAGAAAGAGGAGAAGAAGAGTAGAGTAAAGAACGAAGCTTACTATGCTGAAAATCTGGAGGAAGTTCGTGAGAAAGCCAAGAGTTTGTCTCTTGTGGCAAGAGGAGAGAATGAAGATGAAGAAAGTGGTACATATCAGATTTGGTCATCTGGGTCTGATGATGAGGAGATGAGACATCCTACTCATGGTGCCATGTTTGGAGAATTCGAGGAGGAAGAAAAAGAAGAGATATATGGACATTGCTTCATTTCGAATTCAAGTGAAAAATCTCCAATGACTACAAAGGTACGCTCTATACTTGAATCTTTCAATATTCCTTTACATGCATATGATTCTGAAATAATTGCTTTTGATGATATTGTTGCTTACTTTGATGCTATTGTTGTGTCTGCTAGTAACGAGGCAAATAAACTTAATAATCAATTGCTAGAGACTCAAAAGTTGCTAGACATGAAACGATTCAGGGTAGCGTATCTAGAGTTGCAATTAGGAAATGTCAATAATGATAGAGAGAATCTAGATAAAGATGTTCGAATGTTGTTAGCTCAACGTAACATCTATTGTAATTCTGCAAAATGGTTGTATGCCAAATTAACCGCTTTACATCATTTGTCTGAAATTAGCAAAGAACAACATCGTAAACTATTGCCTTTTCTTGCATTCGAAAGAGAAAAAGTTGATGTAATGTCATATGATTGTGAAAACACAATAGCTGATTTTAACAAAGTACCAGTCGATAGGTTTGCATATGGTGTTGTTAAGATAGATGAGTTTTCAAATGTTGATGAATTGATTAATATTGTTAATGAAAGTTTAACAAAAGATGAACAAATGAAAATTTTGAAAAGAACTGAACATTCGAAACTTGATTCACAACTCAATTTTGCTGATGTCGATGAGAATTCGGATAATCTTAGCGAAATCAGTGAAATTGAAGAAGAAGAAAGTATTGATTGTTCTCAGTTGTCTATCATTAACATCACATCTAAGGCCAAAGGTAAAGAAATTGTAAATGATTTAGTGGTTGAGGATGACATTGCAAAACCCTCTACTTCGAAATATTTTGACTTTGATGTGTGGAAGTTCGAGATAGTCAGACAGATAGTAGTGATGATGAGGAGGATGCAATTAAAGCTTCGAATGTTCCTGAAACAGAAAAGAAACTTTCAACTGAAACTTCAATTCCAAGAGTTGTTGTTGAACAAGTTTATGGAGAAACTGAAAACTTTGACAAGGTGATGAATGAAAAAGGTGCTCATTATTTGGAAACTCATACTGCCGTGTATCCGAATTTTACATGCACAGATGATGTAGTTTTTCCAAATCAAGTATTTGTCACAACCGGTATTTTTGAGAATGTCAAGCCTGAATTCAACAAAATGGTCGAAGAAGACAATAAGCGTTCAACTGATGAAGGATTCTTTTCAAATCAAAACACAGTTGAAAACAATCTCACTAAGAATTCGTATGTTTTTCAAAAATAAAACTCAAAACAAAAATGGGTTGTTAAATCATAAAAAGAAAAAGATGTTGTTACAAAAGAAGTTGCTTATTCAACTCCAATTGTGAAACTTAATTCAAATGAATTCAAGGTGCTTGTTAACAAGTTTTCAAAAGAGCACAAAGTTTCTAAAAGAAAGGCACGAAAAGTAATTTTTTGGATAGTGGTATCTAACGAAAAACCCGCTCTAACTAAATCCAAAGTTTCGTATGAGACAGTCAGTGTTTTAAAGTCTAAAATCTCAAAATTTTCAAACACTAAGAGTTCTCAAAAACCAATTGTAACAGAAAAACAAAAAGACACGTCTTTTCATCATGCAATGAATGTAATAGACAAATTTCCAATAAACCGAAAGGTTGAACATATTCGAAAATTTGATAACGTTCGAAAGTATGAGAAATCACAACAAGTTGTGCATGATCAAAAACATAACAATGTTCGAAAATCAACGAATAGTCAACAAGTTTCAAACAAAACTTTTAAATCAAAAGTCAAATTTACTCCACAAAAGCCAAATTTTCCAAATCCTTCAATCACAAAATCAACTAGAGTTTCGTATTCAAATGAAAAATCAGGAATTCATTCTATCAATAATTGGCTTGAAGGACAATGCAAAAGGTTTCAGTCTGGGAGGTTTTCTCAAGTTCAAATCAAAACTGCTTATGAAAAGTATTTGAATGAGTCAACCACTAGAAGTTTATCTTCTGAAGATTCAGAAATTCCGGTACAAAGATGGAAACCAGTCAACAAATTAATAAGAATTGAGAAGCCTAAGGTGCAATCTAATGATAATCCGAAACTATTGAAAAATTTTATTTCAATATCTTTGGATAATGATGTTGATTTAACTAATAGTATAACTGCAAAAATTCGAACTTGGGCTTTTAGTTCTAAAATTCACTCCTTGTTTCAAACTAATAACCAAGGACCCAAAAAGCCTTGGGTACCTAAATTTTTTAATTAAATGCAGGTACTTTGTGACGAGCAATATGATACGAAGTGGTATATTGATAGTGGTTGCTCACGTCACATGGCTGGAAGGAAGGAGAACTTAAGAGATTTTCGAAGCATTGAAAATTCTAGAGTAGTGAAGTTTGGAAATAATAAAAAATGTCATGTGAAAGGATATGGCAAAGTAACGAATGGGAAATTCACAGTAAATCGAGTTGCATATGTGGAAGGTCTTCAACATAACTTGATTAGTGTTTAACAATTAGTTGTGGGTACTAGAAATCAAGTGGTGTTTAATGAAGAAGGGAGTATAATCTCAAAAGTAGAGACAAATGAAATATTGCTAAAATCGAGACGATATGGCGATATGTTGACACTGGATATTAAACCAATAGTGGGAAAACCATCTGTTTTTCTACTTTTGAAAGCTTCAACTGATGTCAGTTGGTTATGGCATGGACGTTTATCTCATTTAAACTTTCGAAATCTAAACAAGCTGGTTACAGAAGATTTAGTTCGTGGACTTCCTGTGTTAAAATTTGACAATAATACTCTTTGTGCGGCTTGTGAACAAGGAAAACAACATCGTAAATGACATCCTATCGTGATAGACTCAAAAATTGTTGAACCATTGGAACTTCTTCATATTGACCTTTGTGGACCTTCGACTATTGAAACAATTAACAAGAAACGGTACATTTTGGTTATAGTTGGTGATTTTTCATGTTTCACATGGGTATTTTTTCTCACGTTAAAATCTGAAGTAGTGCAAACAATGATTGATTTTATTAAGAAGATAGAGATGAGTCTGAAAAAGAATGTTCATAGAATAAAGAGTGATAATGGGTCTGAGTTTAAGAACAAGATGTTGGATTCACTCTTAACTGAAAAAGGAATTTCACATAATTTCTCATCACCATATACACTACAACAAAATGTTGTTGTTGAAAGAAGGAACAGATCATTGTGCGAGGCTGCAAGAACAATGTTAACGTATGTGAATCTTCCTTAGTATCTATGGGCCGAAGCTGTTTCAACAACATGTTTCACTCAGAATCGTTCGTTTATTCATAAAAGATTTAATATCACTCCTTAAGAAATAATAAATAATCGGAAACCTAATGTCAAAATTTTCCATGTTTTTGGTTGCAGATGTTTCATCATGAATCTTAAAGACAATCTTTCAAAGTTTGCAGCTAAAGCTGATGAAGGCATATTTTTGGGATATTCGCATACTTCAGTTGCATATCGAGTGTTGAACAAACGAACTCGCAAAGTTGAAGAAACTTTTAATCTTACCTTTGATGATTACTATGTTAAACAAGTAGCAAGAAAGTTTGGACAAAAACCAATTCTTGCTAAAACAAACAATCAAACTGAGATTGATAATTCAATTTATTTTGATTATGATCTCATTTTTGGTGTTCCAGATAGGGCAATTGATGCTGAAGTTTATGCTGATGATAGTCAAACACCCGAATCATCAAAACATACTGATGAATCAACAATAACTTCGGATACTACTGAAAATAGCGAAAGTATGCCAGATGTTCGTATGGAAGGGGAGCATACGTCTATTCCTCTAAATGTTGAGGGGGGCATCCTTTCGAGGGGGAGAAGAGTAGTATGAATCATGAAATTGAGGTTGAGCGTCAAAACAATAATCATGTTGAGGGGGAGCATGATAATTCAGATGCGATTTATATTGATCAAAATGATAATCATGTTGAGGGGGAGCATAATGATATAGATGCGATTAATATTAATCAAAATGTTGAATTTCATGAATTTGATGATAATATTTCTGTGGCAGGTACTGAAAATGAAGAAATGTATGAAGATGCACCAGTGGAATTTGATCCTGCATATCCACCACATGAGAAATGGACAAAGAATCATCCAAAAGAGCAAGTTATAGGAAACCACAAGATGGAGTTTTAACAAGAGCTCAAATTCGTGCGAAAAATGAGGTATTAAATATAAATCAAGAATTTTGCATGTTTAATGTTTTTATTTCGAAAATAGAGCCAAAACAGTTAAGATTGCTATGGAACACTCAGATTGGGTTGTTGCTATGCAATCCGAACTTGCTGAATTGGAACGAAACAAGGTTTGGAGACTTGTTCCAAAACCTAATGATGTTTCGATTGTCGTGTTAAAATGGATTTTCAAAAATAAAACCGACAAAGAGGGCAATATTATTCGAAATAAAGCTAGGCTGGTAGTTAAAGGTTATTCGCAACAAGAAGGTATCAACTATGAAAAAACCTTTGCTCCTGTCGCAAGACTCGAGGCTGTTTGAATATTTTTAGCCTATACAGCACATAAAGACTTTGATGTTTATCAAATGGATGTCAAATGTGCATTCTTGAATGGAGAGCTCGAAGAAATAGTGTATGTTGAACAACCACCAGGTTTCATTAATGAAGAATATCCTAATCATGTTTATATTTTAGATAAGGCTGTGTATGGGTTATAACAAGCACCAAGAGCATGGTATGCAACTTTTACCAATTTCTTAAAACAATAAAAATTTAAACAAGGATCAGTTGATCCTACATTATTTCGTAAGAAAGTTGGGTATCATCTAATGCTTGTTCAAATTTATGTTGATGATATTAGTTTTGGCTCTACTGACCCAGCTTTGTCTAGTGAATTTGAGAATTTGATGAAGAGTAAATTCGAAATGAGCATGATGGGTAAAATCAACAATTTTCTTGGGTTAAATATAAGACAAAGCAGAGAAGGAATTTTCATCAACCAAGAAAAATACACAAAGAATTTACTTGAAAAGTTTGGTATGACTAACAGCACGAAGCTACGTGTGCCAATGGCTGTAGGAACGAAGTTAACACCTTCGTAAGAATCACCTGCTGTTGATCTTACCTTGTTTCGAAGCATGATTGGTTCTCTACTTTATTTAACTACAAGTAGACCTGATATCATATTTTTTGTGTGCAATTGTGCAAGGTATCAAGCAAATCCAAGAGAACCACATTTAACAGATGTGAAGAATATTTTTCGTTATTTCAAAGGAACAGTTTTGTTGGGATTGTGGTATCCTTCGAAATCTGGATTTTTCATTCAAGCCTTTTCAGATTCAGACCTTGGTGGATGTACTCTCGACAGAAAAAGTACAAGTGGAGGATGTCAATTACTGGATGGGAAGTTGGTAAGTTGGCAGTCAAAGAAACAAACTTGTGTAACTATTTCTACTGCTGAAGCTGAATACATTTTTGCTGCTGCTTGCACTTCTCAAATCATTTGGATTCAAAGCCAATTGCGTGATTATGTAATGAATATGAAAAAAAAACCTTTTTATTGTGATTCACAAAGTGCTATTCGCATTTGTTATAGTCCAGTACAACATTCGAAAACGAAACACATTGCTCTTCGTTATCACTATATAAAAGATCATGTGGAAGATGGAAACATTGAAGTTCATTTTGTGAAAACTACTAATCAACTTGCTGATATTTTCACTAAACCGCTTGATGAAAAATCTTTTGTGAGAATTTTAGCAGGTTTGGGAATGTTAGATGCGAATTTGGTACCAATATCAAATCCTCAAAATTAACGAAATGCTATTGGTGAAAAAGGTGTCGATTCAGAAAGTTGCTGACTGAAACATTCAGAGGTTACTGTGCGTTAAGAGGCTTCGACACGCTTCGTTTTCGTATTTTGATCAAAAGTTTTGCATGCATTGTTTGATCATTTCTTTTCATTATTTTAAAATTTGTTCATTGAGAAACTGAAAAATCAAGAATATTTGTATTTCTTTGTATTAATTATCGAAAAATTCAAAAAGATTTTTGGTTACTTTGTTTTTTTAGGTATTCAAGAACATTTTCAAGACAATTCTTCAAAGGGTCATGCTTTTGTTTCTATGGGAAGGTAATTCTATTAAATCTTTGTACTAGTTAATCTGTCCATGGAAGCATACTACTGCATGTCGACCCCAGCCTCAACTGACTCTATGTGTATAACGAAAGCCATAATGAAAATTTTCATACGAATGTTTTTCCAAATTAGGCTTACATTCGCATTAGTCCAATGAGCTACCTTACTCTTCTCAAATGAGTTAAGAGTTATCTGTTTGGTCCATATATATAACAAAGGTACATTCGAATCTTAACCAATCTTTTTCATCACAAAATTCTTAACACATTTCAGACACAAAGACACTTGTTCAAGAGGTCATTGATCAAACCAGTTGTGACTTAAACATGTAAAAAATATGTGTTAATGATCTTAAATCATGAGACCATGATGCAAGTGAAACCCAAATATCTAAACATAATAAGGAATTGACGGGGAACTATATTCCAGATTATTACGAAACACTTGTTTCTGTACCAAAGTTTCGTATACTCCAAATCACATTCTTTCGTATGAGTGGTTTTAATCAAATGTTCGAAACCCACAACATTTGTTACCCAATAAAATCTTGATTAACTATTTTTCTTGAATGTGATTTTAGTGTGAGTATCAATTATTTTTCCTAGTTACTCACAAATTTGACAAATTCACTTGTCACTGACTACATTGGTCAAACAAGTAATTTCCTTTACAATTACTCACCTTATGTTTAGGATGATATCTAACGAAATTCGTAAGCCACCCACTGAAGCCTTGAAAAAGAAGCCCTTTGATACTTCTCTAAAAGTATTTGATTGTAATTCATGGGAAAATGCAAAAGCTGTTAGTTATCTCTCTTGCTAATTAACGAAGCAACCTTTTCCTGGGGTTTAACTGCTTTCGTGTCAACATTTTTGACATCACAGATCTAAATTTTTTTTGTTTGCTTCTTATCCTTTTCCTTTTAATCACTGCACTCAAGAAATCCTTGAGGATCTAAGTAATACCAACTTAGGCTGATGATTTAACAAGACTGGCAAATGACTTCATTTCGAATCCCAAAAATGAATGAGCCCAACCTCAAATATGAAACGTTTGATCTTATCCACATGTACTCACGAATAGTCTCAAATTAACTGTTTGGTAACTTGGCCCTAGTTTCAAGGAACTTTATCTGACATAGCTACAATAACGGCTACTGATGCGAGTTTCAAGGGATGATATGGTCTTCTTCTTAATGACAAATGGTTCAAATTAATTTTGGTTACTTATAAAACGAAAATCTTCTTTCCCTTTGAAATCACGCGTTCAAGAACTCAAAGAAGATAAAAAAGCCCTAATTTTCCCAGAAAGCTTTCAATCAACTTGCAAATGGCTGCTATTCAGAATTCTACTACTGAAGAAATTGTATCCCAACCTCTGATGAAGATACAAAGCAATAACTATCAGGTTGAATCAAATGTCTCGTTGTATCCAGATGATCTCAAGATGCTGATCGCTGTATTGAAAAGATCAGTTCTAGCCACCGCAATGTTCAAATCCTTTGCTATGCCACTAACTTGGTTGTCTATGGCTGCATCTACTGCTTCATTCAACAAAGGAACATATATTCTCACTTTCAACTTAGTGAATGAAAACGAATTCGTCTTACCAAGAAGATGTTCTCACAGTTCTTGGAGTTACCCAATTCACCACCCTTTTTCAAACCGTCTAACCCTTAGATTACGCATATGTTCAATGAGATGGGTCATCAGCCACCACTCGAAAAGATAAGTGACTTCAAAAAGTCTGGACTTCCCTGTATATGGAAGTTCTTATTTGGGATTTTTCTACGGTGCTTAACGGGAAGAAAAGTGGGTCTTGACAAGGGAAGACAAGAAGTTTATGCTATGGTCATGGGTTTGTATTACGACTTGAATTTGGATTATGCCACTCAGTTGTGGAAATAATTTACGAAAAGTTTGGAAAGCACAAGTGTAGCTAAGGGAATTTCTTGTGCTAGATACCGGAGTCTGATTTTTGAGAAGGTGTATGAGAAAGAAGGAATTTAAGTTCCTCAGGGAGAAGAAATTGCTGAATTTAGGAAGTATCAATTTCCAAAGAATATTAAAGATGACGAGCACATTTTTACAAGTGTTGCATGAATTCCAGATGCAATGCTAAAGAAGGTGAACTCTACGCACAAGATTCTTGTTAAGTATTTGCAGACGGTAAACCCTAATGTAGAAACTGGGGTGTTGCTTGAAATTGAAACTGGTTCTTCCAAGCCATCCAAGAAAACAAAGTCTGATGAGGACCATGTGAAAGCTACAAATTCGAAATCCTCACCCAAGAATAATGAGGGTGATGATACAAAGAACATCGAGGGTGACGATCAAACTTTGAAAGAAGTTTTTCCATCAAAATCTGGAATTCTTAAACGAATTCATAGGAAATCATCTAAACGACCTTTGTCTGATGATTCTTCGTTGGTTCGTAAGGCTCAGATTAGCAGCAAAGGAGTGGTAGTTCGTGAAATACCTGCTCCTGTTTCACTGTTATCCAAGAAGAGGCGTGCTCATGATGTTGCGAAGCACATCACAGAAAAGCGGTAAAAGCGAAACTTATCATAAATGACGATTTCTCCGACAACGAAGTTGTTCCTGATACTCCTGTTGCTTTGACTTCTCATATGGTAACTTCTTTACCTAACATCTCTTCGCTTTCGCATGTTTCGCCTATTTCTCCTACTTCAACCATTCCACTCGAAATAGTGATTACCAAATCAGTTAATGAGGAGGTTCCTATTTCTAACATCATTACTAACGTATCTGATACGGAAGAAAATGTCATAATGAGTGTCGACATGTCACAACCAATTGTTCTTTCTTCTTCACTACCACCTATCATTTCCACTCCATTTGTTTCTTTACCACCACCACTATCAACTTCTACTTCATCTCCATTGTTTGCAACCATACTTCAACAACCAATTACTACTCTTTTTCCATCACAATCCACTGATACACCCAAACCTCATTCCGATGATGAAACCGAAGGATGAGGTTTTGGAGGAACTTTCGAAGACTTGCAATTTGATTAGGAAGAGGAGGAAATTCCTGATCATATGTTAATGTCAGGAAAACAGTTTAAAATCTTAAACAGAAAGTTAAACTCACTTCTTCAGTCCCAAGCTGATTCTGGACCAACGCATTCGGTTTTGGGTGTTGAGGTTGAATTAATGATTAAGGCAGCTGAACAAAGACTTCATGAGAAGATAGATCTTTTTGATCAAAATTGTGAGCTTCGTATCAAGACTCAGGCAGGAAATTTTGAAGGGGACTTAAAAGATTTGAAGGCTGTTGCGAAGGAACGTCATATTCTCTTTGTACAAGATGTCAAAAAGGTTCGAGAAGATGTCAATCTGAAATTGGAAGAATTGAAGAAGGAAGTCTCTTAGGAAATTGTGAATATGACTTCTCAGTACAATTCAATTCAGGAAAAAGTTGATATAATTTCTGGAGCAGTTACAACTTTTGTCAAAACATTTCAAGACACAATGCCGAAATTCAAAACAAAAGCAACTGAAGACACCAATCAGCTTGCTAAATTGCAGACTCTTCTTGATGAGTTAAAAGCAGCTGTTTCGAAGCCTACCCCAACTTCGTTTTTAACTCCTGAGTTCCATACTTAGAAATTGAATTTACTTGATCAGGTTATTAAAAAGGTGGTTGCTCCTATTTCCAAATTTGCTCAAATGTTGCCGCAAAATGCCCCACATGTTGTCACAGGGGTGCAAGGAGGAGAAACGAAAGTGAGCAAAGGAGCAAATGAGAATAAGAAAGGAGAAGGAGAGAAGACAATAATTGGAGATTCAAAAGTTGTTGGAAAAGTGTTTTCTACACAAATTCCTGTTACAATTCTGATGAAGTCTGGTACTATCTCAACAACAATCGTAAACCACAAAACCTTTTACAAAACCAAAAGAAATTGTGATTGATTCAGCTACAGAAGGGGGTAGCTCAAGTTCCTTAAAAGAAATTCAAGATTCAAAAGACAATGGAAAGGGTGTGCTAGTTGAAAAGACTAAAGAAGAAAAGAAAGCAGAGGTGGAGGCTGAATCGAATATCAAAGGCATATACAAAGCATTCTGAGGTTGAGAGAAAGTGACCCACCTGGTATGGAAAAAGGTGATCCCAAAAAGTTGTATTCGTATGAATCAATCGAATCGAGAGTTGCGTTCAATCACATGTATGCTTTCGAAAAGAAGCCAAGGAAAAGCTATTCGATTGCTAATACTAATTTTTGTCAGTTAGACTTTCCGATAAACGAAATGATGTTTATCACTGCTCAATACAAGGTTAGTGAGAAATTCGAAAACCCAGATGATTATACACACATGAAAATTTGTTTTCATGCTGTACTCGGAAAAGAGCAAGATGAAGTGTGGTCTCTAATCAAGATCAAGAAATTAGTTGCTATCAAGAAAGATGTCTTGTTTGAAAACATGATACAAAATTTCAGGTATCATGTAGTTCGTGCAAACAATCAAGCTGTCGATTTCAGTGTTGCAGATTTCCCTCTAATGAACTTGAATGATCTTATTCAACTTGCATTACATTTAAAAGAAATGGAGGCATCTCAAATCAAGGGTACAGAAAAAGAAGTGTTCAGACTAGGTCTTGCTCACATAAAAATCTTCATTAGCAATTATTATGATTGTCTTGCCCTGACTGACGGAGAGTTGGCTTCGAGTATGGATAGGAAAGTATCTGTTGCAATGGAACTTTCGAAGACATAGGCTGAGTTGAAAAAGTATGCTGATGGAGAAATTTGTTTAAAACCATTTGGTTTGGTTTTTGTTGAGAAGGACACTAAAGGAAAAGCTAAGAGATTTCTCTTTCAAGTTGCTGAGATTGAAAGATATACAACGTCACAATATATGAACTTTATTGTTCGTATGAACAACTGCAAGAAAAATAATGATGGTGACAAGAAGGAGTTAAAGAAGGTTTTAACGTGGTATTCTGAGATACGAAGGATGATGCACTTAGCTGCTCAGATTCTCACGAATTGAGTAGTTTGACTCATTTACAAAGGGGGAGATTGTAAGGGTCGAAGTCTTGTAAAGAGTCGAATAGTGTTTAGTCTATTTTTCGTATGTAATGTATTTACTAAGTCACTTTTGTACGAAGCGTAATTGTTCTAGACTTAGTATTTTTTGTACTCTCATGTTCCCTATAAATAGGGACTGAGCTTTGGTTTAGATAGAGAGAGCTTTTACTAGATTTCGAAGTCTATTTTTGTAACAGAGCTTATAGAGAGTAATAAAACTTCAAAGGCTTATTTACTTTCTGTGTTCATCATAATGATTTCTCATATACAATTCTTCTACATTCATGTGTTAACCCATTTAGCATGTGGAATTTCGCTTAGGTACCCCGCTACTTCCTGCCTAACTAAACTACATCTATACCATAAATTTTCAAATGCATTTGTTATGTAAGCTCTCAGAAGCCTCCAAAACAAGATTTTTTTTATTGTTTTTTCCAAAATGGTGTACTATGTTTCCTAGTAGATGAAAAGCACACATGCCATGATGAGCATTTGGAAAAGCATTTTCAATACTGACCCAAATTACGTCGGCCCTATCAGTTACAAATGTCAAATCTTCAAAATCGCCAATGCATTCATACAGTTTTTCTAGAAACCATGTCCAAGTAAGGCCACTATCTTTTTTGCATATTCTGTGTGCAAAGGGCACTATCTGGTTGTTCAAATCCATAGTTGCTGCATGCAATATGGTTCCCTTAAAATCCCCCTTCAAATGCGCACCATCCATAATTATGACTTTACGTCAAAAGCGTTCGAACGCACACTCGTATCTGCAATATATTTGTAATTAATATTCAAACATAAACATTGTATTTTTTTTACAAATTATTGTATATTAAATAACTTCAAATTTATGGTATTTACAGTGCTCCCAATGGCATAAAAACAACACTCAAAGCAATCTTCAAAATCTGTTTTTATATAGGCCATTGTACTAGGATTACGATTCTTCAAGTTGTGAAAATAAATAGGAAGTTTGGAAAAACAATCTCCAGGGGACCCTAACATCAGTTGCATACCATATTGTTTTGCACGCCAAGTTTGTTTGTAACTTACATTGATTTCTAGCAAAATATTCATATCCCTTGATATTTCATTAGGCCTCCAAACCTTCGAACGAGTTTTTCCCATAGTCTCATGCAATTAGTACCCGTGATTGTTTTATTTGCATGCTTATGATTTGGGTGTATTTTTAATGACGAACATGTGTGAACATTTTTGAAAGTCCCGATTTCAAATTCGTCAGTCGGATCAAGGCATTTTTCATTTAAACGCCAACTATAGTTCTCAATTTCACAATATACCTCATAACGATTTTTGTTAGAATGTTTGGTCTTAAACTGAAACTGTTCTCTAGTTGCTTTAATACTTGAACCAAATATTAGTTGTCATTTGTTATCATACATTTGACAAACAAACATATCATCATTTGGTCGTAAACTGTGAAATGGTCCGGGTTCAAGATCGGATCAGGAGAATCAGGTATGGGAGGCATAACATAAAAGATGTCTGAAGTTTTTTCTTTCGTGTGTGAACTCATCTTCTAACCATCCTTCATTTGATTTTTCATCGTCTGACAACGTTTTTTCACCCATTCTTCATCATTATCTAATACAATGTTGTCAGCATTGCATGATACATTGTTGTCAACAACTGCTGTCTTTTCAATCAATCCCTCAAACTCCTCCAAATACAAATGCACAATCTCCTTCGTTTCAGACATTACATTTATCAGTTGATGAACATCTGCTTCGTCTATAATGTTCATAACATACCTATGAACTGGGTGTTGAAATAACAATGATATATTACTATTAAATGTATTAGCCTTCTTTTTAACCAAATCAACCAATATCTGATGGTCAAAATTAGGCGGAAGTAGTAAACCTAAGTTGTTAAACTTTGCTCTAATGTAGGTATTAATTACATTAATCAACTCCCCTCCTCCCCCCCTGAAACATAAAATAACAAAACTCATACTTTGTCTAACACGTAATAAATATTTTCTCCGTAAAACTAAGATTTCCGATCATTTTTTTAAATAGAAGAAAAAATCTTCAAAAAACCATCATAAATGGCCATACTAACTCATTCCGCGTAGGGCTTAATGGTCATTTATGAGCAGAACTAATCACTCCGTAGAGGGAGCTCTGCGGATCTCTCTACAAAACAATCAACCTCAGAGATCCTTAAAAATAGCCCATTCCATGGAGGGTTTTGTGAGTCCGCAGAGCACATAGAAGGGACCTCCGCGGAAGACATGTCTATATCCAAAATTCCGATTTTTTGTGGCTAAATTTTGCAACTCCCTCCAAAAAATGTCTATTAGTGGTATAATCTCATATATATATATATATATATATATATATATATATATATATATATATATATATATATATATATATATATATATATATATATATATATATATAGAGAGAGAGAGAGAGAGAGAGAGAGATTTGGAGTGTGTTCTTGTGAGACTTCATTTCCTATTAAACAAGTATGATTCAAGTGAAGAATAGTTGCATTTTGTTTTAACAACTTTTGTAGTGTAATGAATGAGGTCTTCTCTCCATCTTGTTCTTTTGAATCATATGAAGCTCTAGGAGGTAAGAACATACTCGTCAAATTATTTTTCTTTTTTGGTTCAATGGGTTTTGGAATCATTGAGTTTATTATTCCAAAATCAAACATGATAAAAATGTATTTCTCAAACATCAGAGTAAATCAAAAGTATTCAGTGTGGAAAAAGCCATCAAGAGATGTTTTGCAGTCAAGCCGGACCCTTTCCTTTAGAACTAGAAGTACCTGAAAATGTTTAAACCAAAAATCGTAAGAACAAAGCTTAGTGAGTTCTCCAAAATACCACATACCGTACATAAATCGCAACACGTAGCTGTATCGGGTCAATAACAACCCCGGGTTTGTATCAACCCTAAGTCCATATTAACTCCAATTCCATATTGACTTCGAGCCCATATCCGCTCCATCGGGTCTGTATCAACCTTGAGTCCATATTGACTCTGAGCCCAAATCCGCTCCATGCATACAATGTACAAGCAAATCAACAAGAGTCACAAAGACAGAAAGCATAATTGACACTTAGTGTCCTATAGTATAGTGAGAAGACTGACCTCAATCCTGAAGACAATATAAACCATCCACTCGAGCTGACGATATCAAGCCTCCTCTTGCTAACATATCCATAATAAAATCCTAATTAACAATTAAGGAAAAGACTAACACACGAAAGGTCTATGCTCACAATTAAACCTCCTTTGGGAAAAAGACCATTTTGCCATTCCAATACTAAGTCTAAAATTCAAACCGGTCAAAAAGTCAACGGTCAACCCTCAATTGACTTACGCCCCGTGTAACTAATCTATGCCTAGTGTAGAGCTACACCCTGTGTACAACGTCTACACCCTGCATAGAGCCTCTAATCCCAAATACTTTATTAAGCTCTTAATACGACAAGCCAAACTCTCAAACTCCCAGATCTGATCTAAATAAATGTCTTAATGGATAAATTCTCTGATTTTATCCCTTTCCATGGACAAAATGAACACACAACAAAACTCTAAGTCAAAGATGACGCCTTTTGCTCAAGAACTCATGCATGGATGGATGAGAGTGCCCAAGCTCTCATTTTAATCTATTACATCAAAAACATCAAAAGGAGGCATTAAAATGGTCTGGAGTAACCCATACTCACAAGGACCAAGATTAAGGGACAAAAAGCATAAAAATCCATGAACTAGTTAGATCTAACAAAAGGAACATCAAGATGCAACTTTATACCTTCTATAGATAGGTGATGAAGTGAAAAGTATGGATCTATAAAGCTTGGATCTCACACTTACTTGTCTAATGGACCTCTTCTTCAAGAGTGCACAAAAAAATCACACTAATGCTTCCAAAATCACAATTGGTGGCTAAGGTTTCAAAGGAACGATATGAGATGATAGAGACTAGTAATGGAAAGGGTTCCAAGAAGTTAGAGCCATTAAATAGGTATCTAAGCCTTAGGATTAGGGTTTTGGTTAGCAATGGCTACCCCCTACATAGCAAAATACATGCAATGTGCAAATAAAAACATGATCTGATTTTAGCATATATGCCATGAGTTTCTCTCCTACGCCCTTCATAGGGATAAAAACCCTAATTTCCAATTCAACTTCAAACAACCATAACTTCTTTGGTTCAACAATATTTTTGGCATTCTTTATATGCACAAAAAGGTATTAAAGAGTCCTACAACTCTATCTAGTTACTTTTGGCTTAAATCATGTTGAACTAAAACTATAATCCATGCAAGAAGCCCAACATATAACTTTTTCCTTTTTACCCTTTAGTTCTAGCACATGAAACAAGGGCTTAGATCTCATAACCAATATTATCGACCTTCAATAAGGTCCAAACTTCACTTCCTCAAAGCCTAAAGCCTTTACATGATCGCATTATGCTTCAAGAACCCTGAATTAAAGAATGTACTGAAACAGGGTGTTAGAACTCTTCCACACTTAAATTAGATCTGTCCTCGAAATCATCCCTTAATACTTCCTCTGCCACACCAGTCGATCCTGATAAAACTTCTTGAATTCCAATTAAGACTGAGAAGTCATCTCACACCAACAACCGCCTATCAAAACTGATATCGACGCCAAATATTTAGTAGAAATCACATACCTCGACAAAGAACGGACCTTAACATTCTGTCCTTAGCCCATTAAAGAAGATCCATCTTCTTTGCCTGGAAACTGAAAACCCTATACTATGTCTGACTGCGAGACAGACGGAACCATTCCATACCACATCCATAAGAACCCTGCTTCATAACTCGAACCGAATGAACCCCTTCGACCATGAATTATCTTGCTGATAACTCAGAAAAAAAGGAACCCCTGATTGTTCACCGATGTCGACAACCTCACACTCGAGTACAAAGGCGACTTCCATCATGAGTCTCAACCATTGGTGCCGTAGCAGCATACACATCACATATTGCTAACCAAATATTCACATTTTTGATCTATCCAAGATATCCATGGTTCTTTGCTGGCCCACCAATAAACTAGAGTATAGAATCCCAATCCCTTTGCTGAAGTTGATAAACTTGCACACGATCAGACCAAGAGACTACAACCAAGAGTCTAACTAACAAAGGCTACCCTAGCTTATAAATACACACAACTCCAACAACTTTCTAGTCCAAGCATAGGTCACATAGCTAGCCAACACAACCAATAGATAGTTCGATTCATTCCAGATGATTGCTACCCACCTAACCATAGTCTTACATCATGGCTGGACCTAAGTCGACCTACGACCTTCCTCTATCGTAGGATTGTTGTGGACCTCCCGCAGTCTCACAACCATTTTTTCAATGGTCTAACTCATCCTAGTGAAGGCTACTAGCCATATCATAGACTTACAACACTCATATAACAACTTATCGACCTTGTGAATGCCACAGGCTACCCCACAGTCTTACAACACTTCCACAACTTCCTGCCAACCTAGTGAATGCTACGGGCCATCCCACAGTCTTATAACACTTCTACACTACTGTGGGCCCAACCGATGGTCTTTCCAACCATCCACGTGACTTCGCCAAAAATCAACACGATCCAAAAATCAAAACTTTGCTAAACCCAACTAGGCGTTTGGGTCGCGCTTCGAACCTCAAAGACTAGATCAAACAAGAATAGGTAGAGAGGTCTTAACATAACCCTCAACCTTAACTTAACCGTGAATCCAAAATGCAGCATTGCTAATGCTTACATCCTACAACAAGATAACCTGAATTCCCAACATTTCCTTCGCTAATAACAACTAACCAATGTACATAATCCCTTGCATAAGCCTTGGCTCAAACCACAACCAAAACTGGCTATCCACTTAACCCTGGATAGGAAACTTCAAGTTGACTTGAAATTGGAGATATTCCAATTAATCCTAACGATTCACTCCCATTTAGATTTGACCATGTTCTGCCAACTTCATAACCACTTGAATTCCCAATACGTCCATAATTTTACTACTCAAGATCATCACCATCCGGAGCTCGTAAGAATTAAATTCCATCACCAAGAAATAAAGGGTACACATATCTTAAAGCCAAAAAAAACATTTCGCTAAACTTGACTAAATATTGACGCTTCGAAAGCACCTAGTCTTGATACCACTCCAAAAGCCCCGGACAACCCAACCGATGACAAAGAAAGAATAAATTGGCTATCAATATCGGACCACCAATCAACCCAAGAAGAACCTCTTTGGAACAGATTGGCCATGTTTTGAAGGAACGAATCAGACCGATCCCTCTTACATCGGAACTATGTAGGGTCTCTACACCATCGAACTTGAAGATCTAAAAAAATTACACTGCAACTAACCTAGACCCCATTTCATTGAAATTATTACAATCAGTCTGGCGGCTGATCCTCAAAGCAGAACACTTAGCTCCCCTCCTCTTAGGACTCACCCTGTCAATGACTATCGTCTCCCGAGCTGACGCCTACAATTGGGTCAACCAGATACCCTTCAAACATGATTCTCAGCATGGAAAATGGGGATTAGAAAACCACTTGAATAATAATAACTAGACAGTCATAAAGAAACTACGATCCTTAGGTGGAGACTCAAATAATTTTTACCTCATGTCTGACACACAATCAAATAATCATAAGCATAATTAGTACATGCATGAAGGAAGTGAATACGCTACATACGTGCAATAACATCTTACGGAGCTCGGACCTCTACGACCTGCAATTGAAATGCTTGACTCCTCACCTCTAGAGCCTATGCCCTGCCCTCACGACCATCAGTAATCATCAATGTAGCTGGAGAAGGTGACGTCACCGCTCCACTTGTCAATCCCGGGTAGTCGGCCTTATTACGGCCCACCTGGTTGTAGTGAAAACAGATCGGACTCGAACCCTAGAGACAATCTCTGCTGACATGACCAATACCACCGCACTAGAAACAACCCATACCTCTAGATTGACACACCCTGTCATGCGGTTTTCCACACTTGCTGTAATGACCCTTGACATGTCCGCTGTTAAATCGCGAATCGAAAGTCTTGGGCCTCTTTCCAGAGCCCTCCATTGCCTGAGTCAGAACTGACTTCCACTTTTTCAGAAGATCTAAATCAATCACCCATTCCTGGGCTCTGGCAATCATATCCTCCAAGGTTTTGCAACTGGCCATGCTCACATACTCATAGATTTCATATCATCATGCAGAACATCATGGTACCTCACCTTCTTCATCTCCTCAACCGTGGCATACTGTGGAACCAATAAAGATCTCTCCCTGAACTTGGCGGTGAGCTTCGGCATAGTCTCCTTCATTTGGCGAAGGTACTAAAACTCCCTCGCCAACTGCTGAGCCTCAATGGCCGGTGCAAACTCTGCCCTGAATCTTGTCACAAAATCAGTCCAAGACATGGCCGACAAGACCTTAGCTCCCAAAGAGTGACCAACCTCTTCCCGCCAGTCACGGGCTCCTTCCTTTAGAAAGCAAGATGAAAATCCCAATTTCGATCCCTCCAGGAAATAACTAGTCCATGAGCATTCTCGATGTCAACAATCCACCGTCTACTAGCGATAGGAACCTTCTTCCCAAAGAACTTTAGGGATCCACAAGCCTTGAACTCCCAAAAAGAGAGAGTATATGCCTGATCTGACCAGCCAAAATCTCTACATGAAAAGCCCCAAGATGCTCAACCATCAGCTCCATGATACTCTCCTTGATCGTACCGAAGATCACAAGAGTATGCTCCAAAATATTGCAAATGATCTCTGACGAGATAAACTCATGCCTCCACTCTTTCATTGGTTTGGCACCAGAGTCAAAATCAGAACTTGAACCAAAACCACGTCCGCGAGTGATCATGATCATGCTGAAAAGCAACCATACAATAATCATAACATACCCAAAGAATTTCTCACCCTGCAGGCTTCTCAGAATCCTCGTAACACTCCTCGATTTGAGAAAAATCATGTTCTTTTAGTATTATTGTCCCAATACTACCTTCCATAACTATCCATACTCTCCTCATGATTCATCTTGACACTTTTAGGTCACCTCTTCATACTGATACTCCCAAAACCATCTGATTGCTGAAGCATATGAAATCACATTCATCTTCTTTAGCTCAACCTGTTTTCAAGGACTTTTAGTTGAACTCAAAATTATGCCATGTGTTATTGACACAAATCCTCTATTAGAGCATTCCATCTTGAACCATTTCAATCCCCTGTAAATGTATGCACTCTAACTTAAACCAATTAATCCCTATGGTCTATCCCCATACATCTTTATTCCAAGAATCTAAGCATCCTATCCTAAATATTTCATTTAGAAACACTTTTGGATCCAAGACTATACAACCTGTTAGATTGGGATTTCATTTCTCATGATTAGTATATCATCCACATATAAGAGTAGGAATGTCATTATACTCCTACTAGTTTCTTTTTAAACACAAGTGTCATCTTCATTCTTAATGAAACCATACTTTGTGCTTTCATCATCAAAACGAATATTCCATGCTCGAGATGGATGATTCAATCTATAAATGGAGCTCTTAATCCTAAACATTTTATTAGGATGCTTTTGATTAAGAAAACCTTTAGGCTAAAACATATAAAACTATTCTTGTAGGTTTCTATTAAGAAAAGTTTTTTGACATCCACTTGCTATATCTCATAGTCATAATATGTGGCTATGAAAAAGTGTATGCTAATTGATTTAATCATAGCGACTAGAGAAAAGGTTTTGCGATAGTCAATACTTTGATTTTAAGTGAAACCTTTTTCAAAAATTCTTGCTTTAAATGTGTGTAGACTACTATCCATGTTAGTTTTCTTTTTGAAATACCACTGACTCCCTTAAGTCCTACTACGAGGATGAAGATCAACAAAGTCCTATATTGGTTTCCATGCATGGATTGCATACCAAAAACATTCATCAATGAGAAATCCATATATCTCGGGTTCTTGATATATCCTATCAGATTTGTGAACACTTTGTGTTTGATCAGATTCGTGAACAACAGTTTGTTCAGATTCAACAATTTCTTGTTATGTACTAGTGTCAACTTATGTTGCATTAGGTTGTGGTTCTTGATCATATTTAAGTTCCAAATGCCTCCCACTTGATCAGGCTATATTCATCCCAGATATGATTACATAACTGCCCAAGTTCGACAGTTGTGTCCAACAATTAAATACTTTTGTTATGTTTTAATATGATACTATTCTATAGTATGTACGTAGGTATGTAATTATGTATACTTTTAGGTTAAGTAATTTAATACTTAAAAGTATAAACTCTTGGTAAGAGTATTTTTAATCCCTATGTGTTTATAGTTTGTATATTTTTTATGGGTTGATATATACTCGATTCACTATAAACAATGCTCTGATACCAATCTGTCACACCCCAAAATCAAGAACGGCAGAAACGTTCTGGGGCAGAGGACGTCATGTATAGTATCATAACAATGCAAAGTAGTAAATAAGCAACAACATCATCCATTGCATTAATAGTATAATTTCATACAAGAGTGTTCTTTAATAGTAATAAGACACCAAAACAAGTAATCAAAATAAAAGACGAGTCTTGAACACGCTCCGTCTTCTCAAAAACCTGATCGACTGCACCTGTCTACTGGTGAGGTGAGAACACAAGTTATTTTGAAAGCGTAGATCAATATTAAAGCTGGTGAGTTCATAAGTATTTAGTGTCAATGTTTGCTTAAGTTTACTAAAAATGTTTGTAAATGATCATAGTAAATGCTGTAAATGTTTCTAGTGAATGCTGTAATTTGTTTCTAGTAAATGTTTGTATATGTTTTTAAACTCCTAGAAAATCCTATATTTCCTACTACTATAAAAAGTAGTCTTCTACCAAGACTCGACCGTTTTGTACATTTGTTTCTCTGTAAAAATGGATGTTTTTCCCAAGTATGACTAATATTACCAAAATATAGGTTTTCTATTACTCTTTATGTGAGAAGATCACAATTTGAATATAATGGGAAAATAAGATCACAATTTGAATATTACTGCAGTATTATTTGTATTAATTCCCGAAGTAATAACTACCTTAAAACCAATGGTTTAATTAAGGAAAAATGTGATATGATTGTTACCATACTAATCTGACTATAACATGACGATGAATGACGTCGGAAGAAATGACATTTGGCACCCGTAGATTTGCAAATCCCACTGTAACACCCGAAGTCAGAAAGGCCAAGAAAGGAAAGGAAACCCTAATTTAAGGGACGACTCGGCGAGTCCAAGGAGGAACTCGGCGAGTACGAGCGGGATCCGGGTCAAAGAGTAAGTGATCGACTCGGCGAGTCGGCCAAGGAGACTCGGCGAGTCTGGTCTGTACGAGAAAAACCCTAAATCCAGGACTTGGAGCCTATTTAATTGCCTCATTCTCTTCCCTAGGGTTCCTTTACTGCCTCTCTCACCCAGAATACGAACCCTAAGTCTCCATTGTTGTGCATTCAAGCTTCCAAGCCATTTTTGGGTGATTTGAAGGAAGAGGAAAGAGGGGAATCATTGAAGCTTCAAGGGTTGGACTTAGATCTGGAGTTTGTGGAACCTTTCTGAGTGATTGAATGTATTAAGCCGTTTCCTTCCTTTAGATCTTCTATGGTTGTGAGATTTAGGGCTTTTAAGCCATGGTTAGTCATCCATTCGAGTTAGAAACCGGATCTCGAGTTGCTACTTCAAATCTAAGCATATTTTGGCCTTGTGAAGCATAAAGTATCATCCCTTGAGTTGATTTTGGAGCCTCTTTGCCTTAAACCCTAGTTTATGGTGTATTTAGCCTAGATCTCCTTCTCTACACGTAAAGTTTGCAACTTTACGTGAGGAATAGGATTGCAAAGGGTAAATCTACAGTTTGGAGTCCATGCATGACTCAAAAGTCCTCTGCATGTATGTAGATCTGAATGGACTCGGCGAGTCATTTGAGTGGACTCGGTGAGTAGCATGAAGATGAGGAGGAACTCGACGAGTGGGATGAACAACTCATCGAGTCGGATGAAGTTGGTCAAGAACTTGGCGAGTTTGAAGAACAACTCGGCGAGTTTGAAGAACAACTCGGCGAGTTTGTTGAAGGTTGTCTTGGAATCGGCGAGTCTGTTCTTGGACTCGGCGAGTCAGGTCGCGAAACCCCAAACCCTTCGAGTTGAGACTCGAATCAGTGAGTCGAGTGGAGACACGGTGAGTCGGACAGGTCAAGACTCGGAAATCGGTAGACTTGACGAGTCATGGACTGACTTGGCGAGTCGAGTTGCGATTGGAAGGACTCTGAGCTTATGAACTCGGCGAGTAGGGTTGACCTGGGAGGTTGACTTTGACCATGACTTTGACTTTGACCAGAGTTGACTTGGTTGTCTTTCGGGGGTCAGTTAGACTCAGTGTTGCATTGATATTGGTAGCTCAGGGAGCTAATGGAGCAGGAGTTCATAGAGTTGTCGGGCAGCAGCTAGTGGGATCATCAGCAAGTTCAGCCAGTGCAGGTGAGTTTCCCTTTTGTGTGAATGGGTCTACGACCACAATGCCGGCCCATGTAGTTATGAGTAGAAGACCCGGGGGTTAGCCCTAGGCACAGTATATTAGTATGATATTCAGGACGAGGTCCAATGATAGCGGGCGGGTGCCCATGGAATGGTTTATATGATAGTTTATACTTGTTGTCTGTGTGATACTTGTATGTGCCTGGTAGGGAAGTGAGTGTGGGAGAGGTCCCATATCTCACCAATAGCAGAGTGTGGATGGTGTTCCACATCTCATTAACAGCAGATCAGGGGCGAGGCCCAAGTTAGGGAGAGAGTGAGTATGGGTTGGGCCCGTATCTCACCAATAACAGAGTATGGATGGTGTTCCACATATCATTAGCAACAGATCAGGGGCGAGGCCCAAGTTAGGGAGAGAGTGAGTGTGGGCTGGGCCCGTATCTCACTATCAGTAGGAGCATGGACGGGGTTCCATGACTCATCAGTGGCAGGATAAGGGCGAGGCCCAGTATAGGCGAGGCCTTTGGACAGGATCCGTTAGTATGTGTTTAGCATTATGTGTTGTGATATGTTTATGTGCTATTATATGTTAGCGGGTGAGGCCCTGTGACATGCGAGGCCTAAGTGAAACAGATCTGTATCCGAGCGGGGATCGAAGCCAGCCGGGGCCTGGAGCGGCGAGGCTGTTATAGCGGGCGTGGCCCGATGCAGGGGGCGAGGACCAGGATAGCGGGCGTGGCCCAATATGTGCAGTATGTGGTTATGCATGGTATGTGGTAGGGTGGGTAAATCACTAAGCTTCGTGCTTACGGTTTTCAGTTTTGGTTTCAGGTACTTCCGGTAGCGGAGGGAAGAGCTCGGGGTGATCGCATGGCACACACCATAGATTAGACAGCCTGGGAATGTTTTACTCTGATAACGAACATGTGTTTTGGAAACTAATTCTCTGATTATGTTTTGAATCGATGATTTTGCTTTAAGTAATGTTTTATTAAAAGAATTTTTACTCTTGAATTTTGGGACGTTACACCCACTGTAGTAAGTGATACGAATGAAAGATCGGTAAAGGATGCTAAGTGTCAAGTGAAGACTTGAGCACACACGGATCCTATTTAACATATAATGATACATATATACATCTAATTAGTGTTTATAACAACTAATTATGTAATGGAACAACCTTAGGGACTAGGAAACACTTGTACTGAAGTGTTAAACCACATAGGGTTGCATATAAGGGGTGTAGGGCCTCTCTTTGGAGTTTATGGCCCATATGGTAATAACCACATGAGTTTACGGTCAATGGGTAATTTCCCCATGATTTTACGGCCGTAAAATCATGGTATTAAGTACGAAGTTGTGTTATAAGGTATTACAAGTCATAATGAAGTGTTCTATGATCAAATCTAAGCATTAGGAAGGAATGGTGGCGCCATTGCACCACCAACTAGGGTTTACGGCCTAAGGACCATTTATCCATGAGTTTACGGTAGTAAACTCGTGGTATTTTGTACCAATTCAATGTTTAAGGTCTTTAGCAAATGTTGGAAGTGTTCTAGACTTGATCCCAAGGCTTTGGAAGGGATTAGGGCTCATTTGCACCCTTAAATAGGGTTTACGGCCCAAGGAGGTGTCACAATCAGGAATTTTTGTGCCTTGTAACTACAATACTTAAGTCAAATTATGAATCCAAAAACATAAGGGCATGTATGATACTTATTCTATGACAACAAAATTTCAATCCAATACACCATACAGGCATTACAAATAGTCAACGAGCAATTGGAAACCCTAGACGTTCCTGTCTAGGTCCATTTTGGACTAGGACTTCCTTATTGTGTCCAATGGACCAATAAGCTCCCAATTTGACTATCTTGGGCTTAGAACTCTTAAATGGGCTCTAATTGGACCCACTTTCATTTATTTTAATATTTTGGGCCATATTGGGCCTAGAATGAAATAAATTAATTATATGAACCATTTTGGGCCATATCTAACCTATTGTAGCCCTAATAGGTCATAAGAATCATATTTATGGTTATTTGGACCAAACACCACTTAACATAATCATGAAAAAGGCTTAAGCTTACAAGGCCCAAATTATTTTCTCTTCCTCTCAAATTCTCGGCCCAAGCCCATGTAAAAAGGGAGAGTTGACTTTCATGGCCACCTCATTTTTACATGATGGTTTTCCATGCACCTTATCTCATATTTCCATGCACATATCACTTCAAGATCTATCTCTTCCTCTCTCTCTTGCTCTCGGCCGAGTTCAAGCACACACACACACACACACATTTCACTCATTCTTCTCTCAAGAAAACTCTCCCATACCTCCTCCATATTTTCGAGATTCAAGGACTTTGCAAGGAGGATTCTTCACAAAAATCATCATCTAGGTAAGTTGATGTTTGAATCGTGATCTTGCATCTTAGAACCACCTCAAATTCGAGATCTTCATCAAGGTGTTGCTAGGGCCGAAAATCACCTCACTTTCTTCCTTTTCTCCTTCAAATCAAAACCACAACTCAAGGTGAGCTTCATACCCCCTATTTTTCGGTTTTTATAAGTTTTGTAGGGGGAGAATACAAGCAAATGTGTAGATCTATGAGTATATGTATGCTTTGTGTGATTTCTATGCTTATATATATGTTCTATGTGATTGTGGTGTTGGATCTAGTCAAAATGAGCTTAGAAACCGAGATCTACAATATGTTGAATGAAATAAGTACAGCTTATATTATTTCATACAAATCAACTCTAGAAAAATAACCAAGTTGGTTAATATGAACCTCTTTGGGCTTAAAACCCATTTTTGGGCTCAAAATGCTAAAAATATAAAACTAATGGGCCTTTGACCATTATGACAAAATAAAAGTTCTGAGGGTTGAGATGAGTCAAAACAGTTTCAAAAATGTATTTTTTGAAAATTTACTCTTTTGAAGGATTAAAATGTGAATTTTTAAACATAATGGGCCAAAAATGAACTTTTCGGCCCAATAAAGCCCAAATTGCGAGATTTTTAATTTAGAGGGGCTGAAACTGCACTTTTCTGTAAAACAGGGGACTACTAGTGTACCAAGTCCATTTCAAGGGTTAAAAATACTTTTCAAATTTAAAAGGGACCAAAGATGCAAAAATTTTCCATTTTGGGTCAAAATTGTAAAAATTGCGAAAATAGAGGTTTCAACCGAGAAAACTTCATTTTGAGGGACTAAAACTGTTTTTCAAGTAAATTTGAGCTGAAAAATACCTTTTCAACAAGTTTTGATACTAAAGTGTCAAGAAAAATGGTTTAAGGACTAAAATGGATATTCTTTTATATAAAGGGTTAAAAGTGTAAATTTATCCAAGAAAGGGCTTCAAAAAGAAAAATTCTAATGTTTTAAACAATAAATCCTTTATGACAAAATACTAGTACCATGACTACCGACGAAATATAATACACCTTCAACACCAAAATCGTTACCAAACGAATTGATTCGGTCTCGAATCAATAACGAATCAAAAATCTATACACGACGATACTCCAATACACATGCAGAAATTATGGAAAATCAATACACAAGTGGGAATTCACCAGACGTCGATACACCATCTTTGGGCCCGAAAGTTTCAAATCGTGCTTGTTGGGCCTAGCTAGCCCAATGACATGATCTTTAGGCCCGAAGGAAACGTGCTTACATGTTATTGGGTCTTATACGACCTAATACCGTGTAAAAGGACTTTCAATAGCTTTTGTGCTGTTGGGCCCCAAGGGTCCTTTGGCACTGCTAGTAAAGTCGAGAAGTCAAATGCGAGTCGGGCCAAGGGCCTTTCGCATTCACGATAGCCTTTAACGACTCATGGAATTAACGGGGGCTTCGCACCCTCTTTTCTTCTTAGGTTGTGGGGCTATGGGAAGTCAGGGTGGTTGGATTAGGTAAGTAGTACAGACGACGCCTAAGGGATCATTTGTATAGTTGTAAGCTAGTCATTTTCATTAATGCGTGATTATAACAACTCACCACCCATAACTAATCCGATGTCACCTGGAATCATCGAATACACACGTTGCAATGGTATAATAATATATAACGCGTAATTTAAAGTATTAGGAAAACATCGGGTTTTCCTAGGGATTTCAACACTTACACTTACGTGATGCATACCAAGTCTAACAACTTTTCACACTTATAGAAATAAACAAGCATACTTACGGATCTTCACACTTTTTCTTACTTACAACAATCTTTTCAGAAAATATCGGATTTTCTGGTGGTTTTTCAAAATAATACAAAACATCATGTTCCAAACATTACTTACGAACTTACCAACATTTCATATGTTGACGTTTTTCAAAATACTTGTATTCTCAGGTAACAGGTAAATCGAAGGAAAAATGTACTCAGTGATGTCTTGTTGTTTGTTTAACTAGTATCGAACAATTTACTTTTTGGGAATGTAATGTTTTGGAACAATGTACTAAATGTAAACACTACCAGTTGTAATATTTCAATGCATGGTGATGAATGATGTTATGTTTCATGTATATTCACTGTGATGGTATTCAATTGAGTCACAACAGCCCTCGGATGTTTCCGCCGTCTGGTTTGGGGGTGTGACAGGAGGTTCCTTGGCTATAAACTCCCTTTTGATCTTGTTTTCTTGATGTTTTCTAAGTGTAAACTAGTTGATTCAAGTATATAACAAGCTAAGACAAGAGTACTTACAGTATATAAGCTTGAAAGGGTGTTTAAGGCTCAAGAACACTAGTGTGTGTTCTTGGTGGAATGAAGAACACTTGAAGATCTATCAAATGAAGAGATTTCATGGATGAAATCATATACAAACACTAGATATTGAAGTATATCAACTAATCAAGGAAGGAAACACTTACCAAGTTGAAGATCTAGTGAAGAACTCGGATGATACTCGAGAGAGAATGAGTTCTAGGCTTGAAAATGGTAAAAATGACATAAAATAACTAGGTTTCATATTTATACCATAGAGTTTACGGCCGTAAACTCCATGTTATGGCCGTAAACTCCAAACTCTTGGAGTTTTGAGACTTAATGTTGTGCAATTAACTCTAGAGTATACTTCTTATAATTACCTCTGATGTATTTAAGATCAAAACACCCAAACTGACTCCAAAACTGTTAAAAATTAGCAGCAGTAGGTTTGACTTTGATTGAATGCAGGGTTTGTTATAAGATAGAAATTTCAAGTTGTCACAGATACTATAGTCTAATTACACTATTCGATTCAAATATGTAAACAACACTCGATATTACTTTTGTTTTTGTATATGATAATGTAGTTGTGCATATGAAACTATATTTCTTAATTAGACAAAAAATAAAAGTTCATTGCCATTTTACACATCACCTTTTTTTTAAACGACAAATTCAACCTACTTCTAAACTACTCCTTAAATCCACCTATGTCCACTATGAGACTTGAACCCTCAACCTCAAGGAGGGCGGGCTATACCGAATACCGCTAGGCTAGAAGCCCTTAATGACCATTTGCCCCATGCGAAGCATGGGTTTCCTTTTAGTTTAGTATAAATGAAGATGATTTTTTTTTTTTTAATAAAGATACTTAATTGCTACTTTAAAAGTCAAGTTAATTTTATTTGTGAAATTTTTAGTGCTATGTAACTTTCATATTTTGAACCTATTTAATTAGTTTAAATACGGTTATAATTTCATTGCTGAAAGCATTATGGCTTTTATAATAAAATATAACTAATAATAGCTAATAATTAAATTTGAGTTGAACAAATAAATATAATCTAAGTCTAAAATTACATGTACAATTTGACGTATATTTTTAATTGTTATAATATATATTTATTTAATAGTTTAACAACATAATTTTTTACCACGTAATTCGTAAAGATTTGCCTAGTTTAAAATATTAAATAATTTCTATCTCATCCATTCACCCACCCAACCTAGTGTTTTCTAAACCTAATAAATCATTTTTCTCCTTAAATATCATATTATATAATCATAATATATTATAAATAAATCATTTTCTTATCATTATAGCCATTAATAACCTTCATGACCTTTTCATTTCTAATGTAATATTATTAACTTATTAATTTCAAAAATATTATAGTATTGTTGGTATACTTTTAAAATGATTATTATTCTATATTTATTTGTTAATTTAAATATTATATTAAATCCATAACATAAATCAAAATATAAAATAAAAAAAAATAAATTCAAATATTATTTTTCAAAATAGTTAAAAAAAATTAATTATTATAAATGTAAAACGACAAATCAAAATACAAATTAATCATTAGGGATTGTGCAAATGCAAAACAAACTATAAGAAAAACACTCAATTTACATCAAATCAAACCGTAGGGACTATATGTGTAATTTACTCTTTCTTTAATTTATCACCGTTCAATTTCTACGGTTGTCATTTTTTTGTATTCTTATAAGTTATCAGCTTTTGTATTTAAATATTAGATATATTAACACATGCCAACTTTTAAATAATGCATTTGTTTCCCTTTTACTCGTACTTTAGTTTTTTTATTTATTAAATGATTAATAACTATTATTTAAATTACAACGTGCGTTGTAATTTTTTTTTTTTTTTTTATAATTATTAATAAAAATAAACAATAAAATCTACTTCTACCAATCTAATAAAAGATTCTAAATTATGCCACATGTAAGCATTTTTACACCCAATGTTTTCACGTGACATCTTGTAGTTCACCCATGACTTTGCTTTCGTGTTAATTTTTGAGTCGATCCTATCCGAACAAGCAAAAATTACTTCATTCTGATTGTTTCTATGCTGAAAAATTAGCAAAAAAAAAAAAAAAATTAAATTCATTTACTAGATTAACTAGATATTTAATGTATAATTTGGTTCTTTTTTATTAAAATCAATCCCATAAAATTAACGATCCTATAATCAATATATTCGATTTTCTTTTTCTTTTTTCAAATTTCAAACTCACACCGTATCTCTAGGTCTATCTCTCATTCTCTAATACGTTTCTATCTCTCATTCTCTAATGGAAACTCCTTTAATGGTACATAATTTATACCACCACTGTTTCATATAAAGAGGTTAGCAGTAAAGAAGTATCCGTTGAAAGTTGCAAAGTCTGGATCAATCACATACCGATTTATACATCCAGTTACGACTCTAACGTAACTGCATCTACATGGATTTGAATCCACATTCTAGGTTTGCTAACACCAAACATTTAATTTGTTGTTATTCTTTAATATTAATTTAAATTTGAGTTGGCATCATATAACGATATATTTCTCTGCCAAGGATTAGACTTGCCCTCCACACGCTGAAAAGGAACCACTCCAAACCTTTACTATATCCAAATCGATTGGTGGCAAAAGCTTTATCATACATGTACTTATTTTACCAATCAATTTTGGTTTCTTTTTCTCATAATTCACATTCGATTTTGATTTTTTTAGAATCATTCTTATCTCTAGAACCAATTTAAAATCTCATAAATGTTAATGTTCTAGAAATTGGTTTGTTATAGATATTTGGATGTTATTTTAGAAAAAAAGTCACTCACATGGGCATAAATTGTTGCCTAATCTTCCAATTTAATGCATGTTGCAAATTTAACTTCAACTTATTATTAGCATTTTAAGTATGTTTCATTTGAATTTCATTTTTTGGCTTAACTACGGTTTTGTGGTTGACATGTCTTCATTATCCCCAAACACCTAATGTTTTACCATGTGTGTTGGTGTGTTTTGGGAGTGAGAGTTGAAATTAATTAATCACATGATTTGAACTTACATACAGTTTCATTATCTTCGAATGTTTCATACTAAACCATAAACCTCATATCATCTTTTCTCATGTCTGCTTAATCTTAATCAATTTTTTCAGTCAACCGAGAAGAACTTTGATGAACTAAAATATGAAATTGGACCATCAGACACAAGAGCTTTTAAATTTTCCATATTTGAAGAACAGGCGAATTTGAGAAAACATCTCTTATCTTTTCCATGGAGAATTTTTATGAATCAATTGATTTATACAACAATATGAATGTAGTTTTATGAAGAAGTGCATATTATAATTGTATTACTTTAATAAATTTATAACATTGTAAATGTAGAATGCCTTGGTCAAAGGTTAAATCATGGATAGAGACGCAATAGCTTTTATGCCTGCAACTTTTATGAATATGCAAATCAAGAAGGAGCAACAGTAAAACAAATCACCGTTTCTTTTTCTAATTGAATAAAACATTACCATTTTTCGTAGGATAAATTACTATTTTAGTGTTTATCCGATATCTTTCTCTTTTATAAATTTATATTTCCATTTTCTTATCTTTTCATACTTAAATTACTCCCCAGGTATTCTCCTCTAGGAAGTTTAATTTATATAGATTGGTGGATAATGTTACAATGACTCCCTATAATCGAGCTATATTACTTGAAATTTCCATGCGATGATGCTTCATCGGACATCCTGAAAAAGACTAAAAAGTTATGCTTGCCGGGGTTGTAGCTAGCAACCGTAGGTGGGAGTGTCAATCACGTATAGATTTATACATACCATTAATGCTCACTTAAGATTAACGATTGTAGGTCCGGGGTAGCCGAATATCAATCAACTATGGATGTATAATATGTCTCATTTAACAATTACTTTGATAAACCTTTTAAGTATGATTATTTATCTTTGTTATTCTTTCTTTAGCTTTTCCTTCCATATACTTTTCCTTAGATAATTATTCATATATATACTTAACTCTCTCTCTCTCTCTCTCATATATATATATATATATATATATATATATATATATATATATATATATATATATATGTTTATCTTTGCTTTGATATATTTGATAGGATATTAGGGCATTGAACAGTTAAGTACACTGCTTACCCTTAAGTTTCATTTTGATTTAGTTTATTCCATAATCCTTCTAATACACACACACTCACACACACACACACACACATATATATATATATATGTATACTATATCATATCTATAAAATAATTATTAGGTTCTTGATATTCTATAGGATATTAGGGCAGATTAAAAACTAAGTACAATGCTTATCCTAAACTTTAGCCAACATAACATCAATAAACTAGGTTGTTCTAGGAAATAGAAAAACATAACAACTAGGTAAAATCCTTTGGTATAATCTTAGGGATAATAATGACTAGGCATAATATCATCCTTAAAGCTTAGGCAGGGTAACTCCCGTGCATAATCTTATCCTAACAAGTAATAATTTTTTTGGTAAAATCATTGAAATAGTTTTTTAGCATATATCCCCCAATAAAACATTTGGAAATGGTAAAATTGGGGTCGTGAAACTTACCTTAGCGACATGATTTGAATGACTCAGGTTATCATATCGGGAACTTCCAGACATCTTAGGAGGAAGAGAGGAATCTGGATCGATTCAGCAAGAAAGAGAGAGTTTGAGGTATGCAATTGGACGAGGTGAATACTTCTATTTATTGTGTTGATGCACGTGACACAATATCTATGCACTTCATGCAAGAGCCTCATGGCCCCATCCAAAACGTGCCACATGTCAACTTCCTAATGGTCCACTTCTCTTGCATCTCGACGAATTTGGGTGCCAGATGTCCACATCGTGCTTGGCATGCATTACACGTGCACGATTAATATTTTTCGAAAATTCATATCTCTTATTTCTGGCCTTCTTTATATATTATTGTAGCTATTGACGAGTACTACAACATTCCTTTAGGTTGTTTTGACTAAATCCCACTTCTATTTTTAGTCCGTATTTTATGTTTTTCCAAAAATCATATCTTATTCGTACGTACTCTGTTTTTGGCCTTCTTTGCCTCTATTTTCTCATCTTGAGGAGTACTACGAATTTTGTTTTAATGACTTTAGTCTAAACCCAACCAATCTCTTAGTACTATTTTGACGTTGTAAAATTTATTTATGTGGTTGATTTTACTTCCTACAAAAATCATAACTCCTTCAATGGAGGTTAAATTTCTATGAAGTCTATATCTTTGTAATCGCCTCACAACGTACTTTCCTAATATTTTACCCTTTATGCTACTTAATGCAACTTTTTGTGCACTTAATTATGTGATTTACATATATTTTGAACGATTTTCTCTTATATACCGAACCTCTAAGTCTTGTGCTTAGATACTTATCATTTTCCGAGTCCTTTTAAAATCGGTGACCGGTGACATGTTCCGAGTTATATTACTTCCTTTTAGTCACTACATATTCTTGCAAACGTTATTACTTATCCTTTCATGAAACACTCAGGGGATAGAAGTACTCATTGAATGGTGTTATGGATTCATTAATCTGATCATAGACTAAACTCTCGAGAGAAGGAGTTGTCTTTTGATCTTAATAATAGTAGCATGCGCTCATTATCCTGGATCAAGATCTACTCTTTATGTTTCAGTCTCTTATATATATATATATATATATATATATATATATATATATATATATATATATATATATATATATATATATGGTATTTGTGCTTTCTTAATCCTTTTCTTGTTTCGGAATCGAATTATCTATCATATATGTTTTTGAATAGGCCTTCCTTTTGATCTTGGATTTTGGTGTTTCCATTGGGTATACCAACTTTAACCACCCTTTGTGCATGGATAATTGGATTTGTTCTACTTGACAACTCATTCATGACAACAAAATTTAAGAGAATTTGAAGCTTGGAGTTTTTATTGTTAGACATCTTAGTTCCAAAAGGTCCTCAACATCCAATGCAACACCGTGATGGATCTTTCCATATTTTTAATATTAAGATCATAATCACCTCATTATATACACACGTTAGCTAGTTGGTTATGTCACCGTAGTCAACTTCTAATATGATGGAACTCCATGTTGCTTCAATTTTATCCAAGTACAAAGTATACTTGAGATTTTCTCTTCTTACAACTAAAGAAACATAAGTTGGAGGAATCTCAAGAGGCACTTTGTCAAATGCATGATCTTTCTTTTTATTCAAAAAATAGTATAATTACAGTTTCAAAAATGACATGATTAGCAACGAAATCAATTTTAGATTTGAATAAACTAAAAGCATTTTACCCACCAAGGATGATTTTGCAAATCTAAGAAAGATTAAAACAACTATAGAAAGGAAAGAGTTTATAAATTTTGATGAATTTGATTCCTTTTGGAAATTAGGAAGTTTATGAAGAATATAGGGTACAACTCATCTTATCTAAAGATACCAACAATGCTTCAACTTGATAAGATGATAGTCTTGATTCTTGTAACAAAAAGAATACTCTTAAGCTTGAAGTCGTAACCCTAGTCATGAAGTAAAGAGAGCAAGTATGTATACAAATTTCTTCAAGCTTCTTAATCAATTAAGAACATTAAAGAAAGGGAAGAGGTGTATATGTTTTGGGGACAACAAAATAACTAACCAAAAACTAGCTCATAACCTCTCTTTATATACTTTTAGAAAGTCTTCTAACTAGTCTTAATGCCATACCCATTTATGAAATATGTAACCAAGCATGTGACATATAATCTTGGAAGGATATGCAACCAAAACATCAAGTCCATACACCTCAAAGGGTCCCTCGGTTCTGATAAGAAGGATGGGAGAGTGTGAAACATACTTCCTATTTTATATACCAATCATCTTATATTTTATAAAGAAAACTAAACCTAGTTAGTTTATATAAAAACTTATGACATATATAAACCATTCCATATGGTTAATTTGTTACTTATAATAGAAAAATTATTATTTTTAGAAAATAATTATTTTCCAATTGATTACATGAAATATAAATACTGATCAACAATCAAATCCTTATAAATAATAATATATATGTATTAATATACGTATTTATCAAGAATCAAATTCTTATAACTAATATATTATCAACAAATTGTTGTTAGTGTAACCCTTTTAAGATCATATATTATCTAGCAATATCATTCTATACTGTCTCTTGGGCATAAATATCTTTCAATCTCCCACTTGTACAAGACATATCATAGATTAATATACAAAGTGGTAAACATATAGAAACATTTCACCGCCCCTAGAAGTATATGACTTTGTGTCGTTCTATCAACATCCAATTTCGAGAATCTCAAAGCTACAATTGATTTATAAGGTAAGTTTATCGGTTATTCCTTTTTTTTACATACATCTTGTTGCATATAAGGCTTAGATCGCAATGAATCCCATTTGGTGTTCAACTTTGGGTAATGTACATTAAATGTCTAGCTCTCGCCACATAAGATGAAAAAAACCCATCTTGACTAAATAATCCTCTTGAGTAGTTCACACCACACCAGAGAATGGATTTTATAACTGTCCGGTTAAGGATCAACGTTTGACCATATAAAAGCATAACATTCCCTACACTTAAGTGTCACTATGTATCTTAGGTATCATGGATACAAAGATAGTACCTTTTTATCAAGCATCACTCACGAAAGCGATCCATGAGGTGATCTTGATGTTGGCATGTCCAATACCAGTTCTCTGACAAGTACCTATTAATCTTGGTTACAACTGCTTGCCTACTTTCATATAATGAGATTCAACCAATCCAATTCATAGTAGTCTTACTTCAAAATTTCTCCCAAAATTATAATCGACTTTAAACTTGTAGATTAAACATGTTAATATATAATGCAGCGAGTATTAATGTGAAGATTATATCCCAATATGTCAAACAGTATAATAGTTGTTGTCACAATGTTCCAATATCTAAATTCTAAATCCAAATCAAAATCCTATTTATAGAATAACAAAGTCTTATAGCTAATGTGTGACCATTCATATTTAGCTTAGAGGAAAGACTATTAATGAGTCTGGATAAATTTGATTTCTATGAATTACACGAATACTATCATCTCCATATTTAACTTTATTCTAACTATGGTTAAAATCTCAGAGAATATGATTCGTGTTCTGATGTGATTTAGCGTCTCTTAGCTTTATTAAGTGAACTCTCGAAGTCATAAAAGATTTCTAGATGATCCCTAAATGGCAGGACTCAACCTAGTTTTTCAATGAACGTGTTCATCAAATCATATTTGATTTCAACTTCTAAATAGTTTATTCTTATTTTGTAGTAAATGGTGCCATTATGTTTTGTTTGGACCTCATTCCAAAAAAACTTACTCTTCATTCCATAATGAAGTTATAATCCAATTATAATTCACACACACACACACACACACACACATATATATATATATATATATATATATATATATATATATATATATATATATATTCTCTTAGTTCTTCTTAAGTACTCTTAGAATGTTCTTATAGTCGTTAGTGACTTACCCATGTATCCAATTTGTATCTTATGATACGTTCTTTGCATGATTATATACATGGTCTTATGCATAATACGAAATAAATGATAAACTAATTTACCAAGCAAAGAGAATATAAATCATTTTGTCTAGCACAAGCCTATATGATAAGGTCCTTTTGAGGCAGGCTTAATATGGTGACATGTGGCAATTCCAAGAGTCCTCCAAATGAATCTTATAGCCTGATCTCTTTGAACATATTGCCAACATATTTATAAAGAACTAAAACATTAACATTCATCTTTATCTATCTCTATAGGTTCATTCCAAGAATTTATATTGTCTTTCCTAAGTCTTTCATCTTAGAAATAGTTTCCGAGTCAAGAAGAAATGAGCCTTGCATACTTAGAATGAAGTTTCTCATGATTAAGTAGATCCGATTCATACAATATTAGGAATATCACTATTTCTTAGTAATCACAAATGTTATCTTCATTTTGATATAAAAACATACATTGTATTTTCATATTAAAATGATGATTCCAAACTTGAGATGTTTTCTTTATATATCAAAAAATGTATGTTAAGGCTTATAAATTTTGTTATGATATCTTGGATTAAGAAAACCTCTTGGCTAAGCTATATAGACATCTTCAAGTAGGTGTCTATTAAGAAAAACAATTTTTCTTGAAAAACATTTTCCATATCTCATAATCAAAATATTTTTTACGGTAAATAATATCCTTGTTGATCTAATCATAGCTACTTAAGAAAAAGTTTGATCATAGTCATTGGCATGAGTTTGATCAAAGCATTTAACAACAAGACTTGGTAAATGTGTAAAGATCTCCTTGTTTGTATTCTTTGTAAGAGAATAGTTTACTCCTTCTAGCCTTGCTATAAGGAGAAATATCAATTAAGTCCATACTTTATTATTATGCATGGATTACATCTCATTGTTGATAGATTTACCAGAAACTATCAAGAAAACTCATCAATGAGAGATTTGTTGGGGTACAAAGTTTTCCATGAATGACTTTGTAATGTTTGACTTTTGTAAAACTCACTTGCATGTGGAGTATTAGCCTTGTGACACATGAGAGATAGAGAGTGAGAGAGAGACATGTAAACATCTTTATATAAGGTGGGTTCATACCACTTGTAGAGGTGTGCTTGAGAGATGTAAAAGTGAGTGTATAAGTGTGTGTTATTTATGTAGTCTAGATCTAGATCCTTTTTGTAACACCATATACAATCAATACATCTCTTGATCACCCAAATCACCATGTTTAATTGTGCAAACTTTAATTCCGCATGCCAAACCATGTTCTTATGTCACTACAATTGGTATGAGAGCGGGTCTTCAAGATCAAGGTGATTTTTGAAGAACGATTCTCGGTTTGGCAATTTTTGTCGCAATTTGAACAATTTTAGTGAGTCTCTCTCTATGATCTCTCTTAGTTTCTTTGAATTCGTGCGTTGCATTTTTGATTTGTGATCATTTGACTTGTTGGATCAAATTTTCTTTGAAAAACCCATTTGTTATGATCCAATAATTTTTTGTTGATCAAGTCTCGATCCAATATAAAATCCATTTGTTGATTTGATTCTAAATTTTCAATTGTTTGTTTGAATCAAGATTTAAAACCAAAATTAATTGTGATCCATTTATTTTTGATTCAACCCAAATTTCAATATATTACTGTTCATCACGAGGCCAAACAAAAATTTTGAGTACTGTTCATCAAATTCCAAGACGAAACTTCTTGAATCTGTTACTGTAAACCAATCGATGTGATATCAATATGATTGAAGCCCAAAAATCATTAAAAGTTTCATTTGAGTAAATCTATTCGTCATCTGCTCTCACAAACGTACAGATGTTCATAAATCGATCCGATTCTAATGATCATACATTTCGTTTGTGTTTCTTCATTCCTAATATTCAAATTCTGCTTGTGATTCAAAACTTGTGTATCGATTTAATTAGTTTTGTTCTATTACACTTTTTGATCTGAAATTGTATGTGAGAACCATCAATTTCATGTGTGATGAATTGATGAATTGGTAGATGAAATCGATAGATACAAGTTGTTTTGAGGCTGTGTGTGTCGAAATCAAGTTCAATTTGAGAGTTAATTTTGAAAATTGGTTGATTCTATGTTCTTGATGTTGAACAAAGTAGATGAATGTTGTTTGATACTTGGGTTTTGGATTTGGAATTGAAAATCGAATCGTTACAGCTGAGATCGATGTCTAGGAGTCTAAGTCGATTTTGGATGTTATGGTTTGAATGATTAAAGCGAAGTTTGGGAAATTGGATGCTTGATCTAAGTGAATGTGCAAAGGGTCAAGGTTTGGATGCTTTGAGAACGAACAGTAGAGTATCTGATTTTGAAGATTGTTGATGTGTTTGGGGTGAATGAAATGCGAATGTCGAAAATTTTGTGGTTGATGGTCAAACAAGATTCGCAATTGGATAATTGGGTTTAGAGGTCAAAATCGTGTTCGTATCCATGGTGTGTGTATTTGATGTGTGTTGATAACTTGAATTCGCATATGAGATCGGAATACTTTGTTCGCATACAAAGTCGTGATTTGGGTCTCAATTGAGTTCGCATATGAAGATGATTGGGTTTGGATTTTCGCATATGAGTGAATGAAATCAATGCGAAAAATTTTGTAGCAAAGGCAGTGAATATCAAAATCGGGTTTGCATAAGGTACTTTGGTCTATTCGCATGTAAGGTCAAGAATGTTCGCACATAAGGTCACGATTTGTTCTTTGGGGTTAATTGAGTTAGAGATGCGAAGGCTTTGTATTGTAAATTGGATGATTGGGTTTGAAGGTCAAATTGTTTCGTTCGCATCCATGTTTTACATCCATGTTTCAGTATGCGAAGAATTGTATATTAACGTGCGAAGAATTTGACTAGAACGTGCGAAGCGTGTCACTGTGAATTTGTTCATTGAAGAAGAAAACAAATATTTTCGAATTGGGTCCCTGATCTTTTCACGAAATGACATAAATGGTCCAAATTCGAATTGGTATAATAAGTTTGTGAAGAATGCAGAATTTTCCAAATGAGTCGATGCAGTTTCAGATTTTTGGCAACAATTACCCAACTTCGCAAAGCTGAGAAATTGCAGAATTTTCATTTCTGGTCCCTATAGTTTGTGCGAATTTATACAATCTACCCAGTTTCGCAAATGGGGTTGTGTTTCGAATATTTAGCTGTTTTGGGCGCACCGGGTCACTGCAGAATTTTGAAATTGACAATTTCTACCCATTTTTGATAAATTTTGTCAAAGGTGATCCATGAACGAAGCTAAAAATTGAATATTTTTTGGGTTTTCCAGATTGAAGCACAAAGTTTATGCCACATGTTAAGGGGGAGTTTTGACACGAAAAATTCCGAATAGAGCACGTTCTTTTTCCTTTGGAGTTTTTTAATCAAATTTCGATTATAAAAAGGGGGATAAGTTTTATATGGAAATTCGAACTTGAATTTTTCATATTACGCGGATTTGAAGAGCGAAGTGATCTTGAAGTTTTGAAGCTTACGAGATGATACAATTGGAAGTTCGGAAGTGATGTATTCGAAATGGGTTTTGTTTTATTGAAAATTTTTGGGGTGTGTTTTATGCGCAACTTTAGGGTGATTTTTTGGAGTTAATCATTCGTTGCTGCTAGGTTTGTATGGTCTCACATCCTAGAGGCCAAATTGAAGAATCATGGAAGAATTGAAGATTGAAGTTCGTTTCAACATGTGTCACCTTTGAGGCTCGAACCGCATAGTTGCTCGAATTTGGAAGAATTGAAGTGGGTCATTCATTCCTAACTTTGAGGGGGAGAATGTTGGGGTACAAAGTTTTCCATGAATGACTTTGTAATGTTTGACTTTTGTAAAACCCACTTGCATGTGGAGTATTAGCCTTTTGACACATGAGAGATAGAGAGTGAGAGAGAGACATGTAAACACCTCTATATAAGGTGGGTTCATACCACTTGTAGAGGTATGCTTGAGAGATGTAAAAGTGAGTGTATAAGTGCATGTTATTTATGTAGTCTAGATCTAGATCCTTTTTGTAACACCATATACAATCAATACATCTCTTGATCACCTAAATCACCATGTTCAATTGTGCAAAATTTTGACCCACTTTCGCAATGGGGTCATAAAATGACAAAAATGCAGAATTTCTCATTTCAACCCTGCAAGTTTCAGAAAGTGACAATTTCTACCTGGATTTTGAAAAATCTTGCAACTTTCACCCAAAAAGTCAAAATTTTTCATAAATTGGAAATTTTTTGTGGCTTTTTCATGATAGTTTTTCCATGCAAGACTTTTGGTGATTCATTTTTGGTACACATCAAGGGGGAGTATCGTGAAAACTATTCCTCGGGCGCTTCTCACCCTGAATGGGTTTTATAATCATTTTTTTATTATAAAAATGGGGAGAATGATGGGTATTCGAAGCTTCTCGGGTTTGTCGAATATTCATTTGTGGATTTGAAGACCGGTGTTACTTCTAGGGGAAGTTTGGTCTTGATCGCGCTAGCTCGTTGGAGACTAAAGTCGGGACATCCAATCCTAACTTTGAGGGGGAGAATGTTAGGGTGCAAAGTCACTCTTGGATGTAGTGTTTTAGGCTTACCCTCTTGTATGTGTAAATGGGTTGAGTCTTTCCTATAAATAGGAAGTGAGTGACTCCCATTATGTAAGTGAATCCATTTGGAGTGTTAGACTAGAGAGAGAAACTTTGTACAGACTCATTTGTATATCCTTTCTAGATCTAATATGAGCTTACACAAATTTATTTACTCCTTGTGTTTTTGATTTTACATGATGATTCACTAGATCTTTCATATTTCGCACATGCCATCATAATCAACACCACTACAATATTCCACATTTCTCACGTTATAGATGATTTGTACCATATATAGGAACAATTTGTGTTTATGAATAGTTGTTATTCATGTTCAAAAATTCCTTGTCGAAACGAGTTCCAATTGTTGCTGCATTAGGCTATGGTTATTGAGTTGCTTCAAGTTCCATGTGTCTCCTACTTGCTTTTTTTAACTCAAATTTCAGAGGAAGAAAAGAACTTATTCTTGGCAGGTTTGTATAAATAATCTAAGAAACCATTTAGAGTATTCCTCAAATATGTAATTAGTAGATTTTGGATTTAGAACATTTAGTCTAACGTAGACTTCAAAACCACAAAACGTTAAGTAAGATAATGATGGAACATTTCCATACGAAATATTGAAAAGTATTTTTCTACTTCTAAGTTGGTAATTTTTATTCGAAGTACAAGTGATAACTGTTAAGGCATAATTTAAATAGAATAAAGGAAGATAATTTACACCAATTAGATAGTAAACCATATCTAGTAAGGTTTAAGTCATCCTTTATTATCCCTAAGGCCTTTTATGGTTCTATTTGTTTGTATCTCAACTTTATATTTGAAAACATTAAGAAAAGTTTCACAATTATGATTTAAAATGTAAAATACAATTACAATGACTATAGTTTTTAATAAGGTTGATTTGGTATCTAGCACTAAATTTAGACATCATTAGAAAGGAAGTCATACATCATAATGTATAGTTCCTTAATAATTATTTTTCTCTACAGTTTAGTGAAAATATCATTAAAAATCTTTTATATATAAATAAGATTCACATATTTCAAATTAAACTATATTATTTGCCTTCAAAAATCCATTTCATGAAGTTCGAATATATGTATATCATTTATATAATAAATATAACAATGTCTTAGAAAACTTTGATTCAAAAGTATATGCCCTTAGAAATCTTTATTTAGAAAACATTGATATTTACTTTATATTTCAAATAAGAAACTTGGTTCTCTAACACAAAATTTAATCATTACAGAATATGAAGGTGATCACTATGAAATATGAGTAAGTAAATAAACAATCATTTAATAAATTAACTGAGGCACATATATTTATATAAGCTAAATTAAAACATACATCGTTCCAAATAAATATTGTTTTACAATACAAGTACATGGTGGTCTAAGCATACTTAATAAACTAAACTCCAAGAGTACAGTTCCAAATTTCTTGTGCTTAGCAAGTTACTCTTCTTAAAATATCTACAAGCAATTTGTAAATCTTTGGTTAACATTAAGTACTAAGTACTTGAGTGTTAAATGAAAAACATAACTTCTCTCTAGTAGATACCTAAAGTACTAGTCAATCTACACTTCCTTTACTGATAAGAGGGTCAGTTCCTCTTCTAGTGTCTTGTTTCTCCACAAAAGAAACATGATCTGTCCATGTAGACCTTCTTCAATTTCTTGGAATTCAATGTATCCATTCCATAAACTATGGGCCTCTTATATCACATAGGATGAGTCTTTTCAGTATTGCATTATTCTATTGTTTCAACCGGATCAAAACAAATATCACGGTATCGTTGGAATATTTTCTTAACATGTCAGAACATTTTATATACATCTAAATTATCCAAAACTTTCTAGTGGTCAGGAATAACTGTTCCTAGTTATGATGTCAGAAACATGTTCAACATCACAACGTTGGTACCAGGTATCATGTTCAGGTTTCCTTCTCAAAGTATGTGGTTTAGGAATAGGGTCTTTATGAATTTTATTATTTTAGCAAGTGAAGGATGAGGAATAGTAATGAGATTGAATTTTGTTTTTTTCTAAAAATTAAAAAAAATTCATTTAGTGTTTACAATATTTAAAATTCAATAATAAATACCCTTAAGTTTCTAAAAACATTAATTATTAAATTCTAGGATTCAAGTTGAAAATAAAAAAACATGGCTAGGCGACCTTTATCTCATCCATTCGAATCCAACTAGGTAGATATAGAGTATCAAGTATATTCTATTATATAATTCCTAGTTTTATAGAATCGCTAATAACTTATGTTAATATACATGTTTGATCCCATCTATGACTCATATCTATACTTATGTTAATATACATGTTTGATCCCATCTATCAAATCATCCAGTTTGAAAGACATGTAGAATCGGTACATAACTAGCGGTTAAGTATCCTTTATCTCATGAGAAAGGCCGAAACTACCCCCACCATCAAAAGATGAATATGAAAGATCTTGTATGCCCAAGAGTCATTATAAAATGATATTGCTAATAACATATGATCGCATAGGGTCACACCTTATAAAAAGTTACCATCAATTGAATATTTATTAATATCATTTAACTATTAATAAATATAATAACACTTGTAGTTAATTGGAAAATTATTATTTCATGGAAATAATATTTTCCTAATTGAGAATTTATTATTTATGAAAGTAATATTTATTGGAGAAATAACAACTTATAAAATATATCATAAAGTATGATTATATATATATATATATATATATATATATATATATATATATAATGTAGTTTTAGATATAAAGGATATATGTATAAACTGCTAGTTATTTGATTAAGTGAAAAAAGACAAAAGTTCCTCCTTTTTCTACATGAAAAATGTGAGCATGTATAGCTTTGTGAGAGTTGGTCTTCCATCTTACATCCCATGCTTGTAAGACTAGACAACACCTTTCACTTTATCATTTGTTTAATGCATTCACCATACATGTAAGAAAGGTGTCTTACTTTTACTTTACGGTGTTACTTTTTCCTTACATATGATGGGAGATAAAGGAAGACAAAAGGGGAATGAATGGTAGAGTCTTGTGCATGTTTTTCTCTTCTTTTTGGAGCTCAAAACCGAGGCAACATGCTCTCTAGAGGGCTGTCAAATTTGAAGATCAAACTCCGTATTCTCTTCTTTTCTTTTGCAATTTGGTCCTACAAGTGAAGGGTCAAATGTTGTTTCTCTTTAAACATATTTTGGAAAATGACTTAAAGCTTAAAAACAAAATTTTACAAGTGATTGACTAACATCTTATGGTGGTTTCATCGTGCTTGGTGGATACTTCTAGACAGCTTCTTCTTTGGAGCTTAAATTCCTCTTCATCAACTTCCTAATTGCCAAAAGGAACCAAGGTCATCAAAGGTTTTAATACTTTCCTTCTATGGTTGTTTTAATCTTTTTATGTCTTGCATAATGATCTTTTGGTGGGAATAAAAGTAGTTTTATTTTGTTCAAATCTTAAATCTTCTGTTGCATTGTTTATGTTTTTGAAACAATTTTTTTTTGAATAAAAACCCAACAATTAGTGTAACAGCCAGTTTTGTAAGACTAGTTAGAGTTTTTGTTAAGTTGATGAAATCTTTGTTTTTGGTAAACATGGATGGTTTTCTCTTTGCATGAAAAATCCATACATATTTTTACAACAACTTTAAAATGTTTATAATTGTTATTTTTGACTAAAAGTTTACATGTATCTGTTTAGTCATAAAAGTTGTATTAGAAAAACAAAGAGTTGTTTTATATAATTTTGAGTATAAATGTGTATGACGTGCATAAACTAGCCATGGACCTTTATGTTGTTGCATTTGTTGATTTATTTAAAATTGTTGTAATTATTTATTTATTAATATGGTATGTTCTAATTAAATAGATAGTTTTCATTTGTTAATTTTTTGTAAGTAATAAATTAGTTTTAAGAAATAGTTTATTTTTATAAAAATGTAACGAGAATGAAGATGTTGGTCATTTTGAAGATCTAAAGTTTATAAACTTGATTTTATTAAACTTTGTCAAACTTTATAAAATAATTTTTATAAACTTCCTTGTCGCACCCCCAAACCGGAACGGCGGAAGCGTTCGGGGGTGGAGGACGTCATGTACAATATCACAACAATTGAATAATAGCAATCAAAGCAAACATAACCATTACATTGATAAAAGATAGTATATACATCTGTTCAATATATAGTTTTTATGACATCAAAATGTATAACAAAAGTATAAAAGACGCAAATCTAAAAGCTCCATATTTTCAAAATCCTACGGGTGTACCTGTCTACTGGTTCTCTGGGAATACAAGTGATTTTGAAAGTGTGTCAGCATTTAATTTGGTGAGTTCATAAGTATGTTTTGTAATGAAATCTAGTCTTTGAATCTGTGAAAATGTTTGTATTTTTCTCAAGAAAATCCAATATTTTCTTTAGTAGTGAAAAGTAATCTTAGACTTTAAGACCAAATGTATGTTTGTTACTGTATTCTGAAATTATATATAAACATTGTTGTATGTATGGATGTGTACCACCGGCTGTATTGTATTGTACTGTTTTTTATGAAAACTCTTGTATGAAATCCATGGATAACACCAGTAGTTATGTATAGTAATGTACTATATGAAAACCCTAGCTACCAGCAGTAATGTAAAGTATTGTTCTGTATGAAAACCCTGAATATCACTAGTAATGTATAGTAGTTTTATTACTTAAAATAAAACCATATGTTTGTATTCCCTGGAATCCTCCAGCTGTATTGTATAGTAGTTCTATTAATTAAAATAAAACTATTTGAAGAAATGAAATCTCGTAAACAAATTGTTAGTTTATACTGTTGTGAGTTTCATATAACGATGCTTGATATGACCTAGTGACCTCTACGATGTTCTTCAAGCGTCGGATGTTATGACATTTGTCACCCCATGAATGCCTGTCTAATTGTAGCTAGCAGTTCAGGTGTGGGATTGTCAGTCCCGTATAGATCTATACACAAATCTCACGCTCTTCCTCCAGGAGACTCTGGTTATACTGTATAGGATTTAGTTTCGTACCCTGGAGGATACAATTGAAGTAGTGCCTCACAACCTTGTAATAACTAGTTTACGTGTAGTGTTGTAGTGTTCTCTTGTACTTTATAACTGTATGTATAACCTTGTAGTAACGAACTTTGTAATGTAAACTAATTATACTTAAATAATTATTTAGTAATGGATCCCTTATACCCGGGAAAAGTAGTATTGTGTCCCATAAACTAAATCTATCATAGTTTGTATGTTCCTTTCTATATAAAGCTCTTGAATTAGTGAAATCATGTAATGTATCCCAAACTTTACCTATTATAGTTTTCATGTTTGTTCTCGTTTCATGTATTAAATTCTGTAAAAGCTCTGTAATGTTCCCGAACTATATTGACCATAATTTGATTGTATATTAGGTATTGTACTGAAAACTTTGCAATTATAGTTGTATATTGTAAACTACCCTTACGCCCAACATGTTACAAAAGGGATAAAATATCTAAATATTTTTATAACATGTAGTGATTTCCCGGTTTGTGTCAATTGCAAAAGTTTTATATTCGTTTAAAATCATTTGTATAACAACACAAAAGTACTTTTGTTTTACTTGTATTCCCCCCCTAAAAACATTAAAAACAGTAAAAATGTAGGGGTATGAACTCACAGATAGTGTGTGCTTGCAGCTGGATAGCGGACTGAAAAGATGACCCTTGAGTTGGCGTACACGAAACTAACAGTATCCTAATAGTATTTAAACACATAATTGTATTTAAATTAGTGAAATCAATAATTTACGTGTTAGAAAAAAACTTGTTTTTGTGTTAGGAATAGTTACCGAGAGTGTTTTAAGTGAAAGGGAGGGTTTTCGGTCAAGCCAAATCCGAGAACCAAGTTTTCGGTATGGATCAGTTTTCAGTCGGAAACTAGTTTTTGGTCGAAATCAGGTGTTCAATTATGCTAATGTTTTCGGCCCTAGAAGACATGAAGGTTGTTCTTGGTGTTCTTGGTGTTTTTGAGAAAAAATATGAAGATTTGAAGGTTTCCACTTGAATGTATGAGTGTTCTTGGGTGATCCTTGGGAGCTAAAAGAGAGAGTTTTTGGGTGGAAAGGATGAGAAATGAACAAGTTCAAGGATGAAAACCTTTATAGCGGTTGGTTTTTCGGCCGGAAGATGGGTTCTCGGCCGAAATCCGTTTTCGGTCCGAGGGTTTTCGGCTGAAAACATGGTGCTTAACGAGTTGAGCTGTTTTTCGAGCGCTTTTGGTTCCGAAAACTTATATAAGCTTTATTTATAAAATTTAAATCATTTTCTAACCCTCACGAACTTAACAGAATAAACAAAATTCGAAATTTTTTTAGCGGATTTGACTTTTATCGACTGGAAAAATATTTGGTTGTCACATCATCCCCCCGTTAGAGGGAATTTCGTCCCGAAATTGTTTCTGTAGATTATAATCATGGACTAGGAAAAGATGAGGGTACTTTTGTTGCATCTGGTCTTCTCACTCCTAAGTGCATTCAGGTCCCCGCTTGGCATTCCAATGAACCTTCACTATCGGTATGCGACTTTGTTTCTTTCGTTTGACTTCCCTGTCCATGATTTTGACTGGTTCTTCCACGAAGTTAAGACTCTCGTTTATCTCGATTTCATCAAGGGGAATCACAAGAGTCTCGTCGGATAGACACTTCTTATTATTTGACATGTGGAAGACAGGATGAATGTTGCTAAGCTCTTGGGGTAACCGGAGTTTGTAAGCTACGTGACCGATCCTAGCGAGTATCTCGAATGGCCCTGTGTATCTTGGATTCAGATTTCCACACTTTCTGAAGCGTATCATGCCCTTCCAGGGTGAGACCTTCAACAGAATGCAGTCACCCAGCTGGAATTCCAAGGGGGGTCGTCTCTTGTCTGCGTAGCTCTTTTGTCTATCCCTCGAGGCTTTTAGTCATTCTCGGATTTGTACGATATTTTATGTTGTTTCTCGAATGATTTCCGGGCCAGTGAGAGTGCTACCAGGGACTTGACCTCTAGCTAGCTACGTGTCACCCACCTCAGCCCAACACAGAGTGGATCTGCACTTACAACCATAGAGGGTTTCGAATGGAGCAGCCTTAATGCTAGTGTGATAGCTGTTGTTGTATGAGAGCTCGAACAGTGGCAAATGGGTATCCCATGACTTGCTAAAGTCAATAACACATGCTCTCAACATGTCTTATAGCGTTTGAATGGTTCTCTCACTCTGCCCTTTGGTTTGTGGATGATAAGTTGTAGTCATGTCCAACTTAGTTCCAAGAGCCTTCTGAAGTGACTGCCAGAATCTCGAGTTGAATCTCCTATTTCTATCCGAGATAATGGATGTAGGCACACCGTGTAGTCGTCCTATCTCTTGGATGTAGGTTCTAGTCAGTTTCTCCATTTTGTATGTTTCTTTGATTGGCAGGAAGTGGGCAGACTTGGTCAACCTGTCAACGATCACCCAAATAGTGTCATGACCACTCGGGGTTTTGGGAAATTTGGTGATGAATTCCATTGTAATTCATTCCCACTTCCACTCAGGTATTTCTGGTTGTTGGAGTAAACCTGAGGGCTTCTGATATTCTACCTTCACCTTGGCGCAAGTTAGGCACTTGCCCACGTAGGTAGCAATTTCAACTTTCATGTTTGGCCACCAATAGAGTTTCTTGAGATCCAAATACATCTTATCTGAACCTGGGTGAATGGAATATCGAGTTTTGTAGGCTTCATTCATGACGACATCTCTGTATCCACCGAACCTTGGCGTCCGGATCCGGTTCATGAAATAACGAACCCCGTCACCCTTAATTTCGAAGTTCTTTTCCATTCCTCTTAAGGCTTCATCTGCCACATTCTCAGGCTTTAAGGCTTTTGACTAAGCCTCTTTGATTTGTGTGGATAGATGAGAATGAATGGTTATGGTTAGTGCCTTCACCCTACGATCTAAGCGTGCCTTTCGACTCAGGGCATCTACTACTACATTGGCTTTATCAGGATGATAGCGAATTTCACACTCGTAATAATTGAGTAGCTCTACCCATCGCCGTTGTCTCATATTAAGTTCTTTCTGATCAAATATGTGTTGAAGGCTTTTATGGTCAGTGAAAATAGTGCACTTAGTGCCATATAGGTAATGTATCAAGATCTTCAGAGCGAACACTACTGCATCTAACTCAAGATCATGAGTGGTGTAGTTGACTGCGTGCGCCTTCAGCTGTCTCGAGGCATGGGCGATAACCTTTCCTCGCTGCATAAGCACACATCCTAACCCCTGATTGGATGCATCGCAGTAAACAACGAAATCCTCTATCCCCTCTAGAAGTGACAAGATAGGTGTGCTGCATTGGGCTTGCTTCAAAGTTTGGAATGCAGTGTCTTGTTTTTCTCCCCAGCTAAAAGTTACACTCTTTTGAGTCAGGGCAGTAAGAGGTTTAACAATTCTAGAGAACTTTTGTATGAATCTACGATAGTAGCCAGCAAGTCCAAAAAATTGGCGGATTTCTGCTGGCGTTTTGGGAGCTGACGAGTTCTCGATTGCCTTTATTTTGGAGGGGTCCACGTGTATGCCTTCTTCGCTGACCATGTGACCAAGGAAATTGACCTTCCTAATCCAAAACTCGCACTTTGAAAACATAGCATAAAGTTTTTCCGCCGTTAAGGTTTCTAAGACTTGTCTCAGGTGCTGGCTATGATCTTCCTTACTTCGTGAGTAGACGAGTATATCATCTATGAAGGCTATAACAAATTTGTCTAAGAAGGGGCGGCATACCCTGTTCATTAAATCCATGAACACTGTGGGTGCGTTGGTTAGACCAAAGGGCATTACTATAAATTCTTAGTGACCATAACGAGTTCCATGAACTCGTAATTGGTGATAACCTGATCTTAGTTCGATCTTTGAATAGTACCTAGATCCTTGGAGTTGATCGAAGAGGCCATCTATTCTTGGAAGAGGATATCGGTTCTTAATGGTAAGCTTGTCCAACTCACGGTAGTCTATGCACATTCGGAAAGATCAATCCTTCGTCTTAATGGACAAGATCGGTGCTCCCAAGGGTGAAAAGCTTGGTCTAATGACTCCTTTACTTAACAGTTCGTTAAGTTAGGTAGATAATTCTTGCATCTCTGCTGGAGCTAGTCGATACGGGGTTTTGGCTATGGGGGTAGCTCCAGGAATTAGTCGATGCGGAACTCGACTTGACGTTCGGGAAGGAATCCTAGAAGAACTTAGGGGAAGATATAATGAAAGTTATGGACTTCGGGGATGCTCTCAAGGTCTTTAACTTCATTTTTTCGTTGACTATACGATCTAGGAATGTGTGACACTCCTTTTGCAGATATTATTGGACTTTGATGCACGGGATGATGCGAAGATTAATACTAGGTTTGTCGCCATAGATAAGGAGGGCTTCGCCATTTGGCAGATTGAGGCGAATGGCGTTTTCGTAACAAAGAATATCAGCACGATTGGGGCTCAACCAATCCATGCCGATGATGACATCAAAGCTTTTTATAGAGACTGGCAGAAGATCGATTCGAGAAAGAATAATTGTTTAGAGTGAGGGTACAACCTACGAATACGTCGTTAGTGTTTTCTTTCTTTCCGTTAGCCATTTCGACAGTAAATGTTTCAGTTGGAGGTTGGGATTTATGTTTGATTAGGTGTTTGAATTTATGACTGGCAAAACTCCTATCCGCACCACTATCAAAGAGAATGCATGCATAAGAGTAGTCGAGGATGAACGTACCCGTGACTACGGTGGGATCCGCAACTGCTTCCTCCCGACCCATTGTCAGTACTCTCCCTGTGTTGCCAACATTTCTTGCCTTCGGGAAATCCCTCTTATAGTTTCCGGTTTCACCACATCCATAGCAGGCTTGGCCTACTCGATCGTTTGGAAGATAAAAGGAAAATTAAGCATGACTATATAGCAATCGAGAAAGAGAAGTACCCATTGTAGTTCCCCGAGTTTAATAATTAGTTAAAAAATTGTTGTAACATTAGGATGTCATGGGTTTGCTATTTTTTTAGATTAATATGTTTGTTTACCGTTAATTTCCAATTATAAAGGCATAACAACATCTTAGAATATAAAAAGCTTCTTTTGATGTTATAATCATCAAACTAAATTAAAATATAAAAGCATAACAACAACATCTTACTAAATTAGTAAAAACATTAGAATACATAATAAATTAACAACTCTTCAATTTAAGGTTGTTTTAAATCAAAATCGGCGTGATAAGTATGTGAGCAACTCGCTGAAGCCCCATATGCTTGTTTTTAGATTAATATGTTTATTTACCATTAATTTCCTCATATGTTTTCCTCAATGTTTTGGTATGGTAAGCATTTAGTGAAAACATCGAGCAATCTTGGTAATTGTTAACTGTTAACGCTCTTATGACATGACCACAAGGTATGTCGTTAAGTTAGCAATACCTACATGTACATGTCATTTGTTGGAAATCAACAATGACATTTTGTTCCTCCTTTTTGACCTCACATTTCTTACTTGAGATCATGCGAACATACCAATTACTAAAAGAATTTTTATATTTTTATTTTCTTTTACAATATCACCGGCCCAAAGAGTGAGTGTTGTTGCTTCCGCTTAAAAATAGACAAAATTACACAGTTAAGATCAATAACATTTAACACAAACAATAATATTAAAACTTAGTACCTGAAAAGTTACGTCTTTGAAACCACCAATATTGCATTGTTGCATGAAAAAAGTCAATCAACATCAATATCGACACCTTACATGCATGTCTACATAATGCATTGATAGACTTCGCACTGTTAGACGACATAAGATTGTATCGGTTCCCTCTAAAATGTGCCCTAGACCAAGTTCATGCTTAATACTTTGTAAGTATTCTTGTACCGGTTCTTTTGTCTTTTCCATAAGGTCCATGGTAGCATCAAAACCATAAACTATATTGGCTCTACAAGCCTCCCAAAAAATTCGTTTACCTGTCTTACTCTTTCCGTATCTAGCTACTATGTTGAAATACAAATGGACACCACATATTCTGTGATGAGCGTGAGGGAAAATGTTGGCAACAAATGTCACTATAGATGGATCCCTATCAGATATAATTGTAAGCTCCTTCATATTGCCTATGCAATCATGTAGTTTTTGAAAAAACCATGTCCAAGAATTTGTACACTCATTTTTGCATATACCATATGCAATCGGTAATATTTGGTTTTGTCCGTCCTTAGTAACTAAAAGTAACATGGTACCTTTGAACTTGCCCTTTAGGTGGACTCCATCTACCACAAGGGTTAGCTTACAAAAATTGACAAAAACACGTACCTATAATACATTGTATATCTATTCAAATACACTGATTATAGTTAGGTACACCAAAATAATAATAATAATAATAATAATAATAATAATAATAATAATAATAATAATAATAATAATAATGATAAGAATAATAATAAAATATAATAATACTAACCGAGCAACCAAGTGTGACATACAAGAACTCAAACCGATCATCACCATCTGTTTGAATATGTGTCACCGTACCCAGATTATGTTTGACCAAATTGTGGAAATAAGCCGGAAGTTTGGTAAAAGAATCATCTTTCATACCCCTTAACAAAAACAATGCATATTGCTTCACATGCCAAGCCTGATGGTTGAGATATTGATTTTCAATTGAGCATTCATATCATTAATAAGATCTTGTCCCTCATATACTCTACTATAATCTTCAGGAAAACCATCTGCAAGATATTCACCTAAAACATATTTGTTTTCTTGTCGATGATTAGGTTGCAAATTTGTTGAAGAACATGTGTGTACATCAATAAATTTATTCACTTAGAAATGTCTGACATAATTTTTAATTCCTTTTGCTGTTAGTAACCAAGATCAATTATTCCCAACACACACAACCTCATATGTAACAACCCAAATTTTCAATAAAATTGTTCCTTTTAAATAACCAAAACATTTCCAAAGGATATAAAATTCCAAATACTTTTGTTTTCAAAATCCATAACATTAGATAATTATTCGTAAAATCAGAGTGTCCCAAATGAAATATCAGAGAGTGCATGTCGCGCCATCACACCGTGCTCTTGCCCCTTAGATCGTGAAGTACCTGAAAAAACCAACAAACTGTAAGCTAATGCTTAGTGAGTTCCCAGAGCATGCCCCACACAATCCACATAATCACATAACCCATATTAGCTATATCAGCTACATCAGCTACATATATTACATAAGCCATGCATACAAACATATAAGGATGCCATGGAAACCCTCCAAGGTGTTACACAGGTTGCCACTAAAATCCCTACACAATCACTCAAAAGTGGCTCAGGGTTTCGAGGTAAGGGTTTCGGACAGTGGAGGCTGGAAATGAGGCTAACTCATGAGGTTTAAGTTGTTTAAATAGGGTACAAAATCCCGGATTTAAGGATTCCCAAACCCCGTCCAACTCGTCAATCCACATATCACATAATGGGCCAGGGGTAGAATGGTCATTTTACCCCGTGTATGGATTATTGATTATGGCAGGGAACCCAATTGCTAATTGGGTATATTGATTGGTAATGATAACTCAGGAAGCCGACAGGGCAGCAGCAAAGGATTTCATTCGAGGAGCTTCAGCATTCGAAGTGAGTCTCCTCACCATACCAATGGGTCGAAGGCACCAAGGGCGACCCATGTTATTTAGTTGGGATGTTTATTTCATGCGTGTTATCGATGTGTTAGGAATTTATGTCAATACCATGTGGAGGTTCTATCACAACCCAAAACCTTGAATGGCGGAAACATTCTGGGGCGGAGGACATCATGTACAGTATCACAAACAATGAATAATAATAAACAAGAAACAACATCATCCATTGCATTAATAGTATAATTGCATACATGTGTGTTCTGACAAAGTTATAGACACCAAAATATACATATGAAAATAAAAGATGAGTCTTGAACAAACTCCATCTTCTCAAAAGCCTGGGACCTGTACCTGTCTAGTGGTGACCTGAGAATACAAGTTATTTTGAAAGAGAGTATCAGCTTAATGCTGGTGAGATCATATGTATATTAATGTCTATCTTTGTATGAAAACGTTTGTAAAATGTTTCTGTAAGATGTTTTGTACAATGTTTTGTATAATGTCTGAACTCTCCTAGAAAACCCTATGTTTCCTACTAACTGTAGCCTTCTACCAAGGCATCTAGTGTCTGTGTGTATGTCTCTTGATAGAGTGTGTTTTCCCAAGTCTGACTATCATTAACCAAAAATATAGTTTCTACATTACCGTGCATCGTGTGAATATTCACGAAGTGAATGCAAATGGGAAAATATTATCGTACCATAGTATTTATAATAAGTGACTACCATGGTACTAACTACCTTAAAACAAAAGGTGTTCCAAATAACATGTGATCGACCTGTATCCTGCTACCGACTCTAGTAAAACGACGATGTAAGACGCCGTAAGAAATGACATTTGGCACCCGTAGACTTGCAAGTCCCACTGTAGCGAGCAACAAGGTGTAGGATAGTCAATCCAGTATAGATCTATACACAAACTCATACACTCCCCAATTAAGGAGATTCGGGATACAAGAGCGGTCATGGCCGGAAGTGCCATGACCCGCTCAACGGTTCACATAACTGCATGAATGTATATGCAATGAATGTGCTAACTGAAAGTGAAATCTTTCTCCGTCTAGCCTGTATGTACTGAAATGTTCTGTGTGTGCTAGCTGTAATGTATGTTATCTTTATCTAGCATGTATAGTAATGTATTGTGCATACTAGCTGTAATGTAATGTCTATGTTACTCGTACTGACTCATGAATGAACTGACTCATTGTATGTTTCATTGTTCTAATAATAGTAATAGTATCCTCCTGTGCTACCCCTATGGTAACTTACTAGTGATGTAACTGGTACGTATGAATATGGAAGTATACCCTTGCTACCCAAGGGTACCGAATGAACTGGAAGGACCTTTATGACTATATATGTACACATGATATATAACTAATATTTAAACGGCCTTCAGACGGGTACCCGATATCCCACCAGACCACATCTCAAGCGCGAAAAGGAATTAGGGTGGATAGCCTTCCTAAGTCCTTCAAACATTTCTTATATAACTATACATACATAGACATGCAATTGATAATAAGTAAAACAGAGTTTAAGCAATTGTATTTGATAAGTATAAGAACTTTGTAAAACAGTTTGAAGCAAAACAGTTTGATAAACAATTTGAACAATAAGGAAATCACTGGTTTTGTAGTTATTAATCACAGGTGATTGATGTAATAACTATAAGTATTTGACTTGTATTCCCCCCCCCCCATATAAGCATTTAAAAACATTTAAACCATTGATTAAGGGGTATGAACTCACTTGTGGTGAGTGGATTGGATTGGAGTGTCGAGTACGGTGCTAGGTGACAAATGGAGACATGTTCACACGCACGAGCCTAGTCATCATATAATGAACATATATATAACTAATTAGCCAATTTATGATTAATAAATTAAGTTGGGACACTCTAGAACATGAAAACACTTTGTTTCAAGTGTTAAAGATCACAAGGATTGCATCCAAGTGTTGGTAGGGCAAAGCTAGGGTGTTTGGAGTTCAAGGGTAAACTCTCATGGAGTTTACGGATTTGATGGTCATAAACCAAGGAGTTTACGGCAGTAAAATCTAGGGTTTACGGTGGTAAGCTCTACTCCTATTGACCATGTGTTGTTTTGTGGTTTAATAAGCCTTTTGAAGCATTTTTACTTGGTGATTTGGCCTTTGGAAGGGACTAGGGAAACAAAAACACTCCTTAGAGGAGTTTACGGCCTCATGGTCATTTCCCTTTGGGTTTACCACCGTAAACCCTTATGGAAACGTGTATTGCCATGTTTTCAAGTCCTTAACACAACTAGGTAAATGTATAAGCTAGTTTTTAGGCCTAATTAAGGAAAATGATCCATTTAAACACACTTTAGGGTGTTTACGGTTTTTGGAGATCCCCAAACCATAAACACCTATAAATGTTGGTATTTGGTGTTTTTCAAGGCTTAAACACAATAAGCGAAGGTTTAAACTTGTCAAGGATGGCTTAAACATCAAACTAGGACTTAAATTAGGGACTTAGGCACCATTTGTGCCTTTCTTGGTGTTTACGGCCCAAGAACATTCTTGGACCGTGAACACCTTCAACCTTTTGTTCTTGGCACATTTTCTTGATGTTTAAATGTTATACTAGCTTAATAACACTCAAGGATGGAAGCACTTACTATTAGGAGGCTTGATTCGAGCTAAAAATCCAAGAACACTTAGTGTGTGTTCTTGGTGTTCTTGGTGTTTTGGAAATCAAGACAAAATACATAAGTGAGTGGATGAGTAGATGTACAAACACTAGATTAAGTGTTTTACTAACTTGAAATGGTTAGAACACTTACAACTTTGAAGATTTGGAACCAAATTTAGGATGATACTTGAAAGCCTTTTTGGAGTTTACTCTTTTGGGTATTTGGGGAGTAAACACATAAGAACTAGTCTTGGGGAGTAAACTCATACATAGGTACGAGTTTATGGTTTTTGGGATGATTTTTCAACCCAAACATAATAGTTTGGCCGTGAATTTCTAAGACGCGAGGTGTTTGCGGTTTCTAAAAATCAAAACCCGAGACGGTACTTTCATTCACCCAATCGTTTAAAAATAATATTAAAAATAGTCAAACGAGCTTTATATTTCTTAAAAATAAGAAATAATGAAATTAACTTATAATACGAAGTGGTTGACTTTTAGGGTTTGACCAAATGGAAATTTCGGGTTGTCACAGCATCCCCCTATAAAAGGGAATTTTGTCCCGAAATTAAAGTCTAAACAAATAAAGTAGTTACAAATAACTAAGCAAAAAGATGAGGATATTTCAGTTTCATCTGATCCTCACGCTCCCAAGTGAATTCCATTCCTTGCTTGGCGTTCCAGCGAACCTTCACAATCGGGATACGGCTTTGCTTCATCTGTTTAACTTCTCGGTCCATGATCTCTACTGGTTCTTCCACAAAGTTGAGGCTCTCGTTAATCTCGATCTCGTCGAGTGGGATAACAAGAGTCTCGTCGGACAGACACTTTTTCAAGTTCGATACGTGGAAGGTAGAATGTACGTTACTGAGTTCGCGCGGTAAGTTAAGTTTGTAAGCTACTGGGCCGATTCTTGCGAGAATCTCGAAAGGCCCAATGTACCTTGGATTTAGCTTTCCACGCTTTCCGAAGCGTATCAAGCCCTTCCAGGGTGAGACCTTCAATATAACGCGGTCGCCCACATGGAATTCCAATGGTTTCCTACGTTTATCAGCGTACCTTTTCTGTCGGTCTTTGGAGGCTTTCAATTGTTCACGGATCTGAACGATCTTCTCCGTCGTTTCCCGTATGATTTCCGGACCTGTGAGAGTGCTTTTGGGAATTCGTCCCTTAGCTAACTGGGTATCACCCACCTGAGCCCAACACAGAGGGGATCTGCACTTTCGGCCATAGAGGGCCTCGAATGGAGCTGCCTTTATGCTCGTGTGATAACTGTTATTGTAGGAAAATTCAACAAGGGGTAAATGAATATCCCATGCTTTCCCGAAGTCTATCACACAGGTTCGCAACATATCTTCCAAGGTTTGGATAGTTCTCTCGCTTTGCCTGTCGGTCTGTGGATGGTAGGCTGTACTCATGTCTAGCCTAGTTCCTAGGGAACTTTGTAATGACTGCCAGAACGTCGAAGTGAATCTACTATCTCTGTCCGAGATAATGGATAAGGGAACACCGTGCAGTTTTACAATCTCTCTAATGTAAATTCTTTTAAGTTTCTCCATCTTGTTTGTTTCTTTGATAGGCAGGAAGTGTGCAGACTCGGTCAGTCTATCAACGATGACCATATGGAATCAAGTCCACCCGTCGTCTTAGGCAACTTGGTTATGAAGTCCATAGTTATCCGCTCCCACTTCCATTCCGGTATCTCAGGCTGTTGTAGAAGATCGGAGGGTTTCTGGTATTTGACCTTGACCTTTGTTCAAGTAAGGCATTGACTCACGAAGGTAGCAATCTCTGCTTTCATGTTAGGCCACCAGTATAACTTTTTTAGGTCCAGATACATCTTATCTGATCCCGGGTGCACGGCGTAACGAGTGTTGTGCGCCTTGTTCATGACCACGTCTCTGAAACCACCTAGTTTCGGGGTCCAGATCTGGTCCATGAAATAATAAGCTCCGCCACCCTTAGCCTCTAAGTTCTTATCCATCCCTCTTAGGGATTCACCCGCCACATTTTCAGGCTTCAAAGTGTCAAGCTGAGCTGTCTTAATTTGTGTGGACAAGTGTGAATGGATAGTCATAGTGAATGATTTGGCTCTACGACCAGAATATTCCTTCTGACTCAGGGCTTCAGCTACTACATTGGCTTTACCCGGATGATAACGAATTTCACATTCATAATCACTGAGTAGCTTGACCCACCATCATTGCCTCATTTTGAGCACCTTCTGGTCGAATATGTGTTGTAAGCTCTTGTGGTCTGTAAAGATAGTGCTCTTCGTTCCGAACAAGTAATGTCTCCAGATCTTCAGGGCAAACACAACTGCTCCTAATTCAAGATCGTGGGTCGTGTAGTTGACCTCATGTGTCTTCAGCTGTCTCGAGGTATAGGCGATGACTTTACCTCGCTGCATCAGAACACATCCGAGTCCTTGATTTGATGCATCGCAATAGACAACGGAGTCTTCTATCCTTTCGAGGAGGGATAGTATTGGTGCGGTGCACAAGGCTCGCTTGAGCATTTGGAACGCTCTTTCCTGCTTCTCTTCCCAGTCAAAGGCCACGCCCTTCTGGGTCAGTTTTGTAAGAGGTTTCGCTATGCGGGAGAAGTTCTAAATGAACCTGCGATAGTAGCCAGCCAGGCCTAGAAATTGACGAATTTCCGTAGGCGTCTTCGGTGCTGACCAGTTCTCAATGGCCTTGATTTTGGAAGGGTCCACGTGTATACCCTCTTCGCTAACCACGTGCCCTAAGAATTCGACTCGACGTATCCAAAATTCGCATTTCGAGAACTTCGCATAGATCTTCTCCGAACGTAATGTTTCAGGACTTATCGCAGATGTGGACTGTGCTCCTCCTTACTTCGAGAGTAGATAAGGATGTCATCGATGAAGACGATGACGAACTGATCCAAGTAAGGACGACACACCCTATTCATTAAGTCCATGAATACAGCGGGTGCGTTCGTTAATCCGAACGACATCACTACAAATTCGTGGTGCCCATAACGAGTTCGGAAGGCCGTCTTTGGAACATCCTCCCCTAGCACTCGTAGTTGGTGATATCCGGATCTTAAGTTGATTTTTGAAAAGAAGTTTGCCCCTTGTAGTTGGTCAAACAAATCGTCGATCCGAGGTAAAGGATAATGATTTTTGACCGTCAGCTTGTTGAGCTCCCTGTAGTCGATGAACATACGAAACGATCCGTCTTTCTTCTTGACGAACAAGACTGGAGCACCCCAGGGTGAGAAGCTTGGTCTTATAAAACCCTTGTTGAGCAGTTCGTTAAGTTGACCAGACAGTTCTTGCATCTCTGCAGGTGCTAGACGATAGGGCGATTTGGCTACTGGGGTAGCCCCTGGAACTAAGTCGATTCGGAAATTGACTTGATGTTGCGGAGGTAATCCTGGGAGTTCTTCTGGAAATATGTCAGGAAATTCGCGCACTATTGGAATGTTCTGAATGTCCTTCGTTTCGTGGCTCACATCGACCACATGAGCAAGGAATGCACGACATTCCTTTCGCAAGAATTTCTGAGCCTGGATGCTCGAGATGATATGAAGGTTCTTGCCGGATTTGTCGCCATAGACTACTAAGGTTTCGCCAGATAGCAAATTAAGGCGAACAACCTTTTCATAACAGATGATATCGGCACGATGGAGACTCAACCAATCCATGCCGATAATGACGTCGGAACTTTTAATTGAGACCGGCATAAGATCGATAGAAAATGAATGGTTATCTAAAGTTAGGGTACACCCTACGAATATACTGCTAGTGCTCTTTGTCTTCCCATTAGCCATTTCTACAGTGAACGGTTCATTAAGTGCTTGTGATTGTTGCCTAAGTGAATGAGAAAATTTTTGGTTCACGAAACTCCTCTCCGCTCCACTATCAAATAGAATGCATGCATAAGAGTTATCGAGGAGGAACGTACCAGTGACCACTGTAGGGTCGGCAACCGCTTCCTCATGGCCTATGGCCAGAACTCTTGCCGCTCCACTGGCAAACCCTGCCTTCGGGCAGTTTCTTTTGAGGTGGCCTACTTCGCTACATCCGTAGCAAGTTTGGCCCGCTCCAGCACCGGGGGCTTGGTTGATTGGCTTCGCCAGAGCTTTACAGAAATGGGCTGTGTGCCCCTTTCCATTGCAGTTCAGACACTGCATTTCCTGGCATGCGCCGACGTGGTGGAAGTTGCACTTGTTGCACTTAGGCAAACTTCCATAGTACTGATTTACCGGAGCAGTTGCGGCAGGGGCTATCATAGCATGTACTGCCATGACCTGCCTCTTCTTGGCGGCCTTAACCTTCTTCTTGTCATCCCATAACTTCCGCTTGGGTTCAACAGTCCTTGCAGGTTCTGAGATGGCCATGGTAGTTGTTGCGGCCGGGGTACGAACCCCATGGTCTATGTGCCGCTGTGCCAATCGCTTGGCACTATCAAATATAGTGGGGTGTGATGCCAAAACATTTCCCTGGTATGGGGGCACCAATCCCCATATGTATCTTTCGATCTTCTTTCCCTCTTAAGGAATCATGTTGGGATAGAGGACCACCAGTTCACAGAATCTGGCGGTGTAGGCGACTACGTTGGAGCCCTTAATGGTTAGGCCCCGCAGTTCTTCCTCCAGCTTTTGGATCTCACCCCTCGGGTAGTATTCCTCAATCATGAGGTCTCTCAAAGTTTCCCAGCCCATAGCATTAGCCACTACAAGAGATAGTGACTTAACATGGCCATTCCACCACGTTAGGGCTTTGGTTTCAAAGGTGCAAGTAGCATACTTCTCCTTGCTCTCCTCGGGACAAGAGCAGATTTCGAAAACCGATTCGGTTTTCTCGAACCATTATGAGAGGGCAATGACTCCGCCAGTCCCCTTGAAGGACAATGGTTTGCAGTTCGTGAAGTCCTTATAGGAGCACTCTCTCGAGCGCACAGGAGCTTCCATCTAAACGGACTAAACAGGGGTTCCTCCTCCAGTGGAACCCGATGAATGATATTGAGCCATGGCTGTAGCCACAACCGCAGCTACGACATCATTTAGAGTTGTCGTATCGAACTAAGGAGTAGGTGGTAGAGGAAGTGGAGGAGGTGGTGTTTCGTTATTGAGATTTCTCCTTGGATTTCTGCGAGGCGGCATCTTTGATCTATAATTTATGAAGATGAAACGTTGATAAGATTTCAATGGAAGGAGTGATGAGAATCACTCATGGACTAACTCTCCATAGTCCAAATGATACAATTGAATGGAAATCTTAAAACAATTAAATGATCACATTTGGATAATAAATCTCTAAGATTAGGTACCTGCTAATATTACTGGAATTACAGATGCAATAAGTTCGAGAAAAACGGACAACAAAAATAGGCCTTACATCAACCAAAATCGGAAAATTCTGACAGAATTACAACCTAAACAAGGCCTATCAGGCCTACGATTTACAAGATAGAGAATTAGACCAGAGTTTTTACATAACTAGGTTATATCCAAAAGAGAGAAGTTAATGAGAATCTATCGGCGACGAGAACTACCAGAGTGAGTTCTTGATCCCGACAGAAGGCGTTCCGTGTCCCTCGTGCGCCTATCAGCTCTTGCTTGCTGAGCTCGAAGTTCTCTGACTTCAGCTCGGGTTTCAGTGAGTTCCCTCTGAAGAGCTGCATTGCGAACTAGAGTCCTTTTTTGGGCAGACTCTAGTTGGCGAATGCGGACAATGTTGACACCAGAGTTGGCATCAATTTCCATGATTCGATCGATGGCTGCTCGACCCTGTTCACCATTACGAGTTATTCTGTGAATTATGACAGGCAGAGCCCGATCAGCAGAGCCACCTTCGTTGAGGTTGTAAAAGTTGCGGTCCCCAAAGTAAGGTAAGGGTTGTCCCTGCTCGTCGCTCCAACGGTTCAGGTTGGTTGCCCACAAGGGTGTGGGTCCTGGAAATGCTGGACGAGGGTTGCTGTTAGGAGCTTAACCTATTGGTGGTAGGTTGTTGACTTCTGGCTCTGAGTCAGAACCATCAGACAAGCCTTCAGCTTCATGATCATCCTAAGGGATTGGGTGATCATCTTTTGGCTCATCTTCTAGCCATCCTGCATTGTCGTGGTTGGGATTGTACGGGTCTCCGGGAAAGTGGAATCCAACCATTAAATCTACGCGAGAAGGGAGGTATAAGAATCTAACACATAAGTAACTCATAGTTATGCAAAATACTCCTATAGTATTTTAAGTTTATGTTCTGTTGTTCTCATTGTGGTATTGTAGGTAAGTTTTTAGACTTGTTGCAACCTCACAACCACACTTAGGCACATGCTAGTCAACCCTTGGATAATATAGTTGATCAGGCTATATCTTCCCAGTTTTGACCATATGTCTCTAAGTCTAATTGTGTTGCCTAACAATCGTAATAATTTTGTACAGTCTTAGTGACATTGATTTTAGAATGAATGCAGGCATGTATACTTAATTAAATATTTTAAATATTTAAAGTATAAACTCTTGGTCAGAGTATTTTAATCCCAATGTATTTATAGTTAGTATATCTTTTATGGGTTGATATACTCAATTCACTATAAACAATGCTCTGATACCAATCTGTCACACCCTAAAACATTGAATGACGGAAACATTCTGGGGCGGAGGACGTCATGTACAGTATCACAAACAATGAATAATAGTAAACAAGCAACAACATCATCCATTGCATTAATAGTATAATTGCATACATGTGTGTTCTGACAAAGTTATAGACACCAAAATATCCATATCAAAATAAAAGATGAGTCTTGAACGAACTCCATCTTCTCAAAAGCCTGGCACCTGTACCTGTCTAGTGGTGACTTGAGAATACAAGTTATTTTGAAAGCGAGTATCAGCTTAGTGCTGGTGAGATCATATGTATATTAATGTCTGTCTTTGTATGAAAACATTTGTAAAATGTTTCTGTAAGATGTTTTGTACAATATTTTGTATAATGTTTGAACTCTCCTAGAAAACCCTATGTTTCCTACTAACTGTAGCCTTCTAGCAAGGCATCTAGTGTCTGTGTGTATGTCTCTTGATAGAGTGTGTTTTCCCAAGTCTGACTATCATTAACCAAAAACATAGTTTCTACATTACCGTGCATCGTGTGAATATTCACGAAGTGAATGCAAATGGGAAAATATTATTGTACCGTAGTATTTGTAATAAGTGACTACCGTGGTACTAACTACCTTAAAACAAAAGGTGTTCCAAATAACATGTGATCGATCTGTATCCTGCTATCGACTCTAGTAAAACGACGATGTAAGATGCCATACGAAATGACATTTGGCACCCGTAGACTTGCAAGTCCCACTGTAGCGAGCAGCAAGGTGTAGGATAGTTAATCCAGTATAGATCTATACGCAAACTCATACGCTCCCCAATTAAGGAGATTCGGGATACAAGAGCGGTCATGGCAGGAAGTGCCATGACCCGCTCAACGGTTCACATAACTGCATGAATGTATATGTAATGAATGTGCTAACTAAAAGTGAAATCTTTCTCCGTTTAGCCTTTATGTACTGAATGTTCTGCATGTGCTAGCTGTAATGTATGTTCTCTCTATCTAGCATGTATAGTAATGTATTGTGCGTACTAGCTATAATGTACTGTCTGTGTTACTCGTACTGACTCATGAATGAACTGACTCATTGTATGTTTCATTGTTCTAGTAATAGTAATAGTATCCTCCTGTGCTACCCCTATGGTAACTTACTAGTGATGCAACTGGTACGTATGAATATGGAAGTATACCCTTGCTACCCAAGGGTACCGAATGATCTGGAAGGACCTTTATGACTATATATGTACACATGATATATAACTAATATTTAAACAGCCTTTAGACAGTTACCCGATATCCCACCAGACCACATCTCAAGCGCGAAAAGGATATAGGGTGGATAGCCTTCCTAAGTCCTTCAAACATTTCTTATATAACTATACATACATAGACATGCAATTGATAATAAGTAAAACAAAGTTTAAGCAAATGTATTTGATAAGTATAAGAACTTTGTAAAACAGTTTGAAGCAAAACAGTTTGATAAACAATTTGAACAAGAAGGAAATCACTGGTTTTGTAGTTATTAATCACATGTGATTGATGTAATAACTATAAGTATTTGAATTGTATTCCCCCCCCCCCCATATAAGCATTTAAAAACATTTAAACCATTGATTAAGGGGTATGAACTCACTTGTGGTGAGTGGATTGGATTGGAGTGTCGGATACAGTGCTAGGTGACAAATGGAGACTTGTTCACACGCACGAGCCTAGTCATCATATAATGAACATATATATAACTAATTAGCCAATTTATGGTTAATAAATTAAGTTGGGACACTCTAGAACATGAAAACACTTTGTTTCAAGTGTTAAAGATCACAAGGATTGCATCCAAGTGTTGGTAGGGCAAAGCTAGGGTGTTTGGAGTTCAAGGGTAAACTCTCTTGGAGTTTATGGTTTTGATGGTCATAACCCAAGGAGTTTACGGTAGCAAAATCTAGGGTTTACGGGCGTGAACTCTACTCCTATTGACCATGTGTTGTTTTGTGGTTTAACAAGCCTTTTGAAGCATTTCTACTAGGTGATTTGCCCTTTGGAAGGGACTAGGGCAACAAAAACACTCCTTAGAGGAGTTTACGGCCTCATGGTCATTTCCCTTTAGGTTTACTACCGTAAACCCTTATGGAAAAGGGTATTTCCATGTTTTAAAGTCCTTAACAGAACTAGGTAAATGTATAAGCTAGTTTTTAGGCCTAAGTAAGGAAAATGATGCATTTAAACACACTTTAGGGTGTGTACGGTTTTGGGAGATCCCTAAACCGTAAACACCTATAAATGTTGGTATTTGGTGTTTTTCAAGGCTTAAACACAATAAGCGAAGGTTTAAACTTGTCAAGGATGGCTTAAACATCAAACTAGGACTTAGATTAGGGACTTAGGCACCATTTGTGCCTTTCTTGGTGTTTACGGCCCAAGAACATTCTTGGACCGTGAACACCTTCAACCTTTTGTTCTTGGCACATTTTCTTGATGTTTAAATGTTATACTAGCTTAATAACACTCAAGGATGGAAGCACTTACTATTAGGAGGCTTGATTCGAGCTAAAAATCCAAGAACACTTAGTGTGTGTTCTTGGTGTTCTTGGTGTTTTGGAAATCAAGACAAAATACATAAGTGAGTGGATGATTAGATGTACAAACACTAGATTAAGTGTTTTACTAACTTGAAATGGTTAGAACACTTACAACTTTGAAGATTTGGAACCAAATTTAGGATGATACTTGAAAGCCTTTTTAGAGTTTACTCTTTTGGGTATTTGGGGAGTAAACACATAAGAACTAGTCTTGGGGAGTAAACTCATACATAGGTATGAGTTTAAGGTTTTTGGGATGATTTTTCAACCGAAACATAATAGTTTGGCCGGGAATTTCTAAGACACGAGGTGCTTGCGGTTTCTAAAAATCAAAACCCGAGACTACACTTTCATTCACCCGATCGTTTAAAAACAATATTAAAAATAATCAAACGAAATTTATATTTCATAAAATTAAGAAATAATGACATTAACTTATGATACGAAGTGGTTGACTTTTAGGGTTTGACCGAATGGAAATTTCGGGTTGTCACAGGTTCCCACTATAGTTATCCAAGACCATGTGGGGGTTCCCATGGCAGTTAGTTATGTATGGTATGCTAGTTGTCTTTGTCACTCTTGCATGTAGTGGTTAATTGAATGACCTGTCATTATGTTATGTATGCGTACCAATCCCATGTGGGGGTTCCCATGGCGGTTAGGTAAAACCTTGTGGGGGTTCCCATGGCGGTTAGTTTACTTAGCTGTGGTGTTTATTGTGAATTAGCTATCCAAATGTATGCATTTATGCTAAGATCATGTGGGTTTTCCCATGATAGTTAGTTAAGTGTTCGATTTGGTGTCTAAGCCCATAACTATAATTGGGATGTACTTGACCCGATTGTAGCATGGTCCTTTTGGGTTGCCTTCACTAGTGCAATTTGATAGGATGGTAAATCTGGATGAACCTAACAACTACAAGGAAGCCGTGACAGTCCCTGAGTCTATAGAATGGAAAGAGGCTATGGATAGCGAGATTTATTCCATGTATGACAATCAAGTTTGGAACTTGGTTGACAATATACTGGGTCGTGAAGGACTTTACTCAAACTCATGGAGTTGACTATGATGAGACATTCTCACCAGTAGTGAAGATTAAATATATTAGGGTTATATTAGCCATAGCTGCATTTTATGACTATGAAATATGGCAAATAGATGTCAAAACCGCTTTCCTTAATGGAAAATTGGATGAAGATGTTTACATGAGTCAACCAGAGGGTTTTGTCAATGCAAAGTACCGAAATAAAGTGTTTAAGCTTGAGAAATTCATTTATGGATTGAAACAAGCATCTCGCAGATGCAATCTTTGTTTATATGAGAAAGTTAAAGAGTTTGGATTTTCGAGAAGCGGGGATGAGTCCTATGTATATGTCAAAGCTAGTGGGAGTATAGTGAGGTTTCTTATATTGTATGTAGATGATATACTGCTCATAGGAAATGACATCCCAACCTTGCTGGAGGTTAAGTCTTGGCGTGGGAAATGTGTTGCCATGAAGGACCTTAGGGAAGCTGCTTACATCTTAGGGATAAGGATATTGAGAGATGGGAGTAAAAGACTAATAGGACATAGCCAAAGTACCTACTTGGACAAGGTGTTGAAGCATTTCAGCATGGAGAACTCCAATAAAGATGACTTACCTATCCAAGCCAATGCCAAACTGAGTATGACACATAGTCCGAGTACAGAGTCTGAGATATCAGAGATGATTCGAATACCATATGCTTCCGCAGTTGGCTCGATCATGTATGCTATGCCTCATACTCGCCCTGATGTGGTCTTTTCTTTGAGCATGGTCAGTAGATATCAAGGGAATCTTAGTAAAGCTCATTGGAATGCGGTTAAGAACATTCTTAAGTACCTGTAGAGAACTAAGGATTGGATCCTTATCCTCGGTGGGACTCATGACTTGAGAGAGATAGGGTATAGTGAAGCCAACTTTCAAACCGACAGAAATAATTTCTGCTCTCAGTCGGGCTGGGTGTTTACCCTGAATAGAGGAGCAGTGACATGGAAAAGTTCCAAGCAGGAGTCTGTAGCTGATTCACTTGCAAATCAGAGTACATAGTAGCAAGTGAAGCATCAAAAGAGGCGATATGGTTGTAAAACTTCATCTTGGAGTCATACCATCCATAAAGGAGCCTATGGAAATTTTCTTCGATAATGAAGGGGCGGTTGCCTTAGCCAAGGAACCAAGAGATCATGGTAGATCTAGACATATAGAAAGTACCACTTCATAAGACATCAAGTAGAAGAAGGACACCTCGTGGTTAAGGGGATATCGTCAAAGGACAACCCAACATATCTCGTTACAAAGGGACTGACTAGGGTTAAGTAGTTGCAGCATGCAAGGGGCATTGGGATAACAGACGATATTAGTTTTAGTGGTTAGATAAATAGAAAATTGTAATAGCTAAATTTTAATTAACATTTTATGATTAAATAAAAGGAGTTTTATTTATAAGTGAAGTTACTGTCTTGTGTCAATTATTTACTATTGTTTCACTTTGCATGTTTTAACTTCCAGAATAATAAGATTAGTCAAACAACCCACAGTCAATCATACTTTGGAAGTAGGTAATGAGGCTAGACTGTCATGAGTTGGCTTGTCGATTGTCTAAGGTGTTAGACATAAGAAGAGTATGCTACACAATTCATAAGTGCTCATGAAATAAGATTTGAGTATTGGATTCAACCTGCGATCACTTGAATTACTTCATGGAATTTATCACGAGCAATTGTGAGATGATAATAGCATAGAGTCTTCAAACCAAGATATATGAGTTGTTGAATACGAGTTGGTTGTGCATTGATGGCATAAAAATGCATCAATAACTTGATGTTATAAAACATGTCATTTTGCAAGATTTGATGAGTACTTAGTACAAGCATATAATGTCAAAGTTTATCTATTCCTTTTATCCTAAGAGGATTAAAAGTGATATCTTGGGCCCTTCGATGATTCTGTTTTGACTATGTGCCGGGCTCGATCAGAACTAAATTGATGTGTTCAGTTTTGTTCTATGTTAGACGAATCGGAAATCGGGAAACAAATTGCTGGACAATAAGTATGACTATGTTCCATGTGTTTGTCCGCATATATATATTGAGAACAGAGGAATATATGATCCCTTATCTGAAGGATGCGTCACTGACTAGGTCAGAGTTCGACAACGACTTTTGAAAGCTTACGATTGCTGAGTCGGATCTTGAAGTCATATTGGCAGCTATAGTTATTAGACTTATCCAAGTGGGAGACTGTTGGATTTGGTGTCTAAGCCCATAACTATAACTATGATGTAATTCACCCGATTGTAGCATGGTCCTTTTAGGTCGTCTTCACCATTGTAATTTGATAGGATGGACTTTTGAGGATAAGGTTATCTATGATTTATTAATATATTATAAGTATAATACATTAATATGAAATCGTATTATTTAATTAGTATTGGTCAAGAATTAATTTGGAATTAATTTTGTGGTTAAAAGAGACTAATTAAATATATGGGGATTGATTGTGTAAATCAATGATTCTTATAGTGTGGACTAATGATCCATGGTTATTTAGGATGGGCTAAACCAATGAGATAATCCATGGATAGTTCATGGATGTTAACCCATGGAGCTAAGTAATATGAAAGGTTATTAGGGTTTACAAGGTGTAACCCTAGCATTTGCTACACTATAAAAGCACACCACTAGAACCAAAATTGGTTACACCATCATTCTAAGAAGTTTGATATTGATTTTATGCTAAATAACTTATTCTCTCAAGCCTACTCTTGCATATTGGTTTTTGTGAACCATTTGAGGCATCATACCTGAGGTGCTCAAGCTTTCAAAGGTCAAGAACTATAAGTCCTTCTAAGAGGTAAGTCATCTAACTAGTTGTATTGTTCATTTGACAATTTGTATGCTAGTTAGGACAATGCTTTGGAAAATTGAAAATATGCATGTATAATTAGAGAAAACATAGATACAAATAATTTAAGGTTGCAAGTGCACCATAAGAGTGTTATAGTGCTCAAATCCCAACATTAAGACCATATGGGGGTTCCCATGGTAGTTAGTTAAGACCATGCGGTGGTTCTCATGGCAATTGGTAAGACTGTAACAACCCGAAGTTGTTCATCGCCGAAAACCCATTCTACCCGTAATAACTCGTCATAAATCGAAATGTCCCGATATCGTTTTTGGGTTTAGTTAACTAAAATTATATGTTTATTATCACTCAATGAGGGTCCAAATCATTTAGGAACTCATGAATCTAGCCCAAAATTATTTATTTCATAAGTTTTAGAAATGTCCTCGCCGGGTGACGGAAACTCAATCGGGTGCGACCTAAAGCCTCGTTTAAGGCCGGTATCGGGTAGAATTCCACCGTGTCCAAGTTTTAGGAACTATATAAAAGTGTTTAACCTCTCGTTTGAAGCTTTTTCCTTCTCTCTCTACTCTCTCTCTAACCTCTCTCCTAAATCCAAAGATTAAGGGTCCAAAAACTCAATTTTAAGGCCTCAAATCCCTAAGGTATAAGCAGCTATGTCGGAACCCTTCATCTTAAGGTTCCAAAGTTCGTGTTCTAGTTTCTGAAGTTCGCCCCGAGGGCAATACTCTGCGAGAAGAAGCTCCTTCATAGCTTCCCAACCCATAACATTGGCTACAGGTAAAGTTAAGGATTTGACTCGGCCATTCCACCAAGTCATGGCTTTGTCTAGGAAGGTACAGGCGGCAAACTTGACTTTATCAGATTCCGAACAGCCGCATATTTCAAAGATTGATTCGATTCTCTTGAACCATCGGGTTAAGGCAATGACACCCCCTGTGCCATCGAAGAATGTCGGTTTTTCGTTCATGAAGTCTTTATAGGAACCCCCTTTTTGGTGTCCCTGGCTATCATCTGGGTTTTGGATTCCACCTCCTGAACCCCTAGAGTTCAGTTGAGGTAAGAGAGCTGATATAGTAGCGGAAATGGTTGCCTGAAGTGTTTCCAAATCGATCTGAATAGGAGGTGGTGGCGGAGGAGGATTGTTGTTGTTCGTTGAGCTGGGTCTCTTTCTTGGAGGCATCTTGATCTATAAAGATCAGGAAAGAGAGGATCATAAGTCCTCTGAATTGAATCAAGAGATATGGGACAGGAGATATCTCATCAAGGCAATTATAGCATCATACTAAGCGATAAAGCAGAAAGGAGTTATCAAGATAGAACATTTTATCGTTAGAGGAATAATCAAGGAATAACACGTATACGAGAATTTCTACAAAGGATCGGATCGAGAAATACTCCCATAGTATTTCATGGTTCGCTGCAGCGACGATTCGTTGTTTGGGATATTGGGTAAGCTTTAGGTATGCCGCATACCACAATCACTCCCAAGCACATGTTGGCCGTGTCTCGAATGAATATAGTTGGCCAGGCTATGTTGACCCTAGACACGACTACATAACTGCCCAGGTTTAACCGCAGCGTACAACACCCATTTACTTATGTTTTGTTCTAATTATAGTTACGGATTTCGACGGTTCGGCATACTTAAATACTTTTGAAAATACTTATATTTTGTGGGATACTTTTAGTTCAGAGCACTTAGGCCCCTTAATGTTTATAGTCTTATACCATGTAAGGTTTGGTATACTCTATTCACTATAAACAAGGGCTCTGATACCAATCTGTCACACCCCGAAAACCAAAGGCGGAAACATTCCCGGGGTTGACTCCACGTTGAGTATCAAATCCAATGTACATAGTAATCACAGTAAACAACCATTACATTGCATATATATGAAAGTTTACATTTGGTTCAAAAGTAAATTGTACAAAAGTTATACATATATCATATGAACAAAAGAGACGAGTCTTCCATGCACTCCATCTTCACCAAAAGAGATCATCGGGTACCTGTCTAACTTGGACCTAAGAATACAAGCAGTTTGAAAATCAGCATAAAGCTGGTGAGTTCATAAGCGGTTTTGTTTTATGAAAAAGTATCGGTTTCCTTTAGTTTTCCGAAAAGGTTTATTATCCAAGAAAATCCCATATTTTCTTATAAAAAGTAGTTTAGTTATCTTTCGTTACAGTTCTGTTACACGTTATAAGTTAACCCCGGGAAAATCCCATATTTTCCTAAATGTAAGATTGATTAATAACACAGAGTATAGTTTAATATACAAAACTATAATTTAGACGAACTGTAAATAGAAAGTATTTTGAAAACCTTGGGACTAACATCCCGAACCAGTTATAAGATAGTTCGATAAAGACCATGGGATCACTATCCCGAAACTAGATATAAGATAGATTGATAAAATCATGGGATTATCATCCCGTATAAGAATTAGTTTCAAAACCATGGGATTACCATCCCGAACGAGATATAGACACCAGATCATGGGATTATCATCCCGAACAAGATATAGACATAAAACCATGGGATTATCATCCCGTACAAGATATAGATACAAGACCATGGGATTATCATCCCGAACAAGATATAAATTCTAAACAAAATCCTAGCTGTGAATAAGTTTATATTAATACGTATTGTGAGTCGGGTAACCATGTTGATACGACAACGAGACCTCCTTGACGTTAGTCAGACGTCGAATGATATACAGAATTTGTCACCCCAGGCGTGCCCGCCTAACTGTAGCTAGCAGTTAAGGTGTGGGATTGTCAGTCCCGAATAGATCTATTCACAAATTCCTCGCTCTCCCTCCAGGAGACTCTGGTTACACTTCCGGAGAGGATTTACTTGATCATCCATAAAGGGTAGTGACTATCTCACAAGCTAGTATTAAACTATTCACAGAATTCTCATACGATACCAAACATACAAAGATTTTAAGACATGATACAGTGAAAATAGTTACATACAAGAAACTATCTGGCAATACATTCAAATGATACGAAGATAAACTGAATCAGACATAGTTTATCTAATAACTTTATACATATATCAGTACAAGATATATAGAGAAATATAGAACCCCAAATTATTCCCATAATAATTTGATTAGTTTGGTTATTTTCCTAACTAAAATCCATTTAGTTGAAATGGATAAATCATTCCTTATGCTCAACATAATACATAAGGAGTAAAAGAGTTCATAAGTTTGCCAGATATTATTTGAAATACATCAATGTTATAATTCGAAAACAGTTATAGTTTGCTTGTATCCCCCCCCTGAAAACATTGAAAAACACGGAAAAAGGCATAGGGGTATGAACTCACCGGACGAGAAATGTGTCGATTTGGACGTTAAGAGTTGATCTGGGGCTTGTAAATACACGAGGTTCCTAATTATAATGTAAAGATACACATTTGTATCTAATTAGGGCTTAGTTTATTTATATTTTAGGGACACTTGCGTCAAGTCGCGAAAAACTCCGATACAAGTGTTTGGAGGGACCCGGGTGGCGTTTAAGGACGTGAAATGACACTAGGGACTTGGGACTTGAGTTTACTCCCCATGAGTAAACTCCCATAAGTGGGTCTATTTGATGTTTTAAAATCATTCCAAGTCCTTAAACCAAGTCTAGAAATTATCCCCTAAGTGTTTGAAGTCATTTTGCACCATAAACCACCCCACCATGAGTTTACGGCCGTAAACTCATGGGGAATGGGTGTTTTAGATTCCTAGCCTTAATCTATAGCATATTTGGCTTCCAAATTCGACATTTAAACATGAAATGGGACACAATATATGAGTTTACGGCTCAGGAGGCTGCCTAGGCCGTAAACACCAATTTGAAGGGTTTTAAGCCCTTAAACTCCTTCCTAAACTCATTTGGACTTTAGATATGGCTAAAGGACTTCAATATATGAACTTAGAACATTTAAAACATGAATTTTGAAGGCTTTGAAGGAGTTTACGTCCAAGGCACAAGCTTGGGCCGTAAACTCATATTTAAGGGGTTTCTTGACCTTAAACCCTTCGAAAACACAAGTAAGGCTTAGATATGAATTATAGAATATTGGTTTTAGCATTTGGACACTTGAAACATGATTTTTGGGGGACTTATGTGAGTTTATGGCCAAGGCATGTGCTTGGGCCATAAACTCCTTAAATCATGGCATAAATTCAATCCTAAGGTGTTAGAAAGCCATCCAACACCACCAAAAGCCTTGGAATAAATCATAGGACCAACCAAAAATAGTTTAAGGACCTTAAACACATTATTTGAGGCATTTCTATGAGTTTACGGTCAAGACTTGTGTTTGGGCCGTAAACTCCTTGATTCATGCTGTTAGAATGCTAACTAAACACCCCTAAAGCCTTTAGATGAATTTTAGAAGCCTTTCCATGCAAGTTTTAAGCCTTAAAACATATTGTATCACTCTATGGAAGAGTTTACGGCCATGAGGGGGTCTCATACGCCGTAAACTCCAAAAATCCTTCATATGTCCCATAAAAACTCATGTTAGGCCTTGGAATAATTCTACCAATCACATGTGATTTGTTCTAGCTCCATTTAACACAATTTTCATGAGAAAATAGGAGTTTACGGCCATGAAGCCATGCTAGGCCGTAAACTCCCATAAGTGGGTCTATTTGATGTTTTAAAATCATTCCAAGTCCTTAAACTAAGTCTAGAAATTATCCCCTAAGTGTTTGAAGTCATTTTGCACCATAAACCACCCCACCATGAGTTTACGGCCGTAAACTCATGGGGAATGGGTGTTTTAGACCAAAAACTCTTATATTAGTTTACTCATGGGGAGTAAACTCAAGTCCCAAGTCCCTAGTGTCATTTCACGTCCTTAAACGCCACCCGGGTCCCTCCAAACACTTGTATCGGAGTGTTTTCGTGACTTGAAGCAAGTGTCCTTAACATATAAATAAACTAAGTCCTAATTAGGTACAAATGTGTATCTTTACATTATAATTAGGAACCTCGTGTATTTACAAGCCCCAGATCAACTCTTAACGTCCAAATCGACACATTTCTCGTCCGGTGAGTTCATACCCCTATGCCTTTTTCCGTGTTTTTCAATGTTTTCAGGGGGGGGGGGGGATACAAGCAAACTATAACTGTTTTCGAATTATAACATTGATGTATTTCAAATAATATCTGGCAAACATATGAACTCTTTTACTCCTTATGTATTATGTTGAGCATAAGGAATGATTTATCAATTTCAACTAAATGGATTTTAGTTAGGAAAATAACCAAACTAATCAAATTATTATGGGAATAATTTGGGGTTCTATATTTCTCTATATATCTTGTATTGATATCTGTATAAAGTTATTAGATAAACTATGTCTGATTCAGTTTATCTCCGTATCATTTGAATGTATTGCCAGATAGTTTCCTGTATGTAACTATTTTCACTGTATCATGTCTTAAAATCTTTGTATGTTTGGTATCGTATGAGAATTCTGTGAATAGTTTAATACTAGCTTGTGAGATAGTCACTACCCTTTATGGATGATCAAGAAAATCCTCTCCGGAAGTGTAACCAGAGTCTCCTGGAGGGAGAGCGAGGAATTTGTGAATAGATCTATTCGGGACTGACAATCCCACACCTTAACTGCTAGCTACAGTTAGGCGGGCACGCCTGGGGTGACAAATTCTGTATATCATTCGACGTCTGACTAACGTCAAGGAGGTCTCGTTGTCGTATCAGCATGGTTACCCGACTCACAATACGTATTAATATAAACTTATTCACAACTAGGATTTTGTTTAGAATTTATATCTTGTTCGGGATGATAATCCCATGGTCTTGTATCTATATCTTGTACGGGATGATAATCCCATGGTTTTATGTCTATATCTTGTTCGGGATGATAATCCCATGATCTGGTGTCTATATCTCGTTCGGGATGGTAATCCCATGGTTTTGAAACTAACTCTTATACGGGATGATAATCCCATGATTTTATCAATCTATCTTATATCTAGTTTCGGGATAGTGATCCCATGGTCTTTATCGAACTATCTTATAACTGGTTCGGGATGTTAGTCCCAAGGTTTTCAAAATACTTTCTATTTACAGTTCGTCTAAATTATAGTTTTGTATATTAAACTATACTCTGTGTTATTAATCAATCTTACATTTAGGAAAATATGGGATTTTCCCGGGGTTAACTTATAACGTGTAACAGAATTGTAACGAAAGATAACTAAACTACTTTACATAAGAAAATATGGGATCTTCTTGGATAATAAACCTTTTCGGAAAACTAAAGGAAACCGATACTTTTTCATAAAACAAAACCGCTTATGAACTCACCAGCTTTATGCTGATTTTCAAACTGCTTGTATTCTCAGGTCCAAGTTAGACAGGTACCCAGTGATCTCTTTTGGTGAAGACGGAGTGCATGGAAGACTCGTCTCTTTTTTTCATATGATATATGTATAACTTTTGTACAATTTACTTTTGAACCAAATGTAAACTTTCATATATATATATATATGCAATCTAATGGTTGTTTACTGTGATTACTATGTACATTGGATTTGATACTCAACGTGGAGTCAACCCCGGGAACGTTTCCGCCTTTGGTTTTCGGGGTGTGACAAAGACCATGAGGGGGATTCCTATGGCAGTTAGTAAGAACATGTGGGGGTTCCCATAACAGTGGGCTAAGACAATGAGGGGGTTCGTATTGCACCCGGAGTAAGACCTTGGAGGGTTTGCACGACTTCCTTATATATTTATATGCATGGCTTACGTGATTGATATGGATTATTTTGTTATGTGGGTTGTGTGGGGTATGTTATGGGGAACTCACTAAGCTTCGTGCTTACAATTTTGTTTATGGTTTCAGGTGTTGTTGGTTGGGATAGGAAGGTTCCGACTTGATTGCAGCGCACACACACACCCTTGTTTCACCAATATGTGATTTTGGGATGAACTCTGATAAATGTTTTTAATTAGCAATGTTTTTGGAATGCTTGGATTTTATAGATATTTGTGTTTTGACTATAATAAAAATAAAATTTTTACCTTGATTTTTTGGTCGTTACATCATACCTTGATTTGGTCGACCTACTTGTCCTCATCTGAAAACCTTCTCGAAGACATTTTTTTTTCCAAATCGCCCGTTTTAGAAGGTCTTTGTTTCTTAAATATACTAAGACATTCAATCTTTTTGATGATTGATGTCTACCATCTGTGCTGGGATATATTCATTAACATCAACTGGACATGCTGGTACAGGGGGCATATCGTAAAAAAGGTTATCAGGAAACTTAGCTTTAACTTCATCACCTAACTCATTTCCATCAGAATTGCTTTATAAGTCGATTATATCTAAAGCTACATCAGCAACATCAACATAATCCTCGTAAGCATGTTCATTTTCATATTTCTGAATCATAACTGTTTTTATTTTTACTATTATCTACTACACCACTATTCATAACTTTAACTTCTTGTTCGGGAACATCAACACAATGACCACCTACATCATTAATATATGTACCAACATCATTGTCACCAACGTACTTGTAATTCTCAGGATCCACATAGTGAATAGGTGAATACCTCACATTAATATTTTCAGCAACATTATGAAATTGAGGTACAGTAGGAGTCATGAAAGTACCTATTGGATTGTTGCTCCCTTTATCGCATCATAAGTTAGCAGCCAACTCATTTCCACTCTCGCCACCCTCCGTAACCGCATCACCTTCATCAACCACCATAAAGACTTTCACAGCCCTTCCTCCAATCGATTTGATTACATTGATCAATATTCTAACATCTACTTCTTCAACTATGGCTATATAATAATTCAATTTAGGATGATGGAAACAAAGACTAATTTTATATTTGTCTAACAAACTGATTTTCCTTCTCACCAAAGATACAAACTTACTATAACTAATATATTCAGATAATATCAAAGCGAATTCAGAAATACCTCATTGTGAACATACGTATTCAAGATTTGTTTTAATAACTTTTCACCTCCTATCGATTACAAGGCAAACCAAATATTCATTCATTATATTAGAAAAGTTTTATAGAAATTTTCCAAATAAATAACAACTAAACTGATAATTGTTTTGCCAAACTTTATATATAATAAGGTTGTTTCGTAGTCAAATCCAATTAATTTCGTAGTCAAAATAAAAAAATTACAAAAATAAAAAACACAAAATCGCAGTTGAAATGGAGAGGTAATCGTAGATGAGCTTAATCCATCTACGATTTTAAGGGGGCAAAGGAGGTATTTATACAACAAAAAAAAGTCATCTACGAACGTAGAAGTCGCTAAAACACAGACGTGCTTTAGCAGTTGTACGTTCGCGGATGGCTTGCCAAAATCGCAGGTGAGCTTAATCAATCTGTGATTTTGGTAGTTAAAAATGCAATTTTTTTTTGTTATTTTCCACAAAGTAATCAACATTTTTGGATAAATTTGTAATTTTCTTTTTAGATAACATATGCAACTAGTGTTACAAAATTTCGGCTAGTCTTGATTAATCCTTAGGCGCTGGACGACTGATTAGAAGGCTTCTAACGAATAATTTATGTCTAGACAATGAGTCAAGATGTAGAAGTCGATGGATTTTTAATATTTTGAAGAGTTTCTACATCAATTGAAAATATTTTGAGTAATGATTAATGTTGTATTAATATTATTAACCTAATTTATATGACATCGGTTATATTACGAACTTTTTTATGATATTAGTTAAACTGTTTTTTTTATTTATAAATTTAACGAATTTACACTTTTGTATCTTCGACTAGCCGCCAACTATCTCTCACTAGGCCGATTAATTTTAGTCACTGGTCGACCAAATTAATACAACCTAATGACTTTTATAGTATTGTGTGCGGTTTTAAGAAATGAGAGAATTTACATAAATAACTAACTTTCCTATATTGCACGATTTACACAATTATTTGGGTAATCTTTGATATTTGTCGCTTATAACAACCTCCAAAATGACTTAAATAAAAAAAAATGAATCGTTGTTTCATAATATCGTCCTGTCAAAAGGAATTTCACAAAAAAAATAAAAAAAGAATCATTGCTTTAATTGAAAATAATTATAATAAAGGATGCAATTTGGTTGGTTTGGCGGGGTTTACCCTTGTTTAACCGTCAATCCGGTTCATGATTTATCAAACAAAGAAATGCAACTTGTTATATGGTTTAATTTAGAGCGTCCACTCTTGAATTGTCGTTTAGGATGGGTGCCATATTTAATAGAACGACATGATTTAATTAACCTACACCCTTAAATAGTTAAACATTTTGACGTTTATAATAATTGTTTACTTTTGTTCCGTTATTTGGTCCGCAAAAATGCCAAAGCGAGCACACATATCTATGATCATATAAATTTTGTTTATTATAAATTTTGGAATTAAAAATAGGTTTCTGGCCACATTAATTTCTCATATTGACAGTTTTGGTCCCTTATATTTTAAAAATAGAAAACTTTTGATGGTCAAGAGTTTGACCCCAAATCTTTGTGATATTGGCTGTATGAATAGTTATCTTTTGATGTTGATAGTTTTAACTCAAAAACTAATCATCTTTTGCCAATTGGTCCTGCTGGAAGTGGAAAGGTAAAACACATAATCTTATTTACTCATATCATGAATAGATTTTTGCTCAAAAATTAATCATCTTTTGTGAATTTCAGTCTATTTATTGCTCAAGTTTGTGTATACATTGTAAAGGTGCTGAAATAATGATTTGTATTGTGTACCCAGATCATGTTGCATAAAACTTTGATTATTTTGTGGTCACATCCAGCTGGTGCTCGTTCACTTCTTGCATTAGGGTGAGTTGTTATATGAAAGTTCTAACAAACAAATGCAGAAATTAATTAGATATCTATTCTTGGGTTGGGTAATAGTCAAAACAGGTCAATTTTTCTTTGTAAATACAAAAAAAGAAATAATACTTACTTTACTATGACATCATACTTTCCCAATGGAATAATTATTCTTTTTCATTTTTATTTTCTTTCTTTATCAAGATTATTTTTTAAGTTGATACAACGGATTTGAATGGCAGATTTTTGGCTCATGTATGTGATCTTGCTGGAGTAAATCCGATTTTATTAGGTGTGACCTGTGACTAAGGCGTTCTTTCTCTTTACTCCATTTTTTGGTTGATTTTTTTATATTATGCTTGTTAACATTGTCTATAAAGGTTAGTCTTCTTCCAAAAGGGACATATTTTAATTGTGTTGTGGAGGCCACCATAAAAAACAAGTGTAAGTAAGGCCTCACTTTTCATAATTTTCACTATTACGTTATTCTTTTTCCATTAAGTGAAAAATAAACACCCATATATAGGTTACTAGCTTACTAGATTATGAGTTATATTTGGAATTATTGTTTGTTTGTTGCGGTGTTTTAAGTGTCCTCATGACAAGTTCAAAGTCATTGGTTGGACTTGGTGGAGTTATCTCTAAAATTCAAAAGGAGAAGAAGGTAAGATATTTATTTTCATCAAGTTTTGTCTAGATACATTAAGTTAAAAAGATATGTAATATAATTTTTTTTGGTGCACAGGCGGGATGTTTACATTCTAGTTAGTAATTAAGTACATGGGACCCACAAAATTAAGTTCTTAAACTGCCAAAACAAAAAGTTTGCTTTTACTAAAAAAAGTGAATTTTTTAGTAGTACGGGCCCATACTACCTTGATTCGAGTACGGATCCTCTACTTTCAGTAGTACGGGCCCATACTACCTTCCACATCTATCCGTACTTTCCTCAAGTACTGCCTTGACTCCATCAAGTCTCTTCTATTACTACTGCTAATCTCATGCTAATCTCATCCTAGGCTTGCCCTAGGGTAATCACCAACCCACTCTCCGCCATCAGCTGCATAAGAAGTCCTTGCTTTATTCCCCTAACTAGCTCGCGGATACTATTACATATTACTCAAACTAGATAATTCTTCGAATGAGAGATCCTACCCTACAACGGTTGGACTCAAACAAGAGCTACGAAATAGAGCTAGATCTAACCTTCTGAAATTATTTAGTTCTTGAAATATGTAACTTAACATATTCGTTTACTAGTTAGTGAAAGACAACTAGAACTCCTAAAAGCACAAAGCAAGCAGCATTTGGGTGTTGAGTACCCATAATGAAGCATATACTACTCTGCATATCATACTGACTAATATGTACTAGCATGCATTTCTCAATAAGCTGGTACACATATAACAGGCACATAAGGCATCCTTCCTAGATTCTTAGTCCTAATCTAGCATGCAATTCTCATAAAGATGATACTCATATCATAACATGAACTTGTATGGGTAATTTGGGAGTACTTACTTGAGCTTGGATGATTGCATGCACCACACTCTTTTCTCTTTTTAAAATTCTTTTCGCTTTTTCTAAAACTCTTTTCTTTATACTTTTTCTAAAATTGCTTTCTTTTCTCAAAATCCTTTTGTAAACATGGTTTTTCTCTTAAAAACTTTATACCACTTCCTTAGTTTGAGTTTAGACACACCCAGAAGTGTGCCCGAATCCCTCAAACCAAGGCTCTGATACCAAATTGAAACATCCCAAAAATACAGTCTGGAAATTTCGTTTTAAATCAGTAATAAAACCATAACCATCATACGCCATAGACAAATCATAAACAATGTATCTCAGAATACTATAACAACCGTCATGAATATCAGAGTATAAACATCCCAGGCTGATCAAATGGTGTGTGCACTACAATCTTCCCGAGCTCCTCTTTTGAAAACTGAGTACCTGAAACCAAAACTGAAAACTATAAGCACGAAGCTTAGTGAGTCTCCCCATAATACAACATACCATACAATAACACATATATCACATACTAGGCCTTGGCCACTGCATCGGGCCCCGCCCGACATCGGACCGAAGTCCGGACTAACTTGGGCCCCACCCACAGCATCAGGCCCGACCCGGTATCGGACCGAAGTCTGGAATAACTTGGGCCCCGCCCATTGCATCGGGCCCCGCCTGGCATCAGACTGAAGTCCGGAATAACTTGGGCCCCGCCCACTGCATCAGACCGAAGTTCGGAATCTACTAAACATATCAAAACATAAACATATAACATAATCATGAATACTGCATTGGGCTTGCCCGACATCGGACCGAAGCCTAGAACATATAACACATAGCATAAACATACATGAATCACAAAGACATCAAGCATACATAACTACTTCTCGGGATTTTCCCGACATCGGACCGAAGTCCGAAACACATAGCATATAACATGCAAGCTAATTCACTGTATCGGGCCCGCCCGGCATCGGACCGAAGTCCGGTACTACTAACATCTAACATGTAAGCTAAATCACTACATCGGGCCCCGCTCGGCATCAGACCGAAGTCTGGTACTCCTAACATCTAAATGGGCCGACATTGTGGCCTTAGACCCGTTCCAACTAGAAGAGAACTTACCTCACACTGCTGAAGTCCTGCTAACAAAACCATAGCTGCTGGATGACAGATTCCCGATCTGTCCATATCAAAATAATACCCAATTAATAATTGGGTTTTAACACATTTATAAATCCATGCTTGGGGTAAAAGACTACTTTACCCCACAACATAGCTTGACTCAAGCCCAAGGCCCAATCCAAAGGCCCAAAAGTCTAATAATGGACCAAGGCCCAACTATGGCCCAATTTTCCAAATTGGGCCCAAACCTCTACATGGACTTCCCTTAAGGCCCAATTGTTCATTCCAGTCCAACATGTCTCATTCTAAGGGCCCAATATCATACAACCATCTAGGCCTAAACTATGGCCCAATTTTCCAAATTAGGCCTAATCCTTCATATGAGCCTTACCTTAAAGCCCAACTAATTACTCTAGTCCATTTGATTATTCTTGGATGGCCCATTAATAAACCAATTACCAAAGCCCAATCGAAATGCCCAACTTAAGGACCAAGTGAAACTAGGTTTCACATAAAATTATGATTATGGTTAATTTTCCTACGTAACCCATTAAGGACTTAATCCTCTAAGGACTTAATCCATTAAGTCCAACATCGCTTAGATTAATCTTTGCCAATGATTATTATTTAATATCTCAAGTTATTAAATAATTCCTGCGTGCCCCGGTTAATTCCCCAAATTAGGGTTTTATTGGCAGTAGGGTTTTCCAACCCAAATACTAGCCCATTTATCAATTTGTCGGGCTTTTAGGTCAATTACGACTTTATTGGGCCTCTTAGGCCCACTAGAATATCATTAAGCCCATTAGGGTTTTATTTGGGTCAATTAGGGTCCATTAGGGATTACAAGGCCCATTATGGTTTTGCTAGTGTGGCACCACCCACTACCACCTCGGGTAGTGGTAGTCAATGGCGGCTCACGGTGATGGCCACCACCTTATGGTGGTGGTTATTATTATTTTTATTATTCAATGCTAATTACAATTACAAGACTTTTATCCAAAATAACACACACACATAGACTCACTAACACACACACACACATAGCCACACCATGGTTGCCGGTGGTGGCGCTTGGCGGTAGCCACTACCTCACGGTGGTGGTGGTTGTTCTCATTTTCTGGCTAAAGAAGCCACACCACTTATACTGAACGGAAAATACACCCACCCACACTATAATCTTGCAACCGGAACCAACCACCCTCCTCGAAGTGACGGGAGAAGGCATTGGCGGTAGCTAACGTTGACTTTTTGCGGGAATGATAAACCACCGGGTTCAAATCCCGTGCTCATTCAAACTTCAAACAGAATTGACACTTCCAGTCCCTCATTCTCATAACTCTTCAAAACAAATCCGTAATTTACATTTCAGCCCCCAACACTCCCAAGTCCTTTCAATTTAGGTCCTAAAAATTACTAAGCCGCCCCCATTTCGAAGATCCTTTTTTAAATTGAATCTAGAACTACCACTTTTAATCCCTCAACTTCTAAAATTATAACAATTAACCTTCGAGACCAATGTCTTGCTATATAATTATTGATTTTAGGGCTACTATACACTCATCAATTTATTTATTTATTTATTTAATAAATAGGTTGTCACAAATCTCCCCCACTTAAATTAGATTTCGTCCTCGAAATCATTCTTTACCTTACTTACATGCCCAACCACTCTAGTAACACACTCACCATCCTAGGCACACCCTAGCTGTAACGCCCCATTTCTGGTATGTAATTTAAATAAAGTATCTTCATTTCTTATGGGGTACTCGACGAGTCTGTAGCCCGACTCGTCGAGTAGAAACGGGATGATCACGCGATTTAAGTTGTCTACTCGGCGAGTCCATATGTTGGGACTCGACGAGTCAGCCTGTCTGGATGAAGCCCTGATTTTAAGGGTTTCACCCTATTTATACAGATTTATGTGCCCCAAACCAGCCTCCATCACCCTTAGAGCGTCCCTTACTAAACCCAAGCCTCCATTTAAGCTTTTTGGAGTATTTCTCATCTTGTGAAGGGTTTTTGGAGCATTTTGAAGTTAGAAGAAGAAGAGAGAAGAGAGGTTTTCAAGAGGAGCAAAGGAGATCTGAGTTTCTTGTGTCATTCCAGCCTCCATTAAGGTATAAAGCTCGAATTTTGACTTGTCATCATGTAGATCTTCTTAAAAGCTTGCTAGTGTTGCTTTCGAGCCATTTTCTAGACATTGAGGTCGATTAATGGGAAGTTAAGATGAATGGGTTCAGATCTAAGCATTTCTAGACTCCTTGAGCTCAAGGTTACCACCTTTATTGAGCTAAACACCCATTCCAAACCTAGATCTCATCTTCTAGCTTCTTTTTTGCGCATTTTTGCTTATCATGAGCATGTATGAACGTAAAGTTAGAAACTTTACGTGTGAAATCAGTCCTAGGAACCCAGATCTATGAATTGGACGCATTGGAATTGAGAAAAATTGACTATATAGTAATGGCATGCTTGGGACTCGGCGAGTTGTTCTTCAGACTCGGCGAATCGAGTCATGAGTCCTCAGTTTTTCCCCGATTTGAGACTTTAGGGTGAATCAGTGAGCTAAGACTTCGATTTGGAAGCAGTCGGACTCGACGAGTTGTTCATGCGACTCGACGAGTCAAAGACTGGGTGTGTTCTTTTGTTGAAAGGGAACTCGACGAGTTGTTCATATAACTCGGCGAGTCGTATGAAGATTAGATTCGATGTTAGTATCGAAGAAGAACCCTTCGAGTCTTTGCCAAACTCAACGAGTAGAAGCGAGTAGAGGATTAGGATGGATGATGGGGACTCGACTAGTTGGCGGTCCAACTCGGCGAGTCTGGTCAACTAAAAGTGGACTTTGACCTGGAGGTTGACTTGTCCAGGGGTAAATAGTTATTTTATCCTGAGATTTATATCAGTATTTGATTCAGTGTTTATGGGATTTGCAGCCGGGGAGTTCCGGAGCAGCAGTCACACAGTTTCAGATCTAACATCTCAGCAGCCAGCGTTGCGAGGTGAGATTCCTTCCAGTAGGAATGGGTCTACGGCCACAATGCCGGACCGTTTAGTTAGCAGTAGCTCCGGACTTCGGTCCGATGCGGTAGTTCAGTGTGCTTGATGTCTGTGTGATTCAAGCATGTCTTTGTGTTATGTGTTCCGGACTTTGGTCCGATGCAGTATGCAATATACGTGTTTATGCTAGTAGTTATCAAGTAAGTTCTCCCAAATTACCCATACAAGCTTAGGTTCTGATTATCAGTTTCAGTTTCATTAGAACAACATGATAGAATAGGACTAAGGATCTAGGAGGATGCCTTATGTGCCTGCTATATGTGTTTCAGCTTTATGAGAATTTCATGCTAGTTGAATAAACAGCAGTATGATAGCCTATTTAGGTTATGCCTGATAGTATGAGCTTAACATTGTATGCTAGTATAGTTTCTTGTTATGAAGATTGAATTTCTTTGAGTAGTTTCCTGGATCCGAATGTTGCTTGCTTTGTGCTCTATGGGACTCTGAGTGATGGGAGTTAGCCATTAGGTGAATACGTCACATTACATGTGATCAAGGTTGAATTATCTCAGAGCGCTGGATTTGGCCCTATTGCGCAGCTCTTGTTTGAGTCCAACCGTTGTAAGGACGAGACTTTTATTCAAAGGATTATCTGAGCCTCGTCACATGTGATGGTATTCAGGTGATGATTAATTAGCATTATAAAGAGGCGTTCAGCAGTTGAGGACTGGATTTGATTGAGTCAGATATTTCCCTAGGGCAAGCCTAGGATGGGAGTAGCAGAGATCAATAGCAGTAGAAGTGACGTGGTGGAGTTGAAGTAGTACTTGAGGAAAGTACGGATAGACGTGGAAGGTAGTATGGGCCTGTACTACTGAAAGCAGAGGATCCGTACTTGAATCAAGGAAGGCCAAGGCGAAACCAGGAAAGTTGTAGTAATAGTGATCCCTTGAGATATATCAGTATTTCTGATGTTTTTCGCTATGTGTTTCAGAATGGTGGTTTTACGCCCTAGACCAGCAGTCGGTAGTTCAGGTGCTGGTGAGGGATCAGGACCAGGCTCGGGAGCCGAGCATTTGGATGATCAGATGAGGGAGTTTCTTTTTTTAGAGATTACTCGCATCATACTTGAGCAGACTCCTGTGATCTTTGGTTTGATCACGGAGGGTATTTTGGAGCTGATGGATGAGAGGTTGAGCACCTTTCGTGCTGAGGTGGCGACCATGATGGGGTCGTGCACGCTCACTTTCAGGGAGTTTAGAGCCTGTGGAGCTCTTGACTATCATGGGGCGTGGGACCCCATAGCGAGTACTAGGTGGTTGGCAGATGTCGCCAACGCTTTCCGCACCAGCAGATGTCCTGAGGGGGACAAGGTCAGATTAGCATCCTGTATTCTGAAGGACAGGGCACGAGATTGGTGGGAGGAGATCTGGCATGTCATCGGGGATGACATTGCACTTGATGCGATGAATTGGGCTGATGTTACTACCAGGTTCAGAGCCGAGTTTGCACTGGTTATCGAGGTGCAGCAGTTAGTCAGGGAGTTTCAGGATCTCACCCGGACTACAGAGACAGTGGCGGAGATTACTGCCATGTTCAGGGAGAGGGCTCTTCTCGTTCCTTAGTACGCAGCTGATGAGGAAATGAAGAAGGCCCGTTACCATGAGATGTTGCAGAGTGATATCCGCCAGTTGGTGAGCCAGTCCAACTGTAAAACACTGGATGACATGATTGCTAGGGCTCGTGAGAGAGAGATTGATTTAGAGATGGAAAAGAAGAGGAAGCCAGAGGCGACATCTGGCACAGGGAGTTCGGGCAAAAACCCCTAGGTATCAGATCACAAATCTAGAGGTCAGCAGAGCCACAGTCGGTGTGGCAAGTGTGGGAGATTGCACGACGGGGCGTGCAAGGCAGGGAGTCCCGGTTGCTACAAGTGCGGCCAGACCGGGCATATGAGAAGAGATTGTACAGCTACTCCCACCGTTACCATGGCATCTGATCTTATTTGCTTCCATTGCAATCAGAGGGGACATAAAAAGTTCCAGTGTCCGAGTTTGACAGCAGCAGCATGGAAGGCGGTAGCACCTGCCCCTGCAACATTGAAGATTACAGGCGGGCGTCAGGGCTGAAGTGAGGTGCCAGTGGCGATGAGTAGATCTTTTCAGATGATAGCAGAGGAGGCGCGAGCGACTCCTGATGTGGTGACGGGTATGTATTTTCCCTTCATCTATTTATTAATTTTGTTTGTTTCTTATGGTTATATGTTTTTATATAGGGCCGTTCTTAGTGAACGGCAAATCAGTTACAATATTGTTTGATTCGGGGGCTACCCGATCATTTGTTTCACTTGCGCTTAGCAAGAGGTTTTGCAGAGCTCCGAGGGAGCTAGATTGTCCACTTGAGGTTGAGATAGCTGATGGCAGGACCGTCAGGGTCGCGAGAGTACATAGGGCTTGTTCGATGCAGTTATTTGATGATCATTTTTCAGTGGACTTGGTTCCCATTCCCCTGCGAGGGAATAAGGTTATAGTGGGTATGGATTGGCTGAGCCCCAATGGGCAGTGATTGATTGTGAGCTACAGTTACTGAGGGTCCGCACCCCTGGTGGGGGAGAGTTAGTGATTCAGGGCGAGTGGCCACATCGCGGACCGATTCTTTATTCGGCAGCGAGAGCTCGACGCTACTTCCAGCAGGGTTGCACGGGGTATGTCATTTATGTTTTAGATGCTCTGGAGAAGGGCAAGGCGACTGTTGACAACGTACCAGTAGTAAGTGAGTACCCGAATGTATTTCCACAGGATTTTCCTGGGATACCTCCGAAGAGACAGGTTGAGTTTTGGATTGACCTGGTTCCGGGTGCGGCTCTGATAGCCAAGGCGCCGTATCAGTTGGCTCCTCCAGAGATGCAGGAGGTGTCTACGCAGCTGCAGGAGCTGCTAGACAAGGGTTTCATCAGACTGAGTAGTTCACTATTGGGAGCCCCGATCCTGTTTATGAAGAAGAAGGATGGGTCGCACCGTATGTGTATAGATTACCGGGAGTTGAACAAGGTAACGGTGAAGAACCGTTACTCACTCCCGAGGAAAGATGACTTGTTTGATCAGCTTCAAGGAGCATCTTGGTTTTCCAAGATTGATCTGCGCTCCGGTTATCATTAGATGTGGGTCAGAGGTGAGGATATTCAGAAGACAACTTTTAGAACCCGTTATGGTCATTATGAGTTTGTGGTGATTCCGTTTGGGCTCACCAACGCTCGATTCGTGTTCATGGATCTCATGAATCGCGTATGCAAGTCGATGTTGGATCGGTCTGTGATAGTGTTCATTGACGATATCTTGGTTTATTCCAAGACTCAGGAGCAGCATGAGGAGCACCTGAAGGAGGTGCTAGAGACTTTGAGGAGGGAGAGACTTTTCGTGAAGTTCTCCAAGTGCGAGTTCTGGTTGCATGAGGTGCAGTTCCTTGGACACCTCGTCAACCAGAAGTGGATACTAGTGGATCCGGCCAAGATAGAGGTCGTGATGTAGTGGGAGGTCCTGAGGTCTCCATCTTAGATTCGGAGCTTCCTAGAGTTGACAGGGTACTACAGGAGATTCATCAAGGACTACTCCAAGATAGCAGTTCCACTCACCCGACTGACTAGGAAGTCGGTGGTGTTTCGTTGGGGGCCTGAGCAGCAGGAAGCATTTGAGACCCTCAGACAACGATGGTGTGAGCCACTGATTCTTACCCTTCCATAAGGATTGGATGACTTTGTAGTCTATTGTGATGCTTCGATCACATGGATGGGAGCAGTGTTGATGCAGCGAGGGCATGTGATAGCTTATGCCTCTAGACAGTTGAAGCCTCACGAGGCTAACTATCCGACACACGATTTAGCGCTAGGGGCAGTGGTGTTTTCCCTCAAGATTTGGAGACATTACCTCTATGGGGTCCGCTGTACCATTTAAACGGATCACAAGAGTCTGAGGTACTTCATGGACCAGCCGAATTTGAACATGAGGCATTGTTGATGGTTAGATGTGGTAAAGGACTATAATTGCGAGATACTTTATCATCCAGGCAAGGCCAACGTTGTGGCCGACGCTCTGATCCATAAGGCGATGGCGGCACCGATCAGAGATATATGTCTGAGGATGTCGGTGATTACTCCATTGTTGGACCAGATTAGAGAGGCACTGGTCGAGGGCCTGAAGGAGGAGAGGCAGAAGTGTGAGAGGATTGTGGGCCGAGTAGCTTCTTTCAATTATGACAGTAGAGGATTGTTGACCCTTCATGGGAGAGTCTGGGTGCCGTATTGGGGAGGAGTATGGTAGGTGTTGATGGATGAGGCCCACAAGTCCCGGTTCTCCATCCATCCAGGGGCGACGAAGATGTATAGAGATCTTCGACCCGATTATTGGTGGCCCTGCATGAAGCGGGACTTAGCCGGGTATGTAGAGAGATGCCTGACCTGCAGGAAGGTCAAGGCAGAACACCAGAGACCCCACGGCAAGATGTAGCCGTTAGACATTCGTGTGTGGAAATGGGAGGATATCACTATGGATTTCATCACTAAGCTTCCCAGAATTGCACGTATGGTTGACTCGATTTGGGTTCTAGTGGATCGGCTGACCAAGATCGCGCACTTCATACCAATTCAGGAGAGTATATCGACCGAGAAGCTAGCCGATTTTTATGTGCGCGAGGTAGTGGCACGGCATGAGGTGCCTGTATCAGTAGTATCATACCGAGACGTCCATTTTACTTCCAGGTTTTGGAAGCGGTTTCATGACGAGATAGGGACACGTCTTCATTTTAGCACCACTTTCCACCCCCAAATGGACGGGCAGAGCGAGAGGACAATTTAGACTCTCGAGGACATACTTCGGGCATGTGTCCTAGATTTTGGTGGAAGTTGGGATATGTATCTTCCTTTAGCGGAATTTTCGTATAACAACAGTTACCACGCTAGTATTGACCGCCCTCCTTTTGAGATGCTCTACAGGAGAAAGTGTAGGACCCCGATTTGTTGGGGCAAGGTCGGTCAGCGAGTCATCGGGAGTACCGAGGTGGTGCTCAAGACCACAAAATTGATCCAGCAGGTCCGTAGCAGATTGCAGACTGCGCAGAGTCGACAGAAGAGTTACTCCGACAGGAGGCGTTCAGATTTGGAGTTCCAGGTGGGCGATATGGTCCTCCTGAAAGTATCACCCTGGAAGGGTGTTATCAGGTTCCGAAAGAGAGGCAAGCTGGGCCCTAGATTCATTGGTCCTTTTAGGGTTTTGACCCGGGTAGGTCGGGTTGCTTATCGGTTGGATCTTCCGGCAGAGCTTAGCCAGATCCACAACACTTTCCATGTTTCTCAGTTGAGGAAGTGTTTGGTGGACGAGTGAGCAGTTGTAGCCTTGGAGGATATTCAGGTTGATAGCAGCCTGAATTATATCGAGAGACCAGTTATGATCTTAGATTGGAAGACAAAGACCTTGAGGAACAAGGTGGTTCAGTTAGTGAAGGTGTAGTTGCAGCACCGAAAGGGTTCAGAGTGGACGTGGGAGACCGAGGGGGAGATGAGGGAGCATTATCTTGAGTTATTTTCGGATTAAGCAGCAACAGATTTCGAGGAAGAAGTCTAAGATAAGTGGGGGAGAGTTATAACGCCCCATTTCTGGTATGTAATTTAAATAAAGTATCTTCATTTCTTAAGGGGTACTCGACGAGTCTGTAGCCCGACTCGTCGAGTAGAAACGGGATGATCACGCGATTTAATTTGGCTACTCGACGAGTCCATATGCTGGGACTCGGCGAGTCTGCCTGTCTGGATGAAGCCCTAATTTCAAGGGTTTGCACCCTATTTAAACACATTTATGCACCACAAACCAGCCTCCATCACCCTTAGAGCGTCCCTTACTAAACCCTAGCCTCCTTTTAAGCTTTTTGGAGTATTTCTCATCTTATGAAGGGTTTTTGGAGCATTTTGAAGTTAGAAGAAGAAGAGAGAAGAGAGGTTTTCAAGAGGAGCAAAGGAGATCTGAGTTTCTTGTGTCATTCCAGCCTCCATTAAGGTATAAAGCTCGAATTTTGACTTGTCATCATGTAGATCTTCTTAAAAGCTTGCTAGTGTTGCTTTCGAGCCATTTTCTAGACATTGAGGTCGACTTATGGGAAGTTAAGATGAATGGGTTCAGATCTAAACATTTCTGGATTCCTTGAGCTCATGGTTGCCAACTTTATTGAGCTAAGCACCCATTCCAAACCTAGATCTCCTCTTCTAGCTCCTTTTTGGGCATTTTAGCTTATCATGAGCATGCATGAATGTAAAGTTAGAAACTTTACGTGTGAAATCAGTCCTAGGAACCTAGATCTATGAATTGGACGCATTGGAATTGAGAAAAATCGACTGTATAGTAATGACATGCTTGGGACTCAGCGAGTTGTTCTTCAGACTCGGTGAGTCGAGTCACGAGTCCTTGGTTTTTCCCCGATTTGAGAGTTTAGGGTGAATCAGTGAGTAGAGTAAGGACTCAGTGAGTTAAGACTTCCATTTGGAAGCAGTCGGACTCAATGAGTTGTTCATGTGACTCGGCGAGTCAAAGACTGGGTGTGTTCTTCTGTTGAAAGGCAACTCGACGAGTTGTTCTTCTTGGGTGACAAACGTCATAACATTCCAACGTCTGAAGAACGTTGTTACAGGCAGTCTGGGTCAATAGCATGGTTATAAAAATCACATGGAGTATTAAAAATACATTGATTTACTGGGTTATTAAATGCGTTAGCGATGTTATACTTACATACATCTACCATTCTAGGCATGAAAAACACTATTGCATTATAGTTTTGGAACTTTTAAACTGCCACATACTTATGGAAAAATATTGGATTTCTAGAAGCAAACATTTAAAACAGTTGGGTCTTAGTACAAGACTACTTTTATATTAGTAGGAAATATGGGATTTTCTAGGAGTTTTCAAACATCTACAAACAATTTCATTCAAATTTATACAAACATTGACATTAAATACTTATGAATTCACCAGCTTAAATGCTGATCTACTCTTTCGAATCTACTTGTATTTCTCAGGGATTCAGTATTATAGGTAAACTTCAGCTCTTGCAGAAGTGACGCTAAGGCGTCGGTTTAAAACTCATTTTGTCATAATATTGTAATTGCTTTTGAAACAAGTATCATTCAACAATGTAACTTTTAAATAATATATATGATGGTTGTTTTACTTTCTTTACTATGTATTCAACTGTTACGATACTACATGAAGTCATCCGCCCTCGAACGATTTTGCCTTTTTGGCTTGGGGGTGTGACAGATTGGTGTCAGAGCATTGTTTATAGTGAACTAAGTATATCGAACCACATAGGATATACAAACTATAAACGCATAGGGACTAAAAATCTATGACAAAACATTGTTACACCCAAACCGCGTTTCATTTAACTTAAGTTATTGGGTCGAAAAAGCACAAATACATGCATACAACGATTTATTTTCATAGTTATAACTATACAAGAAGTCTTAAGACAAGTTGAACAGTACGACTAGGCCTTGGAATATGTAATCGGATTTAGGACGAATATAGCGTAATCAATTATATTTATCTGAGGTCAGACTAATGTTTGTTGAGGAATGGTCGTAGTTAGCAACAAGTCAAACCTTACAAAAATAACACTGATATCAAACATACAAACTTAAATACTATAGGAGTATGTGGTAAATACAATAGTTTAACTTACATGTTTAGATTTTCATGTTTTAATTTCTAGACAATTCTCATATCTATATTCTCACACAGACACAATGGCTGGATTCCACCTACTAGGGGACCCCTTCTACCCAAATCAAGGCAAAGGAGGGTGGGTAGAGGATGACGCCGAAGAAGATGAGGAATCTATAGAGTTGGAGGAATGGGAAGACTCTGGGACAGACTCAGAGCCAGAAGTAATCAACCCACCAGTCGCTCAACCTCCCGCATTTAGGAGAAACTTTTAGGGACCAACTCCCACTTGGGGAAGTCACATTCACCATTGGAGCCGACAACAAGGATTACGTACTCCCTACGGTATGTGTCGGGACTTCTACGACGTCAGGGGTGGAGGTTCAGCCGACCGAGCACTCCCAGTCATGGTGGGCAAACCAGCCAACCACTCCTATCAATACGGGGTTCAAGCAAACCGGATTCGTGAAGTCAACGTGGAAGTACAAGTTCACACTTCTGACATCCGTCGACTAGACAGGTTGCAGAGTAATGCCCAACTCCGCACCGACACATTCCAAGAGCAACTGATTGCAGCCCTCTCTGAGATAAGGGAAATGAGGGAATAGCAAGCCGCCTTCGATAGGCGTCTTATGGAAGTAAAGAAATCAGACACGGAGTCGAGCTCCCAGCGCAACCTACGTCGCAAGTAGTACTTGCCCAAATCCCAAAAATTTTGTTATAGAATAGGAGCTCGGCTAAATGCCTTACTTTTCTTTAACTTCTGTATCAGAGATCCTTAGAAGGGTCGAAATTTTCCTAACTTCAAAATGTAACTCAACGTATGTTTAATCTATATGAAGAAATTCCTTTATGTGTTAATTCATTGAATACTACTCAAATTCATAAGTTTATCTATCACTATACAAACTTTTAATATGAATCAAGCTCTAAAACCTTGGGTAGGTCAGTCAAATTTATAAATTGACGAATATAGAAAATTTACTAACACACGGCTACCAGTCATTAAAGACTTATGGTCTTTAGTCTATTTCTTTAGCAGCACAATGTCACCCCGTAGATCTATAAGCCATGTCAACAATGCAACACCTCCACCACCAAAACGTCCATCAACGGAAAATGTTGCCTTGATAGCCACTATAACAGCTGCAGTGACAACGGTAATGGCACAGATGAGTAATAATGTTTTCGGAAGGGGAGTAAATAGCTCTATGAATGGCCAACGTCAGGGTCGTTCAGGAGATTGCACCTTCAAGGACTTCACCAATAGCAAGCCTATATCTTTTAATGGATCTGGAGGGATAATGGCTCTATTGCAGTGGATACAGAAAACATAAGTGGTTTTCGAGATCTGTGCATGTTTGGAAGTGAGCAAGGTAAAGTTTGCTGCTTGTATATTCTATCAAGAGAGCTCTGACGTGGTGGAATGGCCATGTCAACTCACTAACTCTGGTAGTGGCTAATTCTATAGGCTGGGAGAATCTAAAGCAACTGTTAATGCAAGAGTACTGTCCAAGGGAGAAGTACAAAAGCTAGAGCAAGAACTTTGGGGCCTTACTATGGTAGGCTCGGACATCACAACCTATACCAATAGGTTTAGTGATTTGGTAATCCTTTGACCAGGGATGGTTGTCTAGAGAGCAAGAAGATCGAGAGATACATCTAGGGACTGTCACCCCAAATCCAAGGAAGTGTACTAGCTTCCAAACCTGTCAGTTTCGATAGTGCCAAACAGTTGGCACAAGCTCTCTTTGACCATGGAGTCTGCCAAGGCTTCGCAACTGCTGTCCCAGAGCAAACCATAGGAAACAACAATAACAACATCAGTACCAACAACAATAGCAAGAAGAAGTTTTGGAACAAGAGGAAGAGTCAGTTTTTACAGGAAGCTTCCAAGAAGAAACAAATAGTGGCAGTCCATGTCGCTACTACCCCCACTGCTGCTCCTGTTACCTCTACACCAGCGAAGCAATATGATGGAAACCTTTCGAAGTGCAGCAAATGCAATTTCCATCACAACGGAAATTGTCGGGAGATGCATTGCAACAACTGCAACAAGAAAGGGCACACTGCCTGTTTTTGTAAGGCACCGACACGACCAGTCACCCAAGTCCCTGGAGTCGTTGTGGGCTAGGCGTGTTATGGGTTTGGTGAGGCTGTACACTATAAGAGAGACTTCCCTAAGGCAAGGAATGTCGGCGGCATAGGAAGAGTGCAACAATAGGGCAGAACGAATCAATAGTTGATCCCACGGTGGTTACGAGTACGTTTCTCCTGAATAACGCTTATGCATGCATACTCTTTGATTGTGGTGTGGAGAGGAGTTTTGTGAGTTATAAATTCAAACACATACTAAAACAGAACCCTCAATGACTCAATAATATATTTACAGTAGAAATAGCAAACGGTAGAACAAAAAGCACAAACGATATGTACATAGGCTGCACACTAACTCTAAACGAACATTCATTTCAAATCGATCTTACGCCGATTATCAATAAAGAGCTTTGATTTCATCATCGGTATGGATTGGTTAAGCCTACACCATTTCGATATACTTTGTCACGAAAGGGCCGTTCACCTAAATCTGGCAAACGGCGAAACTCTTGTCATTTATGGTGACAAACCCGATACCAATTTACAAATCATCTCTTGCCTCAAAGCCCAGAAATACCTGGTCAAGGAGTACCATGCCTTATTAGCCCACGTAGTAGATAAGGACAAAGAAGCGAAAGACCTCAAAGACATTCCAAAAGTCTTTGATTTTCCCGATGTCTTCCCTGAAGATCTTCTAGGAGTCCCACCAGAATGACAAGTCGAGTTCAGGATCGATTTAATTCCCGGAGCTACCCCAGTAGCTAAGTCGCCGTATCGTCTAGCGCCAGCTGAGATGCAGGAATTATCCAGCCAATTAAACAAACTGCTCTGCAAAGGATTCATCAGACCGAGCTTCTCACCTTGGGGAGCACCAGTCCTGTTCGTAAAGAAGAAGGATAGATCTTTCCGCATGTGTATCGATTACCGGGAACTCAACAAACTCACTATCAAGAACTGATATCCCCTACCACGCATTGACGACATGTTCGACCAACTCCAAGGAGCGAGTTATTTCTCGAAGATCGATTTGAGATCCGGGTATCATTAACTACAAGTCTTGGAAGGAGATGTTCCCAAAACAACCTTTCAAACTCGTTATGGTCACTACGAGTTTGTAGTGATACCCTTTGAATTAACAAATGCACCGGCGGTGTTCATGGACTTAATGAACTGAGTGTGTCGTTCATTCCTGGAAAAATTTGTGATTGTGTTCATAGACGATATACTCATCTATTCGAAGAGTAAAGAGGGACATGGTCAAAACCTCCGCCAAATCCTGGAAACTCTAAGAAAAGAGAAGCTATACGGAAAATTCTCAAAGTGCGAATTTTGGATTCAGAAAGTAGAATTCATAGGTCACGTGTTTAGCAAAGACAGGATACACGTGGACCCTTCCAAAATCAAGGCAATCGAGAACTGGTCAGCTCCCAGAACCCTAACGGAAATCTGACAATTCTTGGGCCTTGCTGGCTATTACCGAAGGTTTATACAAAACTTCTCGAAGATTGCTAAACCACTTACCACCTTGACCCAGAAGGGTCCAACTTTCAATTAGGAAGAAAGACAAGACGTTGCATTCCAAACACTGAAGCAAGCACTATGTAGCGCACCAATATTGTCCTTGCCAGAAGGAACAGAAGACTTCGTGGTCTACTGTGATGCATCTAATCAAGGTCTTGGATGTGTTCTAATGCACCGAGGAAAGGTCATCGCTTACGCCTCGAGACAACTCAAGATGCACGAGGTCAACTACACTACACACGACCTTGAACTGGGATGTCACACCCCAAAACCACGAACGGCGGAAACGTTCAGGGGTGGAGGACGTCATGTACAGTATCACAACAGTGTAATATAATAAACAAGCAACAACATCATCCATTGCATTATGAGTAGAGTTTCAATACATGTGTGTTCTTTCATAATGTACAACAATAAAATGAGTAATCAAAATAAGGCGAGTCTTGTCTGTGCTCCATCTTCTCAAAAACCTGACCACCGCACCTGTCTAACTGATGACCTGAGAATACAAGTTATTTTGAAAGCGAGTATCAGCTTTAAAGCTGTTGATTTCATAAGAAATTAAGTGTCGTTGTCTTGCTTATGAAAATCTGTTATGAAAGCCATGTAAACCTTTAAATGAAAATGTTGAGATAAGTATGAAATCCCTAGAAAAACCCTTATTTTCTATAAGTATGAAATGTAGTCTTTTACCAAGACCCGAATGTTTTGTAAGTAAAATGATAGTTTTCCTTTGGTTGTTTAGTACTAAGTACTTAGTCTAACTCATCGTTTATGTGAATATATCACAAAATAAAGTAAAATAGGAAAATGATATGATAGTCTTCTACCAAGACCCTAATGTTCTGTTATGACTAAGTAGTCTTCTACCAAGACTCGAATGTTCTGTTATGACTAAGTAGTCTTCTACCAAGACTCGAATGTTCTGTTATGACTAGGTATTCTTCTACCAAGACTCGAATATTCTGTTATGACTAGGTAGTCTTCTACCAAGACTCGAATGTTTTGTAAGTAATATGATAACTTTTCCTTTCTATTGACTAGTACTAGAGTACTTAGTCTAACTCATCGTTTATGTGAAAGTATCACAAAATAAAGTAAACAGGAAAAATATAATCATGTAAGTGTTAGCTGGAGGTAATGGTGCTAACAAGACGAAGATTGTCCACTCATCCTCTGTAGCGGCAGCAGGATGGAGGGAGGGTTAGTCCTCGCATCGATCTCTTAATACAGATCGTCAACCTAATGATCCTCCGAAGATTCACATCTCATCCACTGTTGCAATAGTGGACAGAGGGATGGTTAGTCCCGTCACTGACTACTAAGTAAGTGACAACCTTAAACATCCGTAGATATTCATCGACCACTGGTGCTAATCAATGGGATTCAGAATGGTCAGTCCCGCCGAATTATCCCATTGAACTGGGGTAGGAAAGATAATTTACACAGTAAATACAAATAAATCATCCTCGTAGTTCTAAGTACAAGTATCCAGGTAAGTAAATACAGGATAATGCACCTAAGTAACAGTCTTCCTGTATGGTATTCATGTAAGTGTGTTCATGTAACAGGTAAGTATACGTAAACATATTCGTGTATCAGGTAATCCTAAGTAAGTGTACTCTTGTATCATGTAAGGTATTGGTATGGACTCATGAATGAACTGACTCTTGTGTGATTACTTGTAATAGTAATAATGTTTGATATCTTCTGACTATCCCTATGATAGCTAACTGGAAGGTAATTGGTTGTTTACGTAGGTTTATGCACTCTTGCTACCCAAGAGTATTGGAAACTAAATGAAGGGTGAAAACTATAATCTCTAACATATATATGAACATATGCGCATAAGTATAGTTTGATTCAAGAAGGTAAAATAATGGTTTTGCAAGATATCTAGGAGTTCTGAACAATAATTAAGAATGACTTGATGTCATTTTAATAAACATTTCAAAACTAATACTTTTGTTATCAAGGTATTTTAAGATAGAAAACCACTTCATGTGTCACCTTTTGAAATATGTGAAATCTACCGAGTGAAAACATAGTTACAAAATACATAAGATTGATTAATAACATATTGTTTTCTACTTGTATTCCCCCCCCCCCCACTAAAACGTTTAAAATCATTTAAAACATTGATTAAGGGGGTATGAAATCACCTGTTGTTGGTAGTTCGGATGAACTGGACGGCGTAGGATTGCTAGGTGTCAAGTGAGGACTTGTACACACACTACGATCCTAATGAACATATATTCACACATATATGCACTCAATTAGTCTCAAATCACCATTTGATAATGTTAAAACATCCTAGACATAATAAACACTTTATATAAGTGTTTTAAGCCCTAAGGATTTCATCTAAGCTATTTGTGGGACAAGGTATTTGTGTTTAGGGTTCCAAAGGACCCCATATATGAGTTTACTCCTCATATATTAACACACATGGAGTTTACGGTTGTAAACTCTTGAGTTTACGGCCGTAAACTCCCAACCATGGGGTATTTGTGTGTTTTGAAGTTCTAAATGATTCCTAGAATTATTCTAACTTGGTGGTTCCATCCTTGAAGGGGTTTAAGGTCTAGAAATACTCCAATTAGGAGTTTACGGCCCCAAGGCCATTCCCCTTGGAGTTTATGGCCGTAAACTCCCTTGGGGTGTTGTTTTTGTTGTTTTCAAGCCTCTTGCACTTGTGGTATATGTTCTAGACTTTTATTCCTAGCATATGAAGGCATTAGGCACACCTTGGTGCCCTTTTTAGGAGTTTACGGCCCAAGAACCATGTCTTGGCCGTAAACTCACTTTGTTAAGTGATTTTGATGTGGTTCAAGCACTTGATTTAATGGGAACAAGTCTAGGTAATTGTCTAAGGCTTTAGGAGCCTTAAAAGTGCCCTTTGGTCCATTTCTATGGAGTTTACGGCCTAAGATACACTTGGGCCATAAAATCTCATTTGTTGGTGTTCTTTGATGTGTTTATGGCCTGAGATTAGATGGAAACTAGCCTTGATAAAAGCCTTAAAGCTTTAGAGGCCTTAAAACACCATTTTGAGGTTTGAAAATGGAGTTTACGGCCTATGATATTCTTGGGCCGTAGACTCCCAAACTTGGGTGGATTTATGGATGTTTTCTTGTCCCTAACACACATACATAATAGTCTAAGGCAGTGGTATAACACACGGGTCGGTTTTGGCTTCGTTTCAGGGGTTTACCGCCCAAGAACACCTTGGGGAGTAACCTCCTAGATCTAATGATTTAGCCATCTAAATCATGTTATAAGCCCATAATAAGCATTCTAAGACTACTAGAAAGAGTTACTCACGTTTTGGCATAAAAACCCGAAGATCTGTGAGAGAGAAAATGGCTTTTCTCTAGTTGGAAATGTGAATAATGAATGAATTTGGTTCAGAAATCTATTTATAGTCCTGAAATATTTTTGGCAGAAAATATTTTTATTCCTGAAATGATCTCTAATATAATAGAGTGTTGGAATAATAGTGTTGCACAAAACCCTAGTGCAACCACCCTCCTGATATCTCCTTAAGTGTAAATCCTGAAAACTGCCAAACTTATACCCGAAGTCTGGAATTTCCCTGAAACTGTTCTAAGCCCTATTGTCTTGATATGGGTAGTTCAGAATGGAAATTTCGGGTTGTCACATCATCCCCCAGTTAAAGGGAATTTCGTTCCGAAATTAGAATTTAGATAAGGAAGTAGGTATAAACGATCGAGTCGTTATGTGAACTTCCTAATCGATTGGTTCTCGCACTCCTAAGGGAAATTGGGTTCTCGGTTGGTATCCCAACGAACCTTCACTAACGGGCGACGGTGTTGCTTCGTCCGCTTGACCACTCGGTCGAGGGTCACTACGGTTCTAATACGAACGCAAGGATCTCGTAAATCTCGATCTCGTCGAGAGGGATTACGAAAGTCCTAATGGAAGGATACTGTTTCAAGTTTGAGGCGCGAAGGGGAAAAATGTACGTTACTGAGTTCGCGGAGTAGGTCTAGTTTGTGAGATGCAGGACCGATTCTGTTAAGAATCTCAGAGGTCCTAACGATATTGGATTTTTAGCTTTCCACGCTTTACGAAGCGTATTAAGCCGTTCTCACAGTGAGGTTTCCTAAAGAATTTGGTCTCTCACTTGGAATTCCAATTGTTCTTTCTCTCGCTTCCTTCCCAGTCAAGGGCCATCCCTTGCTGGGTCAAAGTCTAAAGGGTTTTCTGAAATTTGTGGGGAGTTCCGAATGGACTAGATAGTAGGTCTGTAAGACCTAGAGTTTGGCAAATTTTCCATCGGTGACTACGGTGCCGACAAATTCCCAATGGTTTTGGATAATTTGAAAGAGTACTCAAGAATTTCCACAACACTAAAAGTGTGTCTTAGGAAATGTGACTCTAAAATCAAAGACTCTTGTTCAGAGAACTTTGCGGAAAGTATCTCCAAGGGAAATGTTTCTATGGGTTCCTTCTTACTTCGAGGGTAGATAAGTAGTCATTATATGGAGAAATGACGAACTGATCCCAGTAAGAAAGGCGTACTCTACTCATTCGGCTCATGAATACTATGGGTGTATTGGTCCTATCCGAGGGGTATCACTACGGACTCGAAGTGTCCACATCAAATTCGGAGGGTAGTCTTTAGGACATCCTTCCCTAACACTCGAACTGGTGATATTCGGATCTCAGGTCCATTTATGAAAGTAATACTTTCCCTGTGGTTGCTCAATCGGTTCTTCTAAGCGAGGCAGAGATAACGATTTCTAAAGGAAATCTAAACGAAGCCTCTGGTCGTCGAGGTACGTATGATGCACTCCATCGACTTATGGTAAGAATAAGACCGGAGCTCTCAAGGGTGAGAAGCCTGGACTTCTAATTCGATTGTTGAGTAGTTCGTGGTGTTGTCCGGGTTGTTCTTGTATCCTCCGTAGGTGTTTAGACTAAAGGCGATCCGGTTCTAAGAGTCATACTGGGTTCTAAGTTTGTTCTTATGCCAATGCAATTACTCGTACTCCTGGACAGTCTCCGTCCTAAAGTTCATATTAGAATTCATACGTGATTCAAGTATCACAATTTCGTGTATACGAGTCGTATATAATTAAGACTGAAAAGGTAGTCGAATAACTTATTCTTCCTTAATCTCACATCCCATCGCGGGAAAAGAAGTTAAAGTGGAATCATCAATTCTAAACCTGTAGAACATTGATTATATATCACTCCCTTGTATACCTTCTTCAGTGATAGATCAACCGTATGAATCCTGGAATTGAACTTGACGTACTGCACGAGTAATACTGTGGGGATTCCTTCGGAACGGAAAAGAACTATAAGGTACTCCTTGTATGAGCACTTCGGCGTTCTGATATAACGGCTTTTCTAAAAGACGATTTCCAAGAAAGAGATGTACTTATGAAGCTGGTATTTCGAGGATCAAATTTACTCGAGTCGTATGATAAATTCAGAAACATATGGAAACTAAAGACATTAAATTTGAACATAAGGCGTTGCGGACAAAACACAACAGTGCAACCATTAACAGAGTTACTGTACTTAGGATTTATTACAAGACTATTGCTGCGAAAATAAGGTATACTACAAAAGACCAGTATACGCAGCACGAGAGTCCCTTAACGGACGGAATCTCGCAAAAGATTAGACTCTGGTTGCACTAGTTTTAAACATGTTTTTGTACATACAAAATACTGACGATTTGGAGGGAACCTATACTATATTAGGTTCCTTAACTATCTTTTTGCATTCTGGGGTCAAACTCATCCGGATTTGCCGTTGTCCTTCTCCGATGGGCAGTCCCTCTTGAAGTGTCCCATGACGCCACATAGATGGCATATCTGAGAGGTTTGGACATTGGTGGTTGAAGAAATGTGTTGGATCTGGATCCTGCAGTGACTAGCAGTATGTCCATTCCTGTTCCAGTGTGAGCACTGCATCTCCCTACAAGGTCCATGGTGGTGATAATTGCATTTGATGCATTTTGGGAGTTTTCCATCATAAAGTTTGGCTGGTTTGGAGACCATTGGGATGCCCGAAGGGATGGTAGTAGGAGGTACTGATGTCGTGGCTGTGAAGGTTGTTACTGGTGGTTGTTTCTTGTTTGCCCTTCGAAGCGACTTGTCCTTAGAGTTAGTCCAAGACTTTCGCTTGATACTTGGATTGGAATGATTGTTAACAATCCCGCTAACACATGTGTCGTTAGCATTCAGGTGGGTCAGAATAGCTGACACGGCAGCCGAGACTGCAGCTTGAAAGGTAGCTGCATCAATCTGAAGAGTTGGGGTTTGGTTGATGGGCTGATCGTTCTTCTTAGGAGCCATGATTCTGTTACTGAAAGGAAATGAATTTGTGAGCGAAAAATGATTGAATTTGAACGTAGTTCAATCTCTCATGAAAAGAATAAAAGGATGTTCTCTAAAGTTCGACCTACATCCCTATGATGTAGTCCTAGTATGGAATGGAAGTATGTTCAGGAAAGTTCAACCTACATCCCTATGATGCAGTCCTAGTATGGAATGGAAGTAAGTTCAGGAAAGTTCAACCTACATCCCTATGATGCAGTCCTAGTATGGAATGGAAGTAAGTTCAGGAAATTTCAACCTACATCCCTATGATGCAGTCCTAGTATGGAATGGAAGTAAGTTCATGCGATGGTCTCAAGATGTTTGTCGTTCAAGCCGAGGTATCGCTGGTTGGCTAATAACGTGATTCAACCATTACCAGAGACTTGGAGATGTCTCCGGAGTTAAATGGATATAGTCCAAGGACTTGACTAGAGCATGTTTCAAATAGACTCTAAAGAAGTCTGATAAGAGTATTCGAATAAAGAACGACACAGAAGTTAGCCGACTGTCAATATCTTTGATATTCATGACGTACAAGTTCGGGAAAATGACCTTGTAAAAAGGTCTTACATCATAACCAGAGAAGATAGTTCCTGATAGTAAAAAGACCTAACCAAAGTACTTACAGTACAAGATAGTTTCATAGAAAATGCCACCTCGGGCCTAGACAGGAACACGATTCCTTTCTAGCAAGGAATATAACGTAACGCATCTACTACTGGCGACGGTCATCCCTCTGGTGAACTCTCAGTTCAGCCAGTTGGCGTTCCACATCAAGTAGGTGTCTTTCGTACACTCTCTGGCGCACCCGCAGTTCCATGACTTCGGCTTGTGATTCAGCCGGTGCTTGCAACAGGGTTTCATGGTCTCTTTTAGCCCTCTCACAAGCATGTTCAAGGCGAATGGTGCGAAGCATATGCCTTCCTCCATTTGTATCAACTTCTGCGATCCGTTGAAGAGCTGTCCTGCCCTGAATTTCGTTTCGGGCAACTCTTCGGATCAGAATTGCCATGATCCTGTCTGCTGAGCCCCCATTGCCCAAGTCATAGAAGCTTCGGTCAGCATTAAATGGCATGGGTTGATCTTGTCCTTGGCTCCAAGTTTCCAAACATTCCACCCACTCAGGCGTCGGGCCTTGAAAAGTCGGACGAGGGTTAGGAATCGGAAAGGGAGCCGCCTGGGGTAGGTTCTCAACCTCGGGTTCGGAGATGGCATCGTTTGAAAGGTCGTCAGCATGGTGATCATTCAGAGGGATTGGATGATCATCATCTGGTTCTTCTCCAAACCATCCAACAATCACTTCGTTCGGAAGGAACAGGTTGTCGTGGGGATGGAATCCAGCCATGTTATCTACATGAGAATTTGGAGATATAAGAAATAACTATATAGACGAATTGACTAAGATAATTACAGTAAGACCAAATACCCATATGGTATCTCTTTATGGTGGTGTTGGTAAGTTTTTAGACTTGTTGCCATATCACAACCATTCTTGGGCATATGCTAATCACTCCTCAGACTAGCATAGTTGATCAGGCTATGCCATTCACAAGACTGACTATATATCCCCAGGCTTACTTGTGATATTCAACAATCGTAATACTTTTGTTTTTGTCATCGTGACACTGATTTTAGTATGAATGCAAGCACGTGTACTTACTTAAATATTTTATTATTTAGAAGTATAACTCTTAGACAGAGTGTTTTTAATCCCGATGTATTTATAGTTAGTATATCTTTTATGGGTTGATATACTATATTCACTATAAACAATGCTCTGATACCAATCTGTCACACCCCAAAACCACGAACGGCGGAAACGTTCAGGGGTGGAGGACGTCATGTACAGTATTACAACAGTGTAATATAATAAACAAGCAACAACATCATCCATTGCATTATAAGTAGAGTTTCAATACATGTGTGTTCTTTCATAATGTACAACAATAAAATGAGTAATCAAAATAAGGCGAGTCTTGTCTGTGCTCCATCTTCTCAAAAACCTGACCACCGCACCTGTCTAACTGATGACCTGAGAATACAAGTTATTTTGAAAGCGAGTATCAGCTTTAAAGCTGGTGAATTCATAAGAAATTAAGTGTCGTTGTCTTGCTTATGAAAATCTGTTATGAAAGCCATGTAAACCTTTAAATGAAAACGTTGAGATAAGTATGAAATCCCTAGAAAAACCTTTATTTTCTATAAGTATGAAATGTAGTCTTTTACAAAGACCCGAATGTTTTGTAAGTAAAATGATAGTTTTCCTTTGGTTGTTTAGTACTAAAGTACTTAGTCTAACTCATCGTTTATGTGAATATATCACAAAATAAAGTAAAATAGGAAAATGATATGATAGTCTTCTACCAAGACCCTAATGTTCTGTTATGACTAAGTAGTCTTCTACCAAGACTCGAATGTTCTGTTATGACTAAGTAGTCTTCTACCGAGACTCGAATGTTCTGTTATGACTAAGTAGTCTTCTACCAAGACTCGAATATTCTGTTATGACTAGGTAGTCTTCTACCAAGACTCGAATGTTTTGTAAGTAATACGATAACTTTTCCTTTCTATTGACTAGTACTAGAGTACTTAGTCTAACTCATCGTTTATGTGAAAGTATCACAAAATAAAGTAAACAGGAAAAATATAATCATGTAAGTGTTAGCCGGAGGTACTGGTGCTAACAAGACGAATGTAACTGTTATCCCGAGGTACTAGGGCTAACATAATACATATAACCTAATGAACATCCGAAGATTGTCCACTCATCCTCTGTAGCGGCAGCAGGATGGAGGGAGGGTTAGTCCTCGCATCGATCTCTTAATACATATCGTCAACCTAATGATCCTCCGAAGATTCACATCTCATCCACTGTTGCAACAGTGGACAGAGGGATGGTTAGTCCCGTCACTGACTACTAAGTAAGTGACAACCTTAAACATCCGTAGATATTCATCGACCACTGGTGCTAATCAGAGGGATTCGGAATGGTTAGTCCCGCCGAATTATCCCATTGAACTGGGGTAGGAAAGATAATTTACACAGTAAATACAAATAAATCATCCTCGTAGTTCTAAGTACAAGTATCCAGGTAAGTAAATACAGGATAATGCACCTAAGTAACAGTCTTCCTGTATGGTATTCATGTAAGTGTGTTCATGTAACAGGTAAGTATATGTAAACATATTCATGTATCAGGTAATCCTATGTAAGTGTACTCATGTATCATGTAAGGTATCGGTATGGACTCATGAATGAACTGACTCTTGTGTGATTACTTGTAATAGTAATAATGTTTGATATCTTCTGACTATCCCTATGATAGCTAACTGGAAGGTAATTGGTTGTTTACGTAGGTTTATGCACTCTTGCTACCCAAGAGTATTGGAAACTAAATGAAGGGTGAAAACTATAATCTCTAACATATATATGAACATATGTGCATAAGTATAGTTTGATTCAAGAAGGTAAAATAATGGTTTTGCAAGATATCTAGGAGTTCTGAACAATAATTAAGAATGACTTGATGTCATTTTAATAAACATTTCAAAAATAATACTTTTGTTATCAAGGTATTTTAAGATAGAAAACCACTTCATGTGTCACCTTTTGAAATATGTGAAATCTACCGAGTGAAAACACAGTTACAAAATACATAAGATTGATTTAATAACATATTGTTTTCTACTTGTATTCCCCTCCCCACTAAAACGTTTAAAATCATTTAAAACATTGACTAAGGGGGTATGAACTCACCTGTTGTTGGTAGCTCGGATGAACTGGACGGCGTAGGATTGCTAGGTGTCAAGTGAGGACTTGTACACACACTACGATCCTAATGAACATATATTCACACATATATGCACTCAATTAGTCTCAAATCACCATTTGATAATGTTAAGACATCCTAGACATAATAAACACTTTATATAAGTGTTTTAAGCCCTAAGGATTGCATCTAAGCTATTTGTGGGACAAGGTACTTGTGTTTAGGGTTCCAAAGGACCCCATATATGAGTTTACTCCTCATATATTAACACACATGGAGTTTACGGTTGTAAACTCTTGAGTTTACGGCCGTAAACTTCCAACCATGGGGTATTTGTGTGTTTTGAAGTTCTAAATGATCCCTAGAATTATTCTAACTTGGTGTTTCCATCCTTGAAGGGGTTTAAGGTCTAGAAATACTCCAATTAGGAGTTTACGGCCCCAAGGCCATTCCCCTTGGAGTTTACGGCCGTAAACTCCCTTGGGGTGTTGTTTTTGTTGTTTTCAAGCCTCTTGCACTTGTGGTATATGTTCTAGACTTTTATTCCTAGCATATGAAGGCATTAGGCACACCTTGGTGCCCTTTTTAGGAGTTTACGGCCCAAGAACCATGTCTTAGCCGTAAACTCACTTTGTTAAGTGATCTTGATGTGGTTCAAGCCCTTGATTTAATGGGAACAAGTCTAGGTAATTGTCTAAGGCTTTAGGAGCCTTAAAAGTGCCCTTTGGTCCATTTCTGTGGATTTTACGGCCTAAGATACACTTGGGCCATAAACTCTCATTTGTTGGTGTTCTTTGATGTGTTTAAGGCCTTAGATTAGATGGAAACTAGACTTGATAAAAGCCTTAAAGATTTAGAGGCCTTAAAACACCATTTTGAGGTTTGAAAATGGAGTTTACGACCTATGATATTCTTGGGCCGTAAACTCCCAAACTTGGGTGGATTTATGGATGTTTTCTTGTCCCTAACACACATACATAATAGTCTAAGGCAGTGGTATAACACACGGGTCGGTTTTGGCTTCGTTTCGGGAGTTTACCGCCCAAGAACACCTTGGGGAGTAAACTCCTAGATCTAATGATTTAGCCATCTAAATCATGTTATAAGCCCATAATAAGCATTCTAACACTACTAGAAAGAGTTACTCACATTTTGGTATAAAAACCCGAAGATCCGTGAGAGAGAAAATGGCTTTTCTCTAGTTGGAAATGTGAATAATGAATGAATTTGGTTCAGAAATCTATTTATAGTCCTGAAATATTTTTGGCAGAAAATATTTTTATTCCTGAAGTGATCTCTAATATAATAGAGTGTTGGAATAATAGTGTTGCACAAAACCCTAGTGCAACCACCCTCCTGATATCTCCTTAAGTGTAAATCCTGAAAACTGCCAAACTTATACCCAAAGTCTGGAATTTCCCTGAAACTGTTCTAAGCCCTATAAAGAACACTAAAATCCGAGTTATAACGAAGAAGTTATGACCAATTTAAAATCCGTAGCAAATCCGGTAAAACACTGTTAAGCATAAAACGAGAAATTTCAATGAAATACTTTTGCAACCTTAGGTGTCTAAATGAAAGTTGTAGATATCCCGAAACCATAAACATACATAAAAAGAACGCCCAAATCCGACTTCATATGATGAAATAATGATTTTTCGAAGTTTCGAACATAGCAGAAGACAGCTAAAAACTCGAATTAAGATCGAGCGGCTTTTTGCCAAGATGACCTAAACAAGAATCGAAGATCACATCAATGGTATTACAAAGGTAAAATGTCTGACGAAAACGGACATCGAATGAAAAAGTTATGGATTTTTAACGAACTTTTCCTATCCCGACCTGTTAAAATTGTAATATTAAAAATAAATCAAAGTTAGCCCACAAAGTCTAAACGAGAGTTGTAGAGCATAATCTCACCTACGCGTGCATATAAAGAACGTTAAAATTGGAGCTCGTATGCGAGAGATATGAATTCCTGAAGTTCGAGACACGAAAAACAAAGCTGTCAGATAGCTCACAACGTGAGCCATAAGTTCACGACGTGAGTATGTGACTGATGGGTTCCAGAGCTAACTGCATGCATCTCGTCATTGAAAGAGGATAAGGGTCGACCTCATGATGTGATCAACTCAATCCTCACGTCGTGAGACCCCAAAAGTTGGCATATAAATAGATATCAAGGGTTTTCCGAGTTTAGTTGCTCACTTCTTCCCTTTCTCATGCTTATGCTCTACGTTTAACCCCTCGAAGCCATCCCGAAGGCCCGATTATCATATTCAAGTCCTGAAGGAAGTTTTATGCTCCCGAGATTCATGAGATTCCCGAGATCTTCAGCTTTCTCAAGTCGAAGTTCTGCTCGGCTTTCGTCTCACCTTCTTCAATCTATCAAGTGAGTTCATACCCCTAGAACTACGTTTTCAAATGTTTTGTAAATGCTTTTATACACTTTTAAGGGAAGGGGGGGGGGGGGGGAAATACAAGTACACACACTGTTATCCTTGTGTGAAAAACTTCAATCTTTTGCTATACTTTTTTATATAAATATCAAACACTTTATTTATATTTTGAATATAAATGTTCAATAATGTTATTACAAATGTTATACTTTACATACAAAGTCGACACTACACTAGGGTTTATCATACAAACGAATCACACATTTGGAAAAACTATAATAGGTATAGTTTACTAGATATTCATGAGATTTTACATACTATAAGTACTATATCAAGGAAATACTTCCATATACAAGAATAATTGGACTTTTCATATGTAAATCTATTTGATACTAAGTTTTGTGAGACAATCAACTTCACATACTTTCAAGTATGCAGTTAAAGTCCTGTATTATATACTATAATCTCTTGTAGGGAGAGCGTGATACTTGTGTATAGATCTATACGATATTGACAGTCCCGCACCTAAACTGTTAGCTACAGTTAGACCGACAACTTTGGGGTGACAAACATCATAACATTCCAATGCCTGAAGAGTGTTGTTATAGGCAGTCTGGGTCAATAGCATGGTTATAAAACTCATGGAGTATTAAAAACACATTGATTTACGGGGGTATTAAATGCCTTAGTGATTTTATACTTACATAAATCTACTATTCTAGGCATGAAAAACACTATTGCATTACAGTTTTAGAACTTTTAAACTACCACATACTTGTGGAAAAATATTGGATTTCTAGAAGCAAACATTTAAAACAGTCAGGTCTTAGTAGAAGACTAATTTTATATTAGTAGGAAATATGGGATTTTCTAGGAGTTTTCAAACATCTACAAACAATTTCATTCAAATTTATACAAACATTGACATTAAATACTTATGAACTCACCAGCTTAAATGCTCATCTACTCTTTCAAATCTACTTGTATTTCTCAGGGATTCAGTAATACAGGTAAACTTCAACTCTTGGAGAAGTGACGCTAAGGCGTCGGTTTAAAACTTATTTTGTCATCATATTGTAATTGCTTTTGAAACAAGTATCTTCAACAATGTAACTTTTAAATTATATATATGATGGTTGTTTTACTTTCTTTACTATGTATTTAACTGTTACGATACTACATGAAGTCATCCGCCCTCGAACGATTTCGCCTTTTTGGCTTGGGGGTGTGACAGATTAGTATCAGAGCACTGTTTATAGTGAACTAAGTATATCGAACCACATAGGATATACAAACTATAAATGCATATGGACTAAAACTCTCTGACAAAACGGTGTTACACCTAAACCGTGTTTCATTTAACTTAAGTTATTAGGTCGAAAAAGCACAAATACATGCATACAACGATTTATTTTCATAGTTACAACTATACAAGAAGTATTAAGACAAGTTCGACACTATGACTAGGCCTCAGAATATGTAATCGGATTTGGGACGAATATAGCCTGATCAACTATATTTATCCGAAGTCGGACTAATGTATGTCGAGGAATGGTCGTAATGAGCAAAAAGTCAAAACTTACCAAAATTGGGCCCAAACCTCTACATGGACTTCCCTTAAGGCCCAGTATCGCACAACCATCTAAGCCCAAACTATGGCCTCATTTTCCAAATTGGGCCCAATCCTTCGTATGGGCCTTACCCTAAAGCCGAACTAATTACTCTAGTCCATTTGATTATTCTTGGATGGTCCATTAATAAACCAATAACCAAATCCCAATTGAAAGGCCCAAGTGAAACTAGGGTTTCACATAAAATAATGATTAAGGTTAAGTTTCCTACTTAACCCACTATTAAGTCCAATATCACTTAGATTAATCTTTGCCAATGATTATTATTTAATATCTCAAGTTATTAAATAATTTACGCGTGTCCCAGTTAATTCTCAAAATTAGGTTTTATTGGCATTAGGGTTTTCCAACCCAAATACTAGCCCATTTATCAATTTGTCGGGCTTTTAGGTCAATTAGGACTTTATTGGGCTTCTTAGGCCCACTAGAATATCATTAAGCCCATTAGGGTTTTATTTGGGTCAATTAGGGTCCATTAAGGCTTATAAGGCCAATTAGGGTTTTCTGGTGGGGCACCACCCACTACCACCTCGGGTAGTGGTGGTCAATGGCGGCTCACGACGGCGGCCACCACCTGACGGTGGTGGTTATTATTATTTTTATTATTCAATGGTAATTACAGTTACAAGGATTTTATCCAAAATAACACACACACTCACTAACACACACTAACTAACACACACACACACACATAACCACACCATGGTGGCCGACGGTGGCACTTGGAGGCAGCCACCACCTCACCGTGGTGGTGGTGGGTGTTCTCATTTTCCGACTAGACAAGCCACAACACTCAAACTGAACGGAAAATACACCCACCAACGCTATAATCTTGCAACCGGATCCAACCACCCTCCTGGAAGCGACGGGAGAAGGTAGTGGCAGCAGCTAACGGTGTCTTTTGCGGTGACAATCTCCACTGTGAGGTGGTGGCGGCGGTTCCCTTGTTTCCCAACTGAAAATCCACATGCACTCGCACTTAATCGGGATCTGGAGACTGAAACTTCCCGACTCATCCACCACAGGTGGCAAACGACGACCAACACCCACCACCGGTTCCCACCGACATACTCGATGTCGGCCACAGAAAGAGTGAAGGAGAAGACGTAGGTGGGATGCTATGGTCCAAACCGAGAGCCTTTTTTCCGTTCACGAGTTGCACGGTGACAAATACCACTTGCTTTCTCAGTCTCGGCGATCATCCGACAGCAACATCACAATGGCGACCTTCCATGGCAGTGTGGCGGTCGGCGGTGCTCAATGGCGAGGGAGCAGGCGCCCCGCTTGATCGGAACAGCGAATGAAAGGTCGAGATGGCGGCTGGAGATTTGACGAACGGCAGAAGGGAGATCCGGAGACGGTGGTGGCTGTAAACGAGGCTAGGGTTTGGGTTTGAGGGTGATGACCTTAAGACAAGAATGATAAACCACCGGGTTCAAATCCCGTGCTCATTTAAACTTCAAACAGAATTGACACTTGCAGTCCCTCCTTCACATAACTCTTTAAAACAAATCCGTAATTTACATTTCAGCCACCAACACTCGCAAGTCCTTTCAATTTAGGTCGTAAAAATTACCAAGCCGCCCCCATTTCTAAGAACCTTTTCTAAATTGAATCTAGAACTAGCACTTTTAATCCCCCCAACTTCTAAAATTGTAACAATTAACCTTCGAGACCAATGTCTTGCTATATAATTATTGATTTTAGGGCTACTATACACTCATCAATTTATTTATTTATTTATTTAATAAATGGGGTGTTACAGGATATATCATAAGCTTGACCTAGCAATAGAAATTAGGTCAGGGTCTCATATGAATTTCAGTCAAAGTTGAAAACTAGGACTAGTATACTTGATTCTTCAATTTCACTTGAATCTCGGAATCACTACATAGAAATGCCAATAAACCGACAAAAACAAGTGGTAAACATTATTATAACAGTAAAAGAGTTATAAGATTCGAAACTAATTTCAATTCTCACAAATTCAAATTATTTTGATGTCGAAAGATTCAGTAATTTCCAAAACCCTAAAAAGGCCTGAAAACTTAAATTTATTAACTTCAACACCTAAAGCTCCATCAAATTCAGGAAAATATAATCAATGGAAATTAAAAGTTAAGTCATTAACATTTACCCTTAACTTATAAGTCAAAAATCAAGGTTTTATGAATAAAAACTAGGTTATGGTGAATATTTTACAATTTTATTTTTGATAAAAGATTGGGATTTTATAAAAATAGAGAGAGGAAACCCTCTCTCACTCCCATAATTTCGGCCCCTCTCCCAAGAAAGCTCTTCCAAAAAACACTCAATCATTTTACTCACTCTTTCACTCTACCTCTTTACTTCTCTCTCTAAAATTTTCTCTCTTCCTTCTATCTAGAAATGACGAGCATAGAAGAATGGTTTATTGGAGAGATTTATCCACTCTATTTTTCATAAATCAAGATATATTTATGCATTTTGGTGTTTGATTTGGTTGTGTAATACCCCAAAGAGAGGACGAGAGAGATGAGATATCCAGAGAGACGAAATCTCTTTTTCTCTCTTTTCTTCTCTCTAAAACCCTCATCATTTACCTCTATGAATTAGCTCCAAAATCCACGAATTTGTAGCTAAATATCCCTCATTTTATTCAAAAATCTTCATCATTAAGAGTCATCCATTAAGGTAAAATCAATTCCCTTACATCTCCTTTACTTTTCCTTAAAAAATCTCAAATTTTCTTACATCTTTTTCTCCTTCTACACCTTTCTTCACGATTGTTCATATAGATGCATTCATACCCAATTTTTTGATGATGATGGTGGTAGGATTTCACTCAAAAGCAACATGCATGTTGCATTATGGTGAAATCTAAGGACCAAAACCTATGTCAAACTCAAAAATTGAATTTTTACAAGTCTTAAAGTTCATCAACCACATGCATTCGAATTTTTATTTTAAAACATCAACTTTAACAAAATAAGTCCATGCATGGTCTTCAATCATGATGCATGTGATGAACATCAAGCTTAAAGGCTTGATGATCAAAGTGCATTGTTAAAAAGGTTCATAAATGAATTATTCACAAAAAATACCTAAAACTCCTTTTTCTGCTCAAATATGATTTTCCTAGAATCCAAACTACAAAATAAGATGATCTGGAAATTTTTCAAAAATAATTGATTTTTCTCGAATTATTGTAATTTTTTCTAGAAAATAGAGCAATAACTCATATAAAATAATTTATGAGGTATATAAATCTTAAATAAATTCGTAGATGACTCATAAAGCAAATAAACATCTATCTAGAAGTGTCATCAATTTTTCTTACTATTTGCTATGATTTTTAATTTTCTTTGTATTTAACTCAAATAAATCATAAAACCAAGTTATTTCATATGAAATGAGCATCTAAGAATTTTTGCAGCTTCTATATCTTTTGTAACATTCAGATACATATTTTGAGATTTTTTCATAAAATATTTCTATTTTTCCATGATTTTTGTGTGTTTAATGGACTAAATTAGGGACAAATAGTTACACTTTCCCATATATCATGAAAACTTACCAAGACACCCCTTGTGATAGTAGGATATCAAATAAAAGTTTATCAATTTTGCTGTATTGTTTAGTTATTTTTCACGAATTAATGCTTGTTTAAGAGAATAAATCAAAGAAAAATAGTTTACATGTTCTAAATATCACAAGAAATTACCAGAAAATCTTAAATTACAGTTTAACCAAAACTATAAAGTTGATTATTTTTACTCACTGCTTATTATTTATTTCGAACTTCTTGGCATTAAACGCATCTAAAATCATAAAAATGGGTTTTACAGTTTATAAGTTCATTGATCAATTTCCATAGCTTCAAAACACTATAAATAAATTATCCAAAAAGTTTGAGAATTTATTTTAACTGGTTTCTATTTATTTTCATTTTCTAATATTAAACATCCATAAATGCAAAAATCGGACTCTACTATTTGAAAATCACTTTTTATATTTTTCTTAGCTTATATGCATTGTATAACAGTTTTATAAAAAGATTGATTGTTTTGCTTAGCTGTTTACTATTTTTCCATAAATTTGTGAGGATTCAAGTGGTTAAGTAAGAAAAAAATAGCTATACATATCTAAAATTCATGAAACATTTTCTGGAAGTATTTGACTGGAATTGGAACACAAATAAAAAGTTTGTGATTTTTAATTGCTATTTTTTATTTAATTAGAATTTCTTGGTGTAAAACATAATTAAATTTCAAAATCCAGGTTTTATTCATCGAAAGTCACATTTAACATTTTTCATGGTTTAGGGATACTGTGAAACAGTTACACAAATATTCTAAGAGTTTTTCAAGTTCATTTAGTATTTTTTTTTCATGATTTTTTGTTTATTCAAGGAATTAAAATGGTGAAAAATAGTTAGTAAAATAAAAAATTCAAGAAAATTTATCTTAAGATCTTTGACTTTAGTTAAAACTGAAATACAAAGTTTGGGAATTAGAACTAAATTGATTTAGTTTTTGAATATTTGATTCATAGAAATCTAAATTTCACAGAAAAATGTTTGTAACTTATCAATATCAAAATTTTGACACATTATTGGCACAATTCTATTGTATAAAGATAAAGTATACTATTATTAGATTTTGATTACAGACTTACTAGTGAATACCATTATTGTAGGATATCGGTAGTGGTACAAGTGGAATTTAGTTCAAGGAATCGTTAGCATCATCACGAAATAAGTTGTGAGTATTCACGAACCCTATTTTCGGTTTTACATTTTTGGGTGGAAAAGCATGTCCTAAACTATTTATGTTTGTTGTATTTTATTTAACTTGTATCAAACTTGGTTGTTATATTTTGCTATGTATGTCTATGTTATTTTGATTCATGAGGCCTGTATTGCACTAAATCCCTAGAATGTTTCACACAGCTCATTAAGTCTTTTGAGCCCATGGTAATTATGGATAACGCTATTAGGAAGTAGACAACTCCTTACTCACACACTCGTGGAGTGTATATTACCATATTTCTCCCTATGTTAGCGATAGAAATAGTTTATTTCTTATGATAGGAACGAAGTTTGTTATGAAAACGTGTTTACTTACATTAGCAACGAACTACTGTTTATGCAAACATGTTTACTTACTTTAGCAGCGAACTACTATTTATGCAAAAAAATTTACTTATTTTAGCAACGAATTACTGTTTATGCAAACTTGTTACTCATTTCAGCAACGAACTTCCATTTATGGAAATTTTTTATCAATCTTCTGTTTTTCATGATTTGAAACTATGTTATTCTATAAACCTATGAACTCACCAACTAGACCCTAGAAACTCTGGATCTCGGATGCGCTCTTTGGAACCTCCGAACGCATTACCGCCTCAATCTTGGCCGGATCTACCAAGATACCCTCTTGGTTAATGATGTGCCCTAGCAGCCGCACCTTATGCAACCAAAACTCGCATTTGGATAATTTAGGATATAGCCTCCCCTCCTCAAGGTCTCCAACACCTCCCTCAAAATGTTGCCCATGCTACTCCTTGGTCTTAGAATAGACCAATATATCATCAATGAAAATGATCACATACCGATCCAACATCGTCCTGCAAACCCGGTTCATGAGATCCATGAACGTTGCTGGAGTATGGGGAGCCCAAATGTCATCACCACAAACTCGTAATGACCATAATGAGTTATGAATGTTGTCTTTGGTATATCCTCATCCCTGATCCTCATTTGATGATACTCCGACCGAAGATCAATCATGGAAAACTAAGATGCATCCTGATGCTGATCAAATAAGTCATCAATCCTCGGAAGCGGATAACAGTTTTCACCGTTAGCTTGTTTAGTTCCCGATAATCAATACACATCCTGTGCGACCCATCCTTCTTTTTCACGAACATGATCGATGCTCCCCACGGGGAACTGCTCGGATGAATAATTCCCTTGTCTAGCAACTCCTAGAGCTGCGTAGATAACTCTTGCATCTTAGGCAGAGCTAGATGATATGACACCTTGGCTATCAGAGCCGCACCATGCATCAAATATATACAGAACTCTACCTGACTCTCGGGAGGGATCCCAGGCAACTCCTCTGAAAATACATCAAGAAAATCTCACACAATAGGTACCATGCTCATCTCTAACATGGCCTCCACCCTCATATCCAAGACATAAGACAAAAACCCAGAACAACCCTGTTGAAGGAGTCTTCTATCCTTCAAAGTTGAATAGAGGGTTGACCCATGCGAGGCTCTCTCTCCATAGATAACCAGTTCTCCCCCACGTGGGGTTCGAACTCTCACCAGATGATGCTCGCAATCTATCATGTCCCCATTGGGCCCCAACCAGTCTATCCCAATGATTAATTTCAATCCTCTCAAAGGGATCGAGACCAAATCAATAGGAAACGTCTTGCCGAACAAATTCAAATAATTCCCCTCAAATACCCTCGTAGCACTCACGGTGCGGTCATCCGCAATCTCCACCTCGAGTAGGGACTCCAAGGTCCTTGGAGCATCTCGAAACTTCTTGCTAAGTGCAAGAGATAGAAATGATCGGGTAACCCCCGAATCAAAAAGAACATGAGCCGACAATCTACTGACCAAAAAGGTACCTATACAAGATAATAACTATATAAGCATAACAATAAAATAACTCAGACAGAAATAGATTACATACAAGTCACGACATCTGGTGTTGCTCGAGCTTCCTCAGTGGTTAGCTGAAATGCATGGCTCTTCACCGCAGGAGCCTCCGCCTTGATCGGACGACCATCAGTAATCCTCATTGTGGCATGCGTAGGCGCCGCCACTGCTCCTCCTGTCAACCTCGGACAATCGACCTTTTTATGTCTAATCTGGTTGCAGTGAAAACAAATCAATCCCTTCTTGGGGGCAATCCCTGCTCATGTGGCCCAGCTGGCTACAAGCATAACATGCCGAGCCTACCACCTGATAGGCTCCACTATGTGGTTTTACAGACTTGGCACATTGGCCACGATCCTATTGGCCCCTGCTGGGAGGTTCGGAGGTCTTAGGCTTCTTAGCCAGACCTACTGCTGCCTGAACCTACTCCGACTTCCGCTTCGTCCGGAGCTCCAACTGAATTTCCCTTTCTCGGGCCTTCTCCACCATGTCATTCAGGGTATTGCACCCTGAAAAGTATTGGGTTTTGAGCATTCTAACACTCCTAAGTGTACATGCAACCCTAAATACCTTGGATCTATGTTTTCTCTATTATACATGCAAATAAGAACATCCAAGGTATTATCCTAATCTAGCATACAAAAACAATGAGATTAACAAGATAGAATACATACCTCTTTGATATAGGAAGTCTTCATGAAGCTTGAGTGCCTAGCCCCAATAGTGTGGAAGCCTCAAATGGAATCACAATCACCAAAACACTTAGAATAACTTGAGAGAATTCTACAACTCATGAAATCGGCTAGCCCTTTCACTTCACACTCTAGTGGCCGATTTTGGTCAAGAATAAGATGCTTATATAGTTAGGGTTACACCATGTAAGCCTTAATTGACATGGCCTTTCATTTCCATGATCCATGGGTACAAATACACCATGGAGCATCCATGGACCATCCTATGGGTTTTAGCCCAACTTGATTATCCATGGAGCATTAGCCCACTATACAAGTATGGATGATTTACACAATCAACCCATATATTTAATTAGTCTTCTTTTGATCACTTAATTAATCCTAGATTAATTCTTGATCAATACTAATTAAATAATCTTATTATTCTTATTATTAATATACTAGAAATTATAATATATTAATAACCATAAGTGTCTTATTTCTCTCATTATAGTCTATCCAAGTGCATGATGGTATGCAACCCAAATGGACCATGCCGGGTCGGGTCAAGTCTTACCAATTATAGTTATGGACTTAGACATTAATCCAACAGTCTCCCACTTAGATAAGTCTAAAACTATTATTGCGTATGACTTCAGGAACCAACTGGCAATCGTAGCTCTCAAAAGCTTCTGTCGAACTCTGACCTTGTAGATGAACTCTGACCTTTGTCAGTGACTTGTCCATTAGATAAGGGATCATATATTCCTCCATTCTAGATATCATATGGACTGAGACATGGATTATAATCATTCTCTCTGTCCATTTGTTGTTTCCCGATTTCCGATTCATGATGACTAACTGATTGAACAGATCAAATCAGTCCTGGCCCGGCCGAGCACTTCCATTTGTCATCATCAAATCATCGAGGGGCCCACAGATATCGCTTTTATCCCGAAGGTAAAAGGAACGGATAAAATTCGACTCATATGGCTTGTTCTACTACTTGTTGAATCATACACAAAGGCACGTTTTATAGCACCGAGTTACCAAATGCGTTTTCGTCCAATCAATGTACTATCAACTCATAGTAACAACTCATATCTCTAGGTTTGAAGAATATAAGATATTATCGTCTCATGATCACTCGTGATAAAATCCATGAAGTGATTCCAATGAGCGCGGGTTGAATCCAATACTCATAACTTATGAGCACTCATGAGTGTTGTAGCCCTTTGTCCAACACCTTAGACCTCTACAAGCCAACCCATGACAATCTTAATTCATATCTACTTCCAACATATGACTGACTGTGGATGATTTGAATAACTTAGTCATTCCGGAAGAATAACCCAGTTTATTCGGGAAGTCAAAACATGGAAAATGAAACACAATAATAATTGAATCCAATATGGTATCAACCCTTTGAACATAAATAAAACACCTTTTATTTATCACCATATGATTACACATTATTCATTGTATACTGTTTCAGCTATCAACTTTATTCTTGAATTTAAAACAATAGTTGTCCCATGCTCCAAGCATGTACACCATGTTTTCTTAAACACTAGTCATGCCATACACCAAGTATGCATACTATGTTTGTCTATGATCTTTACTTTGTGAAATAAATCAATTGAACATACCTCCAATGATTCTCTTTTCACACTCCCAAATCCTTACTGCAAATGCAAGAATTCCAAATTCATGCCATTTACTGAAATCTGTCAGATTCTAAACTTATATGCATTGATCCTCTTGTAATGATTATGCACAAAGTCATAAAGACTTGACAACAAACATTACAGAGCATTCCAAAGAAGATCAGTTCCTTGGAAACATCCCTCTTGCATTAAGTTTCCTTAATCTTACACAGATTGAAATTTCTAACTTTGAAACATTTCCAGATTCCATTTTGACTATCACTTCTGAACAAGAGTTGCCTCCTTACAGATTATGTCAATATGGTCCTTCCAGAATTATCACTTTACTTCCAACTGTCCTTGAGCAACCAATCTTTGGAAAACCTTAGATTGTCCTCGACAATTGTTTAATCCTTTTAGTCATATCCAGTTCTAAACCTTTTCCCTTCTTAATGCCCCGGACATTTGGATAATTTTAGAAAGGATGAATATAGCACATGTAATCGATCCTATATACGAAGCATATGGGAATCGATTCATGATGTCTCACATAAAGACTAAACCAGTCTTTTGCTATAACATTTCCATTTCAATTTGCCAAGTTCTCATAATTCAGATTATGAAAAGGGATGCCGTAATCATAATCGAATTTTAGAACGCAAATAATGGACCCATATACAAAATTTCCTTATGTTGAGCCATTCCAACATGAAATTCATATATATATATATATATATATATATATATATATATATATATATATATATATATATATATATATATATATATATATATATCCTTGACTAAATGATTAAAACCTCACGATCTAAGCTTATAGATTTGAGATGAAGTATAATTTCCTCTCCCTTAATTATAGCAAAACAACCTTTTCCCAATTGAAACCTTTTGTTTTCTATAATTAACATTGCTAGCTTGCAATACTTATCATAATTATCATGCTCCCACTAACATGATGATTATTAGCATAACACTTATGCTCCCACTAGCTTTGACATGTTCTCAGAAATCACCTGGACTTCTAGAAATCAATACTTCATTAACTTTCTTACCAAAGTTCAGATTTCTGATACTAGATTGTTTTGATAAAACTTTATCAAAATCATACACCTTCCCTTAGATAGCACACTTGTGTGTCTAAACAATTATGAAGAGGTATGCCGTAATCATAATGGTTAGACCTTTTTGCCACTTCTCACAAGTCCAGGTTAGTGTGCCGGTAAACCACACACGTTCCACTAACGACTTTGAGAATGCAAATATCACAATTGCTATCTAGATAAAATCTACTTAGTGAAAGTGTTTCCTCACCGTCATTTTCATGAATCGGAGAGAAACCTTATGACACTTAGATTTTTTATGGTGTATGAGTTCTTACCCATATGAATTTGTCAAAACCATAATCACAAGACAAGGATAATGACAAATCCAAACTCATATGGATTGAACTGAATCTTAATTTCTTGCCACCTGGCAGCTCAAGGGCCTACCATTGCTTCCAAGTTGTTGTGCAACAAATTGAGAACTCTAAGAACTCATATGCAAAGCCAACTTTACTGGAATGGGCATAGAATATGTCAACACGATAGGTTATAAACCTCAAGTCGTGTGCTAGTAAAGAACTTAAGGTTTTACTCTTGATTAGTTCTTGAGACTTTTAAGACCTTTTAGACTCCCACTATCCTCTTGACCTATAAGACTCCCTTGTCAAACATCCAAGAGACAGTGTGGATTCTAATCAAGACAAACACTTCACACATTTGGCCTAAGTTGGTCTTTGTTTTATCCAAAACATCACAACTTACCAATTTCAAATGTACAAGAGTAGAAAACTTTTACTCTTACATTTGACAAGTGTTTTAAACCTTCTTTAAGTCATGTCACTCAAATGACAATCTTGGAGTATGACTCTAAGACTTGTATTGGAACGAAGTATGACTTATCTTCTTGATTTAACCATTTCAACAATTCAAGTTCCTCTTCTTAGTCATAAGAATGCACTAAGATTTCCTTAGAGAACTAATTTTGATATGGTTTCTTAATGATCACAAAAACTGATACTAAAGTACTCTCCCATCTTTTTCAGATTTGAGAAACTTTTATCCTTCTGCCTAATTTGATTCTTCTTATTCGCTCTGTCATACATTGGAACCTTTTTTCAATGTCTCAGAGTTACACTTAAGCTTGTAAGTATAATCATATTTACTGAGCTTTAGTAAACTATGACGAATAGTCTTATCAATCTTTTGTGGTGGACTTGACCAATGCACAAGAATGTGTACTTGATCCCTTAGTCCTTCACTTGACTCACACATCCATGTGAACGAGTAATTAGTCTTAATTTTCCAATACTTGAAAGTTCTCATTCATCATGCTATACAACTTGCATGATTCCAAGTTTCTATCCAACTGAAACTTGGGTGATGAGAATCTTTCCTTATTTGGTAAATTTAGACATTACCACAAATGAAAGAATAAATTTCATATTTCCACTCTTGCTATCAATGGAATCATATAAGCAACAATTTTTTCCTCAAAAGCCATTGTAAGGATATTTTAAAATAAATAAAATCAAAATTTTTTCTTTTATTTTAAAACTTTGCGGAAAAACTTATCCTTACAATCCATATGAAACTTGTTGTTATCTATTCCTTAAGCAGTAGCTCAAGAATCCGATCTTCAAACTATGCGTTAGAAATCCATCTACGCGATCAGATTCAGCATATTCTTTCCTTAAGTTTCTTCACTTTTCTTTGATTCTTAAAACACCACCATGTGACCCAGTAACATCATGTATCAAGAATCTCAGAATAGAAACTTAACAGAGTTAGATAGTGGACTTTACCTAAAGTAGAGTCAAACTTATTGACTTTAACATCCTTAGGTAAATATGGCAGCTTCACAACCAATGCCCCTTTCTTTGGCGACATATGGACCCTTTGATAATGGTACACGGGACTATCACAGACTTAGCTTTCTCTTTACCATTTGGTCAACCGAGTTGACTATGGCCGATCCCTTTTCATTGGGAAGAGAATGCTTTTCTGGATTTCCTGCGTCACTATTGTCAATGTCCATCAAGTTTTAAGGAAGTTGATCCTAACAAATAGATAAGATCATTAAGGGTCTTGTCATAGTCTGTTTCATAGGTGTCCCAAAGGAACTCACTATGTGACTTAGAAAGTGATTGAACCACCAACTTTCTCAAGACTTTGACACCCAACTCTCCCGGCTTGTCAGTATGTGACTACATCTCCAAGATGTGTTCACACCTAGACCTTGACTTGTCAATAGGGCTTGAGTGACCTTAAACTTTTCAAGAACTTGTGGGTTAGGGAGAATAGTTGGAGGAGGAGAAAGAAGTATGATATCCATGGGACATCATCTTCATTAGGAAACCTTATTTCAAGAGATTTGAGAAGATCATAGGTGTCTAAACCAGACATCTTTTGGGAGATATTCAAGATAGTTGATTTTAAGTCCTTAATATGACACCCAATATGAAATATTAAGGCTAGGACCCAACAACCTATTTTATAACTTAGAAGAGGTATGTCGTAATCCAAGCTATAAAATATTTGAAGGTTGGTGAATGACGATTCACCAATTTCCACCAAGATAAACGAAATGTATTATTAGGTTTTAATTGGTTTTGAAACTCCTAGATCTTTGATATTCATTGAACTGTTCAAAGGCATGTTTCAATATCGAGTGTGCCCTTCAGGTTTTGTGACTGGGATGCCGAGGATCACAAAACAAGGTGTGAAGTAACCATGCAAATTACTTGGTACCCTTAAGTGTTTACCCCTTAATCGATGTGCCGGTTAACCACACACGCTCCATCGATACTATGATAAACATTAAGTTACCCTTTGCCTACCTTGTTAAATACGAGTTAGTGTGCCGGTTAACCACACACGCTCCACTAACCGACTTAAACAAAGTGCAAAGTGTAATTTCATGGATTAGCACCTTATTCACTTTTTCTTAAGTAAATAAGATTGGGTAATTATTAAGAGTTTAGTTACTTAGTATTTATCATTAATACTTTTAATGAAGGGAGAATTAAAGTCTTGTAATACCCGTTCGGCTAACGACCCTCCACCAGTCAAGCAAGCGGTGGGTGAGAGTGGACACCCATTAAGTTGCCATTTTATAGGCAACAACCTTATACCCACCTTATAGACCGGCTTCATGAATGAGGCGTACTAGCGGTAAGACTGACTTTACTCTTATACATATATATATATATATATATATATATATATATATATATATATATATATATATATATATATATATATATATTAACTTATAATATTATAAAGTATAAGGGTTGAATTTAAATTTTAAAATTCTATGGGCTAACTTGGAATTAAAGTATTCATATGTGAAAACTTTTTCAAATTCCAAAACTTGAGGGCAAGTTTTGAAACTATTCAAAACTAATTAATTCCATAACTTATGTGTTTAAAGTAGTTTTAATCCAAAAACTCTTCAAGTTCCATAACTTGAGGACAAGTTATGGAAGACTTTAAATTATTAAAGAATGTAACTTTTTCTTTATTTTGTAACTTATGGAATTAATTAAGGTTACACTTTATTTATTTATTTATTAATGAAGTGACTCTTGAACCTCCATAACTTAAGGACAAGACTCTTCATCTTTTGTAACCATTGCCAACTTTTATGAGTTTTATGAAACTTAAATGTGACTTTTCATATAACTTGAGGACAAGTTACACAAACACATTTTAGAATCAACTCTTAGATTAATTTGGATTGAGAACAACTATTTCACTCAACATTTCTATTAATCTAAGCAACTCATAAGAACAAGATAATTCAAATCAAACTTTTTCATGTAATTAGTCTAAACCTTAAACTAATACAAAACATGAATCTATTGACAATTATCTTTGAAAATGGATTAGCATGAACATTAACACATCAAAAAACAAGTTTATAAGTTCAAAAACAACTTAGGGTAATGTTCCTAGTCCATTTCTAGCCAAAAAAGTCGAAAATATGCTGTCTGGGGGTCCAACTCGTCGAGTGCATGAACCAACTCGGCGAGTTGGATCGAATTGATCACATTTTAGGCATGGACTCACCGAGTCTGATGATCAGACAGCACCAAATTCGTTTTTTTTCAGCTTCTATTACAAGTATAACAAGAAAACAAGCCTAGGCTCTGATACCACTGTTGGGTTTTGAGCATTCTAACACTCCTAAGTGTACATGCAACCCTAAATACCTTGGATCTATGTTTTCTCTATTATACATGCAAATAAGAACATCCAAGGTATTATCCTAATCTAGCATACAAAAACAATGAGTTTAACAAGATAGAATACATACCTCTTTGATGTAGGAAGTCTTCATGAAGCTTGAGTGCCTAGCCCCAATAGTGTGGAAGCCTCAAATGGAATCACAATCACCAAAACACTTAGAATAACTTGAGAGAATTCTACAACTCATGAAATCGGCTAGCCCTTTCACTTCACACTCTAGTGGCCGATTTTGGTCAAGAATAAGATGCTTATATAGTTAGGGTTACACCATGTAAGCCCTAACTGACATGGCCTTTCATTTCCATGATCCATGGGTACAAATACACCATGGAGCATCCATGGACCATCCTATGGGTTTTAGCCCAACTTGATTATAATATACTAGAACTTATAATATATTAATAACCATAAGTGTCTTATTTCTCTCATTATAGTCTATCCAAGTGCATGATGGTATGCAACCCAAATGGACCATGCCGGGTCGGGTCAAGTCTTACCAATTATAGTTATGGACTTAGACATTAATCCAACAAAAAGTTCACAAACTCACGGATATCATCCGTCGGCCTGGAATGATACCTTTTCTTCTTTATCTCCTCATCCACATCGTACTGTGGAACCAATAGTGCCCTCTCCCAAAACTTAGTGGTGATCTCCACCACAATCTCTATAGTCTACTGCAGATCCTGGAACTCTCTCACCAAACGCTACACCTCAATGGATAGTGCAAACTTCTGATCAAACCTCCTCACAAACTCCTCCTAAGTCATCTTAGCCACACCCGCTAAGCTCACCTCGCTGGTAACCTCCTCCCACCAGTCTCGTGCTCGGCCCCTTAACATACTAGATGTGAACCCCACCTTTGCCGCCCCAGGGGAAAAGCTCGTATGCTGGGCATTCTCCATGCGTGCTACCCAGCTCGACTAGTAATAGGATCCCTGAACCCGAAGAAATCAGGCACGCCACACGCCTTGTACTCCCGAAATGAGGGATCTCGGGTACAAATCTAGCCTGCGACAATCTCGACTCGAAAAGACCTGAGACGCTCCTCCATGATCTCCATGATTCCCTCCTTGACAATGCCAAAGATCACCGGGGTAGCATCAAGAATAACACGAGTAACATTAGCCACGATGAGATCGCGCAACTTCTCATCAATTGACACCTCCTAGGACACCACAACTGAATGGTGTGGCAGAGAGGCACAATCAAACCTTGTTAGACATGGTGTATTCCATGATGAGTCGAGCTTCGCTTTTGATATCGTTCTGGGTGTATGCCTTTGAAACTACCGCCCACATCCTTAATCTAGTCCAGAAAAAGAAGGTTGCCAAAAGACCTCAAAAGATGTGGACAGGGAAGGTTCCCTCGTTGGCACATATCAAGGTTTAGGGTTGTGAAGCTTTCGTAAGATGAGAGACTCACGGCAAGCTTAAACTTCGAAGTTAGCAGTGTATTTTCATCGGCTACCCACATAGTCCTTTGGATATCTTTTCTACAGACCTAGTGACAACGTGGTCTTCGTAGCTAGGAGAGGGCTTTTCTGCAAGAGGGAACTCATATGCCAAGAGGAAAGTGGGAGGCAAATCGATCTTGAATAGATTCAAGAGTCAAGCGATGAAGGCACCTCTAACACTAGCGCTCAACCCGAGGAAGAAATTCCTGTTGAACAAATTGACAAGTCATTACCTCTTAGACGTTCCACTCGAGTTAGAATGGCACGAGAGTTTTATGGTTTTCATATTACTACGGAAGGTGATACGTTTATCAGTGATTATACACTGGCAAATTTACATGAGCCTACTAACTAAAAGGAAGCCATGGCGGCCCTGAGTCTGCAAAATGGAAAGAGGCAATGGACAGTGAGATCCAGTCCATGTATGACAATCAGATTTTGAACTTGGTTGACAATGTACCAGGTCGAAAGACAGTTGGGTGCAAGTGGATCTTTAAGAAGAAGACCGACATGAATGGAAAGGTGCACACGTTCAAGGCACGGCTGGTTGCAAAGGGCTTTACTCAAACCCCAGGGGTTGACTATGATGAGACCTTCTCACCAGTGGCCAAGATCAAGTCTATTAGGGTTATGTTAGCCATTGATGCATTTCATGATTATGAAATCTAGCAGATGGATGTCAAGATCGCTTTCCTTATTGGGAAGCTGGCTGAAGATGTTTACATATGTCAGCCAGAAGATTTTGTGGCTGCTAAATACCCTAATAGAGTCTGCAAGCTTGAGAAATCCATTTGTGGATTGACGCAAGCGTCTCGCAGATGGAATATTTGCTTCGATGAGAAAGTCAAAGAGTTTCTTTTCTCTAGAAGTGAGGACGAGTCTTGTGCGTATGTCAAAGCTAGTGGGAGTGTACTTAGCTTTCTTGTATTGTATGTCAATCACATACTGCTCTTGGAAACGAAGTTTCAATCTTCCAGGAAGTTAAGGCATGGCTTGGAAAGTGTTTCGCTATGAAGGATCTAGGGGAAGGTTCTTATATTCTAGGGATAAGGATCTTGAGAAATAGGAGTAAAAGACAAACTGAACTTAGTCAAAATATTTACATGGACAAGGTGTTAAAACATTTTAGCATGGTGAATTCCAAGAAATGGGAGTTACTAATCCAGAACAATACCAAGTTAAGTGAGACTCAGAGTCCGAGTATCGATGCCGAGATAGCGGAAATGAGTCGGGTGCCATATCCTTCTGCCGTTGGCTCGAGCCTATATGCTATGACATGTACTTGCCCTGATGTAGCTTTTGATTTGAGCATGGTCAGTCGATATCAAGGGAACCCAGGTAAAGCTCATTGGACAACAGTCAAGAACATTCTTAAGTATCTGCGAAGGACTAAGGACTGGGTCCTTGTACTTGGTGGAAGTGATAACTTAAGAAGGACAGGGTATCGTGAGGCTAGCTTTAAGATTGACCGAGACAACTTTTATTGATAGTTAGGTTCGGTGTTTTGCCTTAATGGAGGAGCAGTTACTTGGAAAAGTTTCAAGTAGGAGACCATGGCTGATTCAACGTGTGAATCAGAGTATATAGCTTTGATCAAAGTATCAAAGGAGGCTATATGGTTGAAGAACTTCATTGGAGATCTTGGAGTTGTACTAGCCATAAAAGAGCCTATGGAGATTTTCTGTGATAACAAAGGATCGGTTGCCTTAACCCAGAAACCAAGGGATCGTGGTAGATCCTGACATATTGACAGAAAATATCATTTCATCAGACATTGTGTAGAAGAACAACTCTTCGTGGTCAAGAGAGTATCGTCAGAAGAGAATCCTGCAGATCCCCTCACAAAGGTTCTGAGTAGGATTAACCATGTTTAGCATGCGATGACCATTTGTCTGAATGACAATATAAGTTTTAGTGATTAGATAGATTGTTAGAAACTTGTAACAATATAAATGTAATTTACATTTGATGATTAATTAATGGAAGATTTATTTATGAGTAAAATTTACTATCTTTTGTCAATTGTTTATTTTGTGTTTTACTTCTGCATGTTTTATTTCCTGAATAAGTGGATTGTTCAAATTATCCACAGTCATTCATACTTTGGAAGTAAGTTATCAAGTAAGGCTGTCATGAGTTTGCTTGTGGATTGTCTACGTGCTTAGACATATCAAAGGTTTGGTGCAACGTTCATGAATACTCCTGAAATAGGATTTGAGTATTGGATTAAACCCATGCTCATTTGAATCACTTCAAGGAGTTTATCACGAGTGATTGTGAGACGATAATATTGTATAATCTTTAAATCGAGATATATGAGTTGTAGTTTACGAGTTGGTTGTGCATTGATAATGCGTAAACGCATCAGTAACTTGGTGTTATAAAACGCATTGTTGTGTACAAATTGATGAATAAATAGTACAAGCATATAAGTCAAAGTTTATATGTTCCTTTTATCCCTACAGGTAAAAGCGATATCTTGAGCCCCTCGATGATTTTGTGTTCACTTATGTGTCGGGCCCGGTAAGGACTGAATTGATGTGTTCAATTAAGTTCGATGCCAAACAAATCAGAAATCAGGGAACAAAGTGTTGGAAATTGAGAATATTTCTACTCGATGTATTTGTCCACATGATATCTTGCATAGCGGAGGATTATATGATCCTTTATCTAAACGACGTGTCTTTAACTAGGGCAGAGTTCGACAGTGGCTTTTGAATGCTACGACCGTTAATAAAATACTGAAGTCATACTTGCAGTTATAGTTATTAAACTTATCCAAGTGGGAGACTGCTGAATTAGGTGTGTAAGCCCATATATATAATTGGTATGTATTTGATTTGATAGTAGCATGGTCCTTTTGGGTTACGTTCACCATAGCAAATTAACAGGATGAATTTTGGAGAGAGAGGTTAATAAATGATTTACTAATATATTATAAGCATAATATATTAATTATAAATCATATTATTTAATTAGTATTTAATCAAAAATTAATTTGGTATTAATTTTGGGATTAAAGAAACTGATTAAATGTGTAGGGACTGATAATGCAAATCAATGATAGTTGCAGTATGGGCTGATGGACTCCCTTGGAAAGGGTTGGACAAAATCTATAGGAGGCCCTATAAAAATTGTCCAAAGCCTTCTAGAAGGTGGGTTCATGGGCTGCTTAGAGCCTAAGTAAGGATTACGGTTTCCTCCTGAAAACCCTAGCAGCCACAGCTATTTAAGGACCCCCTGACCTCCAATTTCGGCACCTGTTTTCAAGAAGAAACCCTAGCTGAATTTTTCCCTCTCTCTCACTCATCCTTTGCTTTTGGTCTTTGTGACTCCATTAGAGGTGCAACACTTGGGTCACTCAAGAGTCAAGATCATCCGTGGATTACTTGTTATTACGAGATAACAAGAAAATGTAACATTCTAAACCTAGTTTCATATTGATTTTCGAAATTATATGCTAGTATTATGGTTGTTGCTTTGGAAGATCTATTTGTATGTATAACTAGAGAATAACTTAGAGCCAAAGCAATTAGGGTTGCATGAACAACTATGAATGTTGTTATACTCAAAACCCATCATATATATATATATATATATATATATATATATATATATATATATATATATATATATATATATCAAGGTTATAAAACCGCTTGACGGTAATTTGACGGCCAACTAGTGTTAAGGGATTAATCGGTCTTGGCGGGGATTAATCGGAGACCATAGATTATTAATAAAATATTAAAATTAATTAATTATTAATATATCTTAAGAAAAACAAGTATTTCAAAATTAGAAAATGAGAAAAATTGTAATTTGGAAATTTGGAAATACGAAAATATGAAAATTTTGGTATAATATTTGAAATTTTAAAAATTTGAAAATTTTGGAGTAAAAATAAAAGTTGGTTTTTTGAATTTTTTAAAAAAATTTTCAAATCTTTTTGACCTTTTTTTTGTCTTTTTTCGACCTTTTTGACTTTTGTTGACTTTTGTTGACCGGTTAATCCCGCCAAACCCGATTAATCCTAAATTTCCGATTAATCGCCGATTTCTGCAACCATGATATATATATATATATATATATATATATATATATATATATATATATATATATATATATATATATATATGTATATATATATATATATATATATGCTTTAAGAATACTAGATATTATCTTCTTAGAATTACTAGTGATTGAATCCATGAAATAATCACCAAGCGTGGGTTTATCCATGAAGTAATCTCATGAGTATTGTAGCAATCATCATGCCATTTTCAACTACCATGAACAATCTACCAATTCTCCATGACAGTTTTAATTCACTAGTCACTACTAAAAGTACGAACGATTGTGGAATTTTGAATGATAAAATTATTCGGGAAGTAAACATAAAAAATGAAACACAATAATAAATAAATGAAGACAAGGTACAAATACTCATAAATAAGTCTCCATTATTTAATCAACAAAGCAGTTACAATTTTTTTTACCATGTTTCAATCTATCAACCAATCACTAAACCTAATGTCATCTCTCAGTCCAATGCTCCTAGAATGCATGACGGGCTTGGCCTTTCTCAATACCTTAGTAAAAGGATCAACATGATTATCCTATGATGATACTCAATTCACCAACAAATGCCCATCTTCAACTCTATGTTTGATATAATGGTAATTTATATCGATAAGTTTGGACCTTATATGATCTATCGGCTCTTTGGTTATAGCAACCGTGTCTTCGTTGTCACATAAGAGTTCGATTTGTTCTTTGATGGTCGGAACGACTCCAAGATACCTAATGAAATTCTTCAACCAAACTACTTCATTCGATGCCTCACTCGCTGCGATGTACTATGATTACGTAGAATCTAACATCATTTTCTGCTTGGAACTATTACATGTAACTGCTCCACCATTCAATAAGAATACCCAACATAATTGAGAACAAAAGTTGTGTCTTTCTATTTGAAAGTTGGCGTCACTATAACCTGTAACAATTGAGAATTTTCGGTCATCAATTGTTACTAGGAGTTAGGATCGACTCATAATGACAAATAAAACTTCCCATATTGAAAGATAATGTGGAAAATTGAGTAAAAAATAAATTAATCAAAAAGTTAAAATGGTTAGTGTATTTGGAAAATACGCGACCTAATGATCCCAAAAATATAAACTTCAAGAAAATCTAACTCTTATTGGAAGAGTTATGATTCTATGACAAATAGAAACTAACCACGTTAATAACACTATTGACGTCAAAAATAGTAAAAAGATAGTGGTTGAGTTTCAGCTTACACAACAAAAAGGAAATTTGTAGTAAATCATGAGATAAGAACTTAGGAAGGAAGAAGGTCACAAATGGAAGTCCTATGAAGGAGAAACGTTTTATATAAAATATAAAAATGTGGGTTAAAAATGAATGTTAAAATTATAAGATGCAAACTAAAGGAAAGTTGGAGTTCTAGGAAAGAGCTACACAAATACATAAAGTGGGTAAGAAACAAAGTTCATATGAAGAAAATATGAATTTTTAAAAAGGATTTAAGGGTGTGCGTCAATGTGCGGCCCATGCCCATATCGCATATTTGAACTGCAGATTCGTCAAAGATTTGGAAATGGGACCACCAGAAGGGTGACATGTGGCAAGATTTGGATGGGCCACAAAGCAAGTGCACACCGCATAGGAGAGTGCCCGGTGCATACCATCACTATAAATAGAGCTGCTTGCTTCCTGGGTTTTCATCTCAAACAAACCTCCAAACTCACTCTCTATACTGGAATACCCTCTCGATGAAAATAAACTCTGGTTGCAATGGTTCGGGCGCTTCTCGATACGCTATTAGAGTGATTTCATGACCCCTATTTTACTGTTTTAAAATGTTTTACGGGGGAATACATGCTTTACAAATTATTTTAAAAAATATTCATTTTTTAAATATTAAGTCATTTTATAATAAGCTAGATGCCTTAGGATAGTATAATTATAGATACTATGCCTAAATTTTAGCTATGATCTAATGGCCAAATCACTAGGAAACCTTAGTACCAAGGAGTTATGGCAGAAAAGTGTAGCATTCCAAAATTCAGGTGCATCTCTTAAACCCTTCTTCTTTATCAACTTGTCAAGTTTAGCCCAAAAGGAAAAAGTATGGCAATTGAGTACGTTGGGCGTACTGAATAGTACGATGCGCGTACTCAAGCACTTACTTTGGACGCAGACTCGCCTAGGTACGCTGGGCATACCAAGGGTTATGTTGAGCGTAGATGGCCCATATGCAAACCCTAATTGTGCTTGTGGACTATAAAAGGAATGATATGGTCTTGTCCCCAGCCACCATTCCATAGAGAGAAACCCTTGGAGAGCAATATTATCTCTTTAAAGCTAGTGTGTGAGTGTTCTTGAGCTAAAAGTGCCTTTGTGTGTTAGTGAAGAAGAAGAGGACGTTCTTGTGGAGGCTAGAAGTTGGACTACAAGCTTGGATCTGAGTTCTACAGAGGGAGGAGCTTCACTTGGAGGTAAAAAGCTCAAAGCTTTGCTTGTCATTTTTGATTTGTGCTTCATGGACCAATTTTTAGGGTTTTTGGTCCCAAGGTGGATACTTTCTGAGAAAATGGTCTCCATAAGCTTAGATCTGCCATATTTTAGAGTAATATGAGTTGTGGGTTCATAAAAATCCAATCTTGGACGTGAATAGTAAGTCATGCATGAGATAAAGGCTTTATGAGGAAAGAGGAAAGGTGTTTAGAGTGATTAGTGACCTTTACAGCCATGCAAAGGCTTAAAGGTTTCGACTTTCTGGATTAAGTGGCCTTAGAATAGTCAGATCTAGAATTTGAGCTCATGTCTTAACCGTTTATGACCAAAAACCAAAAGGAACTGAAACTGAGACTTACGTTGGGCGTAACTCTCAAATCACGTAGCATAAGGGGTTGAGACCCCGATTTTGGATCGCTGGCGTACGCCCCGCGTACTGCCCTTTGTTGACTTTCGTTGACTTTTAGGGTTTTGGTCAACATTTGGACTTTTGAGTCAAGGAGGGGTAAAATGGTCTTTTAACCTTTTGTGGGATATAAGAAGGTTTTAATCTAGCCTTTGACAACCGTTGTTTATTTGAGGAATTTGTTTAGGTGGTTAGGCGGCGGCTAGATCAGTATTTCGAGAGCGAGATTATCCGAGTTACCCGAGGTGTGTTTTCTCACTATACAATACCTAGAGTGGTATCTATGTGCAGAATGGAGGGTCTTATGTGTATGTGTATGTTTGAGATATTGTATTGTGATATATATGCTATGTGTTGTATAGACCGGGCTGAAGGGTCCAACGATATAGACCGGACCGGAGGGTCCAACGATATAGATCGGACCGGAGGGTCCAACGATATAGACCAGACCGGAGGGTCCAACAAGTTACGGGACTGGAGGGTCCCGCTGAGACACATCGACCGCAAGGTCGTACCGAGATATAGCCTTGAGTGTCATATGTGTTATATGTGGTATTTTGGGGAACTCACTAAGCATTTATGCTTACCGTGTTATGTGATATGTGTTTCAGGTACCAGCGAGGATCGCGGGAAGGCGCCGGCATGAGTCTTACACACTGAGGGATTTTATGTATTGAGATCTTGGGATTTGTTTTATTCGGATAATATGTGAAACATTGGATGTTGGGATTTCTTTATGAATGAAATTATGTGTTTAACATGAAAAATTATTTTGAAAATTTACGTTGTTACAAGTTGGTATCAGAGCCTTCGTTTAAGGGATTCGGTTGCACCTTCGGGCGTATCCGAACTCAAATTGAGGATTTGAGAAAGTTTTTCATAAAAAGGAACAATTCTTGTAAAAAGGATAAAAGAATTTGAGAAAAGCAGAAAGAAGCAGTGTGTACGAACAACCATTACCCGAACGGTGATTTCCTAAAATACCCTTACATTATGTGTTATGATATGTGATATGATATGTTATGCATGCTAGAGTAGGCTAGGTATTCCTATTAGGACTAGAGTGGCATGATTTGGGATGCCATAGCCTAGGATATTACTGCTGCTATTAGATGCTTCGAGAGTGAGTAGGTAGCAGCGAGGAGCTTATGAGAAGTCTACCGAAGGGTAGCCTATGCTTAGTGAGATATAGAGTACTTGTGATTTGGGATCCTAGGAGGAGGACATGGAATGAATGCTGATGCGGTGTGGAAGGTAGTATAGGGCCTGACTACTGAAAACACCGAATCAGTGCACAGTCCAAGTAAGAATCCTTAGGGTACTAAGGAACAAGTAGAGTTGAGTTATCGAGTGCGAGTATACTCGAGCGAGTCTCTAATATTTTTATGTTGTATTTCAGAGACATCATGGTTGGGACACGCCACAGACCAGAGACGAGCAGCGTGAGTGACAAGGAGCTTCATCAGATGATCCACGATGAGGTGGCTATGGCTATCCATGTAGTGATAACATAGATGTTTGGTTCTATCAAGACCACCTTGATTGAGACGTTTGACGAGAGATACACAGCGGTTACTGAGGCTGCGGCTGCTGCAGCTAGACCTCAAGGGGGGGTGACTCGTTGCTGTACCGGGAGTTCAGCAACACGAAGCCACCAGAGTTTGATGGGACGCGGGATCCGATTGCTGCGATGAGATGGGTTTCTGATATTGAGGGATGCTTCTACACCTGCTCGTGTCCAGAGCATCTGAGAGTTCAGTTTGCACTGAACCAGCTTTGCTTGGGGGCGAAGGACTGGTGGAAGTTTGTGACGGCGGACTTCACTACAACAGAGCTTACTGTGGTGACTTGGGAGAGGTTCACCATAATGTTTCGTGATGAGTATGTTCCCCCTGTGGAGAGGGAACGTTTAGCCCAGGAGTTCTTGTCCCTCAAGCAAGGAACTGAGTCTGTGACAGTTATTACGAGGATGTTTCATGAGAGGGCATTGTTTTACCCTGAGCACGTGTCTTCTGAGTAGGCATGAATGAGTAGGTACTTGAGCATTCTGAGGAGGGATATTCATGAGTTCGTAGCGAACTTATCATACCGGGCATTTGCTGAGCTCCAGGAGAATTCCCGGAAGAGAGAGATTGAGTTGGAGACTCAGGCCAGGGAGGAGGCCGAGTCTCAGAGGAGGGGCAAGCGACCGACGCAGGCTCAGCCGACAGCCAAGCGGGCAAAGCCCGCTGATTTGAGATCTGGGGGTCCGAAGGGCCGCACTTGTGGGAAGTGCAGCAAGAGCCATGAGGGGGTGTGCGGAGCTAAGGTATGTTACAAGTGCGGGAAGGAGGGGAATTATGCGAGGGATTGCCCAACGGATTTACGGTTTGCTTTCATTGCAACCAAACCAGCTATCAGAAGGCCGAGTGCCCACAACTGCTGCAGGGATCTGTACCTGCTGCCAGAGCTACCGAGACCCGGGCAGTGAAGGCTGAGGCACCAAAGACTCTTGGGTGAGCCTTCCAGTTGACAGCGGAGGAGGTCAGCGCAGCGCCCGATGTTGTGGCTGGTATGTATTCTTTCGTCTATTTATATTGAGTTTGAGATATTGTGCTTATATTATGGTATACGTAGGTACTTTTCTTGTGAGTTTGGTACCTGCTTTGGTGTTATTTAACTCAGGTGCGAGTCGATCTTTCGTGTCTTTAGCATTTAGTCAGCACATCAGTATCTGTCGAGAGGCGTTGAGTCGACCTCTTCGAGTTTCCATAGCTGACAAGCGAGCGCTATATGCTACTTAGGTGATTCGGGGATGTGTACTCGAGATCTTCCGTGTTGAGTTTCCGATAGATCTGGTCCCGATTACGATGGGGGATGTCTGTGTCATTGTAGGCATGGATTGGTTGAGCATATTCGAAGCGGTTATTGACTGCGAGCGACAGCTGGTGACCATACGAGACTTCAGTGGGGGAGTACTTACGGTTTACGGCGAGGGTACCCACACAGGGTCAGCGTTTTGTTCGGCTGCTAGGGCGAGGCAGAGTCTACAACAGGGCTGTAGTGCGTTTGTGTCATATGTGATGGACATGCGAGTTGCTAATGAGAGGCCGAGTTCTATCGAGGAGGTCTCAATAGTGCGCGAGTTCCCGGATGTTTTCCCTGAGGAGTTGTCGGGTGTGCCCCTGGAGAGGCAGGTGGAGTTTCACATTGATTTGGTTCCGGGAGCAACACCTATCGTCAAGGCGCCCTATCGCCTTGCGCCACCAGAGATGCAGGAGTTATCCTCACAGCTTCAGGAGTTGTTGGGGAAGGGGTTCATTCGACCGAGTAGCTCACTGTGCGGGCGCCCATCCTTTTTGTTAAGAAGAAGGATGGTTCACACCGGATGCGCATTGTTTATCGAGAGTTGAAGAAGTTGACGGTCAAGAACCGTTATCCACTACCGAGGATCGATGATCTGTTCGATTAGTTGCAGGGTGCATCTTGGTTCTCCATGATTGACTTGAGGTCGGGATATCATCAAATGAGGGTGCGGGATGAGGATATCCTGAAGACGGCTTTCAGGACTCGTTACAGGCATTATGAGTTCGTGGTGATGCCTTTTGGGCTCACCAATGCACCCGCAACGTTCATGGATCTCATGAATAGGGTGTGCAGGCTGATGTTGGATCGTTCAGTGATTGTGTTCATTGACGATATTCTGGTGTGTTCGAGATCTAGAGAGCAGCATGAGGAGCATCTGAGAGAGATACTCGAAGTATTGTGATCGGAGAGGCTTTACGCCAAATTCTCCAAGTGCGATTTCTGGTTACGGGAAGTCCGGTTTTTAGGGCATCTCGTCAACCAGAATGGGATATTTGTCGATCTGGCCAAGATTGAGGCTGTGATGAGTTGGGAGGTGCCGAGATCCCCCACAGAGATCAGGAGTTTCCTGGGATTGGCCGGCTATTATCGGAGGTTTATCAGGGATTTCTCCAAGATTGTCGTTCCCCTCACTAGGTTGACCCGGAAGGACGTTGTGTTTATTTGGGGTCCTGAGCAGTAGACCTCATTTGAGACTCTTCGCCAGAGATTGTGCGAAGCCCCGGTGTTGGCCCTTCCGGAGGGAATGGAGGATTTTGTGGTGTATTGTGACACATCGATATCGGGATTGGGTGCGGTGCTTATGCAGAGAGGGCACGTGATAGCATATGCATCGAGGCAACTGAAGCCTCATGAGATGAGGTATCCCACCCACGATCTGGAGTTGGGGGCAGTGGTGTTCGCCCACAAGATCTGGAGTCACTATTTGTATGGGGTTCAGTGTACCATATACACGGACCACAAGAGTTTAAAGTACTTGATGGATTAGCCCAACATGAACATGCACCATAGGAGATGGTTGGATGCAGTAAAGGATTATGACTACGAGATCCTGTACCATTCGGGAAAGGCTAACGTTGTATCCAATGCCTTGAGCCGGAGGGCGGGGAGTACCCCGATAAGATAGACTTGTATGAGGATAACGGTGATGACTCCGGTGTTGGATACCATTCGAGAGGCTCGTGCAGAGGCCGTGAGACTAAAGAACAGTAAGAGAGAGCGGGTGATCGGGCAGATACCTGAGTTCGTTACCGATAGTCGGGGGCTTATGACCTTTCAGAGTCGGATTTGGGTGCCGTTTGGGGGCGGGGCACGTACCATTATGATGGAGGAGGTGCACAGATCGAGGTTCTCGATCCATCCCGGGGCCACTAAGATGTATTTGGACCTGAAGAGAGACTATTGGTGGCCCTATATGAAGAGGGATGTTTCATGGTTCGTTGAGAGGTGCTTGACCTGTCGTAGGTTCAAGGCCGAGCACCAGCGTCCGCGTGGCAAGTTGCAGCCACTTGAGGTTCCACAGTGGAAGTGGGAACAAATTTCTATGGATTTTATCACCAAATTGCCAAGGACCGTGAGGGGTGTCGATGCAATTTGGGTAATCGGTGACCGGCTGACGAAGAGCGCTCACTTCCTTGCTATCAGTGAGAGCTCTTCTACAGAGTGGCTGGAAGAGTTGTATGTGAGAGTGGTGGTATCGCGGCATGGAGTACTGATATCGATTGTGTCAGATCGAGATGTACGTTTCACTTCCAGGTTCTGGAAGAAGTTCCATGAGGAGTTGGGCACGAGTCTGCATTTGAGTACTGCTTACCACCCACAGACGGACGGTCAGAGTGAGCGGATGATTTAGACGCTCGAGGACATGCTTCGAGCATGTGTGTTGGACTTTGGAGGAAGTTGGGACACGTATTTGTCGTTGGCTGAGTTTTCCTATAACAACAGCCACCATTCGAGTATTGGTATGCCTCCCTTCGAGTTGTTGTATGGGAGGAGGTGTCGTACTCCCATCTGATGGGGAGAGGTAGGTCAGCAAGTGATGGGAAGCACTGAGATGGTGCTTTAGACGACAAAGCAGATACAACAGGTCAGGCAGAGGTTGTTAACAGCTAGGAGTCGCCAGAAGAGTTATGCGGATAGGCGACGGTCTGAGCTCAAGTTCCAGGTGGGGGACTTCGTACTCCTGAAGGTATCTCCTTGGAAAGGAGTTATCCGATTCTGGAAGAGGAGCAAGATGGGACCCCGGTACATTGGTCCTTTTAGGGTGACCGCTAGGGTGGGAAGAGTAGCATACCATTTGGAGTTGCCTGCGGAGTTGAGCCAGATACATGATACCTTCCACGTGTCTCAGTTGAGGAAGTGTATTGCCAATGAGACGGCAGTGGTACTGCTGGAGGATATTCAGGTGGATGCGAGCCTGAATTATGTTGAGAGACCAATCACAATAGTGGATCGGAAGATCAAGGTTCTTATGAAAAAGGAAGTGCCCCTAGTTCAGGTCCAGTAGCAGCATCGGAGAGGGTCCGAGCTGACTTGGGAGCCGGAGTTGGAAATGCGGGAGCAGCATCCGGAGTTGTTTACGGCATGAGACTTTGAGGGCAAAGTCTGGTTCTAGTGGGGGGAAATTGTAACATTCTGAAATTCAGGTTCATCTCTTAAACCCTTCTTCTTTATCAAGTTGTCAAGTTTAGCCCTAAAGGAAAAAAGTATGGCAATTGATTACGTTGGCCGTACTGAAGAGTACGATGCGCGTACTCAAGCGCTTACTTTGGACGCGGACTCGCCTTGTACGCTGGGCGTACCCAGGGTTACGTTGGGTGTAGTTGGCCCAGATGCAAACCCTAATTGTGGCTTGTGGACTATAAAAGGAATGATATCGTCCTGTCCCCAGCTACCAATCCACAAAGAGAAACCCTTGGAGAGCAATATTATCGCTCTAAAGCTAGTGTGTGAGTGTTCTTGTGCTAAAAGTGCCTTTGTGTGTTAGTGAAGAAGAAGAGGAGGTTCTTATGGAGGCTAGAAGTTGGAGTACAAGCTTGGATCTGATTTCTACAGAGGGAGGAGCTTCACTTGGAGGTAAAAAGCTCAAAGCTTTCCTTGTCATTTTTGATTTGTGCTTCATGGACCAATTTTTAGGGTTTTTGGTCCCAAGGTGGAGACTTTATCAGCAAATGGTCTCCATAAGCTTAAATCTGCCATATTTAAGAGTAATATGAGTTGTGGGTTCATAAAAATCCAATCTTGGATGCTACGTGTTGTATAGACCGGACGGAAGGGTCCAACGATATAGACCGGACCGGAGGGTCCAACGAGTTTCGAGACTGGAGGGTCGCACTGAGACACATCGACCGGAAGGTCGTACCGAGATATAACCTTAAGTGGCGTATGTGTTGTATGTGGTATTTTGGGAAACTCACTAAGCATTTATGCTTACAGTGTTATGTGATTTGTGTTTCAGGTACCAGCGAGGATCACGGGAAGGCGTCGGCATGATTTGTACACACTAAGGGATTTTTTGTATTGAGATCTTGAGATTTCTTTTATTCGGATAATATGTGAAACATTGGATTTTAGGATTTCTTTATGAATGAAATTATGTGTTTAAAAAGAAAAATTGTTTTGAAACTTTATGTTGTTACAACAAGATTTAGGATATGCCCTGTACTTTGTTGTTACGTTGTTTAAGTATTCTATTAAAATAACCATAATTCGGGTGTGTGTGTATATATATATATATATATATATATATATATATATATATATATATATATATATATATATATATACACACACACACACGTTTAGGTTCATTTGAGACATTGTTAATTTTGTGAGAAAATGAGATGCACTTTAAAAATAATTTTAAAATGGAAAATAAAAGGAAAAATCCGAAATTTTTTTTTTACTATTATTTACCTCATTTTCTTTACGTAAAAAAAGCTACCATTTTTTCGAAAAATACGTGAAATATTATAATACAATGTTACACTGTAAATATTCCAGTGTGATTTTTAAATGTTAGAATATTCTAGTATTCTAGTAGATTTGTCAGATATGTAAAATATTCTAATATTCTACTATCGTATTCTAATATTTTACTAGAATATTTCACAGATATTTGAAAAAGACGATAACTTTTATTATTATTATTATTATTATTATTATTATTATTTCATATTATTATTATTATTATTATTATTATTATTATTATTATTATTAATAGTATTATTTTGATAAAAAAGTAACCAAAATAATATTAATTTTTTTTTTCAAAATTGTTTTGCATTATAAAAATGTTTTTCTATCTACAAAATCGATGGCTAGGATTGTGTCTCCTATCTCACAAAATACAGTGGTCTCACATGAAGCTAACCCTATATATATATATATATATATATATATATATATATATATATATATATATATATATATATATAGACACACACACACGAATCATCCCTGGTCCAAGTGTCAAATTGCACATTCAGTCCCTATTTTTGAAAATTAACTCGAACCGTCACTCATCTATTTAAATACTACCCACCAAGTCCCTATTGTCGTTAAACGTTAGTTTTCTCCGTTTGGGTGTCCCATGTGCCTTGCACACAGGGGTATTTTTGTCAGTTCATCTTGTGTGCCCGTATTAGAGCCGTTATCCCTCCCCTACTTTCATTTATCTTCTTCTGTTTTCTTCTCTGTAACTTTTCCCCCTTTCTTTCTTCGATTACCCTTCTCCAACCAACAAAAATGGCAATTAGATGCAATTGTGGAGCTGAAGTTGTGATTCGTATCTCATGGAGCAAGAACAACCCTAGAAAACGTTACTATGCTTGTTCTAACCCGGTTAAGTTCGATTTCTTGATAAATCTAACCTAATCTCTTAATTTCTCATGTTTTCTGTAAATTTTAGCATTATTAAATGTTTCCACACTTATTTTGCAGACTCGTGGTTGCAAATTCTTTGGTTGGGTGGTGGAGGATCAGAAATGTGCTTGTATGAACATTAGGATGAAGCTTGAACAATGAAATCTGAAACTGAAGTTGTATCTAGCTAATAGTTGGTTTCTGTTTGTGTCAATTCTAGAGTACAAAGTGTAGGATAAGTTATCAGATACGTTTACCTTTTAGTTGTACAAACTCAAGTTGGGATTATCAGTTTGCATGTTAATGAAAATTGGGTGTTCTTTTGGTAATTGCCTAACATGTATTCATACCAAAGTATTCATACCAAAAAAAACAATTTATATCATACCATTAAGTATCCATACCAAAACAACAATTTATATCATACCATTAAGTCATCAAACCATTACAAACATGGATTCATACATTAACAACCGAATTAATCATTAAATCGCTCAAACCATTACAAACATTCATAAAGTCAACATAGTTTGAAGTACATCACTATCATAGTTAAAGAAGTAGCACAACATTAGTTCAAACTGAAATTACATACCCAAAAGACATGAAAGAACATTGTTTCAAGTATATCAAAAGCATTAGCCAACCAAAAGACAAGAAAGTAATACACAAAAAATAAACCATCGGACTTTTTCCCTTGTTCACAACACCTGAGTTCTGTCCCACACCAGCGTTCTGTCCCACATCACTACCACTAGCATGTAATCCTCCCACTGCCTGCCCCTTGCAGCTCCTACCATTATGCCCAACATTTCAAGACTTTGAACACCTAACTGTTCTGATCCCTATAGAACTATCATCTTCAGTAGCAGATCTTCTTCTTTTCTTTTTTGGCCTACCAATAGGCACATGATGTTTTTGTGGTAGTAACTTTGTTGGATAAGGGCTATTTGGCTTTGCCTACATCATCCTCCCATTAATTGGTTCAATTTTAAAGGCATACATCTCTTGCCATGTCTTCAACTAGTATGTTGGGTGAACCCATGTTTCAGGTATCCCAACATTCTCATTATTTCTCCTTATATCGCATATAGTTGCAATTGTGTGCTTGCATGGTATGTCAGTGATCTACCACTTGTTACACGAGAATGTATGTTGTGTTATGTCAACTACACATTGGTCCACACCTTCACCACCTATAACCTCATACTTCCTATTTCCACAAAACACAGCCCTATACTTTGTAGCTTCACCTTTGATCTTCTCTAAAGTCTTGATAGTTGTAGGAGTTAGTGGGCCAGAACATTTGTCAATTGTCTTTTAGACAATAACAAGCTTCTTCATTACGTATTCTCTAATAAATTCCAAGCAACTTATAATTGGTTCGTCACGACCCTTGACAAGTTTGGTATTCAATGTCTCACAAAGGTTGTTTAACAATGCATCACAATGTGCTCTTCCTGTAGAATAACAATGTTGCATCATAATTTTCAGTAATCTTTTAAGATGCATACTCAATAATGTTGAAGAATTATAACATGTATAACTAACCTGTGAAGTGAGACCTAGACCAATGTTGGGGTGGAATGGCTTTAAGACATTCATATGCATCATTTTTCAATTTCTTCAGTTCCTCCATTACAAGATTGAATTGTTGTACAGTTGATGTTGTTGCACATTTCCGGAGATAATATTTAAACTCCTTGCCCCTCCATTTTCACTTCATATTCTCATGGATATGTCGAAGGTAAAATCTATTTTATGCACATGGAAACAATTTTGCAATTGTAGGCAAAACACCCTACAACATAAACACAGTCAATTTTATATAATTAGTACAAATAATATAAAGGTTAAGTAGTTAAACTGTCTATAGTATTACCTTCTGCCTATCAGTTATAAATGTGAAGTTCGAATTGATAGTGAAATCCAAATCATCACCAAGATTTTTTAGAAACCATGTCCATGAGCTATAGTTCTCAGACTCTACAACACCATATGCCACTGGGTAAGTGCAGTTGTTTCCATCTAATCCCTATAACATTAAGAACAAATAATGTTAACATCTATAAGTCATATATAACATTAATTAGTTAATCCGTGTATAAAATTACTTACCACTGCAGTTAGAATCATACCAGGGTAGGGGCCCTTCATGAATGCACCATCAAGTCCAAGAAAGTCCCTTTTCCCTGCTGCAAATCCTTGTTTCAGTGGACCAAGATATATATATGTGTGTTTAAAAATCCTAGTATCTGATGCACGGTTGGAAGAATTATCTACTTGAAGGTTGACTGTTGTGTTTGGGTTTCAACATTGAACCTCTAGTAGATAGTCCCTCAATATAGAATATTGACCCCCAAAATCACCCCTAATAGTTTCTAGGGCTTTTGCTTTTGCCCTAAACACTTTCATGTCGGACATCTAAATTTGGTATTTTCTCTCTAGCTGTTCCTTTAAAGCCCTTATTAGTATTTATGGGTTAGACTCCAACTGCTCAAGAATTTGTTTGGAAAGAAACTTGTAATTACAAGCTTTGATTTTTCTTGTTTGGAGACATTTATGCTCCTTTTCATACGTTTTCACAGTCCAATAATCATCCTTTTTCCGTTTACTTATTAAAAGTTTCCAAGGGCACTTATTGCTTTCATCTACTTTCACTGCACTTTTCTATTTACTTGGTCCTCCTTTTTCACCCATTTGACTGGGTCCACCATTTATGTTCCTTTGACTTGGCCCACCTTTCCCACTAGTTTTACTTGGGCCACCTTTCCAGAAGTCTCAAGTATCCCCATATCTAGTATTGTTCCTTTGCATACTACCCTGACCCTGTTTTTATCATTCTTGACAATATCCAATTCTCTTCTTGTCTCTATTGAATGCAAGTAAATTCTGTCTTTTGCTTCCTGAGAACTTGAGAATGTTTGAAGTATGTACAAAGGGTCACTCACTTGAGCTGCATCATTTAATAGTGGTTTTTTAGAAGCCCAGATTTTATTTCTTCTTTTACTCATTTTCCCTTCATCAGATGATGACTCGGATTGCAGAACATCAATGTTGATCACCTCCATCTCCTCATAAGACATTGCTACATTCTCTATTGTAATAGGGGCATCACCAACCCACTCCAAATTATCGTCAATGTTTAGGTAGAAATCATGCATGTCCACCTCATGATCATCCAACAAGTTATCCTCATTCACAATGAAATCACTATCATCACTATCACTTGAATCTCTACTACCCTCGTTATCACTATATCCACCCAGGGCTTCAATAAAGGGTTCCATAATAAGGGGTTCCATGTTTGGTTCTTTCACAGATTCAACTTAACTAGGGGATTCCATTCTATGGGGTGAAACATGTGCAACATCAATATGACTAGGGGATTCCATGTTAGTTTCCATTGTAGGGGTTTGCATGCTTGGTTCTAAAACAGGGGGTTCAACTGTGTTTGTGTCAATCCATCCGAGACACAACCTTCTAGAACAAGAAGAGGGTTCAACAATCTCTTCAATCCTGAGTTTTGAAGGGTTAGGTGACATACCATATATATGCAAGTTGGTACGCCAAAATTCTATATACACTTCTATAAGCTTGTGTGAAGCAACGTAGGACCCTAAGTGGTTGACATCTTGATCACTACCCAACGCAAACAACCCAAAATCTAAATCCCCTAATGGTCGTCTAAAGTGATAATACATAACCTTACCTTCATCAACGTAACCCAACTCCTCCATCATATCATCAATGTCGTGAACAGAGAACAAATCACTGTCGACCAAGTCCACAAATTTGTGTTGTCACTTTATGTATTTTCTCCCAGGAAAATTGTTAAACTCTTCTCCATAGTGCAAGCGTATACTAAAAACAGTTGGATTCACACCTTCACAAGAAAAAAACAACAATATTTTCAAAATTAGAGAGAAAAGGATCAAGAACAGAGCATAAAATGGTTGGCTTTCCTTACCGTAACTTGCTTCCAAATCGATTTCATCCATTTGTGGTCGTATTCGCCACCCCACTCATCTTCACTCTTGACGGAAAACTAGGGTTTTTGTGAGACGAGAAAGATTTTGATCGGGGAATGGGTATGCAACGTTTGGGTGAACTAGATATGGCGCCACACGCAGTTGATAATATACACATGACATGAAAATGACGAAAATACCCCTGCGTGCAAGGCACGTAGGACACCCAAACGGATAAAACTAATGTCTAATGACAATAGTGACTGGGCGGGTAGCTCAACAATAAAAGTTAGATAAGTTAGATTACTGACGAGATAATAAGTTGCGGAATAATAAGTTAATCTCAATGGATCTTGTTAGCTCAACAATAAAAGTTAGATAAGTTAGATTACGAGAATGTAAGGAAAGTAAATAGCAGCAAGTTTATATCGATAAAAAATTTAAACAAGTAGGAACTTAGTTGAATCGTAACAAGGTTGGCATGCAAAAACAAGTTAGCATATGATGAATAACATTAGTGAAGTGGGATTCAGTTTAAGTATCAGGTAAGATAACTTGAAATAATGAGATCAAAGAGCTCATATTGATAAGCTCTGAAGTGGTGGCAGTATATGAAGTGGTAACTCTATTTATAGAGTCCTAAAAGTTACATCAAACAATAAAATAACATAAAGCAACTGACTTCAGTGACCCTGAATGGTACACTCGACAATACTACGATTACATGTAAAGTCAGTAAAAGTAACTTATAAAAGTCTTCATGTTTAGTTCATCTGTGGGTCTTTTACATCTCTTCGGGTTCACAAGATGACAAAAGTAGTCTACGGGTAAGTCTTCTTCAGTTCACAAGGATTGGAGGTCTTCGGGTCCATCTTAGTTAAAGACGGTCACTTTCTTTTTTCAACAATTTCCCCCAAAGTGACCTCTCAGCTAAGTTCTTCATTGATTCATCTTGAGAAACTTGATTAGGCCATACATGTTTTTAATTATCCATGCACGTTTCAGGTGGGCCATGCATATCTCAGGTAGGACATGTACGTGTCAACTGGGTCATGCACCTTTCAAGTAGGTCAATCCTTAGGTGCCATGCACGTCTCAAAGATAACATCCATACATGAACCACCTTTTCTTTCTTGATTCTAAAGGCATCATTCTTGCGCTCATGACTCAAGTTGACATTCTCCTATTTATACTTGAGTACCATCCAAGCCTTTTGGGCTCACAAGTTGGCCCATGCAAGCCCTATCTTGGCCCATTGAGAAACCCTAGAAACCTTCACCTATAAATACATCACTTCTACTTCTTATTCTTGTTTTTTCATTCTCTCACAAATTCTTACTCTCATACTTGCTTGGAGCAACATCGAATTTTATTCATGAGCAACAAGTCTTCATAAGCCACAAGGCTTTGTGAGCAACAATCTTCATGAGCAACAAGGATTCATGAGCAACAAGTCTTCATGAGCAACAAGTGTTCATGAGCAACAAGGATTCGTGAGTAACAGTCCTCGTGAGAACCTTCTTGGCGTAATACTCCTAGGCGCACTTCGTTCCAAACTTTGGCGCAACAGCACAAGCCTCGGTCAACACTAGGCGCAACAACTCATCTCTTGAGAAGGCTCATCGTAATCTCTTCTTTGGTGCATCTCCCCCTTCGTAAATCTCTCTTGCACCAACCTTTCCCCTTCTTGAGCCATCAGCCTTTGCAAGCTTTTGGCACAACAACAACATTTGGCACAACCGCAACATTTGGCGCATCAGCAGCTTCGACCATGCGTTCCTTCTTGCGCCTCCCTTCTTCGCCCCATCCCCTCTTGTGTCGTCCTTCTTCTTTTCTTCCCTCTTGCGCCATCCCTTTTCTTTTCTTTCTTCTTGCGCCACCTCTCTTTCTCTCTTCTTCTCTTGTGCCACAAGCCTTTCTTGCATCCCACTCCAACTTGCACCATACTCCTTAAAACCCTAAACGAAACCCTAATTTGGCTCAACAAACTACTCTTTCGTGAAACCCTACTAGCGCAACATTTCCACTTGAACTTTAAGACATTTTTTTGCAAACCCTAATTTGGCTCAACAACCTAATCTCAAAATTCCTTCTTGTGCCATTTCTCCCACATGAGTCACAAGTCATCCTTTTTTCAAACCCTAATTGCACCAAAGCTTTCACTCCCGCCTCTCTTGCGCCACATTTTTTTTCTTCTTGAGCCACACTTCTCTTCGTGCGCTACAAACCCCTCTTGCTCCAACTCTTTTTTTTCCCGTGATCATCAAGCAAAACCGAGGATACCTCTCTTGCGTAAGAAGTGATCAAGCCTTTGTGACAAGCCTTTGTGATCAAGTCTTTGTGAGAAATCCCTCTTGTGCCATCACCTCCTGACACATCCTTCTATGATCTTGATCACTCCCTTGGCACATCCACTCTTACTCCATCCTCCCTTTGGCACATTAATCTTTTCACCCAAGCAGCTACTCTAATCACCTCTACCAAGTCCTTGACGCAACATCACAATTTTTTGAGCATCCAATCAAAATTTTTCTGCTTGGCGCATCATCAAAAATTTTGTGAGCATCCCCAAATTGGTACTTGGCCCATCCATAAGTTTGCAACAACCCTTTTGTGCCAAACCCTAATACCTCATCACCCTCTTGCACCAAACCCTAATATCTTCTATTCCTTTTACGCCACAACTTAGTCGACATTAACCTTCTTGGCTATCTGTTGCGCCACTAACCTCCTCAGGAGTAAGAGACCTCATGTGTATTGATAATTTTCATGATCATCACTTGAGCATCAACCATCTTGAGCAACAACAACATCGGTTATCACTTGATCATCAACAACCCTCTTAATCATCAACAAGATCTTTGTAATCAACAAGTGATTTTGTGATCACTTCTTAAGCCATCGTCCTTCCATTGTGCTCATAAAGTAAGAACTAAGCATTCACATACCCTAGGTGAGCATAACCATTTTTAAAAACCTTAATACACTTTTTTTAACACTAGATCATTTTTTTGTTTTGTACAAACCCTAGTTTTCTTCTCCTTTGGAGCATCATCAACGACTTGTTGGAGAATCATCATTCAACCTCTCTTGTGTGGATCATCTCCAAAATCTAGGTAAGCATCACAATTCTTTTGGGAAACCCTAGTTGTCACAAGTCAACCTCATGAGCATTTTTTTTATTTTTTTTTATTTTTTCTTTTTCTTTATTGATCATTGATACATCTTCACATACCATGCTTAGGTTATTTAGTGTTGATCCTTTGATCAAATCTTTTCGGTGAGCGTTATACTTATTGGTTCATATCTTTCTTTTCATACTGAAAAGTCTATTACCTTCAGTCATCTTCCTTAAGGTAATGTCTCTTCTCTTACTCTTATGTGATCTTAAATTTCATGTCTTTTATATGTTCTTTTAAGATAAATACATTCTTTTTTTTTTCGTTTTCAACTCTATCTAAGTCCATTCACTATTCTATGTGCTCTTTGGTTTACATAAATAGTTGTCAACTACTGTCTCTATGATACCTAATTTTCGTTTAGCTTTTAAAGACATCTTTATTTGATATGCCATAGTTATCTTAGGCCATGGGTTAGAGGTTTTACTTGATCTTTGCACTCTTTCTATGATTTAGTAACATCAAATTTTTATGTTTGTTTTGTTGTTTTATATGACATCAAGTTCTCTTTTTTGAACTTATCATGTAATTTACTTTCTGGCCTATACCTATTAAAAATGAATTTGCAGATTCTGCTTATCCATAGTTGAATCCACAATACTACTTAAGTCACAACCTTGTTTAGTTAATGCAGTTTCACACATTTTTTTTCTCTCCCCCTCCTTTTTTTAAATTAGTTAAGATTATATGCTACTACACTCTAGCTATATCTTTTTACCTAACAATTCATTCCAATTTTTGTTTTCTCTTGTTCTCTCAGGACATGGTTTCTGAAGAAGATGGACTGACTTCTAAAGCAAAGTCTCCTCATAAGGCTTCAAAATCTCTTGGACTGGACCATCCACTGGGACAAACTTATCATCACCTAAAATTGAAATGGTTGCATCCAACTATATTGCACTACTTAAAACTCAGGAACAACCCAAAGAAGTCGGTGTTATAGTTGAATATTTGCAAAAGTACCCATTGGCATATGCACTCCTTTCTACTTCTCCAACTCCACAATCTCTTATCTCAGAAGTCTTTCAATCAGCAGTTATCTCCACAAGAGCAAAGTCAAAAAAACTTGATGCTGAATTTGATCTTTTTCAAGCTACCTTGGTTCTAACTAAAGAAGAGTTCACAGTCAATTTAGGTCTAAGCGATGTTTATTGTTAACCTAAGACATTTGTCAAACCATCTTCTGCGCAATTGTTAACAATATTCAAGGAAATCGGGTACAAATTTGAAGACAAAACAGAACCATGCCTTTCAACAATTAGGAAATATTCTCTTCCCACACCATGGGACTTTCTCAGTTCCGTCCTCACTCGATGTCTCTTTGGATAAGTTGGTGGATGTAGGTGTGGTAAAACAGACCTTTGGATTCTCTTGTATGGGCTTTCTATGACATCAATGTTGACTACGAGTCTATTATTTGGAAAGATTTCCTTGGTTTTCTCCCTGCCTCAAACAACATGTTTTTGATTCATCATCCTCGCTGGTAGTCTATCATTATTCATGATGCCATCCATAATAGTAATCTTGCACCAGGATGGATTCCAGAAGGCCCACAACCACATTTCTTGTGTATGACACCATATAGGATTCATATGGCATCTAAACCTAAGTCTTCACACACAGTCATCCTTCCAAGTGCTATACTTACAAAGCTGGATGAAAACAGTGCCTCTCTATACTCATATCAAAAATACATCCATGGAATTATTTCCCTCCCAAAAAGAAGAGGAAGCATTCTAATCATGCATCCAAGAAGTCGACAAAGAAGAAAAAGAGATCAAAATCAAATCAACTACCTCCTATCCCATCCCCAGCTATCTTTGATGTTAATCTTGGAGCAAATTTAGATGAACCCTCATCTACTCCTAAATTTAGTACAACCTCTAGGACTCTCTCTTTCTTGGATTCATTATTTCAAGATCCATCTGATTATGATGAACCATCCACTCCAGCTCCAGTTTCACCAGCAGGATTTCAGTCGGTTCTAGAAAGTCCAAGCCATCATGTCTCCTTAGATTATAACTCACTTAAGGACGATGACCAAGATGATGACAAGCAATCTGAACCTGAATGGTTTCCTCAAAGCTCTCCTGTAGAAGATAATCGTGATGAGGATACTCCAATACAAACGGTAGATATACCTTCTAGTGAAGGAATGATAGTCGATGATGAGCCAAACGACGTGTCCATTGTTCTTTACTCCAACACATCTACCAGGACTTTTAGCATTGATCTTGATGACTTCTCTCCTCAAACTCCAAAATAGTCTCAAGAAAAGGATGACATTCAAGAACCAAATTTCTCCTCCTTTCAACAAGATCCTCTTTAGTACAATGGTACTCCTAAAGAAATAGATGAAGCCAATACCACCGAACCTGAGACTGAGTGCATCAAACTTACTGCCCAAATGGTAAATAATGGTATTGCGGAGATTCTATTTCACACATATTCTCACTCTGAATATCTTGAGAACTTTCAAGAATATCTTGAATGTATGAAAGAAAATGTGTGTATCCTTAATGGAAAAATAAAATCACGGGTCAAAAAACTTCAAGTCACTATTGAATACTTCGAAGGAATAGCTGCTTATTCATGTTCCTTTCTGGTGATGCTTCTAGAGTAAGGTGCTGTTTGATTTTCTGAAGCAAAAATTCATGAAGTCTGCGGGCCACCTCTGCAACCCTCTGCAGTAGAAGAGGTGGACCAAACGGCTGCAGACTGTAATAAGAAGCGTGTTTGTTTTTTTAAAACTACATACTGCTGCAGATATTAAAAAATTAAAATAAACTAATTTTATAAACTGAAAATAACTTTTTAATACGTAAAATTTAATAATGTATAACATTTCGGTAAAAATTAATGATATTTCAGTAAAAAAATAATGATATTTCAACAAAAAAAAAAGATATTTAAGTAAATAAATAATGATATTTCATCAAAAAAAATTATCATTATTGAATATAAAAAACCGAAAAATAAATTCAACAAGAATAAAGGAAAAAAAACGGAAAAAAATGTGAAATAAAATTTTAACAACATATAATCAAAATTTCAGCAATAAAAAAAGAAGAAGAAGATGTTGGAAGAGGTTGGAAGAGGCAGTACAAGTGTTGCGCCAAACAGAGGATGCGCAGAGGTTTTTGACTCAGAAGACTTCTAAAAAACAAACAGCTGCGAGATGAAAAGTGTTGCGCCAGGCAGCAATAAGAGGTTTGAAGAGGTTTTTTCCAAAAAACAAACAACACCCAAGTGTGTGTTGCATCTAATGGATTTTTGGTATTGCTTGATTTCTGAAGATGTTCGGGGAAAGGCACATTGGTCGGATTGATTGAGGCCATGATGTTATGTATACAAAAATGGTAACGGCATCGGTACGTAAGGTTGGACATTTTGATGTATTTGTATTGTGGTTGCCGCCATATGTTGTTGTAGAAAGGGTGATATGACATGCATAGTTTTATCATTGTGCCTAGGAGTTAACTTGGAGGGTCAATGTAAGTTTTTGACTCTCTTATGTTGGAACTACTTATTCTTTTCATCGTGACAAAATTTGTTTTTCTAGTTTTCCTTTCCTCCACAATTAGTTGTTTTTGATAGAGTGATTATTGGTAAAGCAGTGCTTGTAGGATGAACCCAAGGACTAAATTAATTAGACTGGATGGTGAATTTGACGAGGCTCGTAAGGTGTGGTGCTTATGTAGCTTCCAGGGGCTAACACTTGTTCCAAGATGTACAATGGCTTGTTCTTGGATGAGCTCAAGCGATAGTGCTATAAAGAAAGATACGCTACAAAATAGATAGACACCAAGTTAAGATGATTTCAAAAGGGGGTCCCATTAATGCTCTCTGATGCCAAAGTTAGAATCGGAAGGAAATGATGCTTAATGTAGTTTTATTGAGAAAGAGAGCTTGGAAAAGGATGCCCTTTTTACCTATCTTTACTGAGGTATTTAAATTAAGATAATGGATCTCTGGTTACTATTGTTACTCGAGTGGTAGACTGATAGTACTGCCATGTGATAATAACGATATAACCTATTAAAAAAATAGTGGATTTTTTTTCTCAATTTCCCAGGATGTCGTGTGACTAGTGTTCAAATACTTTTTAATTACGGTGATGCTCTTTCGGATGCATTCCAAGACGAGTCTGACTACATAGAGTCGGCCTGGTCCATGTTGCAATACGAGGCCGGTTAGGCCAGTTAATTTGTAGCGTATGGTTCTTATTTATGGGCAGATTGACGTACATTATTACTTAATATATGATAATAAGAGTTCATCTTGTTAAAAGAAACATTTTTTATGTATGTTATGATATAATAAGATAAATAGATTTATTATAAGTGATATGATCAAGAATCATTTAAGAAACAAGCATAAATATTAAATATTTTGTTAAATCTTAATAATATATATATATATATATATATATATATATATATATATATATATATATATATTGTCGCAAAACTCTTGCACATACTGGCGCAAAATAGGAATGTAATATTCATATGTGAATATAAAGGTATGTATTGTTGGATTATGTGTTTAAAGCCCATAACTATAACCGGTATGTACTTGACCCGAGTGTAGCATGGTGCATTCCACAGGTTGCCTTCACCAAAACAATTTGACAGGATGGATATTTGAGAAAGAGGTTATTTGTGATTTATTAATATATTATAAGTATAATATATTAATTGAGAAATCATATTATTTCATTAATATTGGTCAAGTATTAATTTGAAATTAATTTAGTGATCAAAAGAGATTAATTAAATTAAGGGGACTGATTAAGTAAATTAGTAATACATATAGTTTGGGCCAATGATCCATGATTGATTAGTGATGGACTAAGTTTATGTGAGATTCCATGAAGTGTTATCCCATAAGTCTTATCATATGGATTATTGGATTAAAGGCCCAAGGAATGAATTAGGGTTTACAAGTTGAAACCCTAGGAATTCCACACTATAAAAGTAACCCCTTAGCTCCAAATTCACCACCCCCAAGGGCTCAAAGAGAACCCTAGCCGGTTTTGGTGGTGTTAGCCTCTCTCTCAAAGTCCTCCATTTTTTCATGGTGTTTGTGACTTGTTTGACCCATCACACTTGAGGTGCTAAGCTCTTGAAAGGCCAACAACTACAAGCTACAAATAAGAGGTATTCTTCTAACTAGTTTTATGATTCATGTACCAAATTTGTATACTAGCTAGATTTCATGCTTTGGATAATTGTTTTTGCATGTATAACTAGAGAAAACTTATATCCAAATCATTAGGGTTCTATGTATACCATAGGAGTGTTATAGTACATAAAACCCAACAGTGGTATCAGAGACATGTGTTGTTTTCTGTTATATAGATGCATTGTTTAATTGTTCAAAGTTGAACAAAAACTGAAAAAGTTGATGTCTGACTATAGGACTCGACGAGTCCCATGAGTGGACTCGATGAGTTGGCTCACATGACCATGAACTTAACGAGTCCATAGCCTAGCTCGACGAGTTGGATCATTAGATGGCACATTTTTTGAGTTTATGGCATGTTTTAGATTAGGATCATTGCCACAAAATGTTTTGGCTCATAAAATTCGATTTTACTAATATGGTAATAATTGTCCCCATCCAATAACATGATGATTGTCAAATTCTAAGATAATTACTTGATTTTGTGAAAAAACAATTTATTTGTAGAATTTGAAATTACCTACCATATGAATTGAATTAGTTCAAATTAGTAAAAGATAAAATTATATGATTATTTTATTAGTTTAAAATTTAAACTAAATGGCTTTGAAGAGTTTCATAACTTGCCCTCAAGTTTTGGAACTTGGAAAGTCTCTTTTATGACTAAAGAGAGTTATAAAACTTGCCATCAAGTTTTGGAACTCAAAAGTTTTTTTAAGGAGTTACAAAACTTGCCATCAAGTTTGGAGTTCAAGAGTTTTTGAATTAAGTTTTGGAATTTGAAAAGTTTAGTTAAAAATTTTTAATTTGAAATATTTAATTCTAAAACATCAAGTAATTGAATGGTTTCAAAAAGGTGCAACTCTTAGGGTTCATAACTTAAAAAATTAATTAAATAGTTTTTAATTTTCGATTTTTCATAACCTTGATGCTTTGAATAGTTCAATTACACCTTATAGACTTTATTAAATTAATTAAAGTGTTTAATTAAAAGAGAATTAATAAATCCATAATCATATGGTTTAAAGTTAATTAAATTAAGAGTAAAATTTATTAATAGATTAAACCACCTAGTATTTTAAAAGTGTAAAATACACCCCTATACTTTATAAAATTACAAGTTTAGTATTATATATATATATATATATATATATATATATATATATATATATATATATATATAGGAATAAGTTCTATGGAAAACAAATAACTAGGGCAACATCTACCGGCACCAATAATCAAATGACTTGTGTCCATTTCTTTCTTCACAAGTAATGTATTGTGGAAGTTATTATGGAAGTGATGTGTTGTCATGTTTTCATTGGTTCAAATATGTGTTGCCCTAATCATTCATTTTCCATATAACTCCTCCCTATATATATATATATATATATATATATATATATATATATAAGTAAAAAGGTAGTCTTACCATTAGTAGGCCTCATTCACGAAGCTGGTGTATAAGGGGTGTTTAAGGAAGCGGCCTGTAAAATGACCTCCATTGGGTATCCACTCTTACCCACCGCACCCTTGACCAGTGGAGGGTCGTTAGTCGAACGAGTTTGAGAGGATATTTAAATCCTCATTAAAATTATAATGAAACATAAAGTCACTAAACCCTTATAAATTCCCAATCTTAGTTACTTAGGAAAAATGTGAATTCAATGCTAACCCATGAAATTGTACATTGCACTTTATTAGTCGTTAGTGGAGCGTGTGTGGTTAACCGGAACACTAATATGGGACTAATGAAGGATGGCAATGGGTAGCTCGTAGTTCTTCATATAACAATGGAGTGTGTGTGGTTAACCCGCATATTGATTAGGTGATAAATGACTTCGAAAGTACCAAGCTAATTTGCATGGTTATTTACACCTTGTTTGTGATTCTCGGCATCCCAGTCACAAACTTGAAGGGCATAATCGAGATTAAACATGTCATTGAAAAGTTCAATGAATCTCAAAGAATCTAGGAATTTCATTTCATTTAAAACCTAATGCTCTTTTTCGTTTTTCATGGTGGAGATTGGTAAATCGTCAGTTACCTACCTTCAAAGATTTTATAATTAGACTACGACATCCCTCTTCTGAATTGTAGAGTATTATGTTGAGTCCTGGCCTTAATATTTAATTTTGGGTGTTATATTAAGGACTTAAATCAATTAAACTTGAATTTCTCCCTTGTAGATGTCTAGTTCTGACAACTATGGTCTTCCCGAATCCTTCGGAAAAAGCTTTCCTCATGAAGATGATGTTCCTAGAAATCATACTTCACTTCCTCCACCTTCTCCAATAATTCTCCCTGGCCCACATGTTCGTTAACTTGAAAAGTTCAAGGTCACTCAATCCCTAATGGCATGCAAACACGAAGATGGAAATTTTGTATGTGCTCACGTCTTGTAGATGAAGTTGCATATTGACAGCCTGGGAATGTTGGGTGTCGTTTTCTCGAGGAAGTTGGCTGTTGACTTGGTTCTTCAGTTACTCCCCAAGTCATATAGTGAGTTCATTAAAGAGTACTATATGACAGACCGCGGCGTGGCCCTTATTGATCTTACATTTTTACTAACTACAACTAATCAAAAATGATTTTGCGCACTGGTACAGCAAACTTGATTGGAAGATCTGTTTCCCAAACATCCATGGACATCGACAATGGAAACATTAGAAGTCTAGAAAAGTTTTCCCAATGGAAAGGGAAAGACTAAGTCTAACATTGTCCCGTGTGCCACTCCAAAAGAATCTGTTTGCTTCTACTGCCAAGAGAAGGGGCATTTGATGCGAAGTTTTTGTATTTACCTAAACGACCACACGGATGGTGAAGTCAAAGTGTTTGACTCTGCTTTAGGTAAGTCCACTATCTAACTCTCTTAAGTTCTTATTCGAAGATTCTTAATACATGATATGATAAGATTACATTTTGATATTTTAACGATCGAAGAAGAGAAAGTGTTGGGTATATTGTGTTGGGTCTTGGACTCGGTTATTAGTCCAGTTTTGTCACCGGTTTGGGCCTGTCCAGCCGTGTATTTTGTTTTAGGGTTTTGTTTATAAGTTGCATGCATGCAATCTTATCATTATCACTTTCATTATTATTTTATTGATTGTATTGTAAAACCGTAGCTCACCACTATAATAGAAGTTCTTGCTCGAGCTCTGCTGAGGTGTGACTATATTGGAATCATTAAGCTCTATTTTGATTCAACTCATGTTTACATTGTTTGATTAGTCGTTTTCTATTAACCTGTTCGTGTTTACATTGTTTGATTAGTCGTTTTCTATTAACCTATTTACATTAGGCTCGGTTATTAGTCCAATTTTGTCACCGGTTTGGTCTTTTCTGTAACATCCGGGAATTTGGATATATCTGTTTAACCCTGCTCTTCTTCAAGTTGTCAAGATTAGCCCTTAAATAAAAGTTATGGCAAATGAGTACGTTGGGCGTACTAGAGAGTACGCTGCACGTACTCATGCGCTTAAGTTGGACGCGGAATACTCACGGTACGTTGGGCGTACCTTAAACTACGCTGGGCGTAGTGGGCCCAGACTCAAACCCTAAATGAGACATGTGCACTATATAAGGAATGCTATGGCCTTATCCTCATCCACCATTTCACAGAGAGAAACCCTAAGAGAGCATTATATTTGTTCTTAAGATAGTGTGTGAGTGTTTCGAGCTAGAAAGTGCCTTTGTATGTTAGTGAAGAAGAAGGGGAGGTGCTTGTGAAGGCTAGGGTTTGGAGTTCAAGCATGGATCTAAGTTCTTCATAGGGAGGAGCTTCAATTGGATGTAAAAAGATCAGAACTTTCCTCTTTATTTTGGTTTTGTGTTTCATGGTCCATTTTCTAGGGTTTTGTCCCAAGATGGAGACTTTTTGGTGTAAATGGTCTCCCTAAGCTTTGATGTGACCCATTTCAGTTTAGGATGTGTTGTGGATCTATAAAAATCCAAACTTGGCCGTGGTTATGGGGTCATGCATGAGTTTTGGTCTTAATGAGAAAAGGGGATAAAAGGTTGGAGTGAGTTACCACCTTTTCATCCATGCAAAGCCCTAAAGGTCTCGACTTTATGGTTTTGGAGACTGAGGAATGTCGAGATTTGAGATATGAATTGTTGTCTTAATCTATTCAGACCAAAATATAGAAACGATGAGTCTGGGACTTACGTTGGGCATAAGTCTCAGAACATGCAGTGTAGTGGGTTGGGGTCCCCGATCTGTTCCATGCGCGTTTGGGTACGTTGAGCGTACCAAGGGGGTACTCCGCACGTAACTCCTTCTGGGGGTTTTTGGGCTAAGCGTTGTGTTGGGCCTTGGGTGTTGCGCCTGGAGTTTGGACTTCATGCAATAGAGTCTTGAACTAGAGAAGTGGATATACGTGCTTTGGGCCCTTGGTTTGGGCTTGCCTCTTAGTTTGGGATTTGGGCTGTGTGAGGGCCCATTTATTATTGGGCCTTGGTGGGCCCAATGGGCTTAGGGCATTAATGGGATGGTAGGTGGTCTATCTTTAGATCCAATAAGTTAGAGGTTGCACTTAGCTCCTAATTAAGATAATTGTGGGTTTGGCACAGGGTCAGAGGTCGGTGCGTAGCAGCAGTGTTTATAAGAGTTGTTCTTCAGCTGAGATGAGTCTTCTCACTATACATTACCTATAGTGGTAGCTATGAGCAAACCGGAGGGTCTTATGTTCTAGGTGTTAATTGAGATTATATGTATTGTGATATATGTATGCTATATGATATAGACCAGACCGAAGGGCCAACGATATAGGCCAGGCCGAAGGGTCCAACGATATAGACCGGACCGGAGGGTACAACGATATAGACTGAACCAGAGGGTCCAACAATATAGACCGGGCCTCAAGTGGCGTATGTGTTGTATGTGGTATTTTGGGGGACTCACTAGGCTTCGTGTTTAAAGTGTTATGTGTTATGTGTTTTAGGTTTTCAGTTTAGCGGGACGCCACCGACTTGATTGTACACACCAGAGGAAGAGTTATGTTTTGAGGATCCTGGATTATTAATTATTCAAATATGGAGTTATGTTTCGAAAATTGAACAAATGAGATTGTTTTACAAAGTGTTATAAAAAGTATGCATTTTAAAAATGAAAAATTTGTTTTAAATTTTCATGTCGTTACAAGTTGGTATCAGAGCCTTGGTTTGAGGGATTCGGATGCACCTTCAGGTATATCTAAACTCAAACTGAGGAATTGAGGAAAATTTTCAAAATAAATGATTTTTCTAAAACGAGCAACAGTTTCTAAGAGAAAATGAGAAAGTGCAATGTGTACAATTAGCTAGAGCCCGAACGGTGATTTCCCAAAATACCCTTACCTTATGTTTTATGAGATATTATGATATATATTATGCATGCTAGAGATAGGCTAGGTATTTCATATATTGGGACTAGACTAGCCTGATTTGTGATGCCTTAGCCTAGGATTTACTGTTATCTGTGATGCGTTTTCGAGCATGTGCTGAGTAAGAGTATCCAACAGGAATCCTTGTAGAGAGGGATTTGAGTACAGGGGTTATCTAGGAGAGATACCTAGATGAGCATTGGTGTAGACTACCGAGAGAGTAGCCAGATACCTGGAGAGGTAGAGTTGCAGAGTTCAGTGATATCTTTTGGGTATGAGTAGAGCTAGTGGAGTTATCACCTAGAGCGGGTTATATGTATTTATCCGACGCCCGAATGTTGCTTGCTTCGTGCTTTGTGGAACTCCCGATGATGGGAGTCAGCTATCAAGTGAATGTGACGATATTCAGGAGGTAGATGACTGGCATCATAAGGAGTTTCTAGCCAGCTGATGGAGGAGAAGTGTGAGAACCTAGGAAGAACCTAGGAAGTGACCTTAGTCAGATAAGTACGCTGACAGAGTAGAGCATTTTGCTGGGGAGCAAGCATGCGTTTTGATATTGGAGATGAGAACATGGTCCGTGTAGAGAGTATGGGTAGATGTGGCAGGTAGTATGGGACCGTACTACTGAAAGCAGAGGACCCATACTCGATGCAAGGAGTATTCCAGAGGTTCTAAGTAGCAGATCGAGAGGTGATGTCATGGTTCGAGTACCATGATTAGTAGCAAATCGAGAGGTGATGTCATGGTTTGAGTACCATAATTGGAAGCAGATCAAGAGGTGATGTCATGGTTCAAGTACCATGATTGGTCGCAGATTGAGAGGAGATATCGTGGTTCTAGTATCATGATTGGTGGCAGATTGAGAGGAGATATCGTGGTCCGAGTACCATGATTGGTGGAAGATCGAGAGGAGATATCATGCTTCGAGTACCATGATTGGTGGCAGATTCAGAGGAGATATCGTGGTTCGAGTACCATGATTGGTGGCAGATTGAGAGGAGATATCGTGGTTTGAGTACCATGATATGTGGCGGTCAGTGCTTCTGGTTTTACCGGTTATTCCGTAGAGATTATCTAGACCAAGGTCGGATGTGAAAGAGTATGGGTCCATAAGGCTAGGATGAACGAGTTTTAGTGGAGCATCCCTTGATAGGGGAATCGAGTTAGCTCCGAGGGATTGTTGGTGATATGCGAGTATAGTCGCAAGACTCATAGATGACTTGGGACGATGCGTTATGGAAGAACACAGTCTGAGCTAGGCGACCGGCCGATAGTAGAGATGTCAGCTTTTGTAACCCAAGTGGTGCTATTTCGTTTCCTGAGGGGGACGTAAGAGGTGTTGAAATTTCGGTTTCTGAGTTGGGGGTGAGCCCTGTGGGATCGTACTGATGGTGATTTTCAATCTGAGTATCTGGCAGTAGGTCTGTTGCGAGGGAATAATATAGCTTGAGCAGGTTATCAGTGGGGACTGAGATGGTCAAGGACCAGGATACACCCTATTTGAGTATAGTAGGGCATGTGTTAGCGACAACGTTGGACGATCAAGAGGAGTATATCGGGGTGGGGACTCTTATTGTCTTTTATGGGTATAGAGAGTGGAAATGTGGTTTCTGCTCTTATGATAGGGACGTGTCAGAGCGTTGGGCGAGAAGTCGAGGATGAGGAGTATGATAGTTTATTATTTCCAGATTAGGAGGCAGGGTTAATACTGGACATTTGGGAGGTCCGGTGATGGTACGATGTGAGATTCTGAATGACTAGAGGCAGTCATGATGGTAAGTCGTAAGGATTTCCAACGAGATTCAGGTAATTGGAGTTGTTTGATCTCTGTCAGGGAGATCATCGAGCGATGCATAGCACCTTGCGGGATTGGGTGCGATGTTACTGGTGGAGACAGTCTGTGGGATAGAGTGTTGGTGCACCAATTGGTGATGGTTCAAACCCTAAGTGGGGGAGGACCGGGTATTTTGTTGAGAGGATCAGAGATCTATTCAAGATCGGTTAGAGATCTGGATATAGAGACCAACAGTGTGGATTCATGTGATCAGGGTTATTGGTGTTTGAAGCGAGGTACAGAGCGAGATAATGCATGTGGTATGTGTTTGGTAAAGGCTGAATGTCTCCACGGAAGGTGGCCATCGGTCGAAGACCTTGTGATGGATAGAAATTCTTCGAGGTGGTTGGCTCGTAGGGTTAGTTCGGCGGTGGAAGAATTCTGGTTCAAATGTTTAGGCTGTTATGAAGATGAGGAAGGGCAGAAGTTGATTCTGGCAACTATATCTAGGGTCGTTATGAGTATTCGGGCATTAAATGGAGCATTATAGGATGGAGTTTCGGATTGTCGTCATCGTGTTCTGAGTCATTGGAAATCCCTCCTTGTTGTAAGTGAGAATTGGAATGTTCTGGAAATCCGGATTGTGTAATAGGAGGATCAGTGGCTGAGGCAAACATCGTGAGGTTCTAGGGTGGTGTGTCAAGCATCTATGATTCCAGTGGGAGCCCTTTCAGTTAATGACGACAAGTGGATTATTTAAGGCAATGGATTGCAGCAAGGAAAGGTGTTTGATTATGGAAATTGTCGTCAGTTATAGTGGTGCATAATTTGGGTAGGTGCATGCACCTATCTAGGGATGGTCCACAGAGCATGAGTTAATGATCGCAGTGTGGCGTCGATCTGAGGATGAATTGTGAAGTGGTAAGAGCTAGTGGGATGAGACTACGGAGAGCTGCAGTTAAATGAGTTACTGCAAAAGGGTGTGGTGATACTACGAGGAGCTGTAGTATCTAGCGGATAGTGAGAAGGGTGGAGATGCTGCGGGAAGCCGTGGTATTCGCCAAACGGAAAGGGTGTTGTGGTGCTATGGGGGCCGTAGTACCCATCAGTCAGTGGAAGGTTGTTTTGATGCTACGAGGAGTCGTAGTACTCACTAGTCAGAGAAAGGGGGTTGTGATGCTACGGGGAGCCGTAGTACTCACTAGTAAGAGAGAGGGTGTTGTGATGCTACGGGGAGCCATAGTACTCACTAGTCAGTAGGAGGTTGTTGTGATGCTATGGGGAGCCATAGTACGCACTAGTTAGCGAGAGGCTATTATGATGAAGAACTCTTGTTCAGAGCATGACACAGAAGGGTTTTAGGCTTGAATAGCCCTAATTTATGAGTTTTTGGGAGCCTGGTGGTCAGACCAGGGGCGAGACCGGGGTCTCATCAATGATTGGGAATCATTATATTTTAAGAGAGGTACGCATGGGTGGCGAGGAATGAGATATGAGATGAGTGCTTCGTTGGGACGAGTGGTTCCAACTCTGGGTCCGACCAAAATCCCGTGTTGAGTTTGGCCCTGATGGTGCATCGGATTGAAGAGATGATATTCTGTAATCGGAGGTGGGTTCCATGTGAGGGTTATTGTTTGTCATCGGATGTCTTTAACCTGTTTAGGCCAGGGCCTTGCATCAGGAGGTGCAGCGGGATGCACGGAACTTTTAAGCAGTAATCAACAGAGTTCAGGGGTGATTCGCTCATCAATAGAGTTGTAGTGTTTGCTTTAGGGAAAGCGAATGACGTGACTTGTGCATCACTAAGAGTTGAGACAATTTTTATAAGATGGGAAATCGGTGAGACCTTCTGGTTATGGAATGGGTGAACTTGAGCTTCATCTTTTGGGTTATAGAGGTCAGAGGATATTTTCAGGCAAGCAGGATCACTATATGGAGCTCGAGATTATTGTTTGGGGTTCATTCTCTCTGATGAATCCTGACGATGGTTCTTGAAGTAAGCCCTGGAGAAAGGAGGAGATTATGACCTTTTTGTTCCTTTTGAGGTTGGGATCAGGATCGATCAGGGAATCAGGGTTGGTAGAGTGTTATTAGAGTCTGTTAGTCGGTGGGCGATTAACAGGGTGATGTTTTGAGGGTGGTCTGGAAAGGAGGTAGACCGCGAGAGTTTTCAAGTTCTGATGATTCAGATTGAGTACCGCAGTGGCAGTTGGTTCTGCCCCTTTCGGGTCAGGAGTCCCTGGTGGGATCAAGTATCTTTGGAAGTGATTGTCAATTGGTTTGAGGACCTTCGGTGATTCTTCTCGGTTAGTTGGGTTCAATCTTTGTTGTAAGGAGCGATTTCGAGGACGAAATTTAATTCAAGTGGGGGAGAATTGTAACATCCGGGAATTTGGATATATCTATTTAACCCTGCTCTTCTTCAAGTTGTCAAGATTAGCCCTTATATGAAAGTTATGGCAAATGAGTACACTATGCATACTGAAGAGTATGCTGCGGTACTCATGCGCTTAAGTTGGATGCGGAATACTCATGGTACGATGGGTGTACCTTGAACTACGCTGGGCGTAGTGGGCCCAAAGTCAAACCCTAAATGAGACTTGTGCACTATATAAGGAATGTTATGGGCTTATCCTCAGCCACCATTTCACAGAGAGAAACCCATAGAGAGCATTATCTTTGTTCTTAAGCTTGTATGTGATTGTTTTGAGCTAGAAAGTGCCTTTGTGTGTTAGTGAAGAAGAAGGGGAGGTGCTTGTGGAGGCTAGGGTTTGGAGTTCAAGCTTGGATCTGAGTTCTTCAGTGGGAGGAGCTTCACTTGGAGCTAAAAAGCTCAGAACTTTCCTCTTTATTTTGGTTTTGCGTTTCATGGTCCATTTTCTAGGGTTTTGTCCCAAGATGGAGACTTTTTGGTGTAAATAGTCTCCCTAAGCCTTGATCTGACCCATTTCAGTTTAGGATGTGTTGTGGATCTATAAAAATCCAAACTTGGCCGTGGTTATGGGGTCATGCATGAGTTTTGGTCTTAATGAGAAAAGGGGATAAAAGGTTGGAGTGGGTTACCACCTTTTCAGCCATGCAAAGCCCTAAAGGTCTCGACTTTATGTTTTAGGAGACTGAGGAATGTCGAGATCTGAGATATGAATTGTTGTCTTAATCTATTCAAACCAAAATACAGAAAGGATGAGTCTGGGACTTACGCTGGGCGTAAATCTTAGAACGCGTAGCGTAGTGGGTTGGGGTCCCCGATCAGTTCCATGCACGTTTGGGTACGCTAAGCGTACCAAGGGGGTACACCCCGCGTAACTCCTTTTGGGGGTTTTTGGGCTAAGCGTTGTGTTGGGCCTTGGGTGTTGGGCATGGAGTTTGGACTTCATGCAATAGAGTCTTGGACTAGAGAAGTGGATATATGTGCTTTAGGCCCTTGGTTTGGGCTTGCCTCTTAGTTTAGGATTTGGGCCGTGTGAGGGCCCATTTATTATTGGGCCTTGGTGGGCCCAATGGGCTTAGGGCATTAATGGGCTTGTAGGTGGTCTATCTTTAGACCCAATAAGTGAGATATTGGACTTAGCTCCTAATTGAGATAAATGTGGGTTTGGCACAGGGTCAGAGGCCGATGCGTAGCAGTAGTGTTTATAGGAGTTGTTCTTCACCTGAGGTGAGTCTTCTCACTATACATTACCTAGAGTGGTAGCTATGAGCAGACCGGAGGGTCTTATGTGCTATGTGTTAATTGAGATTATGTGTAGTGTGATATATGTATGTTATACGATATAGACCGGACCGAAGGGTCCAACGATATAGACCGAACCGGAGGGTCCAACGATACGGGACTGGAGGGTCCCGCTGAGACACACCGACCGAAGGGTCACACTGTAGCCTCGAGTGGCGTATGTGTTGTATGTGGTATTTTGGGGAACTCACTAAGCTTCGTGCTTACAGTGTTATGTGTTATGTGTTTCAGGTTTTCAGGTTAGCAGGATGGCACCGGCTTGATTGTACACACCAGAGGAAGAGTTATGTTTTGAGGATCCTGGATTATTAATTATTCAAATATGGAGTTATGTTTTGAAAATTGAACAAATGAGATTGTTTTACAAAGTGTTATAAAAAGTATGCATTTTAAAAATGAAAATTTTGTTTTAAATTTTCACGTCGTTACACTGTCCAGGTATATAAGTTGCATGCATGCATTCTTATCATTAACGCTTTTGTTATTATTTTATTGATTGTATTGTAAAACCCTAGCTCACCTCTACAGTAGAAGTTCTTGATCGAGCTCTACTGACGTGTGAGTATATTGGAATCATTAAGCTCTATTTTAATTCAACTCGTGTTTACATTGTTTGATTAGTCATTTTCTATTAACCTTTGAAGATCTAAAATGATCTATAGAGTTTTCCAACTCATCAATTGGTATTAGAGCAGGAGACTGTGTAATCTATACGCATCTCTTCTGTCAAAGAAGGCTTCAGGGTTTTCCGCTAATATTGATCTCTGTTAGAAGCCGTCATCTTGTTGTTGACAGAGTTCTTGGATCTTGATTTTACCCTAACTTTGTTTAAAAGTATGATCTTGAACAGGTTTTTCACAATATCATAAAGACTCATTATATATACTATGCATTGGATCCACAACTAGGATTCCCATTCTATATACTCAGGATTACGAAGTATGGATGCATCAATTTGAAGACTATGTGATCGGTTCTGATGACAATGGGTATTTAATCTAGGAAGCGAGCACTGTAGGTCCGTTCGCTCACTCTAGCACAAACCGAATCATAAAGACTCAAAAGGAGTACAAACAACTTATGGTTGATGTTAAAGATGTTCCTCAAGATGAAAAGGATAAGTCTGTATGCAATATTAAAGAGCTTAGAATGATCAGACTTTCCTTACAATCTGACACCTTTCGGTTGGTTAGCTCATGCACTATGGTGAAAGAGGTTTGGGACTGGTTGAAAGAGTTGTATTCTACCGATGAGCATCTTGTGCATTCGATCCAGAATCTATAGCTTTCAGATTTTGGAGACTTCAAGCAGAAACCTGAAGAGAAGCTTATCCAAGCCTTTGATCTCTTTAATCATCTTCTTAGGAAAATGATAAAGCATGTAATAGAGAGAAAAGTTATTGAGCAGAAGGTCACATTCATGAATGGCCTAAGATCCGAATGGATGGCTGTAGTGTCTACTGTAAAGGCCCATGAACAATTCAAGGCTTACTCTTTGGCAAAGCTAGTGGGGATACTAAAGTCACATGAAGGTGCAGTGACTAAAGAAATGAATGTGGTTTCTAGCATGGGTTCTTTGGCCCTAATTTCCAACGGAAAGAATGCAGTTGAAGAAGAAGAAGAAGATTTAGATCTTTCTGAATTTGATCTGACCAATGAAGAATATGCATTGATGGTTTCAAACCCAAAGAATTTCATTCACAGAAGGTTTCCCACCAATAAGAACCGAAACTGGCAAGGAAACTACAGTTCAGAACAGGCAAATGAGGAACCAAAGATCACTCCCCAGCAAGAAGAACCGAAGAAGGAGAGTAAGATGTCAAGTGACCCAGGATTTAATTGTCACTTTAGTGGAGGCAAAAACCACTTTGCCAAGGACTGTATGTTGAGGAAGAAGAGAGAGAATAATGAGAGTGAAGACGATGAAGCATATTACCTGCGAAAGCTAGAAGAGATTAAGAAGAAGAAAGTTGCTGCAAATAACACTATGAACGTTCTTATTGTGCAGGAAAATGTTGCAGATGATGAATTTGGCAGTGTTGAAGTCTGGTCTATAGACTCTGAGGATGAAGAACTGAGAAAGCCTACACATGGCAGGGCTTTCGTGGCGAAAGAAGTTGAGTATGCTGCTAAAGGAAAGTGTTTGATGGTGATAGCTGGAGTGTCACAGATGAGGGGTTACACCACTGATGGGGGTCAAGATGAAGCGAAGGAACGAGAAGACAGGTGATTCGCTATCAAGCCTGTTGGTGAGCAGATCAATGAGTGCGACCAGTTGATTAAGAAGATACAATCTATTCTCGAATCATTAAAAATCGCTGTCACAAACTATGAAAAATAATTTAACGGATTAAAATCTAAGTTTTCTAGTTTAAGTGGTAGTTTAACCCAAAATCGCCTCACAAATTCTAACCTAACTGATCAACTCAGCAGGGTGTCTTTGAAGAGTGAGAGGGGCGAATATGGATTGAGCAAAAGGAGAAAGAGTGAATTAGAATTAAGGATAAGACAATTTATTTGCAAAGGGATAATTTGAAGCTTTTAAAACACAGAAATGTTTTTTGTTTAATTGCTAAACGTTTATATTCCAATATCACTCAGTTGCATCTGGATTGTGAAATAGGCAGGAAAATTCACAGTATGATTTTTCCCTTCCTTGAATTAAAGGAGGACAAAATTGATGTTGATGTTTATGATTGTGAAGTTGTCTCGTCTAAAGAAGTTTCTCCTGGATATAAAATTGGTCTTGACAAAATTGAATCTTTTATCCAGTCCAAAGACCATAAGGACATGCTTAAGAATTTATTGGACGAAAATGATAAATTGAAAATTAAAACCGAAACAATGCAGAAATTTGACTCGTTGAATGTCAGGTTAAGTTTAGAAACAAAAATTAATGTTGAAAATACTTCTGAATTTGATGAGGATGATGATATAAGGAAAATATCTATAGAAGATGAGGTAGACTTTTCTGAATTTGTCAAGAGCGAACCAGAACCTACCAAAAATCTCATTTCTAAAAACTCGGTTGAGTTCACTCGTTTGTCCCAAAATAAGTCCAAATTTATGAAAGAAAAGGTTGTGGTGTATCAGAAGGTCCAAACCACGCCAAATCAAGTTGATCCAGTTACTGGCGTTACACAGAAGCAAACAGCCGAACTCACAGCATTAGTGAACGACGATAATGTTGAAGGATGTGATGAATTTTTCTGGTCGGTACCAATAGAAAATGTTGATGAAACGGTCGGTCTATCTGAGAAAACATCATGGAGGGTTAAAGGCAGATATGTGGCAGAACCACTCAACAAGCCTACACGTTTTGATATGCCAACAACCAGTGGTACCAGAAAGATTCCAAGTGAATCAGTTATGGTGACAAGCGAAACCTCCTCGTTAAAGAGTGAAACTCATGATGAAAGATCGAAACCGAAGGTCAACGTCCATAAAACTCCCAAATAGGTGTCTGAAAAGAAACATCAACATAACAGGAGATACAAGAAGAATCTCACTGAAAGGAAACAATTTTGGCTGTCCAAAAACCCAAATTACGTTCGATCAGACAAGAGTTCAACCGGTAAGGATAAAGGAGTGTCAAAGAATCAATCTACTTCTTGTACTCACTGCTATTCAGGTAGCCAAGCAAGCCAAAAGGGAAGTTTCGGTCCCCAAAATAGAAGCGAAAGAAATCGAAAGAGTGGTTTCGATTCTCAACTCAACAACCAAAGGGGCAGTTTCGGTTCCTCATCCACAAGCGAAAGGACCCAAAAGCAAGGTTTCACTTCAAAAACACATTCCTTTCACTCAAATCACAATCCTAAAGAATATGTGAAGGGAAAAGGGAAGATCGTCTCAAGAGACGAAAAGAAGATGAATACTAACCTAAAGAAACAAAATCAATAGTTAGAAACAATGAATATCCAATTCCTAAGCCTAAGGTTGAAGCGTTAAAAGATAATAAAATCAAAGTTTTTACAATCAAAAGAAAATATGAAACAATCCTAATAAAACGAACTTACTTGGTTATTCTTCTATTACTATACCCTATTCTGTAAAAGGCTCACAAGGACCCAAGAAACTTTGGGTTCCTAAATCTGTTTGATTTTTGCAGGTTATGCGTGACGAGCAGTTCGACAACGACTGGTACATTGATAGTGGCTACTTACGTCACATGACAGGGAGAAAGGAAGAGCTTTGGGAGTTTCGAGCTCTTACGGATGGTGGTTGTTTCAAGTATGGCAACAACTCATTTGGCACAATAAAAGGCTATGGAATGATTACAAATGGCGAATTCTCGATCAGAAAAGTAGCCTACATAGAGGGCTTACAACTCAATTTCATCAGTGTTTCACAACTGGTGGTGGGAACTAGACTGAAGGTTTCGTTCGATGATGAAGGGTCTGAAATAGTAGAGAAGAAGACCAAAACAGTTCTATTAAAATCCAAAAGAAAAGGCGAAATGTACCCAATGATCCTCAATCCCATTCGAGGGAAGCCAACTGTATGTCTGCTAACGAAAGCACACTCAGACAAAAGTGTGTTATGGCACTGAAGGCTCTCACACCTCAACTTCAAAGACATCAACAAGCTAGTTCTTGGTGATGATGTGCGAGGACTTCCTATACTCAAGTTTGATAAAAAAACATTTGTGTGTTGCATGTGAAATGGGAAAGCAAAGCAGGGAAAGTCATCCAACACGTGTCAACACGAAGATCATCGAACCACTTGAGCTTCTGCATATAGATTTATGTGGACCTTCGGCTATTGAAAGCATTGGTGGTAACAAATATATACTAGTAATAGTAGATGACTTTTCTCGTTTCACCTAGGTGTTCTTTCTTTAACAGAATTCAGAGGCTACGCCAAATCTCAAAGTTTTTGTGAAGCAAATAGAGCTTCAACTACAAAAGCTGGTAAGAAATATTCAAAGTGACAATGGGCTGGAGTTCAAAAACAATGAATTTGAAGACTTTCTTGCTGAAAAGGGAGTATCTCACAACTTTTCTGCTCCCTACACTCCACAGCAAAATGGTGTCGTTGAAAGGCGAAACCGCTCGTTGTGTGAAGCAGCCCGAACCATGCTCAGTTTCACCTCATTGCCTTTATATTTCAGGGCTGATGCTATTGATGCTGCTTGCTACACACAGAACAGATCTCTTCACAACAAGCGTTTTTCTATTACTCCATATGAGATCTTGAACAATCGTAAGCCAAATTTCAAGTTCTTCCATGTGTTCGGTTCCAGATGCTTTATTTTTAATTCCAAGGAGCACCGAAACAAGTTTGATGTCAAAGCTGACGAAGGGATTTTTCTTGGCTACTCATTAAATTCCAAGGCATATACGGTTCTGAACAAACATTCCAAGAAAATCGAAGAAACCTATTATGTCACCTTCGATGACAACTACGTCAAGAAGCTTCAGACAACCGAAGGTCCATTGGAGGAAATCTTTCCAACGTCTGGTCAAGTCACTGTTTCCATTTCGAATTTATTTGAGCAATACATGTTATTATTCGATGAACCAAAGAAAGCCATTCAATCTGAAGCAATGGCAGCTGACAATAAGATTGATACCTTGAAGCAAATCATTGATGACTCGGTGAAGGATATGGAAAAAGAACAACCGAGAACTACCGAACAGCCTAGTCAAAGCGAACCTCCAAAAGAAAGTTCTATATTTCAGGGGGAGGGTTCATGTTCATCTGATAACCCTGAATTACCATTCCAGGGGAGAACCCATCAACTACCGTATCAACCGAACGTCCAATTGAGGGGGAGAATTCAATGTCTGAAGCCGAAATTGTCTCATCATTTGAGGGGGAGAATGCAAATACAAATGAAGATGATCCTCAGTCAGAATTCGAAGAAGAAGTAAATGCTGAGTTGGATGCCTCCTATGATCCAAATTACCCTCCTTTCACCAAATTGACAAAAGATCATCCAAAAACCCAAATCATTGGTGACTCATCAAAAAGAGTTCTTACTCGTTCTCAACTAAAAGCGAAGCAAACTGCATTATTCTCTCAAGTGGAATTTTGCATGTTTAATTTTTTTGTCTCCAAAATTGAACCAAAGACTGTCAACACTGCACTCGATCACTCTGATTGGGTACAGGCAATGCAAGACAAACTCAACGAGTTTGAGCGAAATAAGGTATGGAGACTGATTCCTACACCAAATGATGCATCTGTAGTTAAATTGAAATGGGTATTTCGAAAAAAATGGACAAAGAAGGGAATGTAATTCGTAACAAAGCAAGGCTGGTTGTGAAGGGATATTGTCAAGAAGAAGGGATAGACTATGAAGAGACCTTCGCTCCAATAGCAAAGTTATAATCAGTAAGAATCTTTCTGGCTTATGCAGCTCACAAGATGTTTGAAGTATATCAAATGGACGTCAAGTGCATTTCTAAATGGAGAATTAGAAGAAATGGTGTATGTAGAGCAACCACCAAGTTTTGTGAACGAGAAGTATCCAGATCATTGCTACATTCTGGACAAGGCGGTTTATGGTCTGAAGCAAGCACAAAGAGCATGGTATGAAGCATTAACTTGATTTCTAAAAATTTCAAAGTTTAAACAAGGATCGGTTGACCCAACCTTCTTTCGTAAGAAATAGGGTGACCACCTTATGATTGTTCAAATTTATGTCGATGATGTCATCTTCGGTTCCACGAATCCTGGCTGAACAGAAGAATTCAGGAAGTTGAAGGAGACTTATTTTGAAATGAGCTCAATGGGTCCAATTAACATTTTCCTTGGCTTAAATATTAGATAGGGACCCGAAGGCATTTTTATTAATCAAGAGGCTTACACGAAGACCCTGCTTGCAAAGTTTGGAATGATGGGAGACTCAAAAGTGAGGGTTGTTATGGCGTTTGGCACGAAGTTAACACATTCTCTAGACAAACCGGCTGCTGACATGAGCCTCTATTGTCAAATGATAGGGTCCTTGATGTATCTAAGAGCAAGTCGACCAGACATAATGTTTTCTGTTTGTTATTGTGCCAAGTTTCAAGCTAGTCCACACGAACCTCACCTATTGGCTGTGAAGAATATATTTCGATATTTGAAGCAAACCTCTTCTCTCGGTCTATGGTACCCAGCAAAATCAGGGTTCTTTGTTCAAGCATTCTCTAATGCTGATCTAGGAGGATGTGGATTGGACTGAAAGAAACAAACCTGTGTGTCTCTTTCTACAGCCGAAGCAGATTATATAGCTGCATCATCATGTACATCACAGGTCATTTGGATACAAAGTCAACTTCGAGACTATGGCCTGAACATGAAGAAAATTCCATTATATTGTGATCTGAAAGTGCAATAAGGATATGCCACAACCCAATGCAACACTCCAAAACGAAACACATAGCACTGAGGTATCATTTTACTAAGGATCACGTGGAAGACGGTAATGTCGAAATACATTTTGTAAGAACCACTGATCAATTACCTGACATCTTTACAAAAGCCTTGCCTAAGTCAAGTTTTAATAAAATCTTACAAGGCTTAGGAATGATGGAAGCTGAATTTGTACCGAAATCGCTTTCGGCTCATTAAAAGTTGGAACCGAAATAGAGCGAACGCTCGGTCCATTTCGGGTCCTGATTTTTCGTGAACTGAAATGAACCGAACGCTCGGTCCATTTCGCCTCATATAAAATGGTGACATTTCTCTTGTATCTTTTGTACACTTTATTGTATCTTAATTTATTTTATGTTTTTCTCTTACTTTTCATAAAATCAAAAAATATTTACTTTTTTGTTTTTAATTATTTTTAGAAAATTTCATAAAATCCAAAAATATTTTCTTTTCTATTTTTATTTCTTTTTCAGAAAAATCACTACAAAACTCGAAAATATTGTCTTTTATGTTCCTTAAGAAAATAACAAAAGATCAAAAATAATTTTGTTTGTTAAGTCTTATTGTTAGTCAAGGTTATGGAATACTTCTTATGATGGAGTTGGGGCAGGTATTATTCTTCATCTTTGTACTAGCTAAGTGTTCCTAGAAGCATGTTGTTGCATGTCGACCAAAGCCTCCAAAGACTCTGAGTAATGCCTTAATGACTTGATATATACAAATCTTGTCTTCCCAATTAGGCTGCCAAATTTACTCTAGTCATGAGCTACCTTACTCTTTTCCTTTTGGGTTAAGAGTTTTCTTCATGGTCCTTCTATATAGCAGAGATACTTACGGCTCTTTAACCACCTCAACATTTTTCTCCATTTTTTTGTTTCATGAACGTAACCCTTGAGACTCTCAGCACTTACCACTGAGGTTTACGGTTACACAACATATGTGTTAATGATCTTAGTTTCGTTCACCACGATCTAAGTGAAACCCAAAATTCAATACCTTATATAAATTGATGGTGAACAATCAAATGTTCTAGCTTTCACCCATGAATTAATGACCCACTTTTGTGGATGTACCCTGAAATCTCTTTTTATTTTTGAGAGGTCCTTATGAAATTGTCTATCACCAAGGAATTTCTTCCCATAGGATCCAATTTAACTTTTGTCTCTAAGATGTCTACATATATATCACCAAGTCACTGAAAAAGATCCAAACCTACTTGTTTAACAGGCTACACCGGTCTCACAAGTACTTCTTCCACTTTCGGTCTTATGTCAAGTACCCATGTATGGATTGAAGCGAATGCCACCCTAATAGCTTTATATGAAAAGATGCCTTTCAATGTCTCTTTACAGGAATTTGATCGTAATTCAACGGGAAACCAAACAAGCACTTTGAAGTCTCTCTTGACTTTGAAGGTAGAGATTCACGCACAGGATTCACTGTTTTATGTCTTCCTAGGCATCACATATATCTCACAAATTATTTGATTTATTTCTTTATCTTTGACACTATCTTGCACAAAAATCATTGATTTTCCAAAGTCTAGTTCGGTTTCTAATAAACTATTTTCCGAAATATAGCTTCGGTTCATTATGATGGAATGGTTTCTTTTAAAAGCAAAAGGACGAGTCAGCATGAATTTGAAGGGTCTGGAATCTAGAACGATAAGGATGAGATGAACATCGAAAGGCACGTGAATTTGAAACGATAGTTGATGTCACGCCTGTTTCCGCCTTTTTCAGTGTAACAGTTGTCCAATCACCACTTTCTAGGCGTCTATTGAGATATTTTCGCCTGTGATACGATTGTGATTTGTTTCTCTCTCCTGAATAACAATATAAAGGGTTTTCTCAAATTACATTTACCCTTTTAACTGCTCTCATGCTTTTCAAAGACGAATACCGACAATTCTTCCTCCACTGCTCTTCATCTTCTTCATCGAGCTTCAACAATGGTAGAATCTTCTTCAGTCCAAGAAACTTCTTCTCGATCGACTCTTATCTCTATCAAGGCGAATCAGAACCTTAGGATCGATCTCACACCGTTTGCATATGATTCATATATGCTTAATGTGGTGGAATGTCTCAAGTACTGTCCACTCATTATCGCATTGACGAAGGTTGAATCAGTCCGAATGTCCTTTCTATCTCAGGTGTACTCTAATGCAACATACGAAAAGACAAAAGAGAGGGTTTTCTTTGACATTCTCAATCAAAAGACGTCGATTTCCAAGAATCAGATTTGCTCACCACTAGGGCTTTCTTACGAAACCCCGTGGTCAACCTTGACTCCATCACTACTACTCAACTCTTTTCAATGTTCTACAATATGGGGTATATGGAACTCCTCAGGACAGTGACTAAAGTCAAGAAGTCTTGCCTTCCTCCTCAATGGAATGGCCTCTTCACTCTGCTGTTCAAAGGCCTTTCTGAGAGGGTTGCTGGTTCAGATGGGGCTAGCAAGGTTTTCATGACCCTTCTCTATGGTCTTTACACTAGAATCAACATGGATTATGGATCTGTTCTTGGGATTCAGTTGGTGCAAAGTCTCCACTGCTTCGCGTCATTCCAAAATCTCATGTGGAAGGTTTTGGACTGTAGTTACTCACTGGGCTATAGAAAGGTTGCACATCCCTATTATGGCAGACTCATTACTTTATTCGATCGCTACTTTTCATACGACTAAGATCATAGTCACTGATCCTTTCTAGTTTCCTTTCAACGGGTCTATTCCAGCCTCTATGTATGCTTGTGTGCCTGATACAAGCAAACTGTTCCAAGAATACAAGAACGTTCCATCTTTCGGGCCAAGGGAGTTAATTCCGGAGATGATCAATTCCATAGAGGAATTTGATAAACAAACAAATAGAGGGCAAAAAGCCTGATTTGAAAAAGAAGGAGAATGAGGGTCAAGTGTCCAAGGTGACTACTCCAAAGAAGCAAAAGTTTAAGAAGGGAGCTCCCTGACAACTAAAGAAGAAAAAGGTTAACAAAATGTCCAAGAAACCACGACGTGTTTCCACCAGTGATTCATACTACACTCCCTCAAATCAGCAACCGAACACTCCACCAAGCGAAAGCAAAAGTTCTGACCGAGACGATGAAGGTTCGGTCCGTGGTGATACACCTCCAATTTCGCCTACGCATGAGGTATCAGTTCGCTCCAACCGACCTTCACCTCCACCTATCTCAATCCGAATATCCATAATTCCAATCCCACCTGTTATCACCTCCCTACCCACAACAACTATTCTCATTCTTACTCCAATATTCTCTGAAGCAACCACCATCACTGCTACCCACACTAACGAACCTGAGGTTCGTGCCAACGTATCTGATATGGGGGTTCGTACCTCAGTGGCTGAAACCCCTATTATCTCAAAACCTCTCTCTCCTACACCATCAATAGAAACCGCCATAGTTCTTAGAGGTGAGGAAGTCGAATTTGACTCTTTCTATTATAGTCCCTACAGGGTGCAAAGCGATGATGATGATGATGATGCCCCTATCACCAAGAGGCATCTCAAAGAGCTGAATGAAAAGCTAGACAAGCTTATGGCCTCCTCATCTACTCAGGATTCCTTTTCTGAGTCTGCAAAAGGCATGATGGCCACATGGGTTAAGGAATATGAAGCTTCAATCACCAACGCCACCTCAGCTATTGATGCTTCAACCAAAGTCTGCACCGAAGCGACTGAAATAGTCGATAAACTAATTCATAATGCTAATCTTTTTCTTGTCTTTACAAGGTGCTGCATAGCAAAATGCCAACCAAGTCAAGGCCTTAGTTCAGACCCTAACTCAATCTATTCAAAAGGAGAAAAAGCATTTAGAGGCATTTCGAAAGAACTTAACCTTTGATCACGTCAAGCATCAAGTATCTGTCTTTGAGCGTTTGGATAAACTTCAGGTGAATCTTGCCTTGGAGAGAAGAGTGACGGATGACCTTGCTCTAAAAACCACTCAACTCAAAACCCAGAATTTGAAGCTCAATCAAGCGAATAAAGAACTTGAACCACTACGTTCGGAGCGATCTGTGGTAAAAAGCTCAATTGGTGATATACACTCGATTCTTCTTCATGTTCTCAAAGCCCACAAGTCAGTTCATACGATCTCGGTTCGACGTCATTTGGCTGAGCTGTTGAGGCCTTCTCTTGACATTCTAAGTCGAATTGAGGGTGTTCTAAAGTCTGTTGTCCCTCCGCAACAAGGGGGAGAAGAAAAGAAGCCTTCATCTCAACCATTGAAACCTCAACAACCGAAACCACAACAATTGAAGCTGGTTGCTGAGCCGAAGGGTGAAGAAACTTTGGGTTCTGGTATACAAGATAAAGGAAAAGGCATTGTTGACGATATAGAAGAAACGGCTCCTAAATCAAGTTCTCACAAAGTCAACCCCACCGTTTAAGAGATTAAAGAAAGAGTTAACGAAGCGATTAATCAGGAGAATGAAGAGAGAGAATCGAATCTGCTTAAACGAAGGAAATTGAAGTTTCCTCTATGGTCATTGGAAAGGCTTTAGAAGGAGGTAATTGAAGCTCCAACCTCACATTGGCTAGAGCCTGTTCTTTCATTCGATGTTGAGAAATCTAAAGATTCTCAGTTCGATATGCCAATCACTCGTAAGGCTTTCATCTTTCATTGCTTTGAGTCTACAGTGGCAATTCCTTCTCCTGACCCGAAGGTTGATCAAGACTTGCTCGAGTACTATCATGAGTTCTCTCAACCACAGTATCTGACTTGGAGTAGCAAGAAGATCACAACAGTTAGAGTACTGAAACCTACTCCAGCAGGGAAGTTCATTAATATCAAGCTCAAAGTGACCCGAGGATCAGATGGTTTGGTTCATATGATTTCTCTTGCTGATTTACCGAATCTGAATCCACATGATTAGATTCTCCTTAACAACATCTTACATTCCAACCAAAAGGAGTATGAGCCAATTATAGGTCACATCAAGCATATGCTGCTGTGTTACATTCATGAAGTAGCAAAGATGGATCAGGAGATTGCCACTGCTATACGAAAGAAGCACTCAATCAAGCCAATCAGGAAGGCAGGTGACATTAAGCTGATGGTGAAGGGTAAAATAGACCCACAGTTTCAGACTATTATGTTTCTTAGATGTGAGGGTCAAAGGTGTCTATTTGCTCTTGCTGATAAACACCTATTTTCTAATGCCTGCTTGAAGCACATTCTTGAGATTATCCATGGGTGTGATCAAAATAGTGAGGCATACAAGAAGCTGTTTTCAGATATGCTACGTTGGTATATTGTTTTCAGACAGACTCTACTTTCCATCATACCAAGGTTGTTCAAGGTTGTGAAGCGAACTCCTCAACCTCCACCGAAGTGAAGTCTCGGCCTAATTGACGCAAAGGGGGAGATTGTTAGGTCTATTGTGTTGCGTCTTGGGCTCGGTTATTAGTCCAGTTTTGTCACCGGTTTGGGACTGTCTAGCCGTATGTTTTGTTTTAGGGATTTGTATATAAGTTGCATGCATGCAATCTTATCATTAACGCTTTTATTATTATTTTATTGATTGTATTGTAAAACCCTAGCTCACCTCTATAGTAGAAGTTCTTGATTGAGCTCTGCTGAGGTGTGACTATATTGGAATCATTAAGCTCTATTTTGATTCACCTCGTGTTTACATTGTTTGATTAGTCGTTTTCTATTAACCTGTTAAAGATCTAAAACGATCTAAAGAGTTTTCCAACTCATCAGAAAGGAAGCTTAAAGAAAGAGCAGTTTGGGTTTGATCACGAAGAGATGGATTATGATTGCATGATTCAATGATCAGAATTTTGAGCTGCTGCTTAGGAGTTATGATAGATTCCTCAGTAATATTTAGAAACATAGTTTTCATAGGTACTTGCATTGTAAGGAAAAGTTTTCCGCGTTTTATAATAAAGAAAATTTTTGATTTTATCTTATTTTATATTTCCTTTCAATGGCATTTGTGAAAATTGATGTTTGTATGTTTCTATTTTTAGCAATATGGAATTGATTCTTTCGTTTGTAGTAATGTATATATTTACTAAATAAGGAAAGATTCTCATCGCCAAGTTTCAATTGGATAGAAGCTTGGAATCATGCAACTTGTATTGTATGATGAATGAGAACCTTCATCTTTGGGAAATTAAGACTAATTCCTTGTTCACATATAGATGTGAGTTAAGTAAAGCACTAGGGGATCTAGTACACTTTGTTGTGCACTGGTCAGGTCCACCACAAAGATCGATAAGACTATTCGTCTTGATTTACTAATGGTTCAGTAAATATGGTTATGCTTACAAGGTTAACTGTAATTCTGATACATTGAAAATATTCAAAGTATAGTAGAACGAATAAGAAGAATCAAATTAGGCAAAAAGATAAAAAAAAATAAAAAATAAATAAAAAAAAAAAAGGTTTCTCCAAGTAAAGGAGAGTACTTTAGTGTCGTGTTTTATGATCATCTTAATGATTATGAAAACCATATGATAATTGATCCTCTAAGGACACCTTAGTGCACTTGTATGGCTAAGAATAGGAATCGGGAATTGTTGAAATAGTTAAATCAATTAAGGTGAGTCATACTTCGTTCCAAAATCAAGTCTTAGAGTCATACTCCAAGAATCTGTCTTGAGTGACATGTCCTAAGAAAGTTTGTAACACATCATGAAATGTGGAGTAGAAAAGTTTTCTTGTTCTTGCATATTTGGAATTGGTAGTTGCGATGCTTTGGATAAAACAAAGACCAACTAAGACCAAATTAAATGAAGTGTTTTTCTTGATAAGAGCCCGCACTAACTCTTCAATATTTGTTTGTCAAGGAATGGTTATTGAAAAGAGAATCTTTTATGAGAAGAGGTTAGTGAGAGTCTTAAAAGACCTTGAAAAGTTTCAAGAACAAATCAAGAATAAACCTATTGTTAATCACTAGAACACGACTTGAGGTTTGTAACCTATCGTGTTGACGTATTCTTGTTTCTGTGCCCATTCCAGTTAAAGTTGACTATGAATGTGAGTTCTATGAGTTCTCAATTGGTTGCATAACGCAAAGCACCTTGATTAGTGAAAGTTCATTAATCAGTAAGGGTGAGCTGCTTAACAACTTGGAAGGCATGGTAGGCCCTTATGCTGTAAAGTTGCAAGAAATTAAGATTGAACAAGTTCAGTCCATTTTAGTTTGAATTCGTCATAGACCTTGTCTTATGATAATGGTTGGGAATGACAGATTCACATGGATTGGAACACATACACCATAAAATCTAAGTGTCATAAGGTTTTTCTCCAATTCATGAAAATGATTGTAAGGAAATGCTTTCACTAAGTAGATATTAAGGAGATAATAGTTGTGTTAATTGCATTCTCAAATTCGATTATGATTACGACATCCCTCTTTATAGTTCGAATTGTGAGAAATGGCAAATAGTTTGAACATTCGAAACTTATTGTTGTAAGTTTTGAATAGTTTAGACACACATATGAGCTTTCTAATAAAAGATGTATGAGTATAGATAAAGGCTTATCAAAGCATCTCGTATCAAAAATATGAACTTTGGTAAGAAAGTCAATAAGTATTGATTTCTAGAAGTCCAGCTGATTTTTGGATACATGTCAAAGCTAGTGGGAGCATAAGTGTTATGCTAGTAAAAATATAATTATCATGATAGTGGGAGCATGATTATTATGTGAAGTGTTGCAAGTTAGCAATAATGGTTATAGGAAACAAAGTTTAAGAATTTGCAAAGTTGCAAAATTTTGAAAAGTTGTTTCGCTATAATAAGGAAGAGGATACTTATACTTTATTTCGAATCTAAAAGTTTGGATTGAATCATTAATCAAACTTAGTCATGGATATATGAATACCATGTTGAAATGTTTCAACATTGAAAATTCTATATATGGAAATATTATAGCAAAAGACTGGTCAGGTATCATGTCTTTATGTAATACATTATGAATCATGTCCCATATGCTTCGGATATAGGATCGATTACATATGCTATAATATTCACGTTTGCTAATTTTCCAAATTCCTAGGGTATTAAGAGGGAAAAAGGACTAGAACTGGATGTGACTAAAGTTATTAAACAACTGTCAAGGACGATTTGAGTTCGCTAAGGATTGGTTGCTTAGGGACAGTTGGAAGTATAGTAATGGATGGACCATATTGACATTATTATGTATAGACAGGATTCTATTAATAATGAGTTTTCATATGGAAAATATGGAAATATTTCCATAACGGGAGATGCCTATTTAGAATCTATTTCTGCAAGAAGGATGTTCAAAGGAATGTACTTTGAATTTGAGACTTCGCTTCCTTGGAATTGTCTTGTTATCAATCTCCAAAGGAATACTTTGTAATATCATTGGCAAAGTCTCTGTGACTTTTGTACCTCGACATTACAAAAGGATCATTGCATGATAGCGGTATGAATTACGTGTTCTTACACTAAGGATTTGGAATTGTGAAATAAGCATCATTGAAGTGTTTTCAACTGATCTATTTCACAAAGTAAGGACCATAGGTAAACATAGTGTGCATGCTTGGAGCATGAGATAGTTGTTGCTTTAATTCAAGTAATAAGTTGATTAATCGAAACATTATACAATGAATAATGTGTAATCAATATGGTGAATAAATAAAAGGTGTTTTATATATATTCAAAAGTTTTAAGACCATATTGGACTAGATTATTCTTGTGTTTCACTTTGCATGTTTTGACTTCCCGAATAATATGATTATTCAAACATCCACAGTCAATAATACTTTGGAAGTAGGTAATGAGGTAAGACTTTCATGAATCCGTCTGTAGATTGTCTAAGTGTTAGACATAGCACAAGTTTGTTGTAGTATTCATGAGTACTCCTGTAATAAGATTTGAGTATTGGATTAAACCCACGCTCATCTGAATCGCTTCATGGATTTTATCACGAGTGATTGTGAGACAACAATATCTTATATTCTTGAAACAGAGACATATGAGTTGTAGTTTGCAAGTCAGTTGCACATTGATGATGGTTAACGCACCAGTAACTTGATTTTATAAAACGTATTGTTGTGTGTGATTTGATGAGTAAATAGAGAAAACATATGAGTCAAAGTTTATCCGTTCCTTTTACCCTAAGAGGGATAAAAGCGATATTTATGGTCCCCTTGATCATTTAGTGATGACACCCTAAGCGCTTGGCTAAGCCTGGACTGATTTGATTTGTTCAATTGGTCGGTCATCATAAATCGGAAATCGGGAAACAACGAGTGGATAGAGAGAATGATTATAATACCTGTCTCATGTTCATACGATATGAGACAAGGCAGCCGCTACAGCTACCATGACTGCGGCTTGGAACACAGCAGCATCGAATTGAGGGGGTGGTGGTGGAGGTGGCATCGGTGCTTCATTTTCAGTGATACGTCTTGGATTTCTACGAGGAGGCATCTTTTTCTATAAAAGTCAATAGATAAAAAGATAGTGAGATATCAAGAATGAATGTGAACTTGATATCTCTGAACTTAAACACTTAATTCAACAAGAATCTTGTAAAGAATTGAAAATGGATGACCACTGCAAGTACAACTTGCAACATGATAGTATAAAATGAAGTGGTTATTTTTCAAAGAGTATGAAAATACATGTCGATTGTATTGGTATATTAAGTATATGTAATCTGGATACTTGATCCTAAAACAGTTCTTTAATAAACCACAATATCGCGAAAGTATCGACATCAAACTGACCTACCGAAAATAAAAATTTTCGCGGTCAGATTGAAAAGTATGAAAAATAACACTAGAACATATCCATAATCCCAAAACATTAGAATGGAATGTTTTTGAAAATTGTAATAACTCCTGTTGAAGTAAAGTGCTTATTATTTTATTGATACATGATTTTGTACATATCCTGAAAGTAGTCTATACATTCAGTATATTAAACTAGAAAGTAGTGTAAACACTATTTGCGGCGGTTGCTATGACGGTTAATGGGTTCTGCCTCATCCTGCGTCTTGCAGCGCCTTTCATGTGCATCCTGATGCTCTCTCAAATCCCTTATCTCGGATTGAGCAACATTAAGTTGCCTTTGAAGGGCTTCAGTATGGTGTTGGGTGTCATCTTGCATTTCGTCAAGACGAAGGATATCTGTAGTGTCAGCATGTCCAGCCGCATTCACTTCTAGGATTCGATTGATTAACATCCTTGATTAACCAAATTGTCGGGCTATTCGGTTCACTTAACTGGAAGAGCTCTATCAGATGTTCCTACTTCTAAGACATTATAGAAACCCCATGCCATTTCGTAAGGAGGGTGATGGTCGTCTTGTCGACTCCAATAGTTTATATATTGGCCCCACTCAGGTATGGGTTCTGCTTCCCCTTGCCCCAGAGGACGTAACCTTGGGTTGTAGACTTGTGGCTTTGTATCTGTACCACTTGATTCGCTGTCCTCAAATGGTTCTTCATTTGAGTCTTCTTCTGGATCCTCTTCCGGATCCTCCACTACCCATGCTTCATTGCCATGATTTGGAAAATAAGTGTCCCCATGTAGATGATGTCCTGTCGTTGCGTCTGTACGAGAATAAGGTTATAATAAATGCCTGAAAAACTAAAGCATATCAATGTTTAAAATATTCTTATAGTATTTTATGTTCAGTTCTAGAGTTTCTTCTGTAGTTGGTAAGTTTTAGACATGTCACAACACTACTATCACTCCCAAACACATGTTGGTCATATCTGAAATCAATATAGTTGATCAGGCTATATTAATTCTAGATATGATTACATAACTGCCTGGGTTTGACTGTAATGTTCAACATCCAAATACTTTTAAGTTCTTATGACAATGTACTTGTAGGTATGAGTGTTAATATACTTCTTGTAAAAATACTTAGAGTTCTTAAAAAGTATACTTCTAGTCAGAGCTCATAGCCCCAATGTATTTATAGTTTGTATATCTTTTATGGATTGATATACTGAGTTCACTATAAACAATGCTCTGATACCAATCTGTCACACCCCCAAACCAGATGGCGGAAACATCCGGGGGTGGAGGACTTCATTTGTAGTATTACAACACATGCATCATAGTAATCAAAGTACAAACAACCATTGTATTTAAAAGTATAAGTATTTACATGCGTTCAGTCATTGTATATTCAAACCAAAATAGTTATAAACAAGAAGAAGATATGACTCCTAATGGCTCCATCTTCTCAAAAATCTCGGGGAGTACCTGTTATTATTTTCCTAAGAATACAAGTAATTTGAAAAGAGAGTATCAACAATAAGTTGAGTGAGTACATAAGTATTTATGTTTGAAAGGGTGTCTTTGTATATTGATTATGAAAACTGTTCCAAAAACTCTCATATTTTCTGTTGTATATGAAAAGTAGTTTTATTCCCATAAAACCGTTCTATTTTGTAAAACAATGTTCTGTATTTGTAAAACCTGTAACTGAAAGTGTGCCTGGCTTCACCAGTTGTTATTGAAAACTATAGTATAACATTGTACTTTGTATTTTGTAAACTGGTACTTTGAAGATGTACTTACGTTTAGTTGTTTATACACTAACGTGTTGTTAATATCTTTTTAATGAGTTATTATAACCATACTAAGACATGAAGGCCTGACAAACGCCTTGTGGGCGTTTAAACTGTTGATAACAATTGCCACTCATTGGCGTGTATGCCTGACTGTAGCTAGCAGCCTGAGTGCAGGGTTGTCAATTCCGATATAGATCTACACACAACTTGTTTCGATCCCCGGGGTGGAGATTCTGGTTATAATGTCAGGACTTTACCTTGGTTGTCTAAAATGAATTAAACAACTTGAATTGAATGTCTCATAAAAAGCATATAAACCTTACATGTATATTAGATATGAAAACCCAATCATTCTGAAATAAATGATTGACAGTATGTTCTTGAAATAGTATTCCGAACATGTATTTGACAAGTGTAAACCCTTTTTTTGTTCTGAATCAAAACCCTTGTTTCATGTAAAACAGTGTATTCTTGTATACTTGAATCATTAAATATTGTTCTATGTATCATAAATTATACCTATTATAATTTATATGTACTTTATGAATTGGTAAATAACTATTTTTGCATGTAATCCTTTGCTCAACATGTTACAAAGGGTAATTAAACTGATGAAATAACTTTTATATTTATATACATATACATATTTATATATAAGTAAAATTTAAACGACCTTCGGACAAATAACCGGTACTATAAGTCCACATCCAAACAAGGAAAAGGACCTAGAATGAGTTATTAGTCCTAAGCCTTTTAAATCTTATATATATATATATATATATATATATATATATATATATATATATATGTGTGTGTGTGTGTGTGTGTGTGTGTATATATATATACAAAGATGAATATTTGGGAAAAATATAAGTTTATAAAAGAGTTCAATATTTGGAGTATTTTTGAAGCTTTAAAATCGTTTTATCGTGATTTGAAATCATTTATTTATAACACAAAGTTATTGTGTTATACTTGTATTTCCCCCCTTAAAACAGTAGAAATTATGAAAATACGGGGGGTATGAACTCACTTGATAGATGGTGAATCGAACACAGTTTCGTTTCACGAAAAAGAGTTTATTTGTCGAGAAACTGGCTTAAATCGGGCAGAGTTTTGACAGGAGAGAGGTTACTTCTCGGGAATCTCGGGGCGTCGAGGCTTGCTTCGGGCTCGAGTCTTGATACTGGGGCTTTAGGTGTTGTATATGAGCTTATGGAAGTGCAAAATGTGAAACGGAATGAAATTTGGGGTGAAAAAGTGTAAAAATAGTCGGACCCTCGCATGCCTTATATAGGCCGAAGCCTCGGATCCTAGGCTTATGGGAGGCTATGCGAGGCTGACAGCTTGCGAAGGGAAGCAACTTTAGTTCGGAGATGGTAGGCCCGGATTGGACCAGACCTCGGTCCATGGGAAGAGGGCACGTGCGAAGGGGGGGGTTTGAGGAGCATGCGAGGGTGATGTCCGGTGTGTCTCATGCGAGGCTGACCGGTTCTTACTGGACCTCGGACTTGGTCGAATCAGAAGGCGACATACGAGGTTCTGGTCCAATCAGAAGTCACCACGTGGAGGCTCACATGCGAGGGTAACGTGGCAAGTACTGTTCATGCGAAATTTCCCGGTTTTTTTTCCTATTTTTCTTTATTTTTGTGCCAAAAACTTGTAAAATTCATAACTTTTGCATATAAACTCCGTTTTTGACGTTCTTTATATGAACGCGTAAGTAAAATTATACTCTACGACTTTAGTTTAGACTTCATCGGCTAATTTTGATTTATTTTTAATATTATTATTTTTAACAGATCGGGACAGGAAAATCTGTTAAAAATTCATAACTTCTTCATCCGACATTCGTTTTTGTCTATCTTTTTACCGTTGTACTACTAATGACGAGACCTTCAATTCTTGTTTAGGTTGTGTTGGCTAAAAACCACTCAATCTTTATTTCGAGTTTTTAGTTGTACACTACTATACTGAAGCTTAGAAAAATCATAACTTCCTCATACGCAGTCAGATTTTGGCATTCTTTTTTTGAAAGTTCTCGGTTTAACATAAACTACAACTTTTATTTAGGTTGTTAAGGCTAAAAAGCCTTTTATTAAAAATTCAGTTTTTACACTGAACAGTGTTTTGCCTGTTTTGTCGCGGATTTTCAATTGGTCATAACTTCTTCGTTATAACTCAGATTTTAGGGTTCCTTATATTTTTGGATGCCTTGTTACAGTCTCTATCTCTTGGTTCATCCCAATTGAGATTATTTAATAATTTATTTTTGAGGGTAAATTATGTAAATATACATAGTATGCCAAAATTTCTCTTTATTAATTTAAAGAGAATACAAATTGACCTACACTATTACATAGGTTTGAAATAACGGTTTGTTACATTATCCCCCGTTAGAGAGAATTTCATCTCGAAATTTACATTACAGATAGACTATGGAAAAAGATGTGGGTATTTCTGTTGCATTTGATCCTCCCGCTCCCAAGTGAATTCACGTCCCTGCTTTGCATTCCAGCGAACCTTCACTATCAGGATGCGGTTTTGTTTGGTTTTCTTAACTTCCCTATCTAGTATCTCTACGGGTTCTTCCAAAAAATTGAGGCTCTCGTTTAAATCGATTTCCTCGACTGGTATCACAAGAGTCTCGTCGGATAGATACTTTTTCAAGTTTGAAACATGGAAGGTAGGATGAATGTTACTTAGTTCTTAGGGTAATCGAAGTTTGTAAGCTATAGGGCCGATTCAGGCAAGAATCTCGAATGGTCCTATGTACCTTGGATTCAGTTTGTCACACTTTCCAAAGCATATCATGCCCTTCCAGGGTGAGACCTTTAACAAAACGCGGTCACCGACCTGGAATTCCAAGGGTTTTCTCCTTTTATCAGCGTAGCTTTTCTGTCTATCTCTGGAAGCTTTAAGTCACTCCCGAATTTGTACGATCTTTTTGTTAGTTTCTCGAAGAATTTCTGGACTCGTGAGAGCAATGTCAGGATTTTAATCTCTAGCTAGCTGCATGTCACCCACTTCAGCCCAACACAGAAGAGATCTGCACTTGCGGCCATAGAGGACTTCGAATGGAGCAACTTTTATGCTAATGTGATAATTATTGTTATAAGAGAACTCAACAAGGGGTAAATGAATATCCCATGCCTTTCCAAAGTCTATCACGCAAGCTCGTAACATATCTTCTAACGTTTGAATTATCCTCTCACTTTGTCCATCGGTTTGCGGATGGTAGGCTGTACTCATGTCTAGCCTGGTTCCCAGAGAGTTTTGTAAAGACTGGCAAAAACGAGAGGTGAATCTACTATCTCGGTCCAAAATAATAGATATTGGCACACCATGCAGTCTAACAATCTCCTTGAGGTATGTTCTTGTTAGCTTCTCCATCTTGTCGGTCTCCTTGATTGGTAAGAAGTGTGCGGATTTGGTTAATTTATCAATGATTACCCAAATAGTATCATAACCACTTGATGTCTTGGGTAACTTGGTTATGAAATCCATTTTAACCCACTCCCACTTCCATTCAGGGATTTCATGTTGTTGTAATAAATCTGAAGGTTTCTGGTACTCTACCTTAACTTTGGCTCAAGTAAGGAACTTGCCCACAAAGGTAGCGATTTTGGCCTTCATGTTAGGCCACCAATATAGTTTCTTAAGGTCCAAATACATCTTGTCTGAACCTGAGTGGATGGAGTATCGAGTTTTGTGTGCTTCATTCATAACCACATCTCTGTAACCATCGAACTTTGGTGTCCAGATCCGGTTCATGAAATAATAGACTCCATCATCCCTGACTTCGAAGTTCTTATCCATTCCTCTCAGGGTTTCACCTGCCACGTTTTCGGATTTCAAGGCTTCAAGTTGAGCTTCCTTGATCTGCGTGGACAGATGCGAATGGATTGTCATGGTTAACGACTTTACCCGGCGTCCCGAGTATTCTTTTCTACTAAGGGCGTCAGCTACTATGATTGCTTTACCAGGGTGATAAAGAATTTCACATTCGTAGTCGTTAAGTAGCTCCACCCATCGTCGTTGTCTCATGTTCAGCTCTTTCTGATCGAAGATGTGCTGGAGACTTTTATGGTCCGTGAATATTGTGCATTTCGTGCCATATAAGTAATGTCACCAGATCTTCAGAGCAAATACCATAGCTCCTAGTTCAAGGTCATGTGTTGTATAGTTGACTTCATGTGTCTTTAGCTGTCTTGAGGCATAGGATATAACTTTTCCTCTTTGCATAAGAGCACATCCAAGCCCTTGATTAGAAGCATCACAGTACACTACGAAATCCTCTGTCCCTTCAGGTAGAGACAGGATCGGTGCACTACACAAGGATCGCTTCAGCGTTTGGAACGTTGTTTCTTGCTTTTCTCCCCAGCTAAAGGTTACACCCTTTTGGGTCAGAGTAGTAAGAGGCTTAGCTATTCGAGAGAAATTTTAAATGAATATACGATAATAGCCAGCAAGACCTAAGATTGACAGATTTCTGTAGGTATTTTGGGTGCTGACTAGTTTTCAATTACCTTTATTTTGGAAGGGTCGACGTGTATTCCTTCTGAACTAACCACGTGACCTAGGAAATCTAACTTCCTGATCCAAAATTCACACTTTGAAAACTTCTCATAGAGCTTATCTGATCTAAGAGTTTGTAATATTTCACAAAGATGTTGGTCATGTTCTTCTTTGCTTTTTGAGTAGATAAGGATGTCGTCAATGAAGACTATAATGAATTTGTCCAGGAATGGACAATACACTCTGTTCATTAGGTCCATGAACACTGCAGGTGCATTCGTCAATCCGAATGGTATCACTATAAACTCGTAATGACCATAACGAGTTTTGAACGCAGTTTTTGGAACGTCTTCCTCCAAAATTCATAACTGGTGACACCCGGATCTTAAGTCTATCTTCGAGAAGTAGTTCGCCCCCTGAAGTTGGTCAAATAGATCGTCAATGCGAGGCAGAGGGTATTGATTCTTGATGGTAAGTTTATTCAGCTTGCGGTAGTCTATACACATGCGGAATGATCCATCCTTCTTCTTTACGAACAAAACCGGTGCTGCCCAAGGTGAGAAGCTTGGTCTTATGAAACCTTTGCTTAGGAGTTCATTAAGCTGGCTGGATAATTCTTGCATTTCAGAAGGTGCAAGACGATAGGGGGATTTAGCTACGGGGGTAGCTCCATTGATTAAGTCGATTCGGAATTTGACTTGTCGTTCGGGAGGCACCCCTGGAAGATCATCGGGAAATACATCGGGAAAGTTGCAAACCTCGGGAATGCTCGCGATGTCTTTCACTTCTTGCTTTTTTTCTACCACTTGAGCTAAGAATGCACAATACTCCTTGTGAAGGTATTTCTGTGCCTTGATGCAAGAAATGATCTGAAGGTTCGTTCCGAGTTTGTCGCCATAAATATCAAGAGTTTTGTTAGTTGGCAAGTTCAAACGAACAGCTCTTTCATAGCATAGGATGTCGGCATGGTTGGGGCACAACCAATCCATGCCTATTATGACGTCAAAACTTTTGATAGAGACCGGCATAAGGTCTATTGAGAAAGACAAGTCATTTAAGGTAAGGGTACATCTTATGTATATATCATTGGTGGATTTGGATTTCCAGTTAGCCATTTCTACTATGAAAGTTTCATTTAGTGGTTGGGAGTTTTGATTTAGTAGATGTTTAAAGTTATGGCTCACGAAGCTCCTCTCAGCACCACAATCAAAAAGAATGTATGCATAAGTATTCTTGAGAAGGAACGTACCCGTGACCACTACAGGGTCTGCCACCGCTTCTTCGAGACTCGGTGCTAGAATTCTCCCAACCCCACCGGCATTTCTAGCTTTTGGACAATCTCTCTTGAAATGCCCCACATCACCGCATTTGTAGCATGCTCGACCTACTCCAGCGGCAGGTACTTGGTTAAGGGGTTGAGGTGGTGTTCTACAGAATCGGGCAGTATGCCCTTTCCTGTTACAGTTATGGCACTGCATCTCTGGGCAATTTCCATTGTGGTGAAAATTTCACTTGTTGCATTTAGGGAGGCTACCAGCATAGGGTTTAGTTGGTGCTGGGTTGTTAGGGGCAACAATAGGCACAGCAGCATGTATGGTAGCAGGTACAGTAGTGGCATGAACTGCCATTATTTGTTGCTTCTTTGAAGGTTCCATAGGAGATTTGTCATTGCTTTTGTTCTAACCCTTCTTCTTCTTGTTGTTGTTGTTGTTCTCCCTAGGTTGTTCTGGGGCAGTAACCACAGAGTTTTGATGATTTTCGTGGTCAATAAGTGACTGTGCCAATTCCTTGGCACTGTCAAAGGTAACAGGCCTAGATGCAATGACACTTGCTTGTATCTGGGGTAGCAGTCCCCAAATATACCTTTCAATCTTTTTGCTCTCTAGAGCAACCATTTCCGAACACAGAATCGCCAAGTCACATAACCGATTCGTGTAAGTTGTTATGTCTGCACCGGCCATGGTAAGACCCCAAATTTCTTGCTCCAGTTTCTGAATTTTCCCTCGCGGACTGTATTCCCGTATCAACATGGTTTTTAGGTTCTCCCAGCTTATAATATTATCCACTATCAAAGTCAGTGACTTAACATGGCCATTCCACCATGTTAGCGCCCTATCTGAGAAAGTACAGGTAGCAAATTTAACTTTGCTACCCTCTGGAGAGGAGAAAATTTCAATGATTGCTTCTATCTTCTCAATCCACTTCCTTAAAACCATCACTCCTCCAGTTCCATTAAAAGTCTTGGGTTTGGCTTTCGAGAAGTCTTTATAAGTGCACTCTCGCGAGTGCTCATGACCCTCGACATGGTTAGATGGATGTGCACCAGCTCCCGACCCACTAACACCAGGAGTATTGATATGAGACAAGGCAGCCGCTACAGCTGTCGTGACTGCTGCTTGGAACATAGAAGCATCGAATTAAGGGGGTGGTGGTGGAGGTGGCGTCGGTGCTTCATTTTCATTGTTACGTCTTGGATTTCTACGAGGAGGCATCTTTTTCTATAAAAGTCAATAGATAAAAAGATAGTGAGATATCAAGAATGAATGTGAATTCGATATATCTGAACTTAAACACTTAATTCAACAAGAATCTTGTAAAGAATTGAAAATGGATGTCCACTGCAAGTACAACTTGCAACAGGATAGTATAAAATGAAGTGGTTATTTTTCAAAGAGTATGAAAATACATGTCGATTGTATTGGTATATTAAGTATATGTAATCTGGATACTTGATCCTAAAATAGGTCTTTAATAAACCACAATATTGCAAAAAAATCGACATCAAACCGACCAACCGAAAATAAAAAATTTCGCGGTCGTATTGAAAATTTTGAAAAATAGCAATGTAACATATCCATAATCCCAAAATTTTGGAATGGAATGTTTATGAAAATTGTAATAAATCTTGTGGAAGTAAAGTGCTTATTATTTTATTGATACTTGATTTTGTACATATCCTGAAAGTAGTCTATACATTCTGTATATTAAACTAGGAAGTAGTGTAAACACTACTTGCGGCGGTTGCTACGACAGTTACTGGGTTCTACCTCATCCTGCGTCTTCCAGCACCTTTCTTGTGCATCCTGATGCTCTCTCAGCTCCCTTATCTCGGATGGAGCAGCATTAAGTTGCCTTTGAAGGGCTTCAATATGGTGTTGGGTGTCATCTTGCATTTCTTCAAGACGAAGGATATGTACAGTGTTAGCATGTGCAGCCGCATTCACTTCTAGGATTCGATTGATTGACATCCTTGATTGATCGAATTGTCGGGCTATTTGGTTCACTATAACTGGAAGAGCTCTGTCGGTTGTTCCTCCTTCTGAGACGTTATAGAAACTCCGTTCCATTCCGTAAGGAGGGCATTGGTCGTCTTGTCGACTCCAATAGTTTATGTATTGGCCCCACTCAGGTATGGGTTCTGCTTCCCCTTGCCCCGGATGACGTAACCCCGGGTTGTAGACTTGTGGCTTTGTATCTGTACCACTTGATTCGCTGTCCTCAAATGGTTCTTCATCTGAGTCTTCTTCTGGATCCTCCTCCGGATCCTCCACTACCCATGCTTCATTGCCATGATTTGGAAAATAAGGGTCCCCTGGTAGATGATGTCCTGACATTGTGTCTGTACGAGAATAAGGTTATGAGAAATTCCTAAAAAACTAAAGCATATCGAAGTTTAAAATATTCTTATAGTAGTTTATGTTCTGTTCTAGAGTTTCTTCTGTAGTTGGTAAGTTTTAGACATGTCACAACACTACTATCACTCCCAAACACATGTTGGTCATATCTGAAATCAATATAGTTGATCAGGCTATATTAATTCTAGATATGATTACGTAACTGTCAGGGTTTGACTATAATGTTCAACATCCAAATACTTTTAAGTTATTATGACAATGTACTTGTAGGTATGAGTGTTAGTATACTTCTTGTAAAAATACTTAGAGTTCTTAAAAAGTATACTTGTAGTCAGAGCTCTTAGCCCCAATGTATTTATAGTTTGTATATCTTTTATGGATTGATATATTGAGTTCACTATAAACAATGCTCTGATACCAATCTGTCACACCCCCAAACCAGATGGCAGAAACGTCCGGGGGTGGAGGACTTCATTTGTAGTATCACAACACATGCATCATAGTAATCAAAGTACAAACAACCATTGTATTTTAAAGTATAAGTATTTACATGCATTCAATCATTGTATATTGAAACCAAAATTGTTATATAAAATAAGAAGATATGACTCCTAATGGCTCCATCTTCTCAAAAAGCTCGGGGAGTACCTGTTATTATTTTCCTAAGAATACAAGTAATTTGAAAAGAGAGTATCAACAATAAGTTGAGTGAGTGCATAAGTCTTTATGTTTAAAAAGGTGTCTTTGTATCTTGATTATGAAAACTATTCCAAAAAATCCCATATTTTCTGTTTTATATGAAAAGTAGTTTTATTCCCATAAAACTGTTCTATTTTGTAAAACAATGTTCTGTATTTGTAAAACCTATAACTGAAAGTGTGCCTGGCTTCACCAGCTGTTATTGAAAACTGTAGTATAACATTGTACTTTGTATTTTGTAAACTGGTACTTTGAAGATGTACTTACGTTTAGTTGTTTATACACTAACGTGTTGTTAATATCTTTTTAATGAGTTATTATAACCATACTAAGACATGAAGGCCTGAAACAAACGCCTTGTGGGCGTTTAAACTGTTGATAACAATTGCCACTCATTGGCGTGTATGCCTGACTGTAGCTAGCAGCCTAAGTGCAGGGTTGTCAATTCCGATATAGATCTACACACAACTTGTTTCGATCCCCGGGGTGGAGATTTTGGTTATAATGTTAGGACTTTACCTTGGTTGTCTAAAATGAATTAAACAACTTGAATTGAATGTCTCATAAAAAGCATATAAACCTTACATGTATATTAGATATGAAAACCCAATCATTCTGAAATAAATGATTGACAGTATGTTCTTGAAATAGTATTCCGAACATGTATTTGACAAGTGTAAACCCTTGTTTTGTTCTGAATCAAAACCCTTGTTTCATGTAAAACAGTGTATTCTTGTATACTTGAATCATTAAATATTGTTCTATGTATCATAAATTATACCTATTATAATTTATATGTACTTTATGAATTGGTAAATAACTATTTTTGCATGTAATCCTTTGCTCAACATGTTACAAAGGGTAATTAAACTGATGAAATAACTTTTATATTTATATACATATACAATTTTATATATAAGTAAAATTTAAGCGACCTTCGGACAAATAACCGGTATTATAAGTCCACATCCAAACAAGGAAAAGAACCTAGAATGAGTTATTAGTCGTAAGCCTTTTAAATCTTATTTATATTAATATATATATATATATATATATATATATATATATATATATATATATATACACACACACAAATATGAATATTTGGGAAAAATATAAGTTTATAAAAGAGTTCAATATTTGGAGTATTTTTGATGCTTTAAAATCGTTTTATCTTGATTTAAAATCATTTATTTATAACACAATGTTATTGTGGTATACTTGTATTTCCCCCCTTAAAACAGTAGAAATTATGAAAATACGGGGGTATGAACTCACTTGATAGATGTTAAATCGGACAGAGTTTTGTTTCATGAAAAGGAGTTTATTTGTCGAGAGACCAGCTCAAATTGGGCAGAGTTTTGATAGGAGAGAGGTTACTTCTCGGGAATCTCAGGGCTTCGAGGCTTGCTTCTGGCTCGAGTCTTGATACCGGGGCTATAAGGGTTGTATATGAGCTTATGGAAGTGGAAAATGTGAAAGAGAATGTAATTTGGGGTGAAAAAGTGTAAAAATAGTCAGACCTTCGCGTGCCTTATATAGGCCGAGGCCTCGGATCCGAGGCTTATGCGAGGCTGACAGATTGCGAAGGGAAGCAGCTTCAGTTTGGAGCTGGTAGGCTCGGATTGGACCAGACCTCGGTCCAATGGGAAGAGGGAACATGCGAAGGGGGTGTCCGAGGAGCGTGCGAGGGTGATGTCCGGTGTGTCTAATGCGAGACTGTCCGGTTCTTACTGGACCTCGGACGTGGTCGAATCAGAAGGCGACACGCGAGGCTGCGATCCAATCAGAAGACGCCACGTGTAGGCTCGTATGCGAGGGTGACGTGGCAAGTAATGTTCATGTGAAATTTCCTGGTTTTTTTTTCCTATTTTTCTTTATTTTTGTGCCAAAAACTTGTAAAATTCATAACTTTTACATACGAACTCCGTTTTTGACGTTCTTTATATGAATACGTAATTAAAGTTTTACTCTACGACTTTCGTTTGGACTTCGTCGGCTAATTTTGATTTATTTTTAATATTATTACTTTTAACAGATCGGGATAGGAAAATCCGTTAAAAATTCATAACTTCTTCATCTGACATCCGTTTTTGTCTGTCTTTTTACTGTTGTACTACTAACGGCGAGACCTTCAATTCTTGTTTAGGTTGTGTCGGCTAAAAACCACTCGATATTTATTTCGAGTTTTTAGTTGTACACTACTATACTGAAACTTAGAAAAATCATAACTTCCTCATACGAAGTCAGATTTTGGCGTTCTTTTTATGAAAGTTCTCGGTTTAACGTAAAATACAACGTTCATTTAGGTTGTTAAGGCTAAAAAGCCTTTTTATTAAAAATTCAGTTTTTACACTGAACAATGGTTTGCCGGTTTTGTCGCGGATTTTTTATTGGTCATAACTTCTTCGTTATAACTCAGATTTTAGTGTTCCTTATATTTTTGGAAGCATTGTTACAATCTCTATCACTTGGTTCATCCCAATTGAGATTATTTAATAATTTATTTTTGAGGGTCAATTATGTAAATATACACCAATATGCCAAAATTTCTCTTTATTAATTTAAAAAAAATACAAATTGACCTACACTATTACATAGGTTTGAAATAACGGTTTGTTAGATGTGTGCTTATTGTTTTGCTAGTTATCTACTTTACTTCCTAACAACTGGTATCAGAGCTATGGTTTTTATTCCTGTGATTGAAGATGTCTACTCACAAGTTCGATTTGGAGAAATTCAATGGTTCAAATGACTTCACCTTGTGGAAAGTGAAGATGAAGGCTCTTTTGGTTCAACAAGGGTGTGCATCGGCACTGGAAGGAGAGGTAAAACTGTCATATCACATGGCGGATGACAAGAAGGTGGACATTCAGACGAAGGAACATAGTTCCATTTTATTAAGGTTGACAGATGAAGTACTGAAGGAGGGCGTGGATCAAACAATTGCTTCTGTGCTCTGGGATAAACTTTATGACAAGTACCAGAACTAGTTACCAACTAATAGGTTGTATTATAAGAAAAGGTTGTACACTTTCAGAGTATTTGAAAGTTCCCAAGTGAAAGATCATCCAGATAAATTCAATAAGATCATCATGGATCTACAAGGGGTTGATGTGAAGATTGAAAATGAAGATCAGGCGCTCTTTCACTTATGTTCTCTTCCTAACTCATATGAGAATTTCGTTGATACCGTGCTCTATGGTAGGATAACGATCATTGTAAATGATGTGAAGGACTCTCTAATGTCCAAGGAACTAAAAAGAAAAGTTTCAGTTGGAGAGGAGGTGTCCAGTTTTGGTTTGTTCGCAGGGAGATGAAGGACAGAATAGAGGAAAGGTTGATCGAACACAAAATGTTATAATTGTAAGGAGAAGTGACACTTCAAGAGAAATTATCCACATCTAAAGAATAAGAAGTCCAATAGTGAATCAAGCAGCAATAACACTGTTGTTATGGTTCAAGAAAGTTCTGATGAAGGGGGTGATGGTGATGTACTGACTGTGAGTACATCAAGTTCTGTTGATGCTTGGGTCTTGGATTTTGGAGCATCCTATCACATGATGTATTATTGTGACTAGTTCGACTCCTTTAAAGAGTGGGATGGCACAGTCAAGATGGGTAATGATTGGGTGAGTAGTATCAAAGGTGGTGGCACGGTGCAGATCAAGATGCACGATGGCACGATCAAGAAGTTAGATTGTTTGTATGTTCTAGATCTTCGAAAGAATTTAATTTCTCTTGGCACATTGGCTAAGAATGGGATGAGGTACGCTGTTGAAGGTGATTGGGTCACAATGACTAAAGGTTCTATTGTTATAATAAAAGGGAAGATGAATTATGGAGGGATCTATATCCTAAATGGCAGTATGGTTATCGGAACGGTGTCTATCTCCCAATCCTTGAATGAAGGTGATGACAAGACGAAGTTGTGGCATTGTAGGTTGGGGAACATGAGTGAGAAGGGCATGTATGTTCTAAGTAAACAAGGAACGCTTGGTGGATAGGCTACTGGAAAAATAAAGTTTTGTGAAGCTTGTGTTAAAGGAAAGCATCACAAAGTGAAGTTCAGTACCCGTCAACACACAAGCAAGGAAATCAGGGAGTAAGTTCACTCAGATCTGTGGGGCCCTACACATGTGAAGTCTCAAGGAGGATGCTCATACTTTGTGATGTTCATTGATGATTATTCATGGAAGGTTTGGTTGTACTTTTTAAAGACCTAAGATGAGGTGTTTGGAAAGTTTAAGGAGTGGAAGACCATGGTTGAGAAAAGGACTGGAAAACAGGTTAAGACTTTGAGGACTAACAATGGTTTCGAGCTCTACAATGCTCCATTTGACAATTTCTGCAAGGCAGAAGGTATAGTGAGGCGCCGCACTATACAACACACACCATAACAATAGAGTGGCAGAACAAATGAACTAAACACTTATGCAGCATGCCAAGTGCATGCAAATATTTGCTAACTTATCCAAGCAATTATGGGGAGAAGCAACTAACACTGCTTTCTATTTGGTGAACAGCTCACCATCAACTACAATAGACTTGATGACTCCTCAAGAGTTATGGTCCGAGAAACCCTTTGACTATTTTGGTTTACGTATAGTTGGATTTGCCGAATATTCTCATATGAATGATGATAACTTGAGCCAAGGGCAATGAAGTGTATATTTCTAGGATATGCGACATGAGTAAAAGGTTATCGACTATGGTGTATAGAAGAAGGAATAACTCCTAAATTTATCATGAGCAAAGATGTGACCTTTGATGAATCTGCCATGGGTAACCAGGGAGGAGGTGATACAAGTCAAGCCAGAAATAAAGATCAAAGTGCTAGCCAAAAGGTGGAGTTTGTAACTCAAACTCTAGATAGAGTTGTGATAAGTGACAAAGAGCAAGGCGGCAGTGAACAACCTAGACAAGATGAATCCCAAGAGCAACCCATGGGATGTTCTTCTAGTGGTGTTCATGCCACGAAGGATAACGGGTCAGAATCAAAAGCAAACAGAAGATCAAGGAGTGTCATTCGACAAGCTGATAGATATGTGGGATGTGTGAATTCGGATGAACCTGAGTACATTATTTTTGCTTTAGCAACTAGATAAGACATTGGAACTGAGGAGCCTCAATCGTATAAAGAGGTTGTGGCGAGCAAAGAAGGAAATGACTGGTTAATGGCCATGAATGAAGAAATTCAATCTTTAGAGAAGAATGAAACATGGGATCTTGTTCCATTAGAAAAATGAGCGAAGCCAGTGGGATGCAAATGGATCATTAAGAAGAAGGAAGGGATACCAGGAGTTGACCCAGCTAGGTTCGAGGCAAGGTAAGTGGTGAAAGGGTTTTATCAGAAAGAAGGAATTGATTTTCACGAGATGTTCTCACCAGTCGTGAAGCACAAGATAATTCAGGTTCTTTTGGCCATGGTGAGTGCATTTGATCTGGAGCTTGAACAGGTTGATGTGAAAACTGTATATCTTCATGGGAACTTAGAAGAGAAGATTTATATGTACCAGCCAGAAGGGTTCCTTGATTCTAAGAATGATCATGTATGTTTGCTAAAGAAATCCCTATATGGGTTGAAGCAATCTCCAAGACAATGGTATGATTCATTCATGATCTTGACTGGCTACACTTGAAACTAGTTTGATAATTATGTTTAATCAAAGGAATTTTCACCGTATTCCCACATATATTTGTTTCTATATGTTCATGATATGCTCATCACATCCAAAATATGGCTGGAATAAATGACTTGAAGGCGACCCTGAAGAATGAGTTTCTGATGAAGGATTTGGGAGAAGCAAAGAAGATACTAGGGATGGAGATTCAAAGGGACATAAAATCACGATGGTTGGAACTCCTTTGGTGGCTCACTTTAAACTTGGTCCAAGCAGTATACCCACTACTAATGAATAAAGGAAGTAATGAGCAGGGTTCCATACTCAAGTGTTGTTGGAAGTCTCGTGTATGCTATGGTCTATACCAGACCTGATTTGGCTGGTGCAGTTAGTGTGGTTAGCAAGTTTATGAGTAATCCAGGGAAGACTCATTGGGAAGCTATAAAGTGGATCTTGCAATACTTGAAGGGAACGACGGATGTTTTCTTGGTGTATGAAGAAAATACGAAGAGTGACTTGGTGGGATATACTGACTCTGATTATGGTGGTGACTCGTTGAAGTGTAGGTCACGGATGTGCTACATTTTCACTTTGTCCGGATGTGCCATCAATTGGAAATCAACATTATAAGATATCGTTGCTTTGTTTACAACTGAATTTGAGTACATGTCCATGACGGAAGGCATAAATGGGGAGATATGGTTGCAATGAGTTTTTTAGAGTCTTGTTCTGAAGGCGGATAAGTATGTCTTGTATTATCAAAATCAAAGTGCTTTGAGTCTTGCTAAGAACCCTATGTATTACGAGAAGACAAAGCACATTGATGTCAGGCTGAATTTCATTCGAGATATTCTAGAAGGAGATGAATTTTCAATACTGAAGATTGATACCAAGGTCAACCCAGCAGATATGTTGACAAAGTCATTGCCTATAGAGAATTTCAAGCTTTGCTTAGACTTGGTTGATGTTCGCTGAAGGTAGGTCCCTTCGGGGATGAATGACAGGAAGGCAGAGGAAGTTCTTGTTCGAGGTGGAGTTCAAAGGATGCTCAAGTCAAGGTGGAGATTGTTAAATGTGACTCGGACACTTGGATCATGTTCATGGAGCATTTGGAGCACATTGAACTCAATGGAGCACTTAGGGTTCATGGAGGATGTGACAAAGGAACGAATCATCTGAGGAAGGAATTGATCGTCTAACAAAGGAACGGATCAAGTGCCAAAGGAACGGATCATATCGAAGGGGGTTTGGAGAACCTAGAAGAGGTCTAGAGCACTTAGAAGTGCTATGGAGCAACAAGGGAACCTTGTTGCGCCATAGTTTGAAGGGATGGGCCAAGAAGGATGTTGTTGCGCTAAGGGTAATCCTTCTTGTGCCATCATACTCCCTCTTGTGCCATGAGGGGTTCCTCTTGCGCCATAAGGATCCCTTTTGCACCATGGGGTATTCCTATTGAGCCATGGAGTATGCTCTTGCACCATGCATGTCCTAGTTGTGCGATGTATGTTCTTGTTGCGCCATGGCGGTGTTGTTGCTCCCATCTTGATTTTCTTGTGCCACACTTGAAGCCTATTGTGCCATCCATACACTTGTTGCGCCATTATGGTGCAAGTTGGAGCATCGTGGTCCTTGATGAGTCAAGTATGCTATGAAGCACGCTATGATGCTCAAGAATGTTCCAGAAGATGTTGCATGGCTGAATATGATCGGTTGCCTCCATTAATGGGTGCCTATAGCCCAATGGGCTTCGCCCATTAGGGTTTTAGGTCTGATCCGTCAAGTATAAACAGGGATGCATGCCAGGTCATTTTGTATCTAGAATTCTAGAGTGATAGGCGAATCTCTATGTACTTGTACTTGTAACCTCTATTTGAGAGTTCTGAAATAAAGAATACTCTCATCCTGCTCGTGGACGTAGGTCACCTTGACCGAACCATTTAAATATTGTATCGTGTGTGCATATAGTTTTGCTAGTTATCCGCTTTATTTCCTAACAGTTTTTATTATCAACATTGTTTAATCTTTAATATGTTTGTAAAATTAGTAGTAATTGATTTAGACTACTCTTTATTCCTAATTATATAGACATTACAAATATTTATTGTATTTATTGTGGTTTTTACTTACAAATTTTATATGTTCTTACTATCTCTTCCCTAATAAATGAAAATAATTTTACCACATGTCACTTTTTCATTAACTTGGACACATGTCGTTTTTTGGTATTTTTGAATAAATGTTTTTTCCATGTGTCATTTTCTCATTGTTTATCTTTTTTTAATTAACACATAATATTTACACCTCAATTAATAATTGTCTTATTTGAAAATAACCATTAAATTACAATATTACAACTCATATACTATTAAATATGTTTCCTTTTAAATTTCAAATTTCAAATTTAAATAAATTTTTATTTAAATTTTCATATTTAATTTTTTTGTTTTATCCAACCCGTATAACATACGGGTATCACAACTAGTTAACAACATACAATATGTGTACTAAAATAACAAGGTTATTATTAATTTCCTTCTTTAAACGTATGAATTTATATGGTTTCATATCAACCAAGTTAATTTTCAAACCTTATTTTGGTATGCCTCTCTAGCATATATAGTTGTTCAGATCAAAAATATCATTTTGACATTTTTATGGTCCACTTGATATCGTATAATCGTCACGTCATCATTTTATATATGTTAACATTTATAAATCACATTTTATATATAAATTGGAAAGAAGTTCCCATGTACAATAAGCGGGATTACTGTTACTGGTTTGTAATAACTTTTCAATCTTATAAAACTACTTTCTAAATGATTACCAATAACATAAGATCAGGATATACTAGTTTCAGGGTTGGTTTTCTGGGCGGCTGTTTATTCGATTTGGCGCTTGTAACCAAAAACTAGCAACACAGTATTGAAGCCAATTTATGCATGAAGGGCGTGGTAGTAACAAATGCTAGCTAGCTAATGTCCTATAGAGACAAATTTTCCAACGATTTTTTTAATATTTATTTAATTCTTAAATTAGTATCGATGTTAAGTTTTCGACCACAATACGAAGAGATTTAGATTTACCAATCGCTTTCGTGCATCAATCTCAAACAATAAGTTTTGTCGTGAAATTTGTCATAACAAAGCTTTAAATATTGATTTTGCCTTAAAATATTAAGGATGTTGAGTTTTCGACCACCATTTGAAGAGATTTAGATTTTCCAACCGCAGTCGTGCATCAATCTCAAATATTAAATTTTGCCGTTAGATTTGTCATTCACGATTATGCTATGGCTAGCATTAAAATTTCTGATAGAATTTAATTATGTAGTTTTTATTTTGGACAATATTAAATCAATTCTGTTGTTATTATTATTATTTTTTTTTTTTGAAACGGTGGGTGTATTAAAAAACTAAGACTTATCAAAATAAGAGTAAACAAATTTAAAATTACAAGCAATGAATGGGGAATTACAGCACTCAACCAACATATGAAATTATAATGAGATTTATTCTTAATCAAAATAAACTCATACTATTAGAAAAAAAGCTTTTCTTAACAGATAACATCGGTCATATGTTTATACATGACCGACAAATGTCTGTCATTGAAAGTCATGTCATAAAAAAATGACAGACATTTGGTCTGTCATAAAATTTAAGATAGATCTTTATGACCAACAATTAATACATACGGGCACAACATGCGTTGTCGGTATACACTTACGACTGAATTTGAATTTCATAATTCGTACCATTTTTGTAATTACGACAAACATTACGACTTCAAATTACGACGTATGTCTTGTACAATATGATTTTTGACATATTTTTACCACATACTTGGTATGTCACAGTTTTATATATATATATATATATATATATATATATATATATATATATATATATATATATATATATATATGCTAGTTTATAACCCGTGATAACCACAGTTATAAAATTAATTAAACTTTCGTATTAAAAAATCAAAATTATTAATCAATTATTTTAAATAAATTATTACTTAAAAGATATTTTTTTAGTTATATAAAATTATAATCGTTGATTTAAATAAATACGTGGAGTTATATCATTTTATAATTTATATTAATTTTATATTATTTTTTAATTTAATGTTATTAATTTAATATAATTAAAGAAAGAAATTTTAAAATTTGAATTTTAAAATGAAGAATCAATTATTAATTAATTTAATAAAATTAGAGTGGAAATTTTAAAATTTGAAATTTGAAATTAATAATTAATAGGTTGACAAATGGCATGATAAATGATATATAACATTAATGAGGGGTTCTAATTGCTTGACATTTGTCAATATGAGATTAAACCTATTCTTTTATTAGAATAGGGATATATATATATATATATATATATATATATATATATATATATATATATATACTAGGTGTGTGACCCGTATATTACACGGGTTTATTAAAAGGTCCAAAAGTAAAAGGTGTGAGCAAAAAAAAAGACCATTTATATAAGTTTTGGTAACCACAAGGATTATGTTCATAATAAAATAAATAACAACTGAGTTTATGAGCTTTGGTAAATCACATGGGCCATTTATGTAATATAATCTTAATTAATCTATACTAATAAACTTATTTAATATGAATTCACAAATGAAAGATATTATCTACATTAGTTAATTATACATTAATTAGTATATTAATAGAAAGTTGAACTCACAAATAGAAAGTTATTATGTACATTAATTAATATATTAATAAAATTAATTAATATGAGATTACATTTAATAGGTGAAATTTGACTAAAAATGAAAAAATCTATAAAAATGACAAATGGATATTAAATAATTCAAAAAATCTATAAAATGACAAGTGTCAAAATAAATGAGAAGATGATATGTGGCAAAATCATTCTTAGGGTATATATATATATATATATATATATATATATATATATATATATATATATATATATATATATATATATATATATATATATTAATGTGTATGTGTGTGTGAAGGGGGGGAGGGGAGCAAATCAATAAAAAATGCAAAAGTTTGGAAACCCTAAAACCTATAAAATCAATAGAAATACTAAGAAAAAAAATACTTTAAAATATCTAATCTTTTTTTTTTTTTTTTTTTACTTTGTACGGCTTTTTTTTTTTACTTTGTACGGCTAAAAATTACAGATTTTGGAAAAAATTCATTGAAAAAAATTATATATATATTTTTCTATGTTTTCAACAATTTTATATAGAAGTAGCAATTTTTAGTTTTGTAAGGTCAAAAACAAAAGATTATATATAATTTGAGGGCAGCAACTTCATTATGACTTAAAATCGATTTTAAATGAGCTCGAGCCGAGCTCAAGCTTAATATTAACCTCATTTATTAAACGAGCACGAACTCGAGCCTATGTCACTAGACTCGATTAGGCTCGCTACCCTAAACGAGTCTTTATAAAATATAATTTATTATTATTTTTATATATTAAAATAATATTTAGGGAATTATGGATTTAGGGTATTAGTAAACGAATTTCTTAACGAGCTCGAGTCAAGCTTAAGCTTATTCAGGCATGTCACTTAAAAAAATGAGTCGAGCCCGAACCAAGCCGAGTTTGTATAATTCCTTACGAGCTCAAACTCGAACCTCATATAAATTAAACGAGCCGGAACCGAACCTGATCAAGCTCGGGCTTGACTCGGCTCGTTTGCATCCGTACATTTAACATCATTAAAATGCTTTTGGAATACATCCTTTTAAGGACGTTCTAGGTAAAACTTTATGATATCCCACGTATGAATATTATAACAATTCTTGTTGCTCCTAACCATGCATATATTCGGTGGGGTTTATGTTTCTTTTGTAAAAAACTATTTGGTTGGCTCCAGATCTAATACAACTTCATTCGTATAGAAGTAAAGATAATACTATCTTGTTCGTCCTTTTAGTTTCTACGAATAATCAATTCTAGGGCACCGGCATATGAGGTTTAAATTGTCCTACGGATCACTTTCACGGGTCACTCTCAAACCATCAACTTTGACCAAAAACGTAATACATTATAACTGATGAATATCATAGACGGATTTTACTATTTTAGTGAAGGATAGTATCCGTCGCAAAATAGATTAAAAGAATAATAATATTGGAAAGGAAATGGTTTATAGCGAATCCGTGTTTAATTGTTAATGAGTATTAATAAAAAATATATAAAATTATAAATCTTAATTTTATAGCAAATCCGTGTTTAATTGTTAATGAGTATTAATAAAATATATATAAAATTATAAATATTAAGATGGCCGTGTCTCCCTAATTGTTATTCTAACTCAGTGGTATCAAATTTTGTTCTGACTCTTTGAGGTCAATGATTCAATTCAATCATTTCTTGCAAACAGGTGAAATTAGTTAAAAAAAAAAAAAAAAAAAAAAAAAAAGAAAACTATTGTTATTAATAAAAGTTCCAAACATTTGGAAAAGGTTTAATAAAATTCTAAAAAGAAATTTTAAACAGAAAAATTTCATTATTTTGATAAAATCATATAATCTGTCTTCAAATATAAAAAATAACTTTTTTTCTAATTTGAGCAAAATATTAAATAATCGAAACTTTTCTATATAAAAAAACTTTTACACTTTATTGAAACTTTTTCACAAAAATTGGGACTTTTCTATAGACTTCTCTTGTTATTATTGTTAATGTTATTGTTAATTATTATTATTATTATTATTATTATTATTATTATTATTATTATTATAGTCCCGATAGTTTGGTTCAATCTGCACATTTTGTCTCTATATTTTGCTTTTTACTCGTAACATTGATATTTTAAAACTTGGCCGTGTCATCTGTTACAAACATAAAATTTATATATTGTTTATATACATTTTTTTGAACTATGTGTTCAAAACACTTTATATTTCAACGTGGCTATTCATATATGGTGATTTTGGAGTCACAGGTAAGCAATGTATTCTAACATGTTTTAAATGGATTAATCGCTGTTACGTCAGTAGAATCATATTATTTTTTGTAAATTAATTTTATGATTACTGCAATAGAACAAATTTATAAAAAGATTATGACTTCATATATATGATTTTATGTAAAATGGCTATTTTACAAACACACACACACACACACACATATATATATATATATATATATATATATATATATATATATATATATATATATATATATATAGGTTCAGGTTCATTTGACACCATTCTAATTTTATGAGACCGTGAGACCAAATCTAAAAATAATTTTAAAATGCAAAATAAATGGAAAAATCCAAAATTCTTTTTTTAGGTTCAGGTTCATTTGAGACCATTCTAATTTTGTGAGATTGTGAGACCAAATCTAAAAATAATTTTAAAATGCAAAATAAATGGAAAAATCCAAAAATTCTTTTTTTAAATATTATTTTTGGAACTTGAATTAACTAAAAATAATAAAAAATAAATAAAAATAATAAAAAAATTCCGTTTTTTTTTTAAATACGTGAAATATTCTAATTAGGGCTGGAAAATATGTACCACGAAGAACCAACCAACACGTTAACAACCGAACCAATAAAATTGGTAGCCAACTTTTTTAGTAACCAATATATTTGGCTGGTAATACCATACCAATTAAGTAATCTTGGTATGGTAACGGTATGAAATTTTGGATACCACGGTTGTACCGTACCAACCAATATATATATATATATATATATATATATATATATATATATATATATATATAGGGTAAAGTGAATATACCTAACAAACTTATATAAGCTTAGGTACCTAACCTCATCAAACTATGTCATTTTGCATTAAATTTTCATTACAATCATCCAAGGTTCTTAAACTTCATCCCTAAACTTGATTTACTTCAAAAAAAAATTGGAAATTCATCATTATATTTCTCCTACATCATTTCATTTGTAGCAGTAGGATATGAAGCTCATCAGGTGGTATTCGATAGAAAGACGTGATGTAAAAAAAAGATGCTGGTGAAAGTCCAAAGATTTTAGAAGTAATCAAGTTATGGGGTTGAAGTTTAAGAACCTTAGGTAATTACAATGTAAATATGATACAAATCGATGTAGTATTATGCAGTTAAATACCTAAGCTTATATGAGGTTGTTGGTATATTCACTTTACCCATATATATATATATATATATATATATATATATATATATATATATATATATATATATATATATATATATATATATAGGGTTAGATTATTATTTTTTTGTTAAGTATTGTGTGTCTATATAAATGATTGTAGGCCAATCATTTGTGGTAATTTAAGTAAGTGATTTACTTTTTAAATTAAATAGAAAAAAAATCAAATAAATGGGCTTTAATCAATTGACCGGTCAAACAAGGGTAGAATGGTATTTTACCCCGTCATTTAATTAGGAAACGGTGGATAATATGGAATGATCAACCGATAATCCCAAATATCTCGCTTACTCTCAGAATCAAGAACCCAAATCCTTAGGAGGTTGAAAAACATTCTGATTTATTGTAATCAGTCTTCAACATCGGAAGATCGTTTGAAGGTTTTTCTTATAAATATCGACATTTAACCCTAGAAGACGGAATCGAAATTTGGGGGCTTATATTAACAGTATTATGCAACAATGAGGAGTACACGATCCAGTTCATTCAAGTCAAAGTTCAAGAACACAGTAGAAACGGCGTTGATTCTTGAAGACGACAATGATGATTTCGTTGCTGAACCTGAAGGTAACAAATTTTTTTGTGGTATTTAATGTTTATTTAGTTCGAAAAATGTAGTAGAATTTAGGAAGTGTATTTGAAATCATTTATGCATGTATGATTTATGGTCTGGAAGAAAAATGTGTCATTTTTTCGTATTTTATTAAGAATCATTACTGTGCATGTTATTCTGCTAGAATGTTCTATTTATATGAACGTGACCATGGGTGTTATTCTGCTAGAATAAGTATACTTGTTCTACTGGTTAAAACTATAAACTAAATTACTATATTTAAGTAGTTAGTTAGCTTTTTTTACAGGTTTTAAATTCTAATGGAATCACAGTTTGTATATGATTAAGTACGTAAAACTGAAAAAATCGTAGTGATTATATGTTGAATAAGATTACATGTTTCATATTCTAATAGAATGTTCTGTGTTCATGAACCTAAACATTGTTGATATTCTGGTAGAATAAGTCTACTTGTTTTACTAGTTAAAATTGTAATCTAAATTTCTATATTTAAGTAGTTAATTAGCATTTTAAACTGAAAAAATCATAGTTCTTGTATGTAGAATAAGTATAAATGTTTCATATTTTATTAGAATGTAATGTGTATAAGAACCTGAACATGGTTGATATTCTGATAGCATAAGTGTACTTGTTTTACTAGTTAACATTGTAAGCTAAATTTCTATACTGAAGTAGTTAATTAGCATTTTATACAGAATTTTAATTCTAATGGAATCACAGTTTGTAGATGATTAATGAGTTAAACTGAAAATTTGATAGTTCTTGTCTGTGGAATAAGGTTACATGTTTCATATTCTAATAGAATTTTCTATGTATACGAAGCTGAACATGGCTGATATTCTGCTAGCATAAGTCTAGTTGTTTTACTAGTTAACATTGTACGCTAAATTTCTATATTGAAGTAGTTAATTAGCATTTTATACAGATTTTTAATTGTAATGGAATCACAGTTTGTAGATGATTAATGACTTAAACTAAAAAAAATCATAGTTCTTGTATGTGGAATAAGTTTACATGTTTCATATTCTAATAGAATGTTCTGTGTATATGAACCTGAAAATGGTTGATATTCTGCTAGCATAAGTCTACTTGTTTCAGTATTTAACATTTCTAATAGAATGTAATATTATATATGAGTGTGAAATTCGATTGTATGAATCTGATAGAATTTCTAAATTAAATTTATTTGATTCTTGTAGAATTAGCCTAATTGTTTTATTAGTTAACTCTGTATTGAAAATTTATCCGTGTGAGTAGTTAATTAGCATAGCATAAATATGTTAAATTGTAACTGAATCAAATTTTGTAGATGATTAATGAATTAAACTGAAACAATCAAAATCTTATATATTGGAAAAGATTACGTGTGTAATATTCTAAGAGAATGTAATGTTGCATATGAGTGTGAATATGATTCTGGTATAATTCTGAATAAACAGTATTTGATTGTTGTAGAATAATTTATTTTTATATTCTGTTAGAATTTATTATATTATAATATATTTGTGTGATGTTAATGTTTTATTCTGTTAGAATCGGTATTTTGTGTGTATGATGGTTTTGTTATAAATATAAATTTTTAATCTGTTATAATATAAGGAATATCTTATATTATAAAACATTAATCCCAAATTATCTAATACTAAACATTATGCTATCTATTGTGTGTTGCATCAGAACAAATTCAGGAAGAAGAACATGTGAACCGAGAAAGAAGGTCAAAGAAAAAACTTGATAAATCACTTGAACAAAAAACAACTCCTAAACCTTTAAATGCACTACTTTTGGAAAGAGAGATAAGGTCGAAGGGGCAATTTGATAGAGTTCCAATTGTAAAACATTTAAAAAATAAGGGAATTGGTGAATTTGTCAAAGAGGAAAAAGAAGATAAGGTTAGAAAAACAAATAAGGAATACCCACCTGGTTTAAGATACCTTCCAACCAGAATGAAATGTGATAACATCAATGCAGCTGTTATAGGAATGTCGTCGGAACAGAAACAAGCAATCTTGAGAATGGGTTTTGGATCAATTCTACAAGTGAATATTACAAGTTATCTGGGACAACTAAGCTACTATCTTTTAGATGTTTATGATGCAGATAGTAAAAGACTTGTCCTACAAAACTCTGTTATTGAGATAACAGAACAAACAGTGCATGATATGATGGGATTGCCATTTGGTGGAGAAGACATCAATGAGTTACCATTGTGTGATAAGGGAAATCAAATTCTAGAAGAATGGAAGGGACAATATAGTGGTGATAAGTTCAATGGTGAGGAGTATTTAAGAAGGATTCAGGCTACAACAAAGGATAGTTTGATGTTTAGGCTGAATTTTTTGACCCTTTTTGTTAACAACTTCATAGAGTCAATGTTGATGGGAACAAATCAAATAAAAGTGGTAAGGAAGTTGGTGTTGGTAGAAGACTTTTCAAAGTTAAATTGGTGTAAATATATGCTTGATTGTTTGGGATCTAGAAAAAAAACTATGGAAAAGGGATGACAAATCAAGCTACTACAGTGGTCCTATTACACTTTTGATTTTAAGTTTGAAATAGTTTTATATGAAAATATATATTTCGTATCCATTTACTATTGATGTATTGATTAAGTTAATGTTTTTTTTTTCAGTTGGTGTACGTGTATAACATGAAGTATTCTATCAAGATAGACAAAAGGCTTCCTTTTATTGGGCATATAAACGGTGCTAAATTGTTAGAGATTCAACGATTGGAAATCAGTTTGGGAGGGTTCGGGATGAGCATGACGATGTCGATATGGGCGATGAAACAGGAGCTGAAGAACAACAAATGCTAAGCTTTAAGAGGGATTTTGGAGATGAGGAGGTAATATTATGGTACAATATGAAGTACATATTCTAAAACTAATATTTAATGATATATTCTAATAGAATATATAGTACATATTCTTGTAATGTTATTATTTATTAATTATATGTGTTGCAGGCGTACGCTGCTGTTATAGAGCATAGTTATGAGGTAATTCTAACAGAGAAAAGTACTATGGAGGTTGCGTTGAAGGATGGTTTGGAAAAATTCCCTCATAGTGTTGTGCTGAATAAGTGGATGGAGAAAATGAATGAACTTTTCAAGGAAGTGTTTGAAGGGGCAGGTAACAAAAAAGTGCATGAGCCTGCCTGCTTTAATGAGGTAAATATGAATAATATAGGTGATGGCGGTGAAGGAAATAGTTCACCCGTTGGAGGATTGATACTTACTGAAGTTAAATATAGAAAAAGAAGTCAATTATACCACACCTGTTTATACGACTTCTTTAACAATGACTCAGTTTCATCAACTTCCAGGGGTGAATGAGGAAATGATTAAGTTGTTGGATGAAACTGAGTTACAGGTGTATAGAAAGAAAAAACGAATGTCAGTAATCAATGGGGATAATATGGTAGGAAGAAATATAGGAGAAGCTGTTGATAATGTTGCAGGATATGATGATAATGACAAAAGGGAAAAACGTATTCCTAAAAAGGCAAAAACATTTCATTCGCCCTTTATTGAAAGAATTGTTAAGGTTGGGGAAAAACTGACTAAGGATGAAACAAGGATATGTAATTCAGTTTTTGCATCTAAACGAGATGATGAGTCCGTATTTATATATATGTTTATATATGTGTCACCTATTATATTTCTATAATTTTAAAATGAATGTATTCAGATTGATTTTATACATAATTTTTGTCACATGGATGAGATTTGGGACATTGGAACAGGTCATTTGCTGCACCAGGGTTTTGCATATCAATTCAATCATGGAATGTTTTTGCATTCTAAAATAATTAATTGTTGAGCTGCGTTTTTAAATAAAATGGAGAACTACAAGGATGAATCATCGCTTTCGAGATTTTTCTTCGATACAACTATTGTGGTATGAATTTATTTTGTAAAATAATTTTTAATTCAAATTTATTTGTAGAATTAATATTGATGTTGAGGTGGGGTTTTTTCAGACAGAAGATATATTGAATGAGCTAAAGTCGGAAGATTTGAAATGTAGGCTTTTTGCTACTTTATTGCGAATCTACACTAAGAAATTTGATGTGAAGCCAAGTTTTAGAGATGTTGCACTTGTAAGTTTATTTTATCAATATAATATTTGTGGCATCAATTAATATTAACTTAACCTCTTCTTTTAATGTGTACAAGGTTTTCTTCCCAATAGTTGATGATGGAAAGTATTACTTACTCATCTTTGATCTGAGATCAAGTTTGTACTACATAGTAGATCATGTGAAGAGAACAAGAACTTCGGAAAGAAAGTATGGCATGATACCAAACCTGGTGGTAAGATAATCAATAAATTTCTGATCAATAGTTTTCCATTCTAAGGAATATTATAAGAGTATGTTTGATGTATCTGTTGTAATTAATGACAAAAAAAACTGTTTTGCAACTACTTGACATTACAACATCATCCAATGGCAAAAACATTAACTTTTAAAGCGGGACGGGTGATGAACATATCTTGGCTAGTCGAAAAAGCTGGAACAAAATGTGGAATATACCTCATGAGGCATATGGAAACTTACATGGGGGAAAATGAAGGGCGTTGGGAGTGTGGTCTCACAGGTAAAATGCCTACTGATGTGAGTGCTACAATTAAGTTAAGGACGAAATACATGGCAAGATTGTTGACATCTGATTTCAATAAGTTCAAGACTATGATAGTTAAAGAATTTGAAGCATTTTTTAAGCTTGATATTTTGGAACAAGATATGCTTCTAAGAGAGTCAGCTGAAAACAGGAAGAAAAAAAAGAAAAACAAAGGGTCGTAGGTAAGAATTTGGAGTGGTATTTAATAAGTTGTAAGATAAACTTTGATATGTCATGAGCTGAACTTGTTTTTTTGGGTGTTGAAATATGACTCTGCCTTATGTTAGATGTTTGAAAAAGTAGTTTGTCTATCAGAAGTTATGAAGTAATGTTATCAGTATTTAAGCTTATATCTTATAATGGAATGTTAATTTTCATATAAAGGGTGTGTTGATGCGTTGTTGAAATTCTGGGATGATGATGTTGTGCATTGTGAAAATCAAAGGTTCTTGTTAGTAATGTAGTTTTCATATAATGCAAATTAACATTACTAATGCATGTGTTGATGTATTTTTGTTTCTAATAGTCTTGTTAATATAATTCAATGTTGTGGTTAATAATGTTTTGTGAGTATTGTGACTAGACTGTTTTTTTTACAGATTATATGATGATGATGCAGTGTAGTATTTGTTATGATTCTGGTAGAATACGTTATATTGATTTAATTTTATGTTAATTGGATGTGGATGACGATTGGATCTTTTTTCATTAAATTGTACATTGTTTAAAAGTAAGTATCTTTTTTCATTAAAATGTACCCTGTTTAAAAGTAAGTATGTGTGTTTAAATGTATGTGTATATATAAAATTCTGTTGGAATGAATATGTTTATGTAATATATAGTCATTTTGAAATAGAATATAAATATAATGAATTCTTGTATATAAATTGCAGATATCGTTTGTATACTACACTAAACAATAAAACATTTTTGTTAAGATTAAAATCAATCTTAAAATGATTGAAAGAAGTTGTATATGTTACTGTAAATTATACAATCGATGGAAATTTTGTATTAACATTTTTGAAAATAATGAATTTATACAATCGATGGAATGAATTTTTGTATTACGTTTTATGATTATTTTTAAGTAATAAGAAAAGATAAATATTGTTATGTTGATTGACAATGTCATCGTCAATAGCAATCAAAGTGAATACTTTATTGAACGACATAAAAGATAACAATGAATGTGAATCGACATAATTAAATGAAATGTCATTCTAATAAAACCAAAAAAAAAACAAGGAACTTATTTCTGGGCGTTCTTTAGAGGACAATTTCTTTTGTCATGATGAACCATCTGTTCACATGTAGCACATTTTCTCTTAGGTTTCGAGATTTCCTTCTCAATCATCTCTTTTGTAGATTTTAATCTTTTCCCACGACTACCGCAGCCTTTGTTACGAATATCTGTAGGATTCTGAATGTCATTAACATCAGATTCTACATCAGGACCAACCACGCCTAAAAGCTTCTTGAAATGATCTGCTCTGGTCAGTAGATCATAATTTGGACAGTCGTCTACGAATTTTTTTTTTTCAACTTATTCTGTTCGTCGAGGTATAACTTTAACTTTGCGCATCATGGCTCAAAAAAGACACACAACGGTCAACAGTTGAAAAAATATCAATAGCAGTCATGTCGGAATTAGAATCGTCAAAAGAATTATTGAAGCGTCTTTTCAGTAATTTTGTTGGAATAACATCCCTACGCCAATGTTTCAAAATGTACTTTTCTGGAATTTGTTCGATGCCATAAAACTTAAACACACAGAATATGTGTCTGCATAAGATACCTACATGTTCAAAATGCATACAAGTACATTTGAACGAACCATCTTTGGTTGAGTGTGTGACCTGGAAAATATAAGATGATTAGTGAGAATGTTTAAGTTGTAAATTTTTAGTGTTTAAATGCAAATGATAAAATGAAAATTAATGTGAAAAAAAAAATATATCGTGTATTCAGTATCCCTTATAAGACAATCATAATTGTATTCCTCATCTTTTTCATCAACATCGACATCATTTGTTTGCCTAATAGTTATGTTCTTTGTTTTCTCCATAACAATAATTGTGTCAACACCGTTGGAAGATATCACATTCTTTTGGAAACAATTATCTTCAGATCTTGATATCTCCTTCTGAACTTGATAAAAAATCTTTCGTGTATATACATTTGAAGCATGAGGTTCATACGGAGTACGGGTAATGAATTTAGGAAAAGTGGTGGCAGTATTAAAATCATTGAGAATTTGGTTATGTCGTTGTCATTCCATAACTGATTCAAATGTCATCATAAACATGACAAGATAAGAACCGGTTAATGTCGTGGTTTGAAATGACCAATTCTGAATTTCAGACAGCGATGTAGTTCGCATAAGACCAGACATTGGAATGTGCTTGAAAAATGCGGGGATCCAAGATTTTCGCAATCCATACATTGCATTCATCCAAGTGTTATCAGTAATTTTAAACTCCTCAAACATCTGAGGCCACACATTCTCGAATTCATGTGGTTCCAGCTTAGAATTCCAAATTATAGAGTGAAAACGCTTTCGAAATTTTTGATTGGTTGTTGCATCTTCAATTGATAAAATCTGTATAAATTCATTCTGTTAGAATATGATATCATGAAGGTAGAATATGAAAAAATAATTGTAGAACCATAACAAAAGTAAGAGTTAAACTAATTGATTTTGTCAGAATATGAGATAATTGTAGAATCATAACAAAAAGTAAGAGTTAAAGTCACTGATTTTGTTAGAATCAATTGATTCTGGTAGAATATGAGATAATGAATGTAGAATTTTAAAAAATCATTGAAGATTGATAAGAAAAATTAAGAGTTAATGCAATTGATTCTGTTTAAAACAAAACATTCTGGTAGAATATTAGAAAATAATTGTAGAATCATACCAAAAAAATAAGAATAATATTCGTTTTATGCATATCTTATTTGGCAACTTCTTCGTTATATGTCACATACATAACCTATGATGTGCCAATGGGAAAACCTTATCTATAGCTTTTTTCAAAGCTGGATCTTGATCAGATAAAACCAATTGAGGTTGTTTTCTAAAAGCTTTCAAAAAAAGCTCTAAGCAACCATTCATAAGAAACTCCATCTTCTTTACTTAAAAGACCAGCACCAAATGTTACACATTTTTTGTGATTATCGATGCCAGTAAACGGAACAAAAACCATATCATACCTATTTAAAAAATAAAATATTAGTTTACATAACTGAAAATAATGAAATTCTTATTGAAAAGTATTAAAGGTTAGAAATACTTATTCATGCTGAATATGGCATCGAGTGATACAACGTCTCCGAATGAAATGTAATTATACTTTGCTGTTTCGTCAGCCCAGAATAAAGAATTCAATCTCTTGTTCGACACTTTATACTTAAAAGTAAATGATGGGACATTTTTCTTCCTGTCATTCATCTTGTCAACAAGGAATTTCGTGTCCCTCCCACCTATGTAACAATTAAGATTCCTCCTAGCATTCTTGAAATCAGTAACCAATCCACCTTGAACCGAAGGACCAACCTGAAGAGCACTATACAATCTATGTGCTTTTACAGGACCAATGTTTTGTTTTGACAAATTACGAATGAAAATTTCTTAGGAATAATCAAGTTTTCTTTTTGAACGAGATAAGTGCATATTGCCCTTGCTAAACAACTGATGATTATGTCGCTCTACAAAATCACTCACGACATATCTAAGAGTACCGGGAATTATTTCTAAAACAACTTTCGCTTTACAATTCCTTCTAAATAAATCTTTCCTTCTTTGAGTCTTTTTATGCTGAATATCTAGAGTATCTAGTTTACTAGTATTCGGATTACCTTCCTAATTGCACACAAGATGTCTATTTGTAATAATCCCATTTTTCATTTTTTGGACTCTTCCAAGCCTGACATCAAAACCAGATTCTAATGCATATTTTCTATACATTGTTTCTGCTTCAACATATGAATTCAATTTTGATGAAACTTTTGGTTTGATGTCGTCTAAAACAATCGGAGTCCAATACTAGGTGCCACCAGGAGAAACATAATCATGAGTAACATGTGGTTGTCCTGCTTAAACATAGCAAATACAAAATTATTCTGAAAGAATTATATAAATTTTATTCTGACACAACTTTATTTTTTCTGTAAAAATTAAAATATATTGAATTGAATTTAGTACCTTCATTGAAATCAATATTAAACTCTGTATCTTCATGAGTAACATGTGGTTGTCCTGTTTAAAATAGCAAATACGTAATCATTCTGAAAGAATTATATAAATATTATTCTGAAAGCATTAACTTTTTTCTGTAACAACTTCAGTATCCTGAATTGAATTTAGTACCTTCACTGTAATCAATATTAACCTCTATATCTTCATCAACGAAGTGATTTTTGTCTTCATCATTATTTGCGTCCTTTGTATGTTCAGCAATGAAAATATTAACATTTAACATTAAACATGTTTGTTACAATATAGAATCTGAAAATAGAACGAAAAATTAAACAAAATATCAAAAAACTAACCTAAATTAGGATTACTGCTTTCTCCTGTTTGAAATCCGTCATTATATAGTGTATCATTATTAGGAAAATCGAAATCTTCAATTCCATTGTCATCATCACTACCCAAATAATGTTCCTCGTAAATATGATTATTGACATCTGGTTCTTGATCGCCCATTGCTAAGAAATTCCGAGACTGTTTGTATATGCTTTGTTAGTTGAAAAATTTTAATATTTAAAAATGTCATACAAACTAGATAGGGATGAAAACAGATTCTATGCAAATTAAAAACCTTGATATTAGGGATCATTGATAAAAATAAATGATTCCGATTTGATTTTTTTAAAAACATGATAAAGGAAAAATTATTCATACGGTACTATATTCACATTCCAAATATAAAAAATTCCAACAGTACATTATATTAACTACTTAACAATATTATTATGTATTTTTTTTTTAAAAAGTTGCAGAATATTTTATTGATGAAATAATTCTATTAGAATGTTATATAAATATGCATTAAAAAACTTTGCATGTTATCGGAATGAAATAATTCTATCAGAATACTATAGCAAATATGACTTATAAAACATATCATTTTTTGTTAACTCGAATCAATGCACACATTGATAATCATTCTGTAAGAATAATAAATATATATAACTAACAAAAATGTTTACAATTCAAAGTTTTGAAAATTATGTGTGTTGATTTTATGAAACATCAAAAAAAATAAAATGAAGTATAATGAACATTGTTTTTTGACATAATGTTTGAATGAGAACTGTAATGTTCTGCTCTGATATTCTGTTGGAATGATAAACTTTATGATCATATAACACATAAATATAGCAGAGAACACAAACATCTTATTAATTTTAACCATAATACTTAAAGAAAGACACATAGAATTCATCAAACGACAACTTTATTACACTGAACTGAAACTTGATAATACCATATAATTCATCAAAAATTACTTTTATTTTACTGAAATCAAACTAAATAATATCTAAAAACGACCAATTTGATGAAGTTCTTGTAGTTCTATGATTTCTTCAATCCAAAAGGACAATTCCTGCTATCATGACCAACTCCAAAGCATGTTTTACATCTTATTTTCTTCACAACTTGATTCACTGGATTCTTGGGATCATTGACATTACCCAAATCCTTTCCGGAATTTTGATCATCGTTTTCCTGGAAGATTATCAGATTTAATACATATGTATATATAAAAACAGTAAAAGGGTGTGTGGGGGACGTTTGAAACAATATCAGGATTATCGTTGACAGTTGCTGGTAAATATGTGGCAATACCTGGTTCCGATTTCTAGTATGAACATCCATCGAATGGGTAACACAAATTGATCGGCAGGTTATGGATTCGACAATTGTGATCTGTGTTTGTGGATCAGACGTTAAAATCGATTATATAGAGAAAATTAAATTAAAGATAACTAAATCAATCATAAAACATTGCCTAATATAAAGGGATAAGATTCAGAATAAATAAGGAATTAAAATGAAAGATTACATAATTACCCTCATGGATTAAAAAAATTAATTAATAATTTGCTAAATTGTGATTGGTGCATTTCGGCACACAATACTTGTTGAAAACATTTGAACCTAACTCTCTCTCTCTCTCTCTCTCTCTATATATATATATATATATATATATATATATATATATATATATATATATATATATATATATATATATATATATATATATTTAATTATTTTTATAATTATAAATCATGAGTAAAGATTATTTTTCGTAAAAATCCTTGGGTAATCGTTCCTTTACATGTCATACGCGTTATAATTGATTATATACGTGATCCTAACTAATATGTACATAAATACATTCTTATAACAATTTCCGTTGTCTACTTTTTGAAAATGAATTTATCCTCCGGAATTTTCTTATACATAATCGTTCGTTGTGATGATTTTAAATGAGTAACCGGAAATGATTTCCTTTCTATGCAATTCGTGAAATATCGTTCAAGTTTCATTTTAATTGGGTTCCAAGTTAATCATTTCCATTTGTTTGATTTCGTTTATCCTAAAATATTATAAAACTAAAAGTCAAATATTGGTTTCACTTGAGTATAAAGGAATTTAATCCCAAATAGGTGAAATAATGACTTCAATTGTTTATAAGAATACTAGTCGATACACAATAGCTTTTATTATAATAATATTTGGAGTGATTGACCGTCAAATCTTCGACCGATTTCTGCCAATTGTCACAATAATTCTCAAATATACTTAATGCAAAAATTTATTTTTAACGCCACAACTAAATTGTCACTTTGGGCCTCATTGAGCCCATAAGAGTTTCTTTGGGTCCACTCTTGTCCAAGCATCCCAAACGAGTCCAATACACAAACAAGGCACACCACCACCCGACAAGGCGGCTAGTGGCAGCAGGAGGCGGTAGCCACCACCTCACGGTGGTGGTTTGAGTTTTCTTTTCATTATTCACATCTCTGATTACATGTTACAATGCTTTAATCAAGAAAATAACACACACACTCACACACACACACTAATAAATGACACACACACAGCCACCTTGTCCGGCTTTGGCACGTGGTGGCAGCCATTACCTCACGGTGGTGGTGGTGGCCTTCTCCAAATTCCGGCCAAACAACACGTACCCTCGTGACCTACACTTGAAACACATCCAAAGATACACACACCCATGCCCGGAATAATAACACCACAACCCACCTACCGGCGCACGATGGTGGCAGTGGGCTGAGCTTGCGAACGACAACAGCTTGTTGCGAAACAACCGTATGGAGACGACGGTTACATCGAAACCCAATAGCAGCCGGTTCAACCGCCCCTCCCACGACCACCCTATTAGTCTAACTCTTGTATTTTCCGGCGAAGAGAGTAGTGACTGTAGCGCGTCGGCAGAAAGAAGAAAGAGAACTCATCTTCATCGTCGGCATTGCAGCAACGGTGGCAACCCTTCATCTTCGACGGCGACAATGGTTGGTCGTGGTTTGCGTCCTCGAGTTCCCCGATGACTGGAGCAGTACAAGTTCACGCTATGGCGCAGAGATGTCGGCTGCGAAGGTATGAAGAAGAGGGTGACGGTTAGGAATAGTGAAGTAGGGTTATGGTATACGGTGGTATTATGCTTAAATACCCGGATCCTTTAAGATCTATCCCATAATTATAGAAATGGCCCCTCCTTCCATTATTCTTTCCAAATAAGGTCCGAAATTTACCTTTTAAACCCAGCTTCCTGAGATTCTTTTCAAATTTAGTCTAATACTTACCAATAGCTCCTTAGCCTCCAAAATCTTTTCAAATGATGTCCCAAAAGTTACCATTTAGTCCCTGCCTTCATAAATATTTACAAAACTAATCTGAAACTTACACTTTTAACCCCCGACTTCTAACATCCGATAATTATTACTTGCTTTTGGGCTATAATAATATAAAATAATAATAAAATTACTTCTCGGGGTTTCGGGTCTATTATTTAATTATTATATTTAAATGGGATGTTACAACTCTCCCCCACTTAAATTTGATTTCGTCCTCGAAATCGTTCCTTCTCATTCCTTACATGCCAAACAACTTGAACCACAATCCCGAGCATGACCCTAGCCTTTCCAAGGCAACCGTAACCAACCCTCGCAGGTTTCTCAAACCTGAAAAAAAAACGAATCCCTTGCAATATGATCACATTTATTCAATCCGTAATCTAAAGTCTCGAGATGGTCTGGCTCCCTGACAGACTGCTCACACTGGATCATTGTTGAATGCATTACACTTAACTCCGAACTGGCTACTCGACTTCTGATAACCTGAGGTTCCTACTAGAAAACAGAATCACATTCCCACACTACTAACTATGATCCTTTAGTTCCCGAACCACATACATATAATAACCGGATCATAAGCACAAATACTCATACCTGGCCCAATCAGCCTCGAGCTGGAATACCAGGCATGCCTACGACGGGTCCAGTCATCCCTAGGATTGAATACCCTCGTATCATGCCCATGTTTGGTCCAATCAACCCTCGGGTTGGAATACCAAACACGTCAGTTCCACTCAATCGTAGGGTCCGGTCATCCTCACGATGGAATACCCTAGATTGGAATACCACTATATGCATAACTGGGTTTAACCCATAACTTGAAATCCAAGGACCTATCCTTGCATCTCATCCAAAATCCTCTGATTCGTCACAACCGAGTAACACTCATCTGAAATACCGAGTTCCGACCCGGTCACGGAGCTAAAGGACTCCCACATAGTTGCCTCACACGACTTTCGAACGAAATCCTTCCCTGGAACTAGTTGCCACTAGTTATCATGCTACTGCGACTCTAACAACTTTCTGGTCCAACCGATCGGATCCATGTGTTGAATCCCGTTGTTACCAAATCCACGACTAAAAGTGATTGCTACATGACCAATGATAGCCTTACATCACAAGCAACCTTAAACAATTTGTTGCTTCCTTGATCTCATAACTGTAGTGACATTCCTACAGTCTTATCACTAGCTTAACCAGGTCTAATCCCTCTGGGGAAACCCATAAACCAATTCGTTGATTTCCATATTATGACAACCCGAAATTTCTATTTCGTATAGTCATTCAATCCAGTTGAAGTCGGAACAGTTCCTGCTAACTTTCAAACTTTTAGGAATAAGTTTGAGTATTTTAAAGTTAGTACATCAAGAGATATCAGGAGAGAGGATACCCTAGGATTTATATTGTAGCAATAAGTGCCCAAAACTTCAAGAGTTTGGATTTTACGGTCCAAAATGGTATTGGGACCGTAAACCCTAAAGACTATATAAGTGAGACTTAGATATTTTTCTCACTTTGTCACATTTCCAAGACTAGAGCCATTTCTCTGTCACAACTGGAAATTTTGTGTTATGTAATCTATACATTCAAGCTAATGTGAATCAAAAACTTAAGAACATGTGTAACACCTATGATTATGACTTCAAAAACTTCAATCAAATACATTATACAAGTACTACAAATAGTCACCAAACAATTGGAAACCCTAGAAGTCCTTGTTTAAGTCCACTTTGGACTAGGACTCCCTTATTGGATCCAAATGGACCAATAAGCTTCCAATTAGACTATCATGGGCTTAGAACCCTAATTGGGCTCTAATTGGACCCACACTAATTTATTTCAACATTTTGGGCCATATTGGGCCTAGAATGAAATGAATTGAAAGCTTTGATCCATGAATACCCTAAAACTAGTTCAACAAAAATGGAAAAATCATACTATATTCTTTTATGAGAAAATTCACCCAAATTAACTCTAATATTGGGCTTAGGGGCAAAGGCCCAAATTCTTCCTTTTTCCCTTTCAAATTCTCGGCCCAAGGCCCAAGTCCAAGAAGAAATGGAAGAGTTGACTATTTGCTTGCCACCTCATTAATATCCAACATGTTTCCATGCACAACTCATACTTCTAGGAGCATATCACTTCAAAGATCACATCTCTTCTTCCTATCTCTCTCACTATCGGCCATACACCCACACACACTCACAAAAATCTCTCACACTCTCTCAAGAACATCCCCCCTCTCCACTCAAAAATCTCGAGTTTTAGGAAGCATTCAAGAGGAAATTTCCACAAATTCTTCATCTAAGGTAAGATTATGCATGGATCTATGATTTAGATTCTTTTTGTTATCAAAATCCCTTCCTAATCTATGCAAAAATCGTGATCTTGCATCCTAGAACCATCTCAAACTCGAGATCTACCAAGGAAAGGTGCTAAGGCCAAAAATCACCAAGTTTTCTTCCATCTTTTCTTCCAAAAACCGAAAATCACACCCTAAGGTGAGCTTCATACCCCTTATTTTCTGTTTTTATGAGTTTTGTGGGGGGGGGGGGGGGAATACAAGTGAAAGTGTAGATCTATATGTGTTTTGTATGCCTTGTATGATTTCCATGCTTACATGTATGCTTTTGTGTGTTATAATGTTGGATCTAGCCATAAAACCCCTCAAAACCGAGATATATCTTATGTTAAATGATTTTAGCATCAAATATATTTCTACATACAAAGTGTTTCAAGAAAAATAGCTAAGTAGTTAGTAACAATTTTCTTTGGGCTAAAAACACAAATTTTGGGCCTAAAATGTGAAAAATACAAAATTAAGGGCCCAAATTGACATACCACGAATTCTGATGGATGAGGTGTGCCAAAACAGTTTCAATAAAACAATTTCTGGAAATTTACTCATTTAGAGGATTAAAAACATAAATTTCAAGCTTAATGGGCTAAAAATGACATTTTCGGCCCAATGAGGCCCATTATGCGAGATTTCCTGTTTTGGAGGGTCAAAACTGTATTTTTCTGTAAAACAGTGGACTATAATTGTTCCAAGTCCTTTTCAAAGGTTTAAAATGCTTTTAAATTTAAAAAGGACCAAAATTGCAAAAATCTTACAATTTGGGCCAAAATTGTCAAAGTTGCGAAAAAGAAGGGTTATAACTTAGAAAATTGCATTTTTAGGGACTTAAACTGTTTTCTATGAAAAATATGCTGAAAAATATTAATTTCAATAATTTTTGGTGTTAAACTGTCAAGAAAATTGATTTAAGGACCAAACCGGAAAGTATTCAATTAAAGGGGTGAAAAAGTAAATTTTACAAACAATGAGGGGCTGAAACAGAAAACTTTCAAGGCTAATTCAATACATGCAATTTGATCAAACAATGGTACCGCGACTATCGACGAAATACAATACACTACAATACCAAAATCGTTGTAAAACGAATTGGTTCGGTCTCGAACCAATGAAAATCCGAAACTACTAACATGGCGACACTACGATACATACAAATAACGTTTGGGAACTCAATTTACATGCGAGTGTGCATAGACGTCTACGCACCATCTTTGGGCCCCAAAAGTGTAAAATCTTGTTTGTTGAGCCTAGCTAGCCCAACGACCTGATCTTAAGGCCCGAAGACATTTTTTTTTCTACGAAGTGTTGGGTTTCACCGACTTGGCACAACGTAGAGGGACTTTCAATGGCTTGTATACTACTGGTCCCCAAGGGTCCTTTGGTATTGCTAGTAAAGTCTACATTTTTTTGCGAGGCGGGTCGGGGACCCCTCGTACACATTTTATCCCCAACCGGTTAATAGAGTCATAGAGGCCTTCGTGTCCTCTTTCTCTTCGGATGTGGGACTACACATAGTCAGGGCGGTTGGATAACGTGATTAGTACGGACGACGCCTACGGGATCGCTAGTATAGCTATAAACTGGTCGTTTGTGTAATGCGTGTTTGTAGCAACTAATCATGCTCAAAATAATCCAACGTCGCCTGGGACTGACACTATACGCTATGCAATGGTTTCAATGTAACTTCATGTAATTCAAGGAATTAGGAAGACATCGGGTTTTCCTAGGGTTTTCAATACATACAGATTTGAAATGCATACAACTTCAATGAACAATTTTTTTTACAAGTATAGAAACAAACAAGCATACCTATGGATCTTCACAAACGTTTTCAAAAGCTTTTTCATTTCAGAAAATATCGGATTTTCTGGTGGTTTTCAAACAATACAAACATTGGATTTCAAACACTGCTTATGAACTCACCAACATTTCATATGTTGACGTTTTTCAAAATACTTGTATTCTCAGGGAACCAGTGAACCAAAGGAAATCATATTCAGTGATGGCTTGCAATGTATTGATGTACGAATCGAACAATTTATTTTTGGGAATGTAATGTTTAAACAATATACTTCATGTAAATTCTACTGGTTGTACTATATTAATGCATGGTGACGAATGTTGTTATGTTTCATATATTCAATGTTATGGTATTCAATTGAGTCACGACAGCCCCCGGACGTTTCCGCCGTCTGGTTCGGGGGTGTGACAGGTTGGTATCAGAGCCTTGTTTATAGTGAACTAGCATGTCGAGCCACACATTGATATGCAACTATAAACCAAAAGAGGGACTAACATAACTCTGAACAAAACAAGTAAATAAAACACGCTTGCTTGCATTAGGAATAAGGACCTAACGCCGAATCAAACACAATAATGCTGGTATCTCGGTTAATTCGGGACTGTTCTTAGTGATACCAAGGAGTGAATGTAGCCTGATCAACTACATTCTCTCTAAAGTAAAACTAACACACGTCTTGATGAGATCGGGATAGCTAGGGAACCTAAAACTATACCCTTTATCACCAAAAAGAGAACGTTTGCTTGGTCTGTACAATAGTCATAGCACCTAGGAATAATGTTAGCATATTTACGTACTCGCGCAGACAGCATGGCTGGTTTTCATCACCCTGGAGACCCCTATTTCCCTAAACAGGGAAACAACGGGTGGTTAGAGGAGGAGGAGGAGCCTGAGGAAGAGCCTGAAGAGGAACCTGAGGAAGACCCCGACGAAGAATCTGACGGGGAACCGGAGGCAGAAGTCGAGGGCGAGCCTGCCGAACCCGAAGAAGACGAAGAGCATTTCGAAGAGGAGCTCGATGATAGCGAAGGGGGTGATTCGGACGCAGAGTCCGAGGTCATTGACCCCCCTTACCCGATCAGGGTGCCTGCTTATCGTGTGGGTCCCACTGGACCTACCCCTCCTTGGGGCATCGATCTTTGGAGATGGAGCAGACATCAGGGACAGCGACCCCCGTTTGGCATGTCATGGGAGTTCTTTGATCTGAGGGACGAAGGACCGGCCGACCGAGCCCTACCGGTCATGGTGAGACGATTACGGGACACCGGCGACCTTGCTCAGGGCACTGCTGATCAAGTGCGCCAGTTGTGGACTAGGGTCGAGCGGGCGGAGCAGGAGACTCGTGATGTCCTCCGGGAGTTTCACATGAGGCAGGTAAGGTGGGAGTCTCGACTTCAGGACACAGAACGCCTAGTGGCTCGTCTTCAAGGAGCATCCACATCTTCGGCACCACCTCCAGACGCAGCACATCGCGATTAGGGATGGACTTATCATGGTAGGACATTAGGAACTATATTATGTACTCCGACTCTATGTTTAAGTGACTACACTACTCATGGAGCCGTTATGCTGTCGGATTAGTGTCACTTATGTATGCTCTTACGAGCAAATTTTCTTGTATTAAATGTGAATAATATTAATGAACTTTTGTGTGTCTTGCTATGATACTACCAGTTGTTATGTGTTGAGACGTTATTATTGTATGCCCGATGGTAGTAATGTTTAGGTTCGTACCATACACCTAGTTAGTAGGATCACAACCTCATAAAAACCACGTACACTCAACATCTTTCCGTTTCGTGACAGAAAGATGCCTCTCCGACCTACTCGCGGAAACCCAGGACCAACTCCACCCGAAGTTGACTCCACAGCATTCCAGGCAGCCGTGTCTGCTGCAGTCACCGCAGCTATGGCACAACTCCATCAGGAGAATAATGGAGGAGGCAACGGGCAAGGGGCAGGAAGTTCGAACAACGGGATGAATCAAGGACCTACCAAAACATGTACCTACAAGGACTTCACAAACGCCAAACCACGAACTTTCAACGGCACTGGAGGAGTGATCACTCTGAAGCGATGGATCGAGAAGGTAGAGTCGGTATTCGAGATATGCGATTGCCCCGAGCAGATGAAAGTGAAGTTCGCGGCCTGCACTTTTGTGGACCAAGCACTCACCTGGTGGAACGGACACGTGGAAGCTATGACGCTCCCTGTCGCCAACTCTATCCCCTGGGCAGAAATGAAAGAAATGTTAATGGCTGAGTACTGCCCTCGAGGCGAAATACAAAAGATGGAGCAGGAACTATGGAACCTCACTGTGCAGAATGCGAACATCGATGCCTACATATCGAGATTTAGCGAACTATCTCTGTTGTGCCCGGGTATGATTACATCAGAAGGAAAGAAGATCGAACGATTCATTTGGGGACTGACACCTCCCATTCAGGGGAATGTGATAGCTGCAAACCCTGAAACGTTTGACAGTGCGAAGAGATTGGCAAAGAGGCTATATGATCATAACAACAAGAAGGGCGAGAAACCAGTGGAGACTGAGAAGAAGAAGGAGGGTGATGGTAAGAAAGGATGGAACAACAAGAGAAAGGGGCGTCAGGGCCCCGAGGCCTCTAAAAAGCAGCAGACAGTGGCAGTTAATGCTGTCACCGCACCGGTTCCAGCCACACCACATGCTCCAGCCTCAGCTGCTTCAAATGCTTCAAGACCCTACTCCGGTAATCTTCCCAAATGCAATAAATGCGGCCTCCATCATCTCGGCGAATGCAGAGAACTCCATTGCACCAGTTGCAACCGAAGGGGACACACTGCAAGGTTCTGCAGGACTTATCCTTCCCAAAATCAGAGTCAGGGAAACAATCAGAACAACAACAACAACCACCGCAATAACAACAACACCAATGCCGGCGGCAACAATGCAGGGCCTAGCCACACCTGCTTCGGGTGTGGAAGGACGGGGCACTTCCGTCGAGATTGCCCTAACAACAACAACTCAGGAAACAGAGGAGCAGGAAGAATGCTGACTATGGGTTAGAGTGATGCAGTTCAGGACCCCGCAGTTGTGACCGGTACGTTCCTCCTAAACCACACTTATGCATGCATCTTATTTGATACCGGAGCGGAGCGAAGTTTCGTAAGCGAGAAGTTTAAACATTTATTAAAACAACAACCCCAGTAGCTAAATGAAACCTATACGGTGGAAATGGCCAATGGGAAAACCGAATCCACTAGGGAAATCTACATCGGATGTACCCTAACCCTCAACCAACACGTTTTTCGAATAGACCTAATGCCAGTATCAATTAGGAGTTTCGATGTGATTATCGGCATGGATTGGTTAAGCCCCCACCATGCTGAGATTATGTGCCACGAGAAGGCCGTTCGCCTTCGTCTCCCGAATCACGAAACCCTAGTAATTTACGGAGACAAACCTAGCACGAATCTTCGTCTTATCTCGTGCATCAAAGCACAAAAACATCTGCGAAAGAACAATTTGGCGTTCTTGGCTCACATAGTGTACAAGACCAAAGAAGAAACTAACATCCAAGATATTCCGGTAGCGTGTGAATTTCCGGACGTGTTTCCTGAAGATCTTCCAGGAGTACCCCCAGAGAGACAGGTTGAGTTCCGAATCGACCTCGTTCCAGGAGCAACTCCTCTCGCTAAATCACCATATCGGTTGGCTCCTGCTGAAATGCAGGAACTGTCCAGCCAACTCAGTGAGCTTCTGGACAAGGGGTTTATCCGACCTAGCTACTCGCCATGGGGAGCTCCGGTGCTCTTTGTCAAAAAGAAGGACGGATCTTTCAGAATGTGCATCGATTACAGAGAGTTAAATAAGCTCACTGTTAAAAACCGCTACCCACTCCCACGAATCGATGATCTATTCGACCAGCTCCAAGGAGCTAGTTATTTTTCTAAAATAGATTTACGGTCCGGATACCACCAACTCAAAGTCCGAGAAGAGGATATTCCTAAAATCGCTTTCCGAACCCGCTACGGACATTATGAATTCGTCGTAATGCCCTTCGGTCTAACAAATGCACCTGCCGCATTCATGGACCTAATGAATCGAATCTGTCGACCGTTTCTAGACAACTTCGTCATTGTGTTTATCGATGACATCCTCGTCTATTCTCGAAACAAAGAGGAGCATGGCCAACATCTCCGACAAGTCCTAGAAACTCTGCGAACGGAAAAGTTGTACGCCAAACTCTCCAAGTGCGAGTTCTGGCTCCGGAGTGTGAATTTCCTAGGTCACGTAGTTAGCCAAGACGGAATTCATGTGGATCCCTCTAAGGTCAAAGCTGTGGAAGGATGGGCAACTCCGACTACGCCCACAGAAATTACAGTTCTTAGGCCTAGCAGGCTACTATAGGAGATTCATCCAAAACTTCTCTAAGATCGCCAAGCCGCTTACCTTGCTTACGCAAAAGGGCGTGCCATTCAAGTGGATGGACCGACAAGAGATTGCGTTTCGAACCTTGAAGTAAGCTCTCTGTAGCGCTCCTGTACTATCACTGCCTGAAGGAACGGAAGATTTTGTAGTCTACTGTGATGCGTCGAATCAGGGCTTAGGTTGCGTTCTCATGCAACGTGGAAGAGTGATAGCATATGCGTCCCGCCAACTAAAGACGCACGAAGTAAATTACACGACCCATGACCTAGAACTGGGAGCCGTGGTCTTTGCTCTAAAAATTTAGAGGCACTACCTGTACGGTACAAAGTGCACCATCTTCACGGACCACAAGAGCCTCTAGCACATCTTGAATCAGAAAGAGCTGAACATGAGACAACGAAGATGGGTGGAATTGCTAAACGACTATGAATGCGAGATCAAGTACCATCCAGGCAAGGCCAACGTGGTAGCTGATGCATTAAGTCGGAAGGAGTACTCTAATCGCCGTACGAAAACGCACTCAATAACCATTCAATCTCATCTGGCCACTCAAATTGCATCAGTCCAGTCAGAGGCTATGAAAGCGGAAAATAGAACTAGCGAGGCATTGCGCGGGATGGAGAAGAACCTAGAAGCAAAAGAGAATGGGGTATACTACTTCACGAACCGTATTTGGGTCCCAAAAATCGGAGGATTTAGGGAGACCGTTATGAAGGAAGCCCACAAGACACGATACTCCATTCATCCCGGTTCGGACAAGATGTATTTGGACATTAAACAACACTATTGGTGGCCTAACATGAAGGCGGAAATCGCAACCTATGTTAGTAAGTGCCTTACGTGCGCCAAAGTAAAGGTGGAATACCAGAAACCTTCCGGATTGTTACAGCAACCGGCAATCCCTGAGTGGAAATGGGAGGGGATTTCTATGGATTTCGTGACCAAGCTGCCCAAGACGTCGGACAGACTGGACACCATATGGGTAATAATCGACCGACTGACGAAATCTGCCCATTTCCTGCCAATCAAAGAATCCTATAAGATGGAAAGACTGACGCGGTTGTACCTACGAGAAATCGTAAGACTCCATGGAGTGCCAAAATCTATCATCTCGGATAGGGACAGTAGGTTCACATCACGCTTTTGGCAATCACTCCACAAGGAAATGGGAACTCATCTCGATATGAGCACCGCATATCACCCACAAACGGACGGTCAAAGTGAACGAACCATTCAAACGCTTGAAGACATGCTTCGTGCATGTGTGATAGACTTTGGAAAGTCTTGGGATACCCACCTACCGTTGATCGAATTCTCATATAACAATAGTTACCATTCGAGCATCAAGGTGGCTCCTTTCGAAGCACTGTACGGGCGGAAATGTAGATCATCGTTATGTTGGGCTGAAGTAGGTGACACCCAACTAGCAAGAACGCATACGTCGGACAGGGCACTAACAGGACCGGAGATCATTCGCGAAACCACAGAAAAGATCGTTCAGATCAGAGCTCGATTGCAAGCATCGCGTGACCGGCAAAAGAGCTACGCCGATAAACGGCGAAAACCCTTAGAATTCCAGGTCGGTGATCGAGTACTGTTGAAAGTCTCACCCTGGAAAGGGGTTATACGTTTCAGAAAACGAGGAAAGCTGAACCCGCGATACATTGGACCTTTCGAAATCGTCGCACGAATAGGCCCAGTAGCATACAGACTACAACTACCCGCGGAGCTAAACGGTGTACACCCCGTGTTTCATGTCTCTAATCTGAAGAAGTGCCTATCAGATGAAACCCTTGTCATTCCTCTTGACGAAATCGAAATCAATGAGAATCTCCTGTTCGTCGAAGAACCAATCGAAATCATGGACAGGGAGGTGAAGCGTACTAAGCAAAGTCGCATCCCGATCGTGAAAGTACGGTGGAACGCAAAGCGTGGGCCAGAATTCACACGGGAACGCGAAGATCAAATGAAGCAAAAGTACCCTCACCTATTCTAGCAATTCTCAAATCTAGCTTTCAAACAGAATTTCGGGATGAAATTCCCTCTAACGGGGGGATGATGTCACAACTGGAAATTTTGTGTTATGTAATCTATACATTCAAGCTAATGTGAATCAAAAACTTAAGAACATGTGTAACACCTATGATTATGACTTCAAAAACTTCAATCAAATACATTATACAAGTACTACAAATAGTCACCAAACAATTGGAAACCCTAGAAGTCCTTGTTTAAGTCCACTTTGGACTAGGACTCCCTTATTGGATCCAAATGGACCAATAAGCTTCCAATTAGACTATCATGGGCTTAGAACCCTAATTGGGCTCTAATTGGACCCACACTAATTTATTTCAACATTTTGGGCCATATTGGGCCTAGAATGAAATGAATTGAAAGCTTTGATCCATGAATACCCTAAAACTAGTTCAACAAAAATGGAAAAATCATACTATATTCTTTTATGAGAAAATTCACCCAAATTAACTCTAATATTGGGCTTAGGGGCAAAGGCCCAAATTCTTCCTTTTTCCCTTTCAAATTCTCGGCCCAAGGCCCAAGTCCAAGAAGAAATGGAAGAGTTGACTATTTGCTTGCCACCTCATTAATATCCAACATGTTTCCATGCACAACTCATACTTCTAGGAGCATATCACTTCAAAGATCACATCTCTTCTTCCTATCTCTCTCACTATCGGCCATACACCCACACACACTCACAAAAATCTCTCACACTCTCTCAAGAACATCCCCCCTCTCCACTCAAAAATCTCGAGTTTTAGGAAGCATTCAAGAGGAAATTTCCACAAATTCTTCATCTAAGGTAAGATTATGCATGGATCTATGATTTAGATTCTTTTTGTTATCAAAATCCCTTCCTAATCTATGCAAAAATCGTGATCTTGCATCCTAGAACCATCTCAAACTCGAGATCTACCAAGGAAAGGTGCTAAGGCCAAAAATCACCAAGTTTTCTTCCATCTTTTCTTCCAAAAACCGAAAATCACACCCTAAGGTGAGCTTCATACCCCTTATTTTCTGTTTTTATGAGTTTTGTGGGGGGGGGGGGGGGAATACAAGTGAAAGTGTAGATCTATATGTGTTTTGTATGCCTTGTATGATTTCCATGCTTACATGTATGCTTTTGTGTGTTATAATGTTGGATCTAGCCATAAAACCCCTCAAAACCGAGATATATCTTATGTTAAATGATTTTAGCATCAAATATATTTCTACATACAAAGTGTTTCAAGAAAAATAGCTAAGTAGTTAGTAACAATTTTCTTTGGGCTAAAAACACAAATTTTGGGCCTAAAATGTGAAAAATACAAAATTAAGGGCCCAAATTGACATACCACGAATTCTGATGGATGAGGTGTGCCAAAACAGTTTCAATAAAACAATTTCTGGAAATTTACTCATTTAGAGGATTAAAAACATAAATTTCAAGCTTAATGGGCTAAAAATGACATTTTCGGCCCAATGAGGCCCATTATGCGAGATTTCCTGTTTTGGAGGGTCAAAACTGTATTTTTCTGTAAAACAGTGGACTATAATTGTTCCAAGTCCTTTTCAAAGGTTTAAAATGCTTTTAAATTTAAAAAGGACCAAAATTGCAAAAATCTTACAATTTGGGCCAAAATTGTCAAAGTTGCGAAAAAGAAGGGTTATAACTTAGAAAATTGCATTTTTAGGGACTTAAACTGTTTTCTATGAAAAATATGCTGAAAAATATTAATTTCAATAATTTTTGGTGTTAAACTGTCAAGAAAATTGATTTAAGGACCAAACCGGAAAGTATTCAATTAAAGGGGTGAAAAAGTAAATTTTACAAACAATGAGGGGCTGAAACAGAAAACTTTCAAGGCTAATTCAATACATGCAATTTGATCAAACAATGGTACCGCGACTATCGACGAAATACAATACACTACAATACCAAAATCGTTGTAAAACGAATTGGTTCGGTCTCGAACCAATGAAAATCCGAAACTACTAACATGGCGACACTACGATACATACAAATAATGTTTGGGAACTCAATTTACATGCGAGTGTGCACAGACGTCTACGCACCATCTTTGGGCCCCAAAAGTGTAAAATCTTGTTTGTTGAGCCTAGCTAGCCCAACGACCTGATCTTAAGGCCCGAAGACATTTTTTTTTCTACGAAGTGTTGGGTTTCACCGACTTGGCACAACGTAGAGGGACTTTCAATGGCTTGTATACTACTGGTCCCCAAGGGTCCTTTGGTATTGCTAGTAAAGTCTACATTTTTTTGCGAGGCGGGTCGGGGACCCCTCGTACACATTTTATCCCCAACCGGTTAATAGAGTCATAGAGGCCTTCGTGTCCTCTTTCTCTTCGGATGTGGGACTACACATAGTCAGGGCGGTTGGATAACGTGATTAGTACGGACGACACCTACGGGATCGCTAGTATAGCTATAAACTGGTCGTTTGTGTAATGCGTGTTTGTAGCAACTAATCATGCTCAAAATAATCCAACGTCGCCTGGGACTGACACTATACGCTATGCAATGGTTTCAATGTAACTTCATGTAATTCAAGGAATTAGGAAGACATCGGGTTTTCCTAGGGTTTTCAATACATACAGATTTGAAATGCATACAACTTCAATGAACAATTTTTTTTACAAGTATAGAAACAAACAAGCATACCTATGGATCTTCACAAACGTTTTCAAAAGCTTTTTCATTTCAGAAAATATCGGATTTTCTGGTGGTTTTCAAACAATACAAACATTGGATTTCAAACACTGCTTATGAACTCACCAACATTTCATATGTTGACGTTTTTCAAAATACTTGTATTCTCAGGGAACCAGTGAACCAAAGGAAATCATATTCAGTGATGGCTTGCAATGTATTGATGTAGAATCGAACAATTTATTTTTGGGAATGTAATGTTTAAACAATATACTTCATGTAAATTCTACTGGTTGTACTATATTAATGCATGGTGACGAATGTTGTTATGTTTCATATATTCAATGTTATGGTATTCAATTGAGTCACGACAGCCCCCGGACGTTTCCGCCGTCTGGTTCGGGGGTGTGACATTCTCTCTCAAGTATCATCCCATTTTTCTTCAAGATCTTCAGCTTGTAAGTATTTCTAAGCCCTAATAATTTGATATCTACCTTAATCTAGTGATCTAACATGATTTCATCCGTGAAATCATTCTAAAAGTGTAGATCTTCATGTTTCACCAAGAACACCAAGAACACACACTAGTGTTCTTGGACTTTTAGCACCTTTTCAAGCTTCTACCTTGTAAGTACTTCTATCCTAGAGTCTTATAAGATTTGTTACACTTCTAAACACCAAGAAACCAAGGTTCAAGGGTGTTTACGGTCCCAGAACATCATGGACCGTAAACCCTAATTTTGGTGCCAAAGTGTGCCTTATCCTTTCATAAGCCTGGGAAACTAGCTTAGAACCTTACCTTGATGTGCTAGGTACTTAAAAACATCAAATGACCATAAACCATTTGGGTTTACGGCCGTAAACCGAATGACAAATGGTACAAAAACCGTAAACCCCATAAAGAGGTGAAATGTTTCCCTACTCACTTCCTAAGGCTTAACCATGAAGTAGGAATGCTTAGTATGACTTGGAAGGCTTCAAAACTCAAAATGGTCAAAGTGTAATGAGTTTACGGCCGTAAACTCATGGGTTTACGACCGTAAACTCAATGAGTGATGGTCACAAGACCTTAAACTCATGTTTTGGTCATTCCACTTCCCTTTGATGAATCACATGTGATTCCAACACTTGATCAAGTTGTTTCTTAGTCCTGGAAGGTGTATCCTTTCATATAGTTGTTTATAAACACTATATTCATGTCAACATGTGTCCCTATATGCCATTTTGGACTTGTTGTGTCTCGGGACTTCATTCGTGGAACTTCTCATCCTTACATGCATACCCGACTGAATCACCCACATCAGGTGAGTTCATACCCCATAATGAATCTTTTAGCCGTTTTAACTGTTTAAGGGGGGGGGGGGATATAAGTTGAACACAATGATAATTGTGTAAATGTTTGTTATTAAACATCTTTCAAAATGTTACTTGTGCTATTTATAAGTTGTAAAAAACATTTCAAAACTCTTTAAAGTTATGTTACTTTATAGTTATACAAAACTTTGTTTTAAAAGTATAAACATAACTTAGTATATAAACGAGTCTTTTCAGCAACAGTCCAAGTAGAACATTAGTAAACTATAATAGGTATAGTTTAGGAGAATGCTATTCATTACTTCTAGTACAACGAAGCACACAAAGAGTCAGTTTTACATGAAACAGAACAGATAGTGAAGAGAATCAAACAATAACATACAGAACAAACAAGATAAGATGCTATAGCATGACAACACACATACAGGATCTAATTATACCAATGAATCACGAACACATTGGGTGATAGTTATATTGGGTATACATGATCATATACTTTAATGTGAATTACATGGCTTGCAAGAAATTGCAGAGGTTGTGTTTAGTTCCCCTAATCTTCTGACTGGGAGAGCGCACAGTAAGGGTTCTAGCCTTCACATTATAACCGTAATAAAACAAATATGTTTTTAGGTTAATAGTACATCTGCATGTCATTATACACGACAACTGTGTACATCTTTTCCCATTACTTTCATAAATTGATAGTACCACTTGGAAGTTGAACTCAAACTATGTTTAAGTTATAAACTAGGGAAAATAATACATTTTTGCAAACGAAAAATGGAACAGCCGGGTATAGTACTTAAACAGAAGATGCCTTGGTAGAAGGATACATTAAACGGTAGGACCATAATGCAAGCCTTATGATTCCTTAATGTATACACTGCGGGACAAATATATACTAATAGGGTCTGACAGGTAATAGGATGTGTGCATTTCGCTTCATTTCCTGTTCATTGTTTGGTTGTGGGCTTGGAACGAATTCACCCAATCTATTATCTACTCGATTCTATATATATATATATATATATATATATATATATATATATATATATGTGTGTGTGTGTGTGTGTGTGTGTGTTCTTAGTATACATCAAGTCATCATAAGGGTACCAGGTATGGGTTAGGTTATAGGACACAGAGTCAAAGCACAATTTTTCTAGTACAAATCATACATTCCAAAATCAGTACTTTTGGTATACAAAACTAGAAACTTCCCAGTAAAGGGTTTAATCCATTTTATTAAACCAGTTCAAAGGACCTTAGGTGAGTAACTCTATAATACATTAGATTATACATCATGTTCATATATAAAACTAATACCCAATAGGTAGTTGGATGCGTTTTATCCGCCTTACTTCCTGTTCCTTGTTTGGTTGTGGGCTTAGGGCAGATTCACTCGATTAACTACCTATCCGATATTGATTATATATAGCAGTATAAACTAAGCTATTATAAAAGTAGTCATCGTGGTCTCCTATTTATTATAAGAGATATAGGATTTCTTAAAGAACTTTTCATTATGTATAAAGGAACCATCACAATTAACTCCATGAGTGACAAGTGATTACACTAGGGTTATATATATGACAATGATCTAACAACCAATGGGATGTGTGCTATCCGCCTTAACTTCTATTCCTTGTTTGGTTGTGAGCTTAGGGCAGACACGCACAAACGATTGTTTGTTTACTCTGAGTCTTATATAACTTGTACCCACTTAGTACCCATAGAATGGATTGTAGGGTCATTTTACTTAACTTTCATTCAAGTAGGAAATATAGGATTTTCTAAAGAAACAGGCAAACTTTTCAAAACAGAACTTACAGCTTACACCACTTTTACATATACATTTTCAAACACATTTTACAGCTTACTCACATCACTAAAATCTTATGAACTCACTAGCTTAATTGCTGATCAACTCTTTCAAATAACTTGTATTCTCAAGAGACTATTAGACAGGTGCTTGTGTTGGGAATTCAGAAGATGGAGCATTATAGCTTCAAGTCTTGTTTTGTTATTTGTTTATGACTCCTATGTTTTGTGAACACACACATTCTAAACACTTTCTTTCTAAATGAAATGGTTGTTCATTACTTGCTTACCATATACATATCTCATGATACTAAACATGACGTCCTCCACCCCCGAACGTTTCCGCCGTTTCGGTTTTGGGGTGTGACACATATCCTCCCTGCTACACTCGAACTGGTGGTTAGTACTATCCCTTCGACGTCCTAGCAACGCGCTCATACTATCTACCAACCAAGAGAATGTTACGGCTACACCCCCTGATTTACATCACTTTAGCACTATCTGCTAACCTTGTGAATACTACAGCTACACCCGTAGATTTACAACACTTCCCATACTAACTGATCACAAGTGAATGCTATGGCTACCCCCACAGTCCTACAACACTTCCCATACTAACTGATCGCTAGTGAATGCTACGGCTACCCCCATAGTCTTACAAAACTTCCCATACTAACTGATCACTAGTGAATGCTACGGCTACCCCCATAGTCTTACAACACTTCCCATACTAACTGATCGCTAGTGAATGCTACGGCTACCCCCATAGTCTTACAACACTTCCCATACTAGCTGATTGCTAGTGAATGCTACGGCTACCCCCGTAGTCTTACAACACTTTCCATACTGGTCGAACACGCACTCGAACTAACACACAACTGAACTCAATTCATGGCTAGAATCCCACCTGATTTCCCAAAGTTCTGCTATCAAGCACCGGGAATACGAGATCCACATGCTGGGGAGTTTTACCGAACTTCCAACTCACACAACACTCAAACCAAACAGCCACTAGGGTTGTCTTCCTTCCTGAAAACGATGTGAAGCCTATCCCAGTTTCAAAACTGATCCTTCTTTTGCATTCCGGAACGATTCTCCCCCACTTAGATTCAACTAAGTCTTCACAATACATGAAAATTTGAGAATTCCAATTCCTTCTCACTTTCCAACGATCGATCTGATGACAACCATACATTTCCAACTAGTACTCCTTTACTAGCCAGCCACAACTGATCACACACTTCTAATAATTAGATGAACACTTCCTGAATCCCCAGGAAACTAACAGTCCCTAAGGCTCGAATGATCCCACACTCAAATCTTGAAGTCCAAAAGATAGATGCTTCAACTAACATCTTAACAACGAGCTACTTCCCTTGGCGTTTCCTTCCTTTAACCAATAACGGTTACTGAACTACTGAATCCTGACAATGCTGAATAACCATCCTACGGGACCCTGTCCGTAGACCCCCCACATAATAGCCTTTAATCATCCACAGCTGAACTGCAGTAGCTGAAACAACCTTTGCCCTAAACCGAGCTACAACCACTCCCAAGACATAGTCTACAATCCTAAAAGTGCAGTAGACCACACAATCAATCCTTACGGTCCGATACACGAGATCCAAGGTGAATCGGATCTTAACTCCTATGGGTCGGAAAGGTAATTGCGTACACCTCATAAGATTTCTCATACCACATCGACCCACTTGCGCTCACCAACACTGAAATACTGTCACCAACCCCTACGACTAACTGACCCGAGCTAGAACACAACCTGATCCTGGGGTCCCAAGTCTCCTCACTCCTTCGAGCTCGAAAACTGAAAGGGCACAGTCCTCCCATATAAAATGACATTCCTAATCCAACAATTAACCATTCTACTCCCATATGCATAACTCCAGCTTAACATAATCATCACTCTTTTCCAAAGTCCCCTCGACTCACATTCCGGCCTCGAGCAAAACCCCCCAAAGCCTCAAATCTAGAAACTCATGTGCTAGCCTCTCCATCTCAACCCGCAGAATGTAACGAGTACAGAACATCTCCCTGATCCCAAATAACTACATCACTCTACTCATCAAAATATGTCCTAGTATCAAGTTCCGTACTGGAAAGCTCGACGAGCTCCTCCCCCTGCCGTCGTTACAGCTGTCGTAGCTACTGCGGCAGTCGTCTCAGCAAGGGGTGCATAACGCTCATCAAAATTCTCAACCATGACGGTCTTAATAGAACCAAACATCTCCGACAACTATCTCCAGACAATCTTGATCACCTCCTCCCGGATGATCTCACTGACACGATCCTCTGACAATACTAGTCTATCCTTGCTACTAGCTTCCGATCCTGATCTGGATCCGTTCTCGCAACGTCTAGTAACCATCATTCTGATAATACACTAGGAAGATCTATGATAGGCCCTTATGATGACAGGGAACCAACTCTCAACCAAACCATAGGGGTTGTGACTTCCTTGCTACGCGTATGGGTCCTGTGCTTTCAGTAGTACGGGCCCATATTACCTTCCACACCTACCCATATTTGTCTCAAGTATCACCACAACACCTTAACAATATACATAAACATAGCGAGCACTTAATCCTCACTCCTAGAGGATGGCTACAATCTTCTGGCTATCCGAATGACCTCTCACATCGACCTACCGGTCTCACACAACTCACTCACCCATGAGACTTCCACCAAACCTGCAACACTAGTATATGCTAGCCATACATAAAGCTGGACCCTATAGACTTTCGAATATCTGATCCTACCCTAAGCCCCCAATCAAGAACAAAACATAAGGCCAAACCAAACATTCTCAGGCTATAAGATCTTACTTATTTACAGCTGTGATGCATACACAAGCAACTACAGTAATGGTGTCAATCTCATGTAAGGAAAACCCTAGGCTAGCAGGCGTCATATAATCAGGCAATTCTATCATGCAATTCCAGAAGATCCCTAGCCTAGTATTAGCATGTTGTTCTAACATATCACAATATCAAATAACTGTATGGTATTTTGGGGTCTACTTACTGGCTCCGGCTGATCGTACACTTCGCATCCTCTTTTACTTATTTTGAAAACCATTTGAAAATCATTTTAAAAATCTTTTCCTTGATTTGACACTGGAGTCACACGAGTGTTCCTCCAATTCACTCAAACCAAGGCTCTGATATCAACTTGTAACAACCATAAAATTCAAGCCATTTTTTTTTAAAACAATTAAAACCATTAAGTTAGTACATTTTTTTTCAAAATACTTTAAGCATCAGAGTATCCCCAGAAGCAATTCATGAAAATATGAGGAGGTGCACAATCATGCCTTTCGCCTTCCCGCGATCACCAAAAGTACCTGAAACAAAATCAACAACTGTAAGCCCAAAGCTTAGTGAGTTTCCCCAAAATACCAGCACCATACAAATATAATCATATCATATAACAAATACAAAACAACATGCATACTGAGCCTTCAGCCTGACTGGACAGCTTCGTAGGCCTGCAGTCTATCTGGACCGCTCTCCAAGCCTTCGGCGCATCTGGACCGCCTCGCAGGTCCTACAGCTTATTCGGACCGCTTGGCAGGCCTTCGGTCTGACTGAATCCCTTTGTAGGGCCTTCAGTTTATCCAGGCCGCCCTGGGTATGTTGGCCTTCAACACAAAGCATGACTACCTCAAGCTAACCCAAAATCAAACAAACATGTGTACATAAATATCATACTCTTGCATATATATAACAATCATACCAATTTAACAAATCATCAATCATAGCAACATCCTATAACCAGGATACCGACCTAACCAGGTCACTAACATAGCATCATCCTATATAACAGGATACCAATCTAACATATCATAATAGCATAACAACATCCTATCTACCAGGATACTGATCTAACCGATCATAATAGCATACAACGTCTTATCTAGTAGGATACCGATCTAATAGATCATAACAGCATCCAACATCCTATCTACCAGGATGCTGATCTTAACAGATCATAACAGCATACAAGCATACTATAACCAAAATAACAATCCAAAGGGTCAGCCTTGGTACCTTACACCCTATTGATATAGTGAGGATAACTCACCTGGCGCACTGCTGAAGTCCCGCAGACAAAACTCCAGCTGCTGGTTGACACATTCCCAAGCTGTCAACATCAAACAACACCCAATTAACAATTGGGTTCCAAGCCCAAGGTCCAACTCACACTCCAAAGACACAATAGTCAACCAATGGGCTAAAGCCCAACATATGGCCCAAGTCTTTCCTTAAGGCCCATCCGATTATTCTAATCCAATTCCCATGGCCCATTATCACATAATCATAAAGCTCCAATTATGGCCCATCTATGGCCCACTTTTCCAAATTGGGCCCAAGTCCTCACATGGACCTTACCTTAAAGCCCATCTAATTATTTTAGACCATTTACTTGTTCTTGGGAAGCCTATTAATAGTCCAATCACCAAAGCTCACTAGGAAAGCCCAATTCAAGGCCCAAGTGAGATTAGGGTTTTCACATGAAATGACGATTAGGGTTAAGTGTTTCTTACTAAACCCATTAAGGACTTAATCCATTAAGTCCAATATTGTCGTAGGTTAATTTGCCAATGATTATTATTTAATATTTCTAGTTTATTAAATAATTCCCGTATGTGTCCCGATTAATTCCCAAAAGTAGGGTTTTATGCCATTAGGGTTTTCCAAACCCTAAATAGGGTTTTCCAACCCAATACTAGCCCATTAGTCCATTGGTTGGGCTTTTAGGTCACTTTGGGCCTCATTGGGCTCATTAGGGTTTCTTTGGGTCCCCTATTGTCCAAGCATCCCAAACGAGTCCAATACACAAACAAGGCACACCGCCACCCCGACAAGGCGGCTGGTGGCGGCAGGAGGCAGCAGCCACCACCTCATGGTGGTGGTTTGAGTTTTCTTTTCATTATTCACATCTCTGATTACATGTTACAATGATTTAATCAAGAAAATAATACACACACACACACACTAATAAATGACACACACACACACACACATATAGCCACCTTGTGGTGGCGGGTGGTGGCAGCCACCACCTCACGGTAGTGGTGGTGGCCTTCTCCGAATTCCAGCCAAACAACACGTACCCTCGTGACCTACACATGAAACACATCCAAAGATACACACACCCATGCCCGGGTAACACCACAACCCACCTAGCAGCGCACGACGGTGACGGTGGGCTGAGCTTGCAAACGGCAGCAGCTTGTGGCAAAACAATCATATGGAAACGACGGCTACATCGAAACCCAATAGCAGCTGGTTCAACCCCCCTCCCACGAACACCCTATCAGTCTAACTCTCGTCTTTTCCATCGAAGAGAGTAGTGGCTGTAGCGCGTCGGCAGAAAGAAGAAAGAGAACTCGTCTTCGTCTTCGGCAGTGCAGCAATGGTGGTGACCCTTTGTCTTCGACGGCGACAATGGTTGGTTATGGTTTGCATCGTCGAGTTCTACGGTGATCGGAGCAGTGCAAGTTCACGCTATGGCGCGGAGATGGTGGCTACGAAGGTATGAAGAAAAGGGTGACGGCTGGGAATAGTGAAGTAGGGTTATGGTTTATGGTGGTATTATGCTTAAATACCCTGATCCTTTAAGATCTATCCCATAATTACAGAAATGGCCCCTCCTTCCATTATTCTTTCCAAATAAAGTTCAAAATTTACCTTTTAAACCCAGCCTCCTGAGATTCTTTACAAATTAAGTCTAATACTTACCAATAGCCCCTTAGCCTCCAAAATCTTTTCAAATGAAGTCCCAGAAGTTACCATTTAGTCCGTGCCTTCATAAATATTTACAAAACTAATCCAGAACTTATACTTTTAACCCCCGAATTCTAACATCCGATAATTATTACATGCTTTTGGGCTATAATAATATAAAATAATAATAAAATTACTTCTCAGGGTTTCGGGTCTGTTATTTAATTATTATATTTAAATGGGATGTTACATTGTGGGACTCTTAGTAATGTGAGCTAGCTATATTCATGAGGTAGCTAGTTGACATTACTGGGAATCTTTTAGCAGCTGAGGACTGGGTGAGTTCGGGAACTTAGTAAAGCCTAGGATATGTTTCAGTGGGTTACTAGTGAGGCTGAGTGAGACTTGGGTGTACCAGTTTGAGGAAGTGACTTGGAGGATTCGAGAGGAATGCTGAGGGAAGTTTAGATAAGTGTGGAAGGTAGTATTGGGCTCGTACTACTAAAAGCACAGGATCCATACTCGAATCGGTGAGAGTCTTGGAGAATATGGGAAGCTTCTGGGAGAAGTTTATGACCCGGTTTGTAGGGACATAGGATGTTCCAGTTGATACAGCATAGCCATGTGTATATGAGCTAGTAAGCGTGACAGGGTGTTGGACCCTGAAGGATATGACTTCCAAGAGTTTGTAGATGCGAGATTGGTTTGGAGCGCCCTGGGAAGAGAGGGTCGTGCCAAGTGTATATAGTAGAGGGTCCTGGGAAGAGACCTATGACTTCTGATCATCGGGTGAAAGGCCAGCAGGGCCGGAGTCAGTGCAGCACGTATGGGAAAGTGCACAAGGGAGTTTGTCGCTCCAAGGGATTAGGCTGCTACAGGGTAGTGGGGTTGGTCATGTCAGCAAAAGGTGATTAGGATTCCTCCAGATGTTATGGGTATGTCATCTTCTACTGCTACTACATGGATGTTGGGAATACGTACCACTTTGGAAATCTGATTGAGTTTGGACAAGTTAGATCTCGGGTCGGTTCTCTGCCATTGTTTGGGTTATCAAGGATCATATATGCCATCATGTATGCCGAAAAGTCCTCGATGAACCCACAGGGGGGCGCATCTTGCGAAGTGGGTTCCGCATGGAACATTATCATTCTAGATCTTTGTTGGGATCTGTGCAGGAGTATTATTTAGAGGATACTCGGTCAGGGTTAGAGCAATAGTTCTTCAGTGAAGTCAGCAATTAGTGGTTCTATCATGGTTCAGGTGTGGTCAAAAATTGTCTATGGATGAACCTTGGAGTTCAAGTCACTATCGTTGCTAGGATAGGACTGGTAACATGAAGAGGGTAGTGTCATTTGCAGGTGTTAGATGCATAAGTGTTTGTTCATTGGATGTTCAAGAGAATTGTATTTTCACATGGGCTATGTTCGGTTAGAGTTCAGTGTTGCTGCGAGATTGGAAGTGGGAATGAGGACTCGTCAGCCAAAGTGAAGATTAAGTCCTCTAGTTTTCAGCATGGGAGGTGGATTGAGGTGTCATACGGGACCAAATTTCAAGAGTACTCTTCAAGATTTCAAAGGATAGGTGATCTTAAGGTTTGACTGGTAATTGATCGTTAGCATTGGTAAGCTCAGATTGTCGGCAGTGGACTATTAGGAAGTAAGAAGGATTGGGAGTCCTTCAAATCTCATGTATCGTGAAGACTTAGTCAAACCTAAGTAGGAGAGAGACTTTTTGTAAAGTTCTCCAAATGGGAGTTCTGGTTGCACGAGGTGCAATCTCTTGGGCACCTTGTCAACCAGAAGGGTATTCTGGTCGATCCGGCCAAGATAGAGGTCGTAATGCAGTGGGAGATTCCAGGGTCTCTAACTGAGATTCAGAGTTTCTTGGGTCTAGCGGGTTATTACCGGAGATTTATACAGGACTTCTCTTAGATTGAGGTTCCTTTGACCCAATTGATCAAGAAGTCGGTGGCATTTCGCTGGGGGCCTCAGCAGCAGACAACCTTCGAGACTCTCAGATAAAAGGTTTCAGGAACCGGGTTAGAGTTCCAGTTAGGACTCAAGTTTAGTTGTGTGTTAGGTCGAGTGCATGTTTGACAGGTATGGAAAGTGTTGTAAGACTGTGGGGGTAGCCATAGCATTCACTAGCGATCAGATAGTATGGAAAGTATTGTAAGACTGCAGGGGGTAGCCGTAGCATTCACTAGCGATCAGATAGCATGGAAAGTGTTATAAGACTGCGAGGGTAGCCGTAGCATTCACTAGCGATCAGATAGTATGGAAAGTGTTGTAAGAATACAAGGGTAGCCATAGCATTCACTAGCGATCAGATAGTATGGAAAGTGTTGTAAGTCTGTGGGTGTAGTCATAACATTCACGAGGGTTAGCAGATAGTGCTAGAGTGTTGTAAGTCTGTGGGTGTAGCCGTAGCATTCACTAGGTTGGTAGATATCATGACCGCGTTGTTAAGACGTGGAAGGAACATGAGTACCCACCAGTTCTAGTGTAGCAATGAAGATATGGAAATCCACAGATTGGTTTTTAGAATTACCCAGATGGATTAGATCTGATTGAGCCAGTGATAAGACTATAGGAACGCCACTACAATTATGAGATCAGGAAAGCAATGGACCTTATGACGCCATTTGTGATATAAGTCTACCATTAGTCAGGTAGCAATGACTTCTAGTCTTGGATTTTGGTAACGTCAGGACTCGACGTATGGACCTAATCAGTTAGATCAGAAGGTTATTAGAGCCTCAGTGGCATGATAACTAATAGCGACTATGTGTGAGTATTTTAGCTCTGTAGTCGGGTTGGAATTAGATATTCCAGATGATTGGCGAATGAATTGAGACTAGGCAGATCACGATAGATTCGGAAAACATCCATGTGGCAACATACTGCTTTAGGCAGTACAACTTCGGGCAGTTTTAGTATTTGGGAAGTATTAGTATTAGTGTTTTAGAGTTCCAGATGCGGATGGAGTAACTGCTTGCTTGGGTCAGGGCAAGTCACTCACAGCGAGAGTATCTGAGCCTTGGTCTAGTATAAGTGATCTGCTGGGATAATTGGGTCTTTGGCCCTATTTTATAGTATGAAACTGAGATATCAGAAGTCGAGTAGTCAGTTGAGGGATAAGCAGGTTGGTTTCATTGATATTGATTCAGTACGAGTGGTCTGTGAAGGAATCAGACCATCTTAAGACAATAGATTTCAAACAGAGTAGATGTGAACTTGTTGCGAGGAATTCGTTCACCTGTGGATTTTTGGGCTTGCGAAGATTGGTCACGACTACCCTGGGAAGGCTAGGGTGTGCCCAGGATGGTGACCATGTTACTTGGGTGTTTGGGTGTGTAAGGAATGGTAAGGAATGATTTCGAGGACGAAATCTGATTTAAGTGGGGGAAAGCTGTAATGCCCCGTTTATTTAATAAATAAATAATAAATTAATGATTGTATAATAGCCCTAAAATCAATAATTATATAGCAAGGTGTTGGTTTTCGGGAGTCAAAGGTTACAATTTTAGAAGTCAGGGGTTAAAAGTGTCAGTTCCCGATTAGTTTTGTAAATAATTATGAAGGCAGGGGCTATATGGTAACTTTTGGGACTTCATGTGAAAAGATTTTGGAGGCTAAGGGACCATTTGGTAAAATTTATACCTAAATTGCACCGAGTTTTAATATTAAGGGTTGTTTAGTAATTTGTTGGCTGATTTTTGAAAAGGATTTCCGGAATCAGGGTATATTTGGTAAATTATGGACTTAAGTTGTGGGAATTTAGATCGCAGGGGTTAAAAAGGTAACATATGGATCTATTTTGAAAAAAATGGGAGCTGGAGGGACCATTTTGGTCATTATGGCAAACTTTTTAATGGAGTCGGGTATATAAGGTTCCGTAACCCTAATCCTAAATGGGTGTGCAGCCGTCACCCTCCAACCTTACGCCTCCCTTCACTCCAGCCGCCACCCTACTTTGTGGTTCCAATCAGATGAGTCCGGCAAGCATGCCGTTTCCCCAACCAAATCCATCCTTCCTCAGCCACCGTAAAGCCGCTGAAGCCAACCGCCGAACGTCGCAACTATTTTCTTCCGACGAGAATGGGTCGACGACGTGACTGTCGGGCGCGACTGTTACCTCCGCCGTTCTCCTTCTCCTTCTCTTTCTCCCGTCGCCATCCTAGAGCTCCTGCTACTGCCTTGCCCCTAAAGCACCAACGTCACCCTAATTGTCGGTGATGTTGTGAACAAACGGAAGAATATCTTTGGACGACGCCAAGCTATTGAAGACGACGTCCAGCTACGTGCCGCCATCCTCGGACGCACCTACTCTAACTGTCGTACACCCCCACGCGAAGGTTGTCCTGGTGTGTATTCTCTTGGCATCCGACTTCTCATTGAAGGGTGTGTGCGTTTTCAGTAGGTCGGAAGCTGAGGAGATAACCACCATGGCCGCCAGCCATGGTGGCTGCCGTCATGAACCACCACCGGCAACCACAAGGTGGTTGTGCGTGTGTGTGTGTGTGTTAGCTTAGAGTGTGTGTTAATGGGGTTGTTATGTTGTATGATGTAATCGATAAAGGAATAATGGAAATGAAACTCAAAACCACCACCGTAGAGTGGAGGCTGCCGCCTCCTGCAGCCACCGACCGCCGTGTTGGGTGGCGGTGTGCTTTGCCTTGTTGTGTTTGATTTGTTTGGGATGCTTGAAACCCTAATGGGCCCAATGAAGCCCTAATGGGCCTAATGAACCTTAATTGATGAAAAGACCTAGCTATTGGGCCTATTGGGCTAAGATGGGGTTGGAAACCCTAATTAGGGTTTAGAAAACACTAATATTGGATTTATGGGCTTGGACTTATCGAGACCCACATTTGGGCCATTGGGATGAAATTGTGTACTAAGCCCAATCACACCATAGGATTTATATAGAAGAGTGATGGACTTAATGGATTAAGTCCTTAATGGGTTAAGTGAGAAACACTTAACCCTAATCATCATTTTATGTGAAACCCTAATTTCACTTGGCTTTATGTTGGGCCTTTCTATTGGGCTTTGGTGTTTGGGATAATAATGGGCCATCCAAGATCAATCAATGGACTGGAATATTTGGATGGGCTTTAGGGTAAGGCCCATATGAGGGTGTGGGACCAATTTGGAAAATTGGGCCATAGATGGGCCATAGTTTGGGCCTTAATGGTTATATGATATTGGGCCATTAGAAATGCCAAATGTTTGGACTGGACTAAGTAGTTGGGCCTTTAATTATGACCATGTAAAGGTTTGGGCCCAATTTGGAAAATTGGGCCATATGTTGGGCTTTGACTCATAGTTGACTGTTGGGCCTTTGGATTGGACCTTGGGATTGGATCAAGATAAGATTGGAGTAAAACAGTCATTTACCCCAAGCATGAACTTATGGTTATGTATTGGAACCCAATTATTAATTGGGTGTTATTTGATGTTGATAGTTCGGGAACCTGTCATCCAGCAGCTGGGATTATGTCTACGGGATTTCACCAGTGTGAGGTGAGTTACCTTCTAGTAGAAGTGGGTCTAATGCCACAATACCGACCTACTAGTAAGAGTTATAGTAGAGATAATTGTCTTTGTGATAATTATCTGGTATGTTGCTATCTGTTATGATTATGTTCTAGTATGCTATGATGTTATGTGTTATGTGATAGAAGGGGGTAGGTTAGACCCCAATATCGGTCGTAAGGACCGAAGGGGTAGTTAGTACCCAGTTATGTTAGACAAGTTATGATATATGTGTTATGTTCTTATGTGGTAGTGGTATGGGTGAAATAGTCCCAAGTTAGCGGTTGAAAGATACCAAAGGGAAGGCTAGCATCCAGATATGCTAGGTAGTTACCGGTTGAAAGATACCGAAGGGGAGACCAGCACCCAGATATGCTAGGCATTATGTGTTTATATGGTATGTGATATGATGGGGGAACTCACTAAGCTTTGTTCTTATGGTTTTCAATTTATGTTTCAGGTACTTCGTTTTCAAAGGAAAGGAGCCAGCTCGATCGCAACACATCACACTATATTTCCGCACATGAGATCTTGGGGATTACACTCTGATATTATTTTATGACAATATGTTTTGATTATTTCTACTTTGTTTTTTGACATGAGATGTTATTATGGATGTTTTATTACTTATGGTTTTATAATAATTTATTCAAAAATGAAATTTTCAGCCTTGAATTTTGGGATGTTACAATTATATTGTTACCTTTAAAATCAAAAAACAATGTTTGATGTTTTAAATAATTATAATGATAGAAATTAAAACGTTAAACAAATAAATTTTAAAATTAACAATAACAACAACTATAAATAACATTAAACCATATATTATATGTATTTTATTTATTAGTAACTCGCAAGTAGAAGTCATTCACACGATTGAGATTATGCAATTATAATAAATGTATATATTATCATACAATTCAAAATAATCAATATATTATATCAAGTTAGTATACAAATTATTATATCAAATTTAACAACAACGTTATTGTTATATTTAAAAAAAACATATATTTGTAAAGATTCTACTATATAGGTCTTTCTGCGCGACGCACGAACATTCGCCTAGTGTACTTATAAAGGAAACATTTTTCCTTTCACCACATTAATTTGAAACTCCGATGAGGGATTTTTACTCAAACCATATTCATTTGAAACCTCCTATTTGAATGAATACCACTCAAAGGTCTCTTAAGAATGATTAACCATTCAAATGTTTTATAACTTATATAATATGTTTAATAAGCAATTAAAGGATAGTCTACTATAAAAGGCCAATATTTTTTAGTAGACACACAAATACCAATCACATATAAAATTAACAAAGAAAACAAGTTTAAAGGTTTTCGTGTTTGTCTGAGGGCTTTGGACCATTTTTCGAGCCATGTTATTATATTAAAGTTTTTAATTTGTCAGTTTGTTATATATTAATTCTTTTTTTATTTATAGTTTTTCTTGGTTTAGGTATTATTTTAAGACAATCATTATAAGTTGTGGTTGAAATTTTAATATAAATTAGATTAGATTCATGTTATCGATCATATGTTATGGAATGTGATATGGATAATATTTAATTAAATATTGTATATATGTTTGTATGTTTGTGTTGCTTCAAAGAAATAATTAATTAAAAATCATGGATATGTAATATTATCCATGTAAGTCTCTTCTATAATGCAAATTGTCTATCTTATCACTTTACATTTTAGTAAATGTTTAACATTTTAAGTATAATAATAAGTCATTTCTAATAGTTTTCTTTCACTTATCGATAATAATAATTTTAAAATTAACGAACAATAGTTATAAATAATAAAATCAAATTATAAAAATCATGGATATGTCATATTAACCATGCAAGTCACTTTTGAAATGCCAATTGTCAATCTTATCACTTTATTATTTGGTATATGTTTCATATTTGAATAATAATATTAAATGTTTCTTAAAAGTCTTATTTAACTTATTAATAATAATAAATGAACAATAATAATAAATGGTTTAAAATTAATGAACAATAATTTTAAATGATAATAATATCAAATCATAAATTACAAAACGTTAGCTACAAATAAATTGTATTTTAAATGAACATCATTAATGAAATTAGAAAATAATTGCATAAGGGTAATGATTCGTACACAACAATTTTTATCCATACACAAAATTCATGTTGTATAGAGTTGTACAATACAATAATTTAATGCATAAATTGTTGTGTACGGAAAAAAATTGTTGTGTATGAATATAGACACACTTTTCATACATTTCCTCAGTGAGAGAGACAACTAATATAGATTATTAAAAAGAAGTTATACTCTCTCAGATCCTTAGAAATTAAAAACAACCTTAGGAACCCATTTGAGATTGGGTTTTGGAACATACCTCACTTCTCCGAAAAGTAGCTGGTCATATATAAAACAACCAGCTTGACTTTTCATAGCACTCATCTTCTTTCCTAGAGACATTTGATTCAAATGAATCTTTTTAACTTCATTTATTGGCTTCATTCAAGATTAGGAAGATGTTTTCATCATAACCTAGACTTGCTTCCTCTTACTTGGTTCTGGAGATGTGTTCTTAGGAACCCATACCTTCTTTGGATTTGTGTGACTCGACTTCTTTTTCTTTTTGTGTTTGACCCTATAAAAAGAATTATTTAAACAAAAACATACATCAACGAACTTACCAGCTTGAGCTCTTCTGATGTTTGGAGTTGGAGATGGAACTTGAGTCTTGGTAGCGTGGGATGCAGTCTTCACAGCTTAAGATAGCTTGATACTACCAAAAGCTTTGTCGTGTGAACAAACTTATCAGTGTGCAGTGATGTGTCAGTGTGTGATGTCTTGAAGAATTCTTTGAAACGTGAACTGGAGTGGCAGTGTGAACTTTCTTCGTAGTGAGACTCAACATGTTAGTGTAAACTAACTTGGCAGTGTGAACAACCTTGTCAGGGTGAACTGACTTAGCAGTGTCTAATGTCTTCACATTGCAAGTTGGAGTGGTAGTACAAATTTACTACCAAAGTACGACTGACTATGGTATTTCAAATAAATCAATATTCAGGAAGTAAAACATGCAAAATAATGATACATTAATTGACAAATGGTTTCATACACAATGAATATAAATAAATCTATATTAAAGTAATCACCATTCAATTAGAATTCATCATTGTTACAATGTTTCAAAATAATCAACTACTAAAATCTAAAATATAATATCGTCTCTTAGTCCAATGCTCCTAGTATGCTTAAAGTGTTTGACCTTACTCATACCCTTTGTGAGAGGATCAACGGGATTCTCTTTTGATGATACACGATTCGCCACGAGTGTAGTAATATATCCTCTCAACGTACCTAGAGCTTCCATGATCTTTAGGTTCTTTCATCAAAGCCATTGCACCCGTGTTTTCGCAAAAAATTTCCATTGGTTCTTGGATTGATGGAGCAAATGTAAGATCTCCAATAAAATTCTTTAACCACATAGCCTCCTTCGTTTCCTTGCTTGTTGTGATGTACTCTGATTCATAAGTAAAATTAGCTACTATTTTTTGTTTGGAACTTGCTTGTTGTGATGTACTCTCGATCTATTTGAAAACTGGTGTCACTATACCCATTCCCTTTAAGTTCATCTTTGCTACCGAAAAATAAGATCATATCCTTTGTTTATCGCAAATAGTTAAGAATGTTCTTCATTGTAATCCAATGAGCTAAACCAAGATTTCCTTGATATCTGCTAACCATGCTTAAGGCATAAGTCACATCAGGTCGAGTAAATGTCATAGCATATATGATCGATCCTATAACTAGAGCATATAAGATTCGAATCAGACTATCTATTTCCTTGCCATCGCGTGCCGGACTGAGTAGCTACGCGACAATTTTTTTTCATTTAGCAACCGTGATGCGGTCAGGGGAAGGTCGTGGTATGGTAGTCAAGGAAGGTTGACCGTTGACTTTTGATAATGTTGACTTTTGGTTAAACATTAAGGTTTTACATCATAGGCTGAGGTTTTACCTTTGATTATATGTTTAGGTTACTGATTATATCATGTGTTGTATATGATTCCTTGATGGCTTAGGGTTGCTAATTACCGGAATATGTTGTATTTGAGTCGCTTATGGATAAGGGTTGTTAATAATCCACATATGTTGTATTTGGGGGTGATGGGGTTTAATGTTACAAAAAACCAAAAAAATAAAAATAAAATAAAAAAATAAAAAAAATAAAGACTAAAGAACAAAAGTTGTGTTTTATTTGTTCAACAATGAAGAGCGTTTGAAAAAAGCTCTGAAATTATCATAAGTAAATAAAGACTATAATAGGTTATTTGAGTAAGAAAAGAAATATGAAAATGAAACAAAATCTAGTTTCTAAAATTGTCTTTATATATATATATATATATATATATATATATATATATATATATATATATATATATATATATATATAAATAATATCAAATGAGAAACAAAAAAGATTAAGAACCTAAGAACCATTTATTTTTAGGCTATTATTAAGGTATTTTTGTAGTTTGAAATACTTTGATTTTTATTTTTATTTTTGATAAATGGTAAAAAAACATGGGCATTTTGGTCAACAATAAATTTTATGCAACATAGATATGATCAGATGCAATGCTTCCTTTCACTAGACTTTAAAAACACTTTTCGTCTTTGCTTTTTGCTTCCTTCCTTCGGTGACACCCACCGTCGTTGCCCCTACTGCAGGCGAACAATATTACTCCAACAACTTTCCACAACCACCACTGCCTCCTTCGTTCAGTTTTGATACCATCTCCGCCATTCAGAACCATGTCATCCGTTCACTTCTGCTATCGTCATCTCCAAACTCTGATGAACCACCATATGTGCATCAGATCTCACTAGAGTTACATCAAATCTCACCAGATCTACATGAAATCCCACCAAATCTACATTGGAACTAGATCTCGAAACCGCCACCACCAACCAGATCTCGATCTAGAAATCATCACCGTGAACCACCACTAAAAACGACCACTGATGCCTCTAAGGAACTATAATCAACCACCGCTGCCCCACCATAACCACTTCTCTCATGTGTTTCCTTCTTTGGTGACATCACTTGCTTCCTCGACCACCAGAAGTCGTCATTTTCAACAATCTGATCACCACCAACCATCTTGTTCGTCTCTGACCACCACCCCTATCGCTTGCCCCCTCACTGGTTACCGAAGGATAAACATATTCATGTGTGTTGTAGGAGAGGGAGGCATTTCATGGTGGTTTACCGATGCTTTTGTTAGTAAGAGACAAAATCTACAACTTCTATTTTAGAGAGAGATAGAGTAATATTTTAAAGTCTTATTCTAGTATTAAAACATTGTTAATTAAGAACATGGGATGACATTTTTTTTACTAACTTTTGCTTCGTATAGTTTTTTTTTGGTTATCTACTTGTTTTATTAAGAATTTAACTATTCTAAATCTTAGAATTTTGAAGTATTAATTATACATCTTTTGAGTTTGACTTTTCAAGAATATATTATTATATTATAGTATAAGCTTATTTATTCTAAAAGTTTTGCACTGTTTATTATCCATGTGATAAAAAAAAGTTTTATTTTGATTTTTTTTCTTTTGCTAAGGTGTGAAATTAATGTTTAAATCTCTAATTTGTTGTTTGTTTTTGTTAATCTTTGTTTTAAATGATATTAAGTTGTGAACCTACTATTAAATTGTGAATCCATGTTTTTTTTTCTTATTTGTTATAATATTTGCTTCAAATTGTTATTCACAATTTATGTTTATTTGTTACGATTGTTATGTCGTGAGTTTAATTTAGAATATGTGTTACTATGTTAACATTTTTTCAAATAATATATATTTAGTATTTTTTAAGTTGTGAATTGTGATGTTTTAATGTTTCAACTATTATTTATTTCTATTAAACCATGTTTTAACTGTGAATGAGTCAAATATTATGTTAGTGTTTTTTTAAAATAATGTTAATTTATGTTTTTTAAGTTGCGAGTGTGATGTTTTCATGTTTCGTTTATTGTTTCTTTATTTTAATGTTAGTTTTAACTGTTATCAATATGAAAATATAAGTTTTAAGTTGTGACTTCACGGATTTTTATAAGTTTTAATTTTGTGAATGCATGATTTTTATAAGTTTTAAACTATAAATGTTTGATTTTTTTAAGCTGTGAATTTTGTATATTAAATTGTTAATCGACTATATTAAGAGTTATAATTTGATAATATGGTTGTGATTGCATACTTTTTGTGTACTAAGCTGTAAATTTTTTGTATTATATTATGTATTTGTGTATTAAGTTGTGATTTTGTGTTTTAAACTGTAAATTGACTGCATTAAGCTATGAATTTATTTTTAAACTATGAATCTACTATATTAACCTGTGGATTTTGTGTTTTAAACTATAAAATTATTGTATTAAGCTATGGATTTTGTAAATTAAATTGTTAATTGACTGTATTAAGAGTTTTAAGTTGATATGCCTATGAATTCATATTTTTTTTTGTATTAAATTGTGAATTTGATGTATTAAGCTATGAATTTTTTGCAATAAGTTATGGTTTTCATGTTTTAAACTGTAAATTGACTGCATTAAACTGTAAATTTTCTATGTAAACTGCGAATTGTCTATATTAAGATTAGAAGTTTGCGTATTAAATTATGATTTTTATGTTACTGATTGCTCTAGGTTGTGAATATTTTGTCTAAAATGTGCATGAACTGGATTAAGATGTAAATTTTTTGATTGATTTTATGTTAAAATATGAATGATTTATGTATGAATGTTTGTATTAATTTTCTTGTGAACATATTTTTGTTTGTGTCATGTAACTATATTGCATTAAACTATGAATAAGTGAATTAATTAGTTTATTAAATTATGAATATTGTATTTAATTTTAATCAATGAATTTATATACAGATCTGATTTAGAACGAATGATGATAGTGAAGATGACACAAGTGGTTGGTGGTGACATGTGGTAGTAGTTGGTGATGGTGGTGGTAGAGTTTGGGTTTAAATTCTTTTACTATATACTTGAAGATACTAGTGTTTTTCTTTATTTTTGTTTTTATTTTTTGATTTTTTGTCTATTTTCATTTTTTTGATTTTTTTAAACTGAGTATCAGTTTGAGTTTTTATTGTTTAACAATTATAAAATTTTAAATAAGAAGAATATTAAGAATCATAATACTTTTATTCATACTTTTTTGAATCATATTATTTTTGGATCATAAAATTTTGAATCCAAGTATTTTGAATTAAATTATTTTTGAATCATATGATTTTGGATAAATAATATATTTAATTAAATATAGTTTTTGCTCAAAAATAATTTATGGATCATTATATATTTTGAATTATAAAAGATATAATTAAAGATTATAAAATATTTGATTCTAAATATTTCTAGAACATAACAAATTACGGATCATAATCAAATTGAATCAAACGTTTTTTTTAATCATAGATATTTTAAATCATCACATTTTGTATTATATTATGTTAAACATTTTTTTAAAAAAACTAATATTTCTTAAAAATAAAAATAAACACTTCAAAAACTCATTTTTGATTTTTTTTACAAAGTCACTAGTATATTGACTAGAATTATCATTTAAATCTTTATGATTTTTAGAGAATTTTTTTTCTAGGTTTTTTTAAAAAAAAAAATAAAAATAAATATTATTTTTTTTTTAAATTTTCATGATTGTACTCATTTTGTGAAGAATTAAATTTTAATGACTTTGGTTATTTCATATATTTTTTCAAAGGTAAAAAAAAAAATTATGGCCAAAAAACAAAGTGGATGAAATACTAATATTTCCAACTTCTCACACTATCACAAGATATGGGCCAACAACATGAGAGCATCCCAAATTTCTGTTGCTATCTTGGAAATATTCAACATCAGAATGTAAATTAGGTACATACCTAGTACAGATTCAAAGTGTTATAAGGTGGATTAAAGTCTAAAAAGCATCCAACCTGATCCTTGTAGACCTAATTCAAAGAAAAACAATACCAATATAGCTGACTTCTTCCTGCAATCTCGCATTATTCCAACGTAATAAGGCTTCTGTAGGTTAAGACATAACCTAATTTCATACATCTATGGTAATTGGAAGAAACAAACGTATTTCTCTCATTATCAACACCAACCTTTATAATAGTCATCTTCCGCCTTTAACTTCACAAACACAAATAAACAAAGAAAACAAATAAAACCAATTTAGCATTTATAGTGACAAATAGCAGAACCCAACAGGGAAAACCATGTTTTCTCTTGTTATGAACACATGAATATTGCTAATATCAACATCCAACTTTCTAGTAGTGGCTTTTTGTTTTTTAACATAAAAAATAAATTATCATTTGCAATAATTTTAAATGACAATGTTTCAAAATCAAGAAATGGGGAATAGCAAATTACCTTAATCTAGATTTCCGTGGCATCGATTTTGACAATCCAAATGGCCGAACCCAATACATTAAGCTTGAATTTGTTAAAATGTCAAAACCAAGAAATAAGAACCAAAACTATCTAACAACCATCATATGATTCGAACATATCTGTTCAGTCACATAAAAGAAAATTAGGGAGAAGACATGAGTTTCGGGCTTAATAAGCACCGAACGAGGAACTATACAAAATCAAATGTTAAAAAAAAAAAAATAACTAGTTGTGAGACCCGTATATTATACAGTTTGATTAAAACAAAATATTAAATAGGAACGATTAAATGAGAAATTTGTTTGAATTTGAAATCTGAAATAGATGAAAATTATGAGAAAAAAAATGTAAAGAATAAATTAATTAAAATTATGTGTTTAGTTGTCAGACCCATATATTAAACGAGTTAATTAGAACAAAATGCTAAATATAAAGGTTTAAACTATAAATTTATTTGAAATTCGGATTGAAACTTAAAATTTAAAGTTTGAAATTAATAATCATTCTGGTTGATTAAATTTATGGAAACTAAATTAATTATATATTGAAATTGAAAGATAAAGTAATTGACAAGTGGAAAATAAATATACCTCATAATTATAACAAAATGACATGTGGTCAATTGAACTTTGTAAAATCATTATTAATTATTACAATAGATAAATAAATAAATAAATAAATAATTCATTAATGAGAAAAATTGAAAATTTAAGTTGTTGGGCCTTAATGGCCAATAAAATGGTCTAAAAGATTTGAAGTAAGGGAACCTAAATTCACCGGACCATCCATCATTATCCGGTCCAACAAAAAAAAATCAGCCAAAATTCAATAAAAATACTTAGCTACATAGAGGACGAATTAAAAAAAATAAAAATAAAAATAAAATAAAAATCGTAAATTCCACAAAAATTCTCAAAATTTTCTTATTAATCCCCAACCATCCCACTTTTCTTAAATTCTAAAGGGAAATCTCCAGAAAAGTCCTAAAATTTTAGTCTAATTTATGAAAAAGTCTCAAACTAAATTTTATTTACAGAAAAGCACAGAATACCGGTTAAAACTTCGAAAAAACCCTTTTTCAGTCGGTTTTGCAAATTTTGCCGGTATTCTGTCCTTTTTCGTTACTTTGCTCAAAATGTTTGGACTTTTCCAAAAATTACATAATAACCAAAATATTGAGACTTTTTTGAAAATTACCATGAAATTAATGGATATTATTATTAACAAATCATTTATAAACATAAAAAATATTTTTATTACAAAAAAAGAAAATACATTTGTTGCTAATTTCTAGGAATAAATTGGTGTTCTAAGTACTTTATTGCTTCCTGGCCACTCAAACTTTCTACGTTCTTCATATGCATTGTTGTGGGTATGATGGTGAGATGAACTTAGTTAGCATTACTCTAATGTTGGTGTTCCTCTTATGTTGTTTAACTTTACTACCAACCAACATTCATACCTTACATGTTAACAACCATCGGCTAACACACATCTATAAAATGTGAAAAGTGAACCGTGAATGATAATTTATATGGAAACAAGTGAAGTTTTATTATCTATTTAAATTGTCATTCAAAGTTTACTTTTCACTCTTGATAGATGTGTGTAATTTTATGGTTGTTACTGGGTAATGTTTGGAGGTTAGGTGGTAGTTAGGTTAAACAACATAATGAAAGATCTATATGTTCGTGTAATGATATTTTCTAATAGATCTTATTGATTGTGTATTAATAAATATTATCAACTATTGTATTGGTCAAGCCTAACATAGTACTTCTCACTATGACACCCACAACGATACATAGGAAGAACATAGAGACTTTGAAGTGGTCAACAAACAATAGAGAAGTAGATAGTTGATCATTTTATTCCTAGAAATTAACAATAAATGTATTTCCTTTGTTTATAATAAAAAAAAATTATGTTTATAAATGATTTGTTAATAACAATATCCATTAATTCTATAGTAATTTTCAAAAAAGTCCAAATATTTTGGTTATAGGGTAATTTTCAAAAAAGTCCTAATATTTTGAGCAAACTAACGAAAAAGGACAGAATACCGGCTAAATCTACGAAACCGGCCAAAAAGGGTTTTTTCGAAGTTTTAGCCGGTATTCTGTGCTTTTCTGTAAACAAAAAATAGTTCGGGACTTTTTCGTAAATTAGACTAAAATTTTAGGATTTTTCTGGAGATTTCCCAATTCTAAAGGTAAGACTTATATATATACTAGCCGTTTACCATCGTTAAGCGTCGGATGCATATATATATATATATATATATATATATATATATATATATATATATATATATATATATATATATATATATATATATAGGGTGAGGTTCAATAGAGAACCATAATTAACCAAGAAACCAATCTTTTTTTCAACTTTTAGAACTTATTTTTTATCAAACAAAAAAACTAAAAATATGGAAATTCATAACTTTTTATCCTTTTTCCAATGATATAAAATTCGATTTTTTTTACGTCAAATTCACAATGTGAATCTTTGAAAATTCACAACGTGAATCTAGATTCACACGGTGAATCCGAAAAGTATTTTTCACATTCACAATGTTAATATATGAATTTTGATATTTTTAGATTTTTTTTTTCGATAAAAAATAAGCTCTAAGAATTTAAAAAAATATTTGGTTCTTTGAAGAACCAATGATTATGGTTCTCTATTGAACTTTTCTATATATATATATATATATATATATATATATATATATATATATATATATATATATATATATAATATTCAGAAAGTATTTTCAATAAGTGATTAGTTATTTTATTTTATTTTATTTTTATTTATTTTTTTTGCAAATAGTTTACTACGTAAAAACAAGAATGCTAGTAGAAACAAAATAGATAAGAATTAAAAATGAAAAATTTGGAATCTTTACAAATATAAATGAGCACATGATTGATTATACATTATTAATAGTGCAACAATTCTTTACACACTCTATTTGATGTATAGATTTCGATACCGTTGAATTGTTCGTAATAGTTCACTAATACATTTGTATTGACACGTAATATTATTCTGGATAACACCATATAAAGTTGGCAATGCGATAGTTAGATAAAATATGAATAGTTATGATTGTTTACAAATGTGCATGAACACATGATTGATTGTATATTATTAATCGACTCTTAAAGTTACATCATCTTAAATTCAAATTATTTTTTGTTAGGAAAATATAATTTTTACAATATACTAAATTCAATATTATACATAATTATACAAATTAACATAAGTTATACACATTCAAACTGTTTCTAGTTAAAAGTATAAAATGTTTTTACTTATAATTAAAAATATATTTGCCATTTTGTCGTATATATGAAGGAGTATTCAAGGGTATATGCTTTGTTGTTTTTGGTTTAAAATAAAAAAAAATTCTTATTTTTGGTTAAAAATAAATTTTGGATTGAAAAATAAAATTGTTGGAAGATGAGCAGATGAAAACTGTTTATTGTAATTACAAACCGAGAAAATCAAACTCAAATGCCTAATAGATCTAACTAACCGTGTTGGTTCCATTATGCATATTAGTGTCTCAAAGTTGTATGTTTTTTCAAATTTGATTTTATAGCTACAAACTTATTCATGTGAACTTTGTTTTAGAAATTTAATTATATGGGAAGTGATTCGTACACAACATTTTTTCTCCATACACAATAAATTATGCTTTACAGGATTCTATTGTACAACATTTTAAAACATGAATTGTTGTGTATGGAAAAATATTGTTGTGTACGGATCAACTCCCTAATTCTATAGTCTCTATAATAATTTAAAAACTATTAAAAAAAATAATTTAAGCATGAAGCATTCAATACAAACTGTCATGAACAAACAACAAACTAATTAAATATGTGCTAATAACGAAAGCACCTACAAGCTTGGAATGAGTTAGTTATGTACTTGATGTTGAATGGAAATCTTTCAACTCTTAATAGTTACCAAATGAAAATTGAATATTTTAAACCATACGAATTTAAGTTATAATCTAGAAAATATGGAGAATTAAAAATTAACTATCAGAGCATCTGTCATCTTATGTTTTATGAAGCAAAATACTAAAAAAAAAAATCATAATTTTGATACTCAACTTTTATTCAACTTGCCTACATGGAATAAACATTTAACATACATAAACACTTAAATGATTAAGAGTAACCCACCATTTATGTAAAAAATAGTTATTAAGCCTCAAATATCAAACAATTGTTTTTTTTTTCAACAAAACAACACTGCTTTGAAACATTTTCCCTTGCACTTTTCAAGGAAAGGACCAAAATACCCTTTCCTTTAATCCAAACCAAATGGCTCCAAAGTCCTTCAACTCTTTATGAAAAGAATTGAATTATTCCATTCCTCCAAATCTTATATTTGTAAAGTACCAAATATACCCTTTATTTTGCAACTTTCTTAATAGTGAAACTGATCGTACATCCATTGAGTCTCTCCTTTTCCCTCTTTCTGAATACCTCCATTGTCACGTGCTTAAGAGTCAGACATGCATGAATACTTAAGAAATCCCAACAAGTTTTATGAAGTATGTTGAAAACATTTACATTTTTTTTCATTTTTAGCTAAAGGACCTAATATCTATCGTCGGATTTTATTTAAAATAAAATAAACCCCATACAAAAGGGAATGAAGGAACCAAACCTGAGTAAACCACATGACCTATGTTCATAGCTACCTATATTCAACTAAATAGTTAAATGGAAAACATGAGATTCATTTTATAATATCGTAGATCCAAAGTCAATATCTCCTAAAATCATTCGCACTTAGAGCTCCTGAAGTCATTAGAGCATCTCCAACCGACCCTCAAACTCCATTTCTACCTCCATTTTTCCCCCATTCTTCTCCAACCCTACCCTATTTTCACCTCCATTTTTGGAGATATGAATAGTATTTCTCCATATATGGCGGAATACTATTCATATCTCCAAAAATAGAGGTGAAGTTTAATTGCTAATTTTAGTCCCTCTCATTTTTATTTTATACATTTTTAATTTATTTTATCTACTAATTATAATTTAAATGCAATATTTAATATTTATAATATAATGTTATATACTAATTTATAGTAATTAATCATAAATATAGAGTTTAATTAATAGAGGGGTGTATTTAACAATATATATAAGTTATAAAAATAGAATATTCTAGAAATATACTTTTTGGGGTAAAAAATGGGGTAGAAAATGGAGTCGGGTTGGAGATGAAACACTATTTACTCCATTTTTTACTCCATCTATGGGGGAAAAATGGAGATGGGTTGGAGATGGTCTTAGTCATAAATTTTATTTTATCATAAAAAAAATTTAAATGAAGCTATTACACACATACATACAAGCAATTAATTAGTCTAAATCAACCTTTCAACCATATGGATCCTAAAAATTGAAACATCAAAAAGATAATGTGTTAGTTAGTGATATATATTTTGAAATTAGTGATTGAGTTTCCTGCAAAAAAAAAAAAAAAAAAAAAAATCCTACATTGATGCATCAGTAGTACTTCAATAAAATTCTTAAACATGGAATGAAGATAACTTGAATGTTGAAAAGAAAACATATAAATGTTGAAAAGAAAACATATATTAGAATAAAAAGTCTAATTCTAGAAATACAAATCTACACAAATGACTAATATTTATACCTTATTACATCACAAACACAAAACTCTGATACAATACTCACATGCATGTTGGTGAAAGAGCATGAGATATATGTAGCCGGCGGTGTTGAAGGTAGTCGGTAGTGGTTCAAGGATGTTACCTGGAAATCATAAGGCTAAGGGGAGTGGTTACCACCAATGTGTCATTGGTAAATCTGGTAACCGGAGACTAGGAAAACCACGACTGTTCCCATGTTCTCCCAATCGTACCTGTAAGTCAACTTAAAACCTTAAGAAAACATAAAGATTTGGAAGAATCAAGGGGAGGTGGTGATCGATCGTCGGAAATGGTACCTGAGGATAGAGCTTTGAAAATTGAAATCGAGGTCAAATGAGGAGAGAGAAAGAGAGAGAGAGAGAGAGAGAGAGAGAAAGAGAGAGAGAGAGAGAGAGAGAGCAATGTTGGTGGTTAAGTGGTGGTTTGGCAAGGGTAAACAATGGCGGTGAGTGTTATGCTCTAACATAATATGGAGGAGAAGAAGATCCAATTCGCATCTCACCTCTATTGTTGAAACAAGGGATAACAAGTATGAAATTGACTCACAATTTCTGATGATTATTATTGAGAGTGAAGGGGCTTTTTATAGCCAGTACAAATTAACAACGAGAAAATAAACGGGGAAAACTAAGAGCTAAACAGAATTGACTAAACGTTCTCTAATTTCACGAAGAAGAAGGGGATGACCAGGTAAACTGGGTTACCAAATCAACGACTGATGGCTTGGGACTTATTCGAACTGGACTCAACTGATCTTCGACTAATAAAAACAAATGGACTAAGCCAATAAATTCCTTCCCTTAAACAAGACAGCATCAAGCATCTTGTTTAACATCTCTTACTCCGATCTCTTCTCTGATAAACTCACATGTCGCCAAAGTCAAAGGCTTCGTCATCATGTCTGCCAATTGCTCCTTAGTTCCATAAAGCTTTAGATTGATAACGTCTTCGTTTGCCAGTTCTCTGATGTAGTGATATCGAACATCTATGTGCATTGTTCTTCGATGCATTACATGATTCTTTGACAAATTTATTGCTGAGCAATTATCACACATAACTTCTACTGTTCCCACCTCTTCTTAAATTTCTTCAAAGATTCCTCTCAGCCATACATAATGGCAAGCACAAGTTGTAGCTGCCACATATTCCGCTTCTGTTGATGATAAAGGGACTACCTCTTGTTTTCACGAACTCCAACATATTGCAGCTCCATTAAACAGACACACATATCCAGAAGTTCTCCTCCGATCTTCTAAATCTCGAGTATAGTTACTATCAGTGTACACCTTTAACTTTTAACTCTGATCCTTCCCATAGCGTAGCCCATCATTTCAAAGTTCCTTTTACATACCTTAGAACTCTTTTTGCCACTTCCATATGCTCCTCCTTTGCTTTTTCCATGAATCTAGCTAGCAAACTAACTACATACATAATATCAGGACGTGTTACCGTTAGATACATGAGACTCCCTATGAGACTCATGTACATAGTAGTATCAACATCCTTCCATGCTTCAAGCTTCACGAGTTTGGTACCTGGGACATTTGGTTTTTTTACCAGGTAATTCCTTTTGGGCTTTGATTCACTTATACACTAAGGAAAAACTTCATTTTTCCCAAATCTATCATCTCAAATTCCTTTTGCATGGAATGCTTTAATAATCTACACATTTCAGTGTCGTTTCCAGCATAGATCAGATCATCCACATATAGACTCACAAAGATTATCTTTTCCTTCATCCTCTTAATAAACAGAGTATGATCTTGGCTGCTTTTCTTGAACCCTTCATGCATGAAATACCCTTCAATTCGATTAAACCAAGCTCGAGGGGCTTGCTTTAATCCATACAATGCGCGCCTCAACCTGTACACCTTGATCTCTTCACCTTTTCTTATGTAACCTTTTGGTTGAGTAACATGTACTACTTCCTTAAGTTCACCGTTCAAAAATGCGCTTTTGAAATCTAATTGATAGACTCTCCAATTTTTTTGTACAACCACTGATAACAGAGTACGTATTGTGTCCCATCGAGGAACTGGTGCAAAAACCTCATTGTAGTCTACTCTTTCACGTTGAGCATACCCTTTTACCACCAGTATCGCTTTGTACTTATCCACCTTGCCAAGCTAGTTTACCTTTGTCTTGTATACCCATTTTACCCCTATGGGTTTGGTGCCAGCAAGTGGATCAATCAAGTCCCACGTATGGTTTTTTTTATAGCTGCCATCTCAAAATTCATAGCTTGCACCCATATTTGTTCTTTACAAGCTTCTTCATAGGTTGTTGGATCATCCATAACACTTTACATGGCGAATCTAGCTTCATCTTCGTTGAAAATTTCTTCACTCATGTAGTAGTCATTTGTCCATGTAGTTGGTCTTCGATTTCGAACATGTGAGCTATTTTGAGAAGTTGGTGTACTCTGAGTAGATGAGTTTCTGGTACTTGCTGAAACGGGACTTCTTGATTATTCTCTTGTTTCTTCAGGTTGGGACATACTTTGATTTGATGGACTAATTTCTTCAGAATTTTGAGTCTGTGAGGGATTTTGATTCGATGGACTAAGTTCTTCAGAATTTTGAGTTGGGGATGTCTGTGAGGGAGTTTGAGGGTCATCTCTATCTCCACCTTCTTGTTGCCCTTCTAGAATTTGTTCATCATCTTTAACTATTAATTCTTATTGTCGCTGGTACTCTTCAGACCAGACCCACGATGCATCTTCATCAAAAATAACATCTCTACTAATCACAACCCTTTTTATTGTTGGATCATATAATTTGTAAGCTTTTTATTCCTGACTGACCCCCAAAAACACACACTTGTGACTCCTAGCATCCAACTTCTTTCGCAATTGAGTAGGTATATAAACGTGGCCTATGCAACCAAATATTATGAAATGATCGACACTTGGCTTTAACCCTGTCCAAAGCTCTTATGGTACTTTTTCATACAGACTCCTGCTTGTACATCTGTTTATCACATGACTTGCCCATCTGGTTGCTTTCAGCTAGAAGATTGTAGGTACAAACTTTTCAGCTAGGAAGCATCTGACCATGTTTAACAAGGTCCTGTTTCTTCTCTCTGCGACCCCATTTTGCTGTGGAGTGTATGAAGCTGTAAGTTGTCGCTTAATTCCCTGTTCTTCACAATAATCATTTAATGCCTTTGAAGTGAACTCTCCACCCCTATCATTTCTCAGACATTTAATCTTCATGCTAGTTTCAATTTCCACCAATCTTTTAAAACTCTTAAACACTTCAAAGCTTTCACTATTTTGTGACAGGAAATAAACCCAACACTTTCTAGTGTAATCATCTATAAATACAAGTATGTACCTCTTGCCAATAGTGGAGAAGGGAGTGATAGGACCACACAGATCTGTGTGTATTAGATGCAACTTCTCTGTTGCCTACCAGCGACTCTTCTTTGGAATTGGATCTCTGTGTCGCTTACCAATAGCACAAGTTTCACATACACCATTCTTCTCTACAATTAATGGTAGCCCTGTCACAATTTGTTTGTACAACATGGTTCTTATGGATTTGTGGTTGACATGCCCAAATCTTTTATGCCAAAGTTGAGTGTTAGAGTCAACACTCACTTGCATACATTTAGCTTGGTGCGACTGGGGTGTGACATAGACACCTGTTCTTTGTCATATTTGATGAGATTATCAAACCTCTTATTGGGTGGAAAACTCTACATACGTTTCCGAAAAAAGTTAGAGACTTCTCTTGGAGCTGCCCAACGCTTACGAGATTTGATGTTAGAGATGGCACATAGTAAACTTCAGTAATCACCCGTGTTATATTTCCCACAGTAATTCGAATACTCCCTTTTCCCTTCACCTCTAAATTGTGATCGTTTCCCAGTCTGACCTTGTGTTGATACGTCTCATCAAGGTGGATAAAACATTTTTTAGTACCCGTCATGTGATTTGAACAAGTTGAATCAAGAAACCAGAGCCCTTTCTTGTTGGGTTTATCTTCTTTTAGTGTGGTCATCAGCATCTTAGTTTCTTTCTCATATGCTTCAATGTCAACCGCCGCCATCAATAATAGTTCTTAGTTATCTTCAAATTCGAAATAGTTTACTTGCCGAGCATCATTCGGACATTCATATTGAAAATGTCCAAACTAATGACATCTATAACATTCAATTTGAGACTTATCAAATTGAACCTTGTTTTCGCTTTGTGATCTTCCTCGTCCACGCCCTCTTCCTGTGACAGTGTTTCCTTTGCCTCGACCCCTTCCTTGTCCAGATTTGTGTTCATGTTCGACCTTCATCACGTGCTCGTCATTCACTTTTCTTCTAATTTTTTGTTCGTGAATCAACAGGGAGCTCTGGAGTTCATCTACTGTCATGTTGTCGATGTCTTTTGACTCTTCGATTGTACAAACCACAAAATTGAATTGTTCTGTCATGGTTCATAGCACCTTCTCTATGTTTTTCACTTCACTCATGTCTCCCCCTGTATTCTGCATAACATTTGCAATCACGATGACCCGTCCAAGATAATCGGTGACTGTTTCTCCAGATTTCATATCTAGCGTCTCGAAATCCCTCCGAAGTCGCTGTAGTTGAGCTCGCTTCACTCTGGTGTTTCCTCTATATTTCAATTTCATCGCGTCCCAAATTTGCTTCGACCCCTCCTTCTGCTTGATAGTCTTTTGAATCGATTTTTCTATCGATTATAATAGGTAGTTGCAAGCTTTCAAATCTTTCAGCTTATGTTCTTCATAAGTTTTCTTCTGCGTCGTTGTTGCTACCTCTCCTGGTTTGATTGTGTGATACCCTTCATCCACCACTCGCCAATACTCTTTTGACCGGAGAAGATTCTCCATCACCATACTCCAATGTTTGTAGTCTTCGTCAAACTTGGGTATACTAGGGCCATGAAACTGTCCTGTTTCCTCCCCTATAACAGTGATTTATTGCTCATCTCAGAACCTCTCGTGAATGGAATTATGCTCTGATACCACTTGTTGAAACAAGTGATAAAAAGTATGAAATTGACTCACAAGTTCTGATGATTATTATTGATAGTGAAGGGGGTTTTTATAGCTAGCCAGTATAAATTAACAACGGAAAAATAAATAGGAAAAACTAAGAGCTAAACAGAATTAACTAAACGTTCTATAATTTCACAAAGTAGAAGGAGATGGCCAGGTAAACCGGGTTACCAAATCAACGACTCATGGCTTGGGCCTTATTCGAACTGGACTCAACTGATCTTGGGCTAATAAAAACAAACTGACTAACCCAATATCTATTCCTATTCTGCATTCGGCCAAATCGGAGACCAAATAGGGAAAATCGGAGGCCAAATTGGTGATGCCATCATTTGAGGCCAAATATGTTATGTTGCAACATGATGTGATGGGATACCCCGAATTGTAGTCTCCATGGATATGGAGCTGTAAATTCTTCAAATCGTACTTGGACCTCCGTTATCAACGGCGCAGGAAGGCGATGGAATTCATGCTCTCTCGTCAACGGTAGAGCCGTAAACCCTAGATGCTCTGTGTCGTAAAAAAGGGATTATTGAAGGTCTCTTACATACATTGATCCCGAATTCTCATACTCATTCCTCTTATCGCACGACATCTACTGATTCTCGATCTGCTATGTTTTCTAGTTCAACCATTTTTTGGTTCAATCGTTTTCTGGTTTGATATGATGATAGTTATTCATAGATAAATGGTCAGAAGAAGAAGAAACTCAACAATTTAAGGATTGAATAAAGTTAAAGAAAAATATACTTATTAAATTGGAGATCATATAATCATTTATGCATTAGCATTAATCAAATTCAGAAAATCATAATCGTAGGGCATCTAGATCTGCCTGTTCTAATCATTATATACTTATAAAGCTAGCATTTTTCCTTTCATCACATTCATTTGAAACTTCCATTCATTTTTTCTTTCACCATATTCATTTGAAACTCCCATGAATTTTCAATTTCTTTCTAATAATGATGATAAGTTGGTTAATAAGGATAAATAAATATAAAACCTAAAGTGTAATCATGTATAAACTAAATTTCAATATTAAAAGAACATATTTTCTTCTACTTATAAAGTTATGTTTTTAACTTTTAACATATTATACTTAATTTATTAGGTCTAATATGTTGTTGTATGTAAACCATTATCATTTTAAAGCTCCAACTTTTGAACAATTTATATAAAATACTTAAATTTTTAATTTAAATATAACCTTAAAGGATCAACTTAAATATAAATTTTAGTTCAACTTAAACAGCCTAAAAAATATTTTGTAAATAGTTAAAAGTGATAAATTATAGTGTCTTTCTAATAATGATTATAAGATGGTGAATAAGATTAAATAAGTATCAAACCTAAAGTGTAATCATAAACAAACTAAAATTTAATATTAAAATAATATTTTTACTTTTACTTATAAAGTTATGTCTTTAACTTTTAACATATTATACTTAATTTATTAGATTTAATATGTAGTTGTATATAAATCATTATTAATTTAAAGCTACAACTTTTGAACAGTTTGGACAAAGTACTTAAGTTGTTAATTTAAATATAACATTACATGGTCAACTTCAATATAAATTTCAGTTACACTTAAAAAACCCAAAGAATATTTTGTGAATAGTTAAAAATGATAAATGCTAAATGCAAAAACTAAATTGTAATATCAATTTAACTAAAATATTTCCTGAAGATATTTTTATAATCGTTAAAAGTTTTCAAATAATTAGCTTAAAATAACTTACAATAACAATAGTTAATAATAACTCTATATAAATGATTATATTGTTACCTATAAAATCAAAAAAAAAAATTGTTTGATGTTTAACCGAAATGCACTTTTTGTTTGATTCAAAAAAACTTAGAATGATAGAAATTAAAATGTTAAGCAAATAAATTTTAAAAAATTAATTAATAATAACTACAACTATAAATAACATTAAAATATATATTATATTTTATTTTATTCATTAGTAACCCGCAGGTAGAGGTCATTCATAAGATTGAGATTATGCAGTTTTAATAGATATATATTATCATATAATTCAAAATAGAGTAAATTACATGAATGGTCCCTGTGGTTTAGATTAATTTGCGTGTTTGGTCCCTGACTCATTTTCTTTAACTCGGACGGTCCCTACTATTTGTTTTTATTACGCACTCGGTCCTTGTCTTACCTAAAAATACTATTTTTTCCCTTGATTTTCTAATTTATTTAAATATACACACCCCCAACCCTAACCATTGACCTTAGCTTACCTACCCCACAATGTTTCCATATTTAAATAATAGTCTTTTTAGGTAAGACAGAGACCAAACGCGTAACAAAAACAAATAGTAGGGACAAAGCGCGTAACAAAAACAAATATTAGGGACCTTCTGAGTTAAAAACATAAGTTAGGGACCAAACGCGCAAATCACCCCAAACCATAGGGACCATTCGTGTAATTTACTCTTCAAAATAATCAATATATTATATCTCATTAGTATACAAATTATTATATCAAGTATAATAATAAGATTATTGTTATATTTAAAAAAAACATGTAAAGATTTCAGTTATATAGATGCTTCTGCGCAACGCGCGGGCATTCGCCTAGTAAAAGAATAATTTTATTCTCTTGTTGACATGTGTCACCCTATTAGGCCTCCTAATTAATGTATATTTTATTTTCCTTTTGCCATGTGCCACCATATTATATCTCCTAATTAATACATGCCACTTGTGAACCCATTAATTCTCCATTTCAAATTCCAAAATTTAAATTTGTCACTTTAATTATATTAAATTAATAATATTAGAATAAAAATTAAAACAAAAATAATACAAATTATAAAGTTATATAATTTCACATATTTATTTAAATAAATGATCAAAATTTATATAACTAAAAAAATCTCTTAATTAATAATTTATTTAAAATAATTAATTAATAAATTTGAGTTTTTACTATAAAAATTTAATTAATATTACAACCATGGTTTTCACGGGTTATAAACTAGTAGTAGTATATAATTGTGGTATGGAGTTTAAATAAAGATTTATTTAGAGAAATAATAAGATGGTTAGCTAAAGTGAAGGAATGAAATACCATTTACAAGTTCTCATATTTTACTCCTTATAATCCTACAGATTTATGGCTCGATCTTGTTAGATCACTGAGTTTTGAGCTTAATTTTTTTTAAGACTTATTACCATATTTAACATCATCACCATTTTATCTCTAACATGAACTGTAAACTTCAATCATGTTCATAAAATTTTCAAAATTTTAAGCTCTATATTTAGGTTACATCTATATGGGACATGATTATTCTAATTACCAAGCCTTTCTCTTTTTGTATCATCATTCAACTTAGTAAATACATATTTTGAGATAATGAAGTAATTTTTGTTGTTTGGGTGGAAGATTTTGATTACATATTGATTCTTATGTATTATATCTATCCAATTTACTGTTTATAATGGAATGAAATACTCTCTATAACTTATATCTCTTTAGTTTACATATTTATGGAAAGTCAATCAATTTAACTACATTGGTCATGGGGATGTTTTTAAATTTTTGCACAAAGATTAGAACGAGATACGAGGTGTTGGGTTAGATACCATTTTAGCCAAAACCTTATAGTTATTTAAAGGATTATTAATAAATTACCTTGTTTTTCAAGTCAAGTGTTCTCAATTGTTTATTCTGATTAGATGATGTTTAGTTATTTAATTTTCCTTGTGGATTTTTCATAACTCTAGTGTTGTGTATGAATCACTTCCCTTTCATATATGGCCATATTTTAATATATGAACATATGTTCATCGTTCTTATATCTTTTATGTCTTCTGCTCATATGCATAAATAAATCCAATTTTTGGCCAACGATTTGCAAGAAACTATCTCACAATGTATCATTTTGGTATTTTTTTTCTAAGTATAACATCATTGGATTATTGTATGTTAACGTATGATCTACTATCACTAGACAAATTGGGAAGGTATATGTTGATTTGTTGTCAATGATTATAAATAAAAGGATGATTGACCTGATTTATGGTGAATATGACATCATTGGAAGCTTTGGGACTCATTTGTACAGAGTGTATATATGTTCATATATGAACATATATGTTTATATATGAATATATGTTTATATATGAACATATGCCTATATGTTCATATATAAACATATTTTTAATATATGAACACATGCCTATTGTTTCATATTTCTTCTATGTATTCTCCTATATTTTTGTTGATGTAAATATGATCTTAATTGGAGTACGTATTGATGAATATTTATGAAAATATGTTCATTTTCAAACATATGTTCATATATGAACATGAATGTTTTTTTACCATCGTATTTATGAACATATGTTCATTTATGAACACATGTTTTTGATGGGTTTTACATGTAATAATGTGGAAAAATTCTTACACTCTTAAGGGTACATGCAACTTAGTAGATATATGTCATAACACTATTAAACAACAAAACTTATAAACCCTAGATGGAATCGAAATTAACATTAAATTGAGGGTTACATACATTTCGTAGATCTCGATCAAGCTAATCCAAATCTTCTTGTCTCCTTGGAAAACCTAGCTCAAATAGTGTGCGAGCCTCTAATGGTTCACACCCACAACGCAATAAACCCTCAGATTGAATGAGAGAGGGGAGAGAGGAAGAGAATTTCGTTCTCGCCTTTAAGGTATGTGAAAGTCATGAAAATTAGGTGCCCAAAGGTCCTAGTTATATAGTCCAAGGTAACTTAGGGATAAAACAAGATCTAAATGATTAAATAATATATTTAATCTCAATCTAAATCATTTACTTATTTACTATTTTGCTTTTAGAAACCCTAAGAAAGGCTCTAAAACTGTCCATGCCATGGAACATTCTAAAATTGCCTCTTTTGTTTAACTATAAAACAATTACAATTCACTGCTTGCACCTTGAATTAATTCCAATTAATCCTAAATTGATTCCAGAACTCCGAATAACCAGTAAATAGTATTTTCCAAATACACTGCCAAACTCGGATTAAACGCCAGTCCTAAGATAAGTGATCAGATATCCCTTCTACTTACAAGATATCGTATGGACACGAGACATGGATTAGAATCAATCTCATAGTCCAAGATTCTGTTTCTCGATTTCCCGATTTATGACGACTGAATTTAGACTATTAATTGAACACATCAATTTAGTCTGGGCTCAGCCGAACACTTCAGAGGTTGGTAATAAATCATCGAGGGGCTCAAATATATCACTTTTCCTGTTAAGGCAAAATGAATTACTAAATTTCGATTATATAATCATCAATTTCACTCACCAAATCCTGAATGTAATTACACTTTATGACACCCAATTACGAGATGTGTTGGAGTAAGCCAATGCACAATAGATTTGCAAAAGATGACTTATATATATATATATATATATATATATATATATATATATATATATATGTCTATTTGAAGAATAGAAGATGTTATCGTCTTAGAATTACTCGTGATTGAATCCATGAAGTAATCTCTAAGCGCAGGTTTAACCAATACTTAAAATCCCTATTTTCAAAGTACTCATAAATATTGCAACAATCTCTATGCAATGTCCAATCCCTATAGACAATCTACAAGCAATCATGACAGTCTTAAATCAATACTTACTCCCAAAAGTATAACCGATTGTGGCATTTTGAATAAATTTATATTCAGGATGTAACACGCAAAATGAAACACAATAATAAACTAATTGTCTAATGGCTTTAGACTCTTTGAATATAAACAATTATATATTATCTAATCATCATAGAAATTACAAATTTATCTATTATATAAACATTTCAATTTAAGACAACATTTCGCATTCCAATGCTCTTAACATGCATATCATGTTTTCCTTTGGTATCACTATTGTGAACGAATCATCAGAAAGATATTCACTTCATAAAATAGGAATCCATCCTTATCCAACTTGATCAATGTTTTATCACTAATCAACGAATCTCCTTCTATAGTTAGATGAAACTCATAAAACTTGGGAGCTGCTATAACTCTACTATATTTTGCAAAGAGGTAAGGTTATGTCATTAGACTCAACTGGTTTATCAACCTCAAGTTGAGAGCTAGTGCCAACTATAGGTCCATTATCGGTCATATCTCGAATTTCTTGAAGTTCAATATAACTCCCACCAAGTTCTTGATATATATACGTTCATTCTCTCAAGGAACATTCCTTTTGAGCTATAAGCACAAATATCAAAAGTCTTCAGTGAATACTCAAGAATGTAACACTTAATAAATCTCAATTCAAGTTGGTCATTGGTTTCTCATCTAAAGAAAGGCCTCACATTTCATGAGTTGTCCTCAAAACCTACCTAGTTAGATACAAGGTTGAAAAAAAATTCTTTACTATTTCAAGTGTATATTCCAAAAAATATGTGAATGGTATCGAAACACGACTTATTATAGATCAAACTACATATCAATTGATTATCCTTTTAGTAACATCATTACATTATGATGTCCTTGGAGAAGTCAATTATGGAAACCATTCCACAATCTCTATGATGATCGTAGAATCCAATATTAAGGTATTCTCCTTTCCTTTCGGATTGAAGAACCTTTGTCTTCATGCCCAATTTTGATTCCATACTTTGCTCTGATACATTTTGATACTTTTCAAAATGATTGAATTATGCTTAATCATATAAACATAACCACATCTATTTAACCTATAAATAAATATAGTAATATGTGTCATCCCTTGTGGTGGATCTAATGGGTCCATACATATTAGTGTGTACAAGATCCAACAATCTTTTATCACCATTACATGTTCATGTGAATGGTGACTAAGTCGTCCTGCCAACACACATGGCTCACATTCATCATCCAACTCAAGTTCGAATGATTCCATGTTTGGTCCAATTGGAGCTTGGTGATGTGATTCTTACTTATGTGGCAAAGACGATGATGCCACAAGCATGATCATATCTAAACTATTTGAAGAATCAGCATTTAAGTCATCGCTGCTATTATTACAAACTACAACATGATCATATCTAAACTATTAGAAGAATCAGCATTCAAGTCATCGTTGCTATTATTACAAACTAGAATTTCATAAATGTCAATTGCAAGAAGATGTTTTAAACATAAAACCATCTTCTTTATAAACTAGAATACTCACATTTCCATTATTAAATGAACATTGAAATTCATGTTTATACAACACATATGATGGAATTTGGTTTCTAGACATCTCCAAAGAGTAACAACAATCGAATAGATTTATCCTAACTCCATTACTAAACATAAGCTCAAGATCCTCAATCATTAAGACATGCGACATTCATCGATTTCAATGATTAGATTTATCTTTCGATGCTTAGAATTTCTTTTCTTCCTATAGATTTTATAACATCCTTCAAATGTGATTATCACATCATACATCTAGCTTCCAAGAATTGGATGTATCGGAGTTTGATTATTTAAATACTTGATGTAGATTCAAGCATTTGACTTTACCATCCCAAAAGACTTAGGGTAATCTTTGTTTCCTATGATCCTTGTTATTGAATTAATTTCAACTTGCCTCTTTTGAATCATGGTTGCAAGGAATAGAGGACATACCAATTTAATTCCTTCGTAATTGGAAGTTTCGGCTGAAACCATTCATCTCTATTTAGGATTTGAAGTTTCCTATTCATTTTATATGTTGTTTCCTTATAACCCCTCCCCTCTTACAGTATGGCCTCGTGAATGATGCATACTTGATTCGACTTGCTCATGTTATACATACAGTATTAACTTTTAATAAATATGTATAAGGGTGTATTTTAAACATTTTAAAATCACAAGATTTAATGTTAATTAAATTACACATTTAAATTAGTTAGTAATGTAAACCGATAATGATTTTAGTAATAATCTTTTAATTAATCAAATAACTGAATGTAATTAAATCACGAGGATAATTCACAATTTCAAGATTTAGGATATCTGATTATCAAGTTAAATATTCATATTTTATACACTTAAAATAATATTAACTATGGTAATTATCCTAATCAAATTGAATTAAGAAAAAGAAAAATCGTTTATTAGATGCTCCTCACGACGTGCTAGATAACTCTCCACCTCGTGATAGAAGGGATAAATATGTAGATCAGAAGTTTTGGCCATGATGTGGCAGACAAAATCTGTCACACCCCCAAACCGGAATGGCGGAAATGTTCAGGGCGGAGGACGTCATGCTCAGTATCACAACACATGCATCATAGTAAAATAAGTAACAACATCCATTGTATTAATATTAAAGGTTTACATGGTATTCAAATCACATGTGATTGACTCCAAAAGTAAATAACAAAACAAGGACATGAAGATACTATGCTCCATCTTTTGTATCCCTGTGCGCGTACCTATCTACTAGTTTCCTGAGAATACAAGTTATTTTGAAAAAGTAGATCAGCATTTAAGCTGGTGAGTTCATAATTATATTTGTTATATAAAGTATAGTCTGAGTTCTTTAGAAAAGTTCACCTGTTCCTCCAGAAAATCCTATATTTTCTGATGTGATAAATATAAGTAAAAATGACTCTTACAATTCCTTCTATGAGTACTTAATGAATACAAATTATATATAATCCAGATCAAATAGACTATGAATTGTGTAGATATTCCCTAAGCCCACAACCAAACAAGGAACAAGAAATGAGGCGGAAGTCACACATTCCATTGTTTGTTAGATCCTCATTCTATATAACCCCGATGTATTCACCAGGTGCTTACGGAGTCAATTATAATAGTACTTTGACATTTGATGAAAATATTCTTTAAGAAAATCATATATTTTCTTTAGTAAAATGGTAACTACAATAGTTCCTTCTATAATCACTTAGTTTATACTAGTTATATATAATCTAATATCGAATGAACAGTTAAATGTGTGAATCTGCCCTAAGGCGACAACCAAACAAGGAACATGAAATGAGGCATCACACATTCCACTTCCTATCAGATAATAATTCTATATAACTCTGATGTATAAACTAAGGTATTATAGAATTAACCATTTAAGGTCCTTTATGTTATAATATTTTAATAAGAAGTATTAAACCTTTTATAAATAAGTTTCTAGTTTCACTGACTCTATTGTGAAACATTATTTTCGGTAATAAATGTTATTGTTTTCAGCATCGAAAACTGTTTACCTTATAAGAATGATGTTTACCATAGAAAATCCTATATTTTTTATAAAACCGACTGGTAGTCTATGTTGTTCCAAGATTGAAAAGCACAAGTATAATCCATATACTTACTTCAATGATAACTAGTTTTCTTGATATGTTAAACTGAATAAAGACTTGTTTACCCTAAAAACCTGATATGACAAGACTACCCTCCTATGATCACTTAGTACATACGAGTCGTATATAACCGAGATCGAACAAACAATTGAATGGGTGAATCTTCCCTAAGTCCAAAACCAAACAAGGAACATAAAGTAAGGCGGAAATCACACATTCCATTGTCTACCGGACTTCAGTTTTATCTAACCCTGTCGTATATACTGAATAATCATATAGTTAATATCCCTTGATATTGTTTAAGAATAGTACATTACTACGTAAATATATCGTTAGTATCTATTTGTGAGTGTTATGACCATACTAATTGATACGACGTGAATCAGACGCCAATATCATTTATAACGTTTGTCACCCATAGACCTGCCGGTTCAACTGTACCTAACAGTAAAGGTGAGGGATTTTTGGTCCCATATAGATCTCTACACAAACTTACGCTCTCCTTCTAGGAGACTCTGGTTCATAAGGGTAGACTTCCACTGGTATTTATGTAAGTACTCGAAGATGTGTCTCACAAGCTAGATTAACGACTTTACTAGTAATAATGCAAAAAACACTTTTTACAATTAACATATAAGTTTGGAAAAATATTTCCTTTATTTCATAAACTAACTTATAGCTTATAAGCTCATTTTCCATGTTTTAACAAGTTTCATGTTTTAAATACATTTGTAAAGGTAAGAAAGAAATAATAAGCAATTTATATTATAAAACACAAGATTCCTTGTGTTATACTTGTATTTCCCCCCCCCCCCCCCCTAAAAACATTAAAAAGTTGGGAAATATATGGGGGTATGAACTCACCTTATGTGAGTGATTCGATTGAACACTGGAATAAGGATGTTTTACACACGAATGAGGTCCCGGAGCACAAATAAGTCCTAAATAGCATGTAATGATACATATAGGCATGAAATTAGTGAATCTAACTACAAAGGCGATTAAGAAACAACCTAGGAAGCAAGAATAACTCACCATAAGAGTGTTACAAGCAAGTTAGGAGGCTAAAAGGGAGTTCACGGTCAGGCTTGATGGTTCACAGCCCCCATGAAGGGTTCACGGCCCATGAAGAGTTCACGGCCCATGAAGGGTTTACAGCCTAAAAAATGTGAAGAACACTTGTAGATCTTGTTGATTGGTGAGTTTTTGAAGGCCTTTCATGGTATACCAAAGAGATGCAAAAGAAAAGGAGTGTTTAAGGGAAGAAAAGGGTGTTCTTGAGTATGATACTTGAGAGAGAATGGGGTGGTTCACGGCCAAGAAAGAAATAAATGAAAGAAAATCAGCCATCTCATATATATAGGGTGTAGTTCACAGCCTAAGGAGGGTTCACGGCCGTGAACATGGTTTGTGGACGTTAACCTCATTTATTGAGGTTTATGGTTTGAATGAAGTTATTGGCTTTGATTTCTTACGTGGTTCACTTCCCAACACACAACCCTTACAAATAATAGGTCTAGAAACCTATAAGTTTGACCTTAAGTTGATGTGTTTGACCTCATAGGGTAGAATATTTTGGGTTGTGACATCATCCCCCCGTAAGATGGAATTTCATCCCGAAATTGGTTTTCTTAGCAGGACTCCTAGGATCGTGCTCCTCTGGATGGTAGAGTATCCACTCATAGACCTAGACGACTTATCCCTGAAGTTCATGATAGGATTCATACCTGGTCCATCTATCAGTACCTCGTGTATACAAGTCGTATATAATTAAGATTAGTAAGAAGGTCGGATGTGCGAATCTGCCCCAGGTCCACAACCAAACAAGGAACAGGAGATAGGGCGGAAACACACATACTAAATCTACATATTCATAATTATATACCACCCTCGCGTATACACTTAATAGTGATAGGTGGGCCGTATTCGTCCTTAGCCTCTATGCTTGAACTTGACCTGTTAGATGAGTGGTAATTATGGAAGGTCTGTTGAGTATACATTGGACATTTTATCAACCTCCATTACCTCTATAACCCCTTAGAGAAACCCTAGTCTCCACCTTTAAGATTTGAGCTTCTCTTCTCTCCACTTTCAGGTGCTTTTTATGATATTTTGATGAAGCTTAAAGATCAAGAAGGCTCTTTTGGTTGCAAGGAATGATGCTTCAAGTATAGATCCATCAAAGGCACTGCATTTCTGGACTACTGTAAGCATAAAGTTCCAATCTTACTATCTTGTTCCTTAGATGTTGTCATTTAGGATTTTGGCACTTTTGGTCCATTTTATGGGCGATCTTAGACTTGAGTGGACTCCAAAATCTTTTGATCAGTTTAGAATGCTTCTTGGACCTCATGGACTAGGAAAGTTGTGATCTTTTGCCTTCCCTTTTAGCTATGCACATTATCTTGGTCCTTAAGGCCATTTTGGTGTATTAAAAATTAGATCTTGGAAGATTGGAATTATTATGGATAAAGTTGGAAACTTTATCCATCTAGACATATTGTTAATTAAAATATAAAAGTTGGAGACTTAGACTTAATTGATTAAGTTGAGAAAGATGTATTTTTCGGTCCCTTTGAGACTTAAAGTCTAGATCTTGGTGGTTTGGACCTTCTAACGGATAAAGTTAGAAACTTTATCCATTAACACCTTGGAAAGGATTAGATGTGAGCTTTGGAGCTCTTGGAAACGGAAGAAAATGGATTAAGCTCATGTGACCTATTCAGACCAGTCCCCTTAATGTGGGCTTAGGCTGCCACGGTGTTGCGACTGGGAGTCATCGACTGTTTTGGAATTTTGTGCCCATGACATGGCTAAGGAAAGCCACAATGTGGAAGGATGAATTTTAACTTTGACTTTGACCATTGAATTTTTGAGCAGTTTGACTTTTGGTTAAACTTGAGTATAATTGAGTGTTTGACTAAGGATGGGTCTTGGTTTGGATTTTAGGAAGCTTGGGGTTGGTTGTGCTATTGTTGAGGTGGTTGCTGAGTTGTTCAGGTGAGTCTTCTCATCATATATGCAGGTTGAAAGCACTAATGTAGTCCCATTGATTTATATCTATAGTATGCTAACTGTCTGTGTGACTCTAGCATGTCATGTATGTGTTTGTATGTATACCGAGTAGTGCCCGATGCCAGTCGGGGCCTGATGAATGTGATAGGGCGGCCATCGCATGTTACCGATAGATCTGTACGAGGCAGGGCCCGATGTTGGGCAGGGCCCATTTTATGTTTGGTATGTGGTATTTTGGAGAGCTCACTAAGCTTTGTACTTATTGTTTATGTTCAAAATGTTTTTAGGTACTTCTGGTTTCAAGAAGGAAGGTCCGACTTGATAACATTGCATCCCTTAGAGATTTATTGTTTATGTTTTTAGGTATTTTAGAGATTTATTGTTTATGTTTTGGGAATATTTTTACTCTGATTGTCTTTTCAAACAAATGAATGAATGGTTTTGATTTAACTAAATAAAATTTTTACTCGGTATTTTTGGGACGTTACAAGACTATAACAATAAAAAGAAAAAAAAAACAAATGAAGCGAATTCTTGCATACTAGCTGATGCATAGTAATACAAATAAAATTTTATAGGAAATAGTAACACTAAATAGTGGGGGATTACCTTTTATGTCTCTTTAAAACTCAAGTCGTTCATTTTTTTTCTTTTTAACAAAAGCACCGATAAGCCAAAATGAAACAACTTCCTCTCCTGCAGCAAAAAAGCATTGAAGTTGCTTCTTCTCTGGTGAACGATTAGTAGGAAGTGGACAGAGAATAGAGGGGAACACCTGCTCCGGTAGCAAGGCGTCGAAGGGCAATGGATGATGGCAGTTCAAAGGTAGTTTTTAGATTTTTTCAGTTTTAGTGTGTGATTGTATACGACATTTTTGATGTTAATTAATCCTCGAATTCAATAAGATATGTAGAGCACCAATGGTAGAGTAGCAAGTAGGTGGTGGTCGAAGATGAACAAAGTGGTTGGAGGAGATCGGAGATGAAGCAAATCTAGAAAGGGGCGATTATTGTGGATCCTTTTCATTTTTCTAGCTTGTAGATCTAGACTTGCCACTCGACGATGCTTTTAGATCCGCATCATCATCCATCAAAGTTTATTGATCTAGCCACGTGTTTCATTGGTTGTGTTGCAATCATCATTGGTGTTGTAGTGGCGATTATCGACAGAAATCACAAATATCAAGATAGAGGAGGACAATGTTAGTTGTGGATTTAGTGCAGAATTCACAGAACTAGAGGTCGTGTAGGTCCTGACTTGGATTCCAATGAGCCGGTGCTGGGCGGACATCGGCGACGTAGCGACGACAACAGGTTGCCAGTGGTAGAAACAGGGAGGGAAGTGAGAGGTTGATGTTTTTTTGAGAATTATGAGAAAATGAATCAGTTGTAGTTTTTATGTCTAGTTTTTTTTTTTAAATCTAATAATTTGTTTGTGAAACTAGGCTAAGACTTATTGTTATTTACAATCATGGCATTCTTTTTTTTTTAGTAATTGTTAGACAAAAATGTCATTTTTAATATCTATAAACATCTATTTGAAAAATAACAAATATAATCTTAGTTATATGGTAAAAATAAGTGCTTCTTAGGGTTCCTAATATTTTTTTCCCAACCCTTCAAACTTTTGTGGCCAAAGTCGAACAGTAGGCCCTGCATAGCTGGAGAACACATCGCATACGAGGTCAACCACCCTGATGGTGGTCAACTTTCGAGTACGCCTTACGTACATTTGGAGTACACCCTACGTACTCTCTCTGTGGTGACTCAACTGAGTTGACTCGGCTGGGTTGACTCGGTTGGGTTGGCTTAGTTGGCTCAACTGATTTGACCAGTTTGACTTTGACTTTGACCAAGTTTGACCTAAGGGTATTTTGGGTGTTTTGGGATTTTGATTGTGATTGGTCATTTTGTTGGATAGGTGATGGTTAGAGCTGAGATTCGGAGTCGAGACCTCATAAGCTTTTCTCCAGTCTGTGAGGTGACTTTTCCTCACTCTACTTACGGTCGAAGGCACAAGGCTGACCCATTGGATTAGAAATCCTGTTATGTGATAGTATGTTATCGTCGTGTAGTGATCTGTTAGATTAATATCCCAGTATATAAAATGATACTATGCTTAGTGATTTGTAGATCTTCTTGATTGTCTGTTGACTGGTTATATGTGTGTTTATCTGTTACATATATGTTGACATGTGTGTGTGGTTGGGTTGAGGTGAACTAGTGTAGACTGAAGGCCAAGAGACCCAGGGCGGCCCAGATAGACTGAAGGCCTGAGAGGTGTACCAGTCAGGACGAAGGCACATAGAATGGTCCAAATAGGTTGAAGGTACGATAAGGCGTTCCAGTCATGTTGAAGGTTGCGTGAGCAGTTCAGATAGTATGTAGGGCAGTACGACATTCCAGTCAGGTTGAAGGCTCTGTATGAATGTTGTTTCTTATTATGTTTATGCGGTGGTACTTTAGGGGAACTCACTAAGCGTTGGCGTTCATTTTTGGGTTATGGTTTCAGGTACTTCAGGAAGGTGTGACCGTACGCGTCCTCTTGTTTATGACTTATGATTTTGGGTGACTCTTATGTTTGGAAAATATTTTGAAAACTATGATTTGTAAAAAATTATGAATTTGGGTTGATTTTAAAAGTTTAAATTTCTTGTGATTTTTTATGGATGTTACAATTTAGTATCAGAGCCTTGGTTTGAGTGAATTGGAGGAATAGTCGTGTGAATCCAATGTGAAACTAAGGAAAAGGTTTTAAAAATTATTTTAAAGGTGTTGTCAGTATAATCAAAAGAGGATGCGATGTGTACGATCAGCCAAAGCCAATAAGTAGACCTCAAATTACCACACTGTTATTTGATATTGTGATATGTTAGAATAACATGCTAGTGATAAGCTAGGGATCTTCAGGAATTGCATGAAAGAATTTCCTGATTATATGATGTCTGATAGCCTAGGGTTCTTTATTATATGAAATTGACATCATTACTGTAGTTGCTTAGTGTATGCATCAAAATTGTACATAACTGAGATTTTATTAAATGAGAATATTTAATTTAGTCCTATTTCATGTTCCTTGTTTGGTTGTGGGCTTAGGGTAGAATAAATTATTCAACTATCTATAGGATCCAATGTTATGTATGGTTAGCATACATGAGTGTTGCAGGGTTGGTGGAAGTTTCATTGATGATTTGTATAGGGTCAGCTGACCAGTCACATAATGTTTAGTCTTCCTCTAAGAAGTGAAGATTGATTATATGTGTATGCTAATGTGTATTGTTAGGTTTGTTGTGATGATCCTCTAAGACAAATAAAGGTAGGTGTGGAAGGTAGTATCTGTTGGATTAATGTCTAAGTCCATAACTATAATTGGTAAGACTTGACCCGACCCGGCATGGTCCATTTGGGTTGCATGACTAAATGAGAGAAATAAGACACTTATGGTTATTAATATATTATAAGTTCTAGTATATTAATAATAAGAATAATAAGATTATTTAATTAGTATTGATCAAGAATTAATCTAGGATTAATTAAGTGATCAAAAGAAGACTAATTAAATATATGGGTTGATTGTGCAAATCATCCATACTTATATAGTGGGCTAATGCTCCATGGATTATCTAGTTGGGCTAAAACCCATATGATGTTCCATGGATGCTCCATGGTGTTTTTGTACCCATGGATCATGGAAATGAAAGGCAATGTCAATTAGGCTTTACATGGTGTAACCCTAACTATATATGCATCTTATTCTTGACCAAAATCGGCTACTAGTGTGTGTAATAGAAGGGCTAGCCGATTTTCATGAAGTGTAGAATTCTCTCAAGTTATTCCGATTGTATTTGGTGTTGTGTGAACCATTTGAGGTGTCACACTTGGGGCACTAGGCACTCAAGCATCATGAAGACAATATACATCAAAGAGGTATGTATTCTATCTTGTTATATTCATTATTTTGTATGCTAGATTATGTTAATACCTTGGATGTTCATATTTGCATGTATAATAGAGAAAACATAGATCCAAGGTATTTAGGGTTGCATGTACACTTAGGAGTGTTAGAATTCTCAAAACCCAACAGTGGTATCAGAGCCAAGGCTTGTTTTCTCTTATACTTGATGCAAATTTCTGAAAAATGATGAAAAACTCGCTTATCTGGCTTTCTGGGCAGTGGACTCGTCGAGTCCACTGATGAACTCACCGAGTCCATGAGTAAAATCATCCTACTCGTTGAGTATGTTCATGCACTCGACGAGTATGAGCCCCAGACAAAATATTTTCGAGGTTTTTGGCTAGAAATGGACTAGGAACATTACCCTAAGTTGTTTTTGAACTTATAAACTTGTTTTTGATGTGGTAATGTTCATGCTAATCCAATTTCAAAGATAGTTGTCAATAGATTCATGTTTTGTATTAGTTTAAGGTTTAGACTAATTACATGAAAAAGTTTGATTTGAATTATCTTGTTCTTATGAGTTGCTTAGATTAATAGAAAAGTTGAGTTAAATAGTTGTTTTCAATCAAAATTAATCTAAGAGTTGATTCTAAAATGTGTTTTTATAACTTGTCTTCAAGTTATATGAAAACTCACATTTAAGTTTCATAAAACTCATAAAAGTTGGCAAAGGTTACAAAATGAAGAGTCTAGTTCTAATTAAATGGTTTTATGACTCCATAACTTGTCCTCAAGTTATGGAGGACCAAGAGTCTCTCCATTAATAAATAAAAAAAAGTGTAACCTTAATTAATTCCATAGGTTATAGAATTAAGAAAAGTTAATTCTTTTATTAGTTTAAAGTCTTCCATAACTTGTCCTCAAGTTATGGAACTTGAAGAGTTTTTGGATTAAAACTACTTTAAACACATAAGTTATGGAATTAATTAGTTTTGAATAGTTTCAAAACTTGCCCTCAAGTTTTGGAATTTGAAAAGTTTTCACTTATGAATACTTTAATTCCAAGTTAGCCCTTAGAATTTTAAAAGTTAAAATTCAACCCTTATACTTTATAATATTATAAGTTAATTATATATATATATATATATATATATATATATATATCTATATATATATATATATATATATATATATATATATATATATATATATATATATATGCATGTATAAGAGTAAAGTCAGTCTTACCGTTAGTAGGCCTCATTCACGAAGCCGGTCTATAAGGGGGTATAAGGTTACTGCCTATAAAATGGCAGTTTAATGGGTGTCCACTCTCACCCACCGCTTCCTTGACCGGTGGAGGGTCGTTAGCCGAACGGGTTTGACAGGACTAGAATTCTCCCTTCATTAAAAGTATTAATGATAAATACTAAGTAACTAAACTCTTAATAATACCCAATCTTAGTTACTTAGGAAAATGTGAATAAGGTGCTAATCCATGAAATTAGACTTTGCACTTTGTTTAAGTCGGTTAGTGGAGCGTGTGTGGTTAACCGGCACACTAACTCGTATTTAACAAGGTAGGCAAAGGGTAACTTAATGTTTATCATAGTATTGATGGAGCATGTGTGGTTAACCGGCACATCGATTGAGGGGTAAACACTTAAGGGTACCAAGTAACTTGCATGGTTACTTCACACCTTGTTTTGTGATCCTCGGCATCCCAGTCTCAAAACTTGAAGGGCACACTCAAGATTGAAACATGCCATTGAACAGTTCAATGAATCTCAACAGATCTAGGAGTTTCAAATCCAATTAAAAACCTAATTATTATTTCGTTTTTCATGGTGGAAATTGGTGAATCGTCATTCACCTACCTTCAAATATTTTATAGCTTGGATTACGGCATCCCTCTTCTAAGTTATAAAATAGTTTGTTGGGTCCTAGCCTTAATATTTCATATTGGGTGTCATATTAAGGACTTTAGATCAACTATCTTGAATATCTCCCAAAACATGTCTGGTTTAGACATTTATGATCTTCCCAAATCTCTTGAAACAAGCTTTCCTAAATGAAGATGATGTCCCTTGGAAATCATACTTCTTTCACCTCCTCCAATTATTCTCCCTAACCCACAAGTTCTTGAAAAGTTTAAGGTCACTCAAGCCCTATTGGCAAGTAAAGGTCTATGTGTGGTCACATATTGGAGATGTAGTCACATATTGACAAGTCGGGAGAGTTGGGTGTCAAAGTCTTAAGAAAGTCGGTGGTTCAATCACTTTCTAAGTCACATAGTGATTTCCTTTGGGACACCTATGAAACAGACTATGACAAGACCCTTAATGATCTTATCTATTTGCTAAGATCAACTTCCTAAAAACTTGATGGACATTGACAACGGTGACACTGGAAATACAGAAAAAGCATTCTCTTCCCAAGGAAAGGGATTGACCATAGTCAACTAGGTTGACCAAATGATAAAGAGAAATGATAAGTCTGTGATAGTCCCATGCTCCATTACCAAAGCGTCCATATGTTAAATTACCAAAGAAAGGGGCATTAGTTGCGAAGCTGCCAAATTTACCAAACGATGTTAAACTCAATAAGTTTGACTCTACTTCAGGTAAAGTCCACTATCTAACTCTGCTAAGTTTCTATTCTAAGATTCTTGATACATGATGTGACTGGGTCACATGGTGATGTTTTAAGAATCAAATAAAAATAAGGAAACTTAAAGAAAGAATACGCTGAATCTGATGGCGTAGATGGATTTCTATCGCATAGTTTGAAGATCGGATTCTTGAGATAATTCTTAGGAGTTATGAGATATTGATTAGGAATAGATAACAGCAACTTTTCATATGGATTGTAAGGATAAGTTTTTCCACAAAGTTTTAAAATAAAAGAAAGTTTTTGTTTTCATTTATTTTAAAATATCCTTACAATGGCATTTGAGGAAAAATTGTTGCTTATATAATTCCATTAATAGCAAGAGTGGAAATATGAAATTGATTCTTTCATTTGTGGTAATGTCTAAATTTAGCAAATAAGGAAAGATTCTCATCACCCAAGTTTCAATTGGACCGGAACTTGGAATCATGCAAGTTGTATAGCATGATGAATGAGAACTTTCAAGTATTGGAAAATTAAGACGAATTACTTGTTCACATGGATGTGTAAGTCATATAAAGGACTAAGGGATCGAGTACACATTCTTGTGCACTGGTCAAGTCCACCACAAAAGATCGATAAGATTATTCGTCATAATTTACTAAAGCTTAGTAAATATGGTTATACTTACAGGCTAAAGTATAATTCTGAAACATTGGAAAAGTTTCAATGTAAGGTAGAGCGAATAAGAAGAATCAACTTAGGAAGAAGGATAAAAGTTTCTCAAATCTGAAAAGATGGGAGAATACTTTAGTATAAGTTTTTATGATCATCTTAATGATTTAGAGACCTTATCACAATTCATCCTCTAAGTGCCTTCTTATAGCTAAGAAGAGGAGCTATGAATTGTTGAAGTGGTTAAATCAAGAAAATGATTCATACTTCGTTCCAAAAAACAATTCTTAGAGTCATACTCCAAGATTGTAACTTGAGTGACATGTCTTAAAGAAGGTTTAAAACACTTGTCAAATGTAAGAGTAAAAGTTTTCTACTCTTGTACATTTGAAATTGGTAAGTTGTGATGTTTTGGATAAAAAAAAGACCAACTTAGGCCAATTTTGTGAAGTGTTTGTCTTGATTAGAATCCACACTATCTCTTGAATAACTGACAAGAAAGTCTTATATGTCAAGAGGACAGTGGGAGTCTTAAAAGTCTTGAAAGTCTCAAGAACTAATCAAGAATAAAACCTAAAGTTCTTCACTAGCATACAACTTGAGGTTTATAACCTATCGTGTTGACATATTCTGTGTCCATTCCAGTTAAAGTTGGCTTTGCATATGAGTTCTTAGAGTTCTCAATTGGGTGCATAACAACTTGGAAGCAATGGCAGGCCCTTGAGCTGCCAGATGGCAAGAAATTAGATTGAGTTCAGTCCATATGAGTTTGGATTTGTCATTATCCTTGTCCTGTGACTAATGTTTTGACAATTCACATGGATAAGAACACATACACCACTAAATCTAAGTGTCATAAGGTTTCTCTCCGATTCATGAAAATGATGGTGAGGAAACACTTTCACTAAGTAGATTTTAGCTAGATAGCAGTTGTGATATTTTCATTCTCAAAGTCGTTAGTGGAGCGTGTGTGGTTTACCGACACACTAACCTGGACTTGTGAGAAGTGGCAAAAAGGTCTAACCATTATGATTACGGAATCCCTCTTCGTAATTGTTTAGACACAAAAGTGTGCTATCTAAGGGAAGGTGTATGATTTTGATAAAGTTTTATCAAAACAATCTAGTATCAGAAATCTGAAGTTTGGTAAGAAAGTCAGCTGATTTCTGAGTACATGTCAAAGCTAGTGGGAGCATAAGTGTTATGCTAATAATCATCATGTTAGTGGGAGCATAATAATTATGATAAGTATTGCAAGTTAGCAATGTTAATTATGGAAAACAAAAGGTTTCAATTGGGAAAAGGTTGTTTTGCTATAATTAAGGGAGAGGAAATTATACTTCATCTCAAATCTATAAGCTTAGATCGTGAGGTTTTAATCATTTAGTCAAGGATATATATATATATATATATATATATATATATATATATATATATATATATATATATATGGATTTCATGTTGGAATGGTTCAACATAAGGAAATTTTGTATATGAGTCCATTATTTGTGGTCTAAAATTCGATTATGATTACGGCATCCCTTTTCATAATCTGAATTATGAGAACTTGGCAAATAGAAATGGAAATATTATAGCAAAAGACTGGTTTAGTCTTTATGTGAGATATCATGAATCGTGTCCCATATGCTTCGGATATAGGATCGATTACATGTGCTATATTCATCCTTTCTAAAATTTTCCTAATGCCTGGGGCATTAAGAAGGGATAAGGTTTAGAACTGGATATGACTAAAAGTATTAAACAATTGTCGAGGACAATCTAAGGTTTACCAAAGATTGGTTGCTCAAGGACAGTTGGAAGTAGAGTGATAATTCTGGAAGGACCATATTGACATAATCTGTAAGGAGGCAACTCTTGTTCAGAAGTGATAGTCAAGATGGAATCTAGAAATGTTTCAAAGTTAGAAATTATTCAATCTGTGTAAGATTAAGAGACTTAATGCAAGAAGGATGTTTCCAAGGAGCCGATCTCCTTTGAAATGCTCTGTAATGGTAGTTGTCAAGTCTTTTTGACTTTGTTCATAATCATTACAAGAGGATCAATGCATATAAGTTTAGAATCTAACAAATTTCAGTAAATGGCATGAGTTTGGAATTCTTGCATTTGTAGTAAGGATTTGGGAGTGTGAAAAGAGAATCATTGAAGTTATGTTCAATTGATCTAGTTCACAAAGTAAAGATCATAGACAAACATAGCATGCATACTTGGTGTGTGGCATGACTAGTGTTTAGAAAACATAGTGTACATGCTTGGAGCATGGGACAACTATTGTTTTAAATTCAAGAATAAAGTTGATAGTTGAAACAGTATACAATGAATAATGTGTAAACGTATGGTGATAAATAAAAGGTGTTTTATTTATGTTCATAGGTTTTGATACCATATTGGATTCAATTATTCTTGTGTTTCATTTTGCATGTTTTTGACTTCCAGAATAAACTAGGTTATTCTTCCGGAATGACTAAGTTATTCAAACCATCCACAGTCGGTCATATGTTGGAAGTAGCTATGAATTAAGACTGTCATGGGTTGGCTTGTAGAGGTCTAAGGTGTTGGACAAAGAGCTACAACATTCATGAGTGCTCATAGGTTATGAGTATTGGATTCAACCCGCGCACATTGGAATCACTTCATGGATTTGATCACGAGTGATCATGAGACGATAATATCTTATATTCTTCAAACCTAGAGATATGAGTTGTTACTATGAGTTGATTGTACATTGATTGCACGAAAACGCATTCGGTAACTCGATGTTATAAAACGTGCCTTTGTGTATGATTCAACAAGTAGTAGAACAAGCCATATGAGTCAAAGTTTATCCATTCCTTTTACCTTCGGGATAAAAGCGATATCTGTGGGCCCCTCGATGATTTGATGATGACAAATGGAAGTGCTCGGCCGGGCCAGGACTGATTTGATTTGTTCAATTAGTCAGTCGTCATAAATTGGAAATCGGGAAACAACAAATGGACAGAGAGAATGATTATAATCCATGTCTCAGTCCATATGATATCTAGAATGGAGGAATATATGATCCCGTATCTAATGGACAAGTCATTGACAAATGTCAGAGTTTATCGACAAGGTCAGAGTTCGACAGAAGCTTTTGAGAGCTACGATTGCCAGTCGGTTCCTGAAGTCATACGCAATAATAGTTTTAGACTTATCCAAGTGGGAGACTGTTGGATTAATGTCTAAGTCCATAACTATAATTTGTAAGACTTGACCCGACCCGGCATGGTCCATTTGGGTTGCATGGCATCATGCACTTGGATAGACTAAATGAGAGAAATAAGACACTTATGGTTATTAATATATTATAAGTTCTAGTATATTAATAATAAGAATAATAAGATTATTTAATTAGTATTGATCAAGAATTAATCTAGGATTAATTAAGTGATCAAAAGAAGACTAATTAAATATATGGGTTGATTGTGCAAATCATCCATACTTATATAGTGGGCTAATGCTCCATGGATTATCTAGTTGGGCTAAAACCCATATGATGTTCCATGGATGCTCCATGGTGTTTTTGTACCCATGGATCATGGAAATGAAAGGCCATGTTAATTAGGGTTTACATGGTGCGACCCTAACTATATATGCATCTTTCTTGACCAAAATCGGCCACTAGTGTGTGTAATAGAAGGGCTAGCCGATTTTCATGAAGTGTAGAATTCTCTCAAGTTATTCCAAGTGTATTTGGTGTTGTGTGAACCATTTGAGGTGTCACACTTGGGGCACTATGCACTCAAGCTTCATGAAGACAATACACATCAAAGAGGTATGTATTCTATCTTGTTATATTCATTGTTTTGTATGCTAGATTAGGATAATACCTTGGATGTTCATATGTGCGTGTATAATAGAGAAAAAATAGATCCAAGGTGTTTAGGGTTGCATGTACACTTAGGAGTGTTAGAATGCTCAAAACCCAACAGTATGGACCCGTACTACTAAAAGCATAGGACCCGTACACGTAGCAGGGAAGTCACAACCCCTAGAGTTTTGTTTGGGAAGTGGTCCCCATGGTGTTATATGAATTTATCTGATATCTCCATTGTTTATTTTTAGTATAGTGGTTACGAGATGATTTAAGATGGGATCTGGATCAAGAGCCGACACAGGTGGCCAAGATAGGCTGGGTTTGACTGAATATTGTGTTAGGAAGATTATTCGAGAGGAGGTTGTTTCCATTGTTCGAGTTCAGATACTGGAGCTATTTGGGTCTATCAATACCGCTATGATGGAGTTCTTTGACGAGCGATATGCTGCACTTTCGGAGACTGCTGCTGTTGCAGCCTCCACGGCCTTTGCTGCCACAAGGATTGGCGTTGGGAGAGCCTTCTAGTACCGGGACTAAGACAATACGAATTCCCCGATATTTGATGGAGTTTAGGATCCGATCTTAGCCCTGAGGTGGCTGTCTGGCGTTGAGGGTGTTTCTTTACTTGCTCTTGCCCAGCTGACCAGAGGGTCAAGTGCCCTCTGAACCTTCTGTGGTCGGGAGTCAAGGATTGGTGGAGACTTGTTACTAGCTCATATTCTTTAGAGCAGAGGGTGCTATAACTTGGGAGCAGTTTTCAGAGATGTTCCGTTCCAGATATGTTCCACTGGTGGAGCGTGAGAGGTTGGCCCAGGAGTACTTGTATGAGACAGGGGACTGAGTCGGTGAGGGAGATCACCAAGATATTTACAGAGAGGGCCATGTTTTTTCTTGAGTTTGTTGTTTTTGAGCATGCTCAGATGACCTGTTACTTGAGCATGCTCAAGAAGGACACCCGACAGTTTGTATCCACGCAACGTTATGGTTCATTGTTGGAGTTGTAGGAGGCCACCGGGTGGCGGGAGATTGAGATGAAATTCCAGACAAAGGAGCAGAGACAGGCCTTGGCACAGTCACAACCTGCGCCGAAGTGGTTCAAGGCCGCTGATTCTATATTAGGGAGTCAGAGGGGCCGCACTTGTGGGAAGTGTAGCAAGGTTCATGACAGGGCTTTTCGATCTGCTAGTGTATGCCACAAATGTGGCAAGGAGGGCACTACGCGAGGAATTGTCACCAGTCGGCCCCAGTTCCAAGTACCAGGATTTACTATCACTATGATCAGGTTGGTCATATGAAGTTCAACTGTCCATTGCTCGCCGCCAAGCCGACGCAGGCCTCGACGCCAACTACTTTGAGGATCACCGATGGGCGCCAGGGGAGGGTGGAGCCCTCGAGGGCTTGGGGCCGAGCTTTTAAGCTCACTGCCAAGGAGGCCAGAGCAAATCCACACGTCATGACCAATATGGTTCTATTTATTATTCTATTGATTATATTTTATGTTGTACTCATGTATATGCTCCTAATAGGTACGTTCTTAGTGAACTGTTTGCCTGCTCTTGTGTTATTTGACTTAGGTGCGAGTCAGTCCTTTGTATATCGATCATTTAGTAGAGAGTTTGATATGCCTATTAGGGAGTTAGAGTGTCCGTTGCGAGTTTCTATCGCCAACGAACACAGGGTTTCTGCATCAGTAGTGTATCAGGGTTGTGTATTGGAGATATTTGGGGGCCTTATCTGACTAATGTGATCCATATTCTTGTTGGGGATGTATGCGTGATAGTGGGTATGGACTGGATGAGTTGGTTTGGTGTTATGATCGATTGCGAGGGCCAGCGAGCGGTAGTTTGAACCCTAGGTGGCGGGGGGGGGGGGGGGGGGGGCTCCTTATCTATGGAGAGTGCACCAGGGTTGGTTCAGAGTTTTGTTTAGTAGCCAGGGCTCGACAGTATATTCATCATGGGTGTGCGGGTTATTTGGCTTCTGTGCTTGATACTCAATTGGAGAGCAGACTTCAGTTTCTAATGTGCCAGTTGTCATCGAATTTTCTGATGTTTTCCCGTAGGAGTTACCCGGTGTGCCTCTTGAGAGGCAAGTTGAGTTTAGCATTGATCTAGAGCCAGGTGCGGCCCCGGTTTCCAAGGCACCGTATCGCTTGACATCACCTGATATGCATGATTTGTCATCTCAGCTTCAGGAACTGTTAGGGAAAAGCCAGGTGCGGCCCCGGTTTCCAATTTGATCACATGTGTGATCCGAAACCTGAGGCATAATTTCCTCAATCACACAATTGTTGCTTAGATTGTGCAGTCTACCAAACTGAGTTTTGAAATCTTCGGGAAAAGTCTTGTCATTGACTGGGAAATGAAATTCTCGGTCTGGAGGGACATATAGTGTATCTTTGTTGAACTGGGGTGAGGAATCCATTGCGGTAGGATATCCATTTAACCAACCCCAATTGTATGTATTGTCCACGGTTCCATTATTTACCAAATTTTCAATAGTTTCACTTCCATTGAACAATTTTTCGATTAAAAGATTTAAACGTACAATTTCACTATGAGCTAAATCTCTCTGATTCAAAGCTATCTCTAATTGGGTTTCACTCAACATTGTTGCATCTTTTTCTAACTCTAAATGTCTTTCTAACATATCCATTTTGAGTCTTTTGTTATCCAGTAGTCCTCTCACATGGAACATCTCCTGGGATGCAATCTTTTTCTCATCTAAGGCTTTGTTATAGTCTGTAAGGACGGCAACACATGTGTGATTAAGATTATCAATGTAAGGTTGACAATCATGCATGCTATAATTTAGAGTTTGGATCATGACTTTTACATGTTCGACGATGCTTAGAGTTCTATCCTTTGCCATGTAGCAGTAGTTTTTGTTTATCTTTGTAGACCCATCTGTTGGAATAGTGTCTAAGCCTGTAACTATATTTGGTATGTACTTGACCCGGTTGTGCATGGTCCTTTTGGGTTGCCTTCTCCAAAGCAACTTGACAAGGTAATTTAAAGAGAAAGAGAGAATATTATGGTTTATTAATATATTATAAGAATAATATATTAAAGGAAAAATCATATTTATTTAATTAGTATTGGTCATAAATTAATTAGGAATTAATTTGGTGACTAAAAGAGATTAATTAAATAAGGGGTATAAACTGCCAAATGCATGATAGTTGGGTTTTGGGCTGGAGAACCTAATGGACTAAGGGGGAACGAAATTATGATGGGGATCCATCATATTTTCGTCCAAGGGCCCTAATCTAGAAGGTTCTATGGACTGCTTGATGATTAAGCTGTCCATTAGGGTTTAGGCTGAAACCCTAGCTGCTAGCAGTATAAATAAGACCCCTAGGCTATGGAAATCAGCTACCACTTGATTCTAAGAGAACCCTAGGCCAATTTCTAGCATCTTTCACCCTCTCTCAGATTGCCTTCTTGCTTGTGGGGTTTGTGAACCATTAGAGGAGTTGCATTTGTGACTCTAAGCTCAAGATCCAGAAGACTACAAGGATTCAAGCTACTTGGAAGAGGTAAACCACTTAGATCTGTTTTTCTTATGGTAATTTTGAATTATATATGATAGATCTAGGTTTGCAAGTCTTGGAATCAAAGAATGTTCAATAGAGAAACCTAGATCCAAGCATTAGGGTTTGCATGAGGACATAGGAATGTTTCTTATGTATAAAACCCATCAGTGGTATTAGAGACTCGATTGGTTTCAATTGTATGTAATGCTTAACTGTTTTACTTGCTAAAAAACAAGTTTTTTGCCTCTACCTGACTCAACTCGGCGAGTCAGTATCTGGACTCGGCGAGTCCAGGTCTGACTCGGCGAGTTTGTGCGTCAGACAGAGGGTATTTCGGGATTTAGCTGCTGTTTTGACTTGGATTTGATGCCTAAATCGTTTTTTGAAGTTAAAATACAAATTTTATCTTAATTAAATGATTATCCTTGCCAAAACAATAGATAATTTCAAATCTTTTGAATATTGGTTGTTTATATGATAAATATGGATTATTTAAAATTATTTGGTAATTATCTAATGACTAAAATAAGATTAACTCAAATATAGATAATTATGAAATTAATTTTTTAATTTGAATTATTTTTTATTTGATCCCTTGTGTTTTGAAAAGTTCAAAACTTGCCCTCAAGTTTTGAAATTTAAATTTTACGATTAAAAGTTTAATTTTGAATAATTTAAATTTCAAGCCCTTAGAATTTTATAAGTTTAAAATTCAACCCTATACTATTATATATTATTACAAGCTTAATTAATATATATGTATGTATATCTTAAAATGCTATTCTTACCGTTAGTAGACCTCATTCACGAAGCCAGTCTATAAGGTGGGTATAAGGTTGCTGCCCATAAAATGGTGCTTAATGGGTGTACACTCACACCTACCGCTTTCTTGACTGGTGGAGGGTCGTTAGCCGAACGGGTAGGATAGGGCAACCCTATCCTCATTAAAAGTATAATGTAAGATACAAAGTAACTACATGTTTTTCAAATTCCCAATCTTAGTTAGTTTAGTGTAAAATGTGAAAATGATGCTAATCCATGGAATTACACTTCGTACCCTTGTCAAACGTTGGTGCAGCGCGTGTGGTTAACCGGCACATCAATTTGGGGTTGACATTGGTAGCGAAGGGTGACTCGATCTTTTTCATAGATCAATGGAGCGTGCTTGGTTTACCGGCACATTGATTGGGTAATAGAGACATTGAGTGCACCATGTTGATTAGCATGGTTATTCACAATTTTTTTGCGATCCTCGGTATCCCAGTCGCAAATTTGAAATGCATATCAAGATTTAAACATGCCATTGAAAAGTTCAATGAATCTCAAAGATCTAGGAGTTTTCAATACATTTAAAACCTAAATGTCTTTTTCGTTTTTCATGGTTAGAATTAGTGAATCGTCATTCACTTACCTTAAAATTATTTACTTTTAGAGTACGACATCCCTTTCTAAGTGGTAAATAATGTTCTTGGATCCTAGCCCTAATTTCTCACTTGGGTGTTTAATTAGGGATTCATTTCTAATGAAACCTTGTTCCTTTCTTTTTCAGATGTCTACAAACAACAACAACAACAACAACAACAACGCTTCTACGCCATTCTCGTTGATGAACCTGTGTCATAAAGTGACATTTGATGGTTCAAACTTCAATGAGTGGATGAGGTATATTCTCATGATCACACGCTACGAGGACAAAGAATATGTCCTCGATGAAAAGCTTGAAAAGATCATCCCAGATGTTGCTACTCCTGAAGAGCTGGCCGCCTTTGAGGCCCACGAGCGTGATGCTACAAAAGCTCACTGCATCATGATGGCCACCATCAACCTCGAACTCCAAAAGCCCTATGAGGACATTTATCCGTATGAAATGCATCAGGATTTGCTCTACAGGTATCACTAGAGCGCGAGGCAAGAGCGATATGAGATCATCACTAACATGATCACCGCTAAGATGGGGAGTGGAGAATCCCTAATCTCTCATTTGCAGAAAATGCAGAGGTATGTTGATCGTCTTCTCAAACTTAATGTTAAGTTTGATGAGGATTTGGCTATCGACATAATCCTCCACTCCTTGCCCTCCAGCTACAACCAGTTTAGGATTACCTACCACATGAACAAGGAGGAGGTCTCCTTGAGCAAGCTCCAAGGACTCTTGAGGACTGCTGAGAGCAACCTCAAAGTCAAATCCATTGCACCGTCCCCTGCTGTGGCCACTCCTGTGATGGCAATAGGTCAAGGAAAGGGTAAAAAGAGGAAGGCTCCATGTAAGAGCCACCATAAGTGGAAGCCCCGAGATGGTTCGTCCTCAAGTGGGACCAAAGCCGGCCCTGCTAAACCCTCTTTCCGATCCCAAAGAAGCAGAGTGCTTCTATTGTCACCAAAAGGGCCACTAGAAGCAAAGCTGCCCTCAATATCTACAAGACATAAGAGATGGGAAGATTAAGCACACTTTTGCAGGTATGTATTCTATTAAATCTAATAACTCATAATTTGCTACTTCATGGGTTCTTGATACAGGGTGTGGTTACTACATTTGTTCTGAAACGTAAGGCCTAAAAAGAAGTATGGAGGTGGAACATGGAAAGATGAACCTGATTATGGGAAACAGAAGACCGTCGCCTGTGACCAAAGTCGGTGTTTATTCTTTAGTGTTGAATAATGGGTTAGGGATAGATTTAAAAAATTGCTGTTATTCGCCAAATATGGCAAGAAACATTATTTCATTTCTTGGGTTTTTTAGACAAGGTTTTAGATATTCTTTTGATAATAGTAATGGTTCTATTAACGTTTATTTGAATGGTGTCTTTTATTTCAATGCATTACCTTGTAATGGGATTTATGAATCTGTGATGGTTGTGAAAGGTTTTAGCCATATGAACATTCCTATGTGCACATGCAACCCTAATGCTTGGATCTAGGTTTCTCTAATTGAACATACATTGAATCCAAGACTTATAATGGTTAATAGACTATAATAACAATATGAAATCAGAGATTAGAAGTTTACCTTGAATTACTTGCTTGATCTTCTTGTCCTTGAGGCTTTAGAGTCACAATTGTCACTCCTCTAATGGCTTACAAACACCAACTAGCAAGAAGATGATTTAGGATAGAGGAGAGGGGATGAAATCGGCCAGGGTTTCCTTCTAAAAGCACACGTGCTGATTTCCTTAACCCATGGGGTCTATTTATACTAGTAAGGCTCCTAGGGTTTTACCCTTAAACCCTAATTGGATAACTTAGGCCCTAAGCAATCCAATACCCTAATAGATAAGCCCTTGGACGAAATCTAAGCCTATCCAAAGCCGTAGAATTCGTCCCCCCTTATCCTTAAGGGATTTATAGCCCAAAGTCAAACTATCATACAATTGACAGTTTATACCCCTTTATTTAATTAATCTCTTTAAGTCACCAAATTAATTCCAAATTAATTTATGACATATATTAATCAAATAACAATATTATTATTCCTTATATTATTCATATAATATATATTAATAATATTCCTTCTCTCATTATAAATCATCCTGTCAAGTTGCTATGGTGAAGGCAACCCAAAAGGACCATGCACAACCGGATCAAATACTTGCCTAATATAGTTGCAGCCTTAGACACCATTCCAACAGTCTCCCACTTGGATAAGTCTAGTAACTATATATACAAGTATGTTCCGATTAGCAATCGTAGCTCTCAAAGACACTGTTAAACTCTGATCTAATCAATCTTGTCCTTCAGATAAGGGATCGTACAGTCCTCTGTTTAGATATCATGCTGACATTTATATGCAACTAATTTGTCTAGCATTTGGTTTCTCGATCTACGATTTATTTGACATAGAACTTAATCGAACACATCAATTCAGTTCTGACCGGGCCTGACACATAAGTCAAATCAAACCATCGAGCGGCTGAGATATCGCTTTTACCCTCTTAGGATAAAAGTAACAGATAAACTTCGACTTATATGCATTTACTTATTCATTAATCAATTATACACAACAATGCGTTTTATAACATCAAGTTACTGATGCGGTTTCGCATTATCAATGTACAACCAATTAACAAATAACAAACCATATATCTTGGTTTTAAGACCATATGATATTATCGTCTTGCGATCACCCTTTTTATCATATTCCATAAGGTGATTCCAGCAAGCGCGTGTTTGTTGCAATGCTCCAAACTAGTTCATAAGCACTCATGAATGCTGCAACAACCTTTTGATATGTCTAATACCATTTAGACAATCTACATACCAATTCATGACAATCTTCATTCATACTTACTTCCAAAATATGAACGATTGTGGACAATTTGAACAATTCGATTATTCTTAATAAACTCAATTATTCTAGAAGTCAAAACATGCAAAGTGAAACAATAGTTAAATGATTAACATAAGATAGTAACATTACTCATAAATAATACTCTTTTATTTAATCATCAAATGTTAATTACATTTATCTATTACACGTTTCCAATACTATCTAATCTATGCTAATATCATCCTTCAACCCAATACTCCTAGCATGCTGCAAGTGCTTAACCCTACGCAGTCCCTTCGTAAGAGGATCTGCTGGGTTATCTTCCGATGATATCCTCTTCACTACGAGTTGTCCTTCTTCTACACAATGTCTAATAAAGTGGTATTTTCTGTCGATATGTCGAGATCTACCATGATCCCTCGGTTCCTTGGTCAAGGCAACCCCTCCTTCATTATCACAGAAAATCTCCATGGGATCCTTTATGGCAGATACAACTCCAAGATCACCGATGAAGTTCTTCAACCATATTGCCTCCTTCGATGCTTCGCTCGCTGCAATGTACTCTTATTTGCACGTTGAATAAGCTACGGTTTCATGCTTGGAACTTTTCCAAGTCACTGCTCCTCCATTCAGGGTAAAGACCCAGCCCGACTACGAACGGTAGTTGTCTTGGTCGGTTTGAAAGCTGGCGTCACTATACCCTCGCACCTTCAAGTCATCACTCCCTCCGAGGACTAAGAACCATTCCTTCGTCCTCCGAAGGTACTTAAGTATATTCTTAACCGCAATCCAATGAGCTCTACCAGGGTTCCCTTGATATCTACTAACCATGCTCAAAACAAAGGCTACATCAGGGCGAGTACAAGTCATAGCATACATGATTGAGCCAACTGCGGAAGTGTATGGTACTCGGCTCATTTCTGCTATTTTAGCTTTGGTACTCAGACTTTGAGTCTTACTCAACTTGGCATTACTTTGTATCGGTAATCCTCCCTTCTTCGAGTTTTCCATACTAAAGCGTTTTAGTACCTTATCTAAGTGTTCTGACTAAGTCATATTAGTCTCTTACTTCTTTCTCTCACTATCCTTATTCCCAAAATATAGGAAGCCTCTCCGAGGTCCTTCATAGCGAAGCACTTCCCGAGCCAGGACTTAACTTCCTGCAGAGTCGGGATGTCGTTTCCTATGAGCAGTATGTCATCGACATACAAAACAAGAAAGCTAAATATGCTCCCACTGGCTTTGACATATACACAGGATTCATCTTCGCTTCGTACAAATCCAAACTCTTTGACTTTCTCATCAAAGCAAAGATTCCATCTGCGAGATGCTTGCTTAAGTCCATAAATGGACTTCTCAAGCTTACACACTCTATTTGGATGCTTCAGATCGACAAAACCCTCTGGCTGAGCCATGTAAACATCCTCAGCCAACTTCCCATTAAGGAAAGCGGTTTTGACATTCATTTGCCAAATCTCATAATCATGAAATGCGGCAATAGCTAGCATCACTCTAATACACTTTATCTTCGCAACTGGTGATAAGGTCTCATCATAGTCAACTCCGGGAGTTTGAGTAAAGCCCTTCGCAACCAATCGTGCTTTATATGTGTGTACGTTTCCATCCATGTTGGTCTTCTTCTTGAAGATCCATTTGCACCCGACGGACCAAGGAATATTCTTAAATACCTGCGAAGGACCAAGGAATGGTTTCTAGTCCTTGGTGGGAGTGATGAATTAAGGGTACGAGGGTACATTGACACTAGTTTTCAGATGGATCGGGATAATTTCCGATCGTAGTCAGGCTGGGTCTTTACCCTAAATGGAGGAGCAGTGACTTGGAAAAGTTCCAAGTAGGAGACCATAGCTGATTCAACGTGCGAATCAGAGTACATTGCGGCAAGCGAAGCGTCGAAGGAGGCTATATTGTTGAAGAACTTCATTAGAGGCCTTGGAGTTATGCCATCCATAAAGGAGCCTATGGAAATTTTCTGTGATAATGAAGGAGCGGTTGTCTTGACCAAGTAACCGAGAGATCATGGAAGATCTCGACATATCGACAAAAAATACCATTTTATCAGACATTGGGTAGAAGAGGGACTCCGCGTTGTAAAGAGGGTATCATCAGAAGAAAACCCAGCAGATCCCCTTATAAAGGGACTGAGTAGGGTCAAACACTTGCAGCACGCTAGGAGCATTGGGCTGAAGGATGATATACATTTTGATTAGAGATGAAACGTGTAATAGATAGTTTGTACTTGACATTTGATGAATAAATAAAATTGTGTTATTTATGAGTAAAGCTACTATCTTGTGTTGGTTATTTATCTATTGTTTCCATTTTGCATGTTTTGACTTCCTGAATGATAGGATTATTCAAACAGTCCACAGTCGGTCATATTTTGAAGTAGATATGAATGAAGACTGTCATGAATTATTTGTAGATTGTCTAAAAGGGTTTGGGCAAAGCAAAGGTTTGCTGCAAAGTTCATGAGTGCTTATGAATATGATTTGAGCATTGGAATAAACCCGAGTTTGCCGGTATCACTTCGTGGTGTTTTACCTTAAGTGATCGCAAAGCGATAATATCATATAGTCTTAAAACTTAGAGATATGGTTGTTGTTTGCTGGTTGTTTATGCACTGATGATGTGTAAAAGCATCAGTAACTTTATGTTATAAAACACATTATTGTGCATAATTCAATTAGTAAACAATGGATGCATATGAGTCGAAGTTGATCTGTTCCTTTTATTCTATGAGAATAAAAGTGATATCATGGCCACTTGATGATTTGGTTTGACTTATGTGCCGGGCCCGGTCAGAATGAAGTTGATGTGTTCAACTAAATTCTATGTCAAAAAATCGGAAATCGAGGAACAAGTGCTGAACAATAAGCATTGTCAGCATGATATCCATAACAGAGGATTATACGATCCCTTATCTGAAGGACAAGTTGATCAGAGTTGACAGCGAAGTATAAGAGCTACGATTGCTAATCGGATTCTGAAGTGGTATATGAGATATAGTTACTAGACTTATCCAAGTCGGAGATTGTTGGAATAGTGTCTAAGCCCGTAACTATATTTGGTATGTACTTGACCCGGTTGCGCATGGTCCTTTTGGGTTGCCTTCTCCAAAGCAACTTGACAAGGTAATTTAAAGAGAAAGAGAGAATATTATGGTTTATTAATATATTATAAGAATAATATATTAAAGGAGAAATCATATTTATTTAATTAGTATTGGTCATAAATTAATTAGGAATTAATTTGGTGACTAAAAGAGATTAATTAAATAAGGGGTATAAACTGTCAAATGCATGATAGTTGGGTTTTGGGCTGGAGAACCTAATGGACTAAGGGGGAATGAAATTATGATTGGGATCAGGAGGTGTTCTATTAGTCTTCAAGAGTAGTTCAGATTTGGTATTGGTTAGTTTTGGGAGCACTAGTAGTGGTAAGCATTGGTTGTCAGCAGATCGACCCTTTAGATAGGGAGAAGGATTGGGAATCCTTTCCAAGCTGGGAGCTGTAAGGATTTAGTGTAATAAAAGTGGGGAAGAATCACTAGTAGTTAGGAGCTGAGGTAAGATCGCAACTTGAATGTGTTCGCATTCTTGATGAGAAGGAAAGCTGTCTAGGAAGCTATCTGGATAGAGTAGCATGGAAGTCGGGAGTTTGAAAAGCTTCCCGTCGTTGAGTTCATGTATTCGCAATAGTTGATGTCGGGTTGGGAACCAGGTTGGAGGTTTCCTCGGCAGGACGTGATTTTAGCCAGGATGTAAGACCACAGGATAGTCGTAGCATTCTCCAGTAGGTAGACAGTGTGGGAAGTGTAGTGAGGCTATGGATGACTGTAGTATTCACGTTAGTTGATGGCTAGTTTGGAAAACCAGGTTGGAGGATCGCCAGCAGGACTCGAGTTAGTCAAGATGTAGATTGAGTGAATGTCCGACATGGGATGCTTTCGGATTAGTAGTCAATGCAGAGGCAGCATGGGGAGTGTGGTAAGACTGCGGGATAGCCGCAACATTTGTTAGTAGCTAGTTAGAGGAGTGTGAGCGAGGTATCTCCTAGATAGAGGAGTATGGGCGAGGGCCCATATCTCCTAGATAGAGGAGTATGGGCGAGGGCCCATATCTCCAAGTTAGCAGAGTGTGGGCGAGGCCCGTGTCTCCTAGTCATCCGGATAAATATCGAGAAAAGATAGTTCGTTGAGGATTCAGGATGGTTTAGGACCCGCATAGCCTTAGATAGGTGAGACTGAGGGCAGGGTCGCTCAGTAGTATTGTTTGGTGAGACCCATGGGCGAGGCCCATGAGATTTTAGCAGCATAGGTGGGACCTGGTAGAGGCCTTAGAGTAAAGATAGGGGAACGAGGATCGTAATACTTATGGAGCCAGAGTGGTAAGGTATATATAGTGTTTTAGGTAGTCGAAGTTTTCGGCAGAAGTCGCTGAGAGCGGCTAGGAGATGGTTCTTGAGTTCAGTAACCGATGAGAGTCCGGTATCCTGGATAATGACAAATTAGTTGGGACCAGGGTGGTCACGGTTCATCCGGAGTCGAATGAGATCCAGCAAGATTTCAGGCAGGAGTGGTAATTAGAGAAGTCGTATGTAGGACAGTTGGGTGATCAGAAGATGGTCGGCACTGGGAGTGGCTGGGACTGTAGTTTCCACAGAAGGTTATTCTTGTCAAAGATAGGAAAGGATTGTGGTTTACAAAAAGCTTCCCTAGGGAAGACCAGTGGCAGCGCCGAGAAAGGAGGGGGTCAACCCCTTGGATGTCAAATGTAAGTTCCCAAGAAGTACCGGAAGGATTACCGGTTGAGTAGGGTGTTGTACTCCAAGGTTATAGTGATTGGATCGTCTCAGGATGATATTCTCGAGGGTTGTTCCAAGCAGGCAAGGTATGTGACTATTAGGAATGCCATAAGTGGATGCGGGGTTGTGAGCAGGAGCGGACTTCGAGGGCGAAGTCCAGTTTAAGTGGGGGAGAGTTGTAACACCCCTAATCCAGCAGACCAAGAAAAGAAAGGAAAACCCTAAGCCAAGGAGTCAACTCGTCGAGTCTAGGGAGGAACTCGACGAGTAGGAGCGAGTTTCATGTTACGGATTAAGTGGCTGACTCGACGAGTCGGGGGCTGACTCGGCGAGTCAGGTCTGGGTTGGGAAACCTAATTTTAGGACTTGGTACCCTATTTAAGCATCTCATTGTCATTCTATTAGCCTCATTTGTAGCCTCCATTGTCCAGAGCCTAACCCATGAAACCCTAGTTTTCTCTTTGAGTGTGTGTGTGATTATTAAAGGATTTAGAGTGTTCTTGGAGACTAGAGGAAGGAGAAGAAGGTTAGAGGTTTAAGGAGAAAGTGGTAGATCCAGGAAGTTTGTTTCATCTTCATCATTTTGTGGTAATCAAGTTTCTACCTTGCCTTGTGGTTTCATAGATCTCTTCCTTGTCACTTTTGGGGGTTTTTGGTCCGAGAACCCTAGCTTGAGAGGAATGGACATCCTAAGGGCTTGTGTTTTCAGATCTATCACCATTAAGGGTTGTTATGGCATAAAGGTGCAAGCTTTGTGCCATTAGAACTCTCCATGCAAGGTTTGAGAGGTTGTTATGGCCTTTTGTGCAAAAAGGGCCATGCATGGATGTAAAGGCAGAGGGTTTGTGTGTTATTTCGACCCTAGAAGGTTAGATCTAGGTCCTGGATGTCTTGTGCTTGACTAAAATCGTCTGAATAGAGTTGGACATAGAGCGACTTGGCGAGTCATTTGTGGGACTCGGCGAGTCAGGCCATTTTCTTTCCCCCAAACTCATCTGTTAAGGGTATGAGTTGAGTTGGTAAGGGATCAACTAGTCTGGGCCCATAGTGGACATGACGTTCATCGTACTCGACGAGTTCAAGGAGGAACTCGGCTAGTCCAAGGCAATCTCCAAACCAATGAAAATGGACTCGAGGAGTTGTTCATATAACTCGGCGAGTCACAGACTGGACGCATTCATATGAGGAAGATGAACTCGACGAGTTCAAGGATAAACTCGGTGAATCGGTTGAAAATGGTCCGGATAGTATGGTTGAAGGAGGACCCGTCGAATTCTTGTTAGACTTGACGAGTAGAGTCTGGGGTTATATTGGGTAGTAGGAGTATGGACTCGACGAGTTGGTAGACCAACTCGGCGAGTCAAGTCAACTGTAGGTTGACTTTGGCCGTTGACTTTAACAAAGTTTGACCTGGTTTGACTTTTGAGGGTATTCTAGTCTAAGTGTTATTTTGGGTATTGATAGTTCGGGGAACCGAAGGATCAACATTTCAAGAGTTGCCGGATAGCAGTCAGAAGTGTTCAGCTAGTCTCCAGCAGTGCACGGTGAGTCTCCTCACTGTGTGCATGGGTCTACGGCCACAATGCTGGCTAATTATGTTTATGTTTATGTTTATGTTTATGTATAAAAGGAAGTCTCGGGGGTTAGCCCTAGGAAATTATTGTTACATGTTCTGGGTTACGACCTATGCCGAGCGAGGCCCGTGGAATGTAGTATGCTAAAGGTAGTTGTGATTCCTGTATGTATCAAAGTTGATAAGTTCCGTACCAGGTCCGATGCCGAGGCAAGCCCGAGTAAGGTTTATATGTTGAATGTTATATTATACTTGTTGTCTTGAGATACTTGTATGTGTTGGGTTTTTGGTATAATACAACATCCTATGGTGCACATACAACCCTAAATACCTTGCATTTATGTTTTCACTAATTATACACGCAAATAGTTTCCAAGGAATTAAACCTATCACTAGCATACTTTTGACATACACCATATAAGATACTAGTTAGGATAACATACCTTTTGATGGAGCTTGAAGCCTTGGTGTTGTTTGATTAATTTCTATGACCATAACTATAATTGGTAAGACTTGACCCGACCCGACATGGTCCATTTAGGTTGCATGGCATCATGCATTTGGATAGACTATAATGAGAGAAATAACACTTAAGGTTTATTAATATATTATAAGTTCTAATATATTAATAAGGTTATTTAATTAGTATTGATCAAGAATTAGTTTGCAATTAACTAAGTGATCAAAAGGAGACTAATTAAATATATGGGTTGATTGTGTAAATCATCCATTGTTATATATGTGGGCTTGTGATCAAAGATTCCTTATGTTGGACTAAGTCCATGGGGTGACCCATGGATACTCCATGGAGGATAAAAACCATGGAGCATAAGGAATTGGTAAAGTTATGAGTTACATTTTGTAACCCTAATAGCCACCATATAAAAGAATCCCATGGCTCAAGAAATCGTGCACTAGTATGTGAATAAAGGGCTAGACGATTTCAAGGAGTGTTCCATTTTCTCTCAAGTCATTCCATGTGCATTTAGTGTTGTGTGAACCATTTGAGGTGTCACACTTGGGGCACTAGGCACTCAAGCTTCATGAAGACTAGCTACATCAAACAAAGGTATGTATTCTATCTATTTGATTACCCAAGTATCAAGTATTGTATGCTAGATAGGGTAATACCTTGGAAAGTTCATATTTGCATGTATAATACACAAAACAAAGATCCAAGCTATTTAGGGTTGCATGTACACTTAGGAGTGTTAGAATTCTCAAAACGCATCAGTGGTATCAGAGCCTAGGCTTACTTTCTCTTATACTTTATGCAAATACATTTTTCGAAGCCAAGAAGCTGGTCAGACTGAAAACTCGACGAGTTCATTGCTTAATGCATGAACTCGACGAGTTTTGGCCCATGATAGCTTGTCTTCGTGGTTTTTGGCTGTAATTGGACTAGGAACATTACCATAAGCTGTTTTTGGACTTATAAACTTGTTTTTGATGTGATAATGTTCATGCTAATCCAATTTCAAAGATAGTTGTCAATAGATTCATGTTTTGTATTAGTTTAAGGTTTAGACTAATTACATGAAAAACTTTGATTTCAATTATCTTGTTCTTATGAGTTGCTTAGATTAATAGGAAGTTATGTGAAATTGTTGTTTTTTCAATCCAAATTAATCTAAGAGTTGATTCTAATATGTGGTTTTGTAACTTGTCCTCAAGTTATATGAAAAGTCACATTTAAGTTTCATAAAACTCATAAAAGTTGGCAATGGCTACAAAAAATGAAGAGTTTTGTCCTCAAGTTATGGAGGTTCAAGAGTCACTTCATTAAATCATTAAAATGTGTAACCTTAATTAATTCCATAAGTTACAAAATAAAGAAAAGTTACATTCTTTTATTAGTTTAAAGTCTTCCATAACTTGTCCTCAAGTTATGGAACTTGAAGAGTTTTTGGATTAAAACTACTTTAAACACATAAGTTATGGGAATTAATTAGTTTTGAATAGTTTCAAAACTTGCCCTCAAGTTTTGGAATTAAAAGCTTTGACTTATGAATACTTTAATTCCAAGTTAGCCCTTAGAATTTTAAAAGTTAAAATTCAACCCTTATACTTTATAATATTATAAGTTAATAATATTTATATATATGTATAAGAGTAAAGTCAGTCTTACCGTTAGTAGGCCTCATTCACGAAGCCGGTCTATAAGGGGCGTATAAGGTTACTTCCTATAAAATGGCAGTTTAATGGGTGTCCACTCTCACCCACCGCTTCCTTGACCGGTGGAGGGTCGTTAGCCGAATGGGTACGACAAGGACTAGAATTCTCCCATCGTTAAAAGTATTAATGATAAATACTAAGTAACTAAAATCTTCTTAATACCCAATTTTAGTTACTTAGGAAAATGTGAATTTGGTGCTAACCCATAAAATTACACTTTGCACTTTGTTTAAGTCGTTAGTGGAGCATCTGTGGTTAACCGGCACACTTACCTGGACTTAACAAGGTAGGCAAAGGGTAACTTAATATTTATCATAGTATCGGTGGAGCGTGTGTGGTTAATCAGCACATCGATTAAAGGGTAAATAATTACGGGTACCAAATATATTTGCATGGTTATTCACACGTTGTTTTGTGATCCTCGGCATCCCAATCAAAAAACCTGAAGGGAACACTCGAGATTGAAACATGCCATTGAACAGTTCAATGAATCTTAAAAGAATCTAGGAGTTTCAAAACCAATTAAAACCTAATAATACACTCCGTTTATCTTGGTGGAAATTGGTGAATTGTCATTCACCTACCTTCAAATATTTTATAGCTTGGATTACGCCATCCCTCTTCCGAGTTATAAAATAGTTTGTAGGGTCCTAGCCTTAATATTTCATATTGGGTTTTATATTAAGGACTTTTAGTCAACTATCTTGAATGTCTCCCAAAAGATGTCTAGTTCATACATCTATGATCCTCCCAAATCTCTTTGAACTTTGCTTTCTCCACCTCCTCCAATTATTCTCCCTAACCCACAAAGTTCAAGGTCACTCAAGCCCCATTAGCAAGGCAAGGTCTAGGTGTGATCATATCTTGGAGATGAAGTCACATATTGACAAGCCGGGAGAGTTGGGTGTCAAAGTCTTGAGAAAGTTGGTGGTTCAATCACTTTCTAAGTCACATAGTGAGTTCATTTGGGACTCCTATGAAACAGACTATGACAAGACCCTTAATGATCTTATCTATTTGCTAAGATTAACTTCCTAAAACTTTATGGATATTGACAATGAAGACATTGGGAATCCAGAAAAAGCATTCTCTTCCCATTGGAAAGAGATCGGTCATAGTCAACTCGGTTGACCAAATGGTAAAGAGAAAAGCTAACTCTGTGATAGTACCGGTACCATTACCAAAGGGTCCATATGTTTATATTGCCAAAGGAAGGGGCATTAGTTGCGAAGCTGCCAAATTTTACCTAAGGATGTTAAAGTCAATAAGTTCGACTCTACTTCAGGTAAAGTCAACTATCTAACTCTGCTAAGTTTATATTATGAGATTCTTGATACATGATGTGACTGGGTCACATGTTGATGTTTTAAGAATCAAAGAAAAAGTGAAGAAACTTAAAGTAAGAATATGTTGAATCTGATCGCGTAGATGGATTTCTATCGCATAGTTTGAAGATCAGATTCTTCAGCTACTTTTTAGGAGTTGTGATATATTGCTTAGGAATAGATAACAACAAAATTTTCATGCTCTTTTGTATTGTCAAGATAGTTTTTCCGAAAAGTTTTAAAATAAAAGGAAAAATGATGTTTTTATTTATTTTAAAATATCCCTACAATGGCATTTGAGGAAAAAAAATTGTTGCTTATATGATTCCATTAATAACAAGAGTGGAAATATGAAATTGATTCTTTCATTTATGGTAATGTCTAAATATACCAAATAAGGAAAGATCCTCATCAGCCAAGTTTCAATTGGACCAAAACTTGGAATCATGCAAGTTATATATCATGATGAATGAGAATTTTTCATCTTTAGAAAATTAAGACTAGTTCCTTGTTCACATGTATATGTGAGTCAATTGATGGACTAAGGGATCGAGAACACATTCTTCTGCACTGGTTAAGTCCACCACAAAAGATCGATAAGATTATTCATCATAATTTACTAAAGCTCAGTAAATATGGTTATACTTACAAGCTTAAGTGTAATTCTGAGACATTGGAAAAGGTTCCAATGTTTGGCAGAGCGAATAAGAAGAATCAAATTAGGCAGAAGGATAAAAGTTTCTCAAATCTGAAAAGATGGGAGAGTACTTTAGTATCATGTCATATGATCATCTTAATGATTCAGAGACCTTATCACAATTCATCCCCTAAGTGCATTTTGATAGCTAAGAAGAGGAGCTATGGATTGTTGAAATGGTTAAATAAAGAAGATGAGTCATATTTCATTCTCAAACAATTCTTAGAGTCATACTCCAAGATTGTAACTTGAGTGACATGTCTTAAAGAAGGTTTAATAACACTTGTCAAATGTAAGAGTACGAATTTTCTACTCTTGTACATTTGAAATTGGTAAGTTGTGATGTTTTGGACAAAACAAAGACCAACTAAGGCCAATTGTGTGAAATGTTTTTCTTGATTAGAATCCGCACTATCTCTTGAATATCTGACAGGAAAGTCTTATATGTAAAGAGGACAGTGGGAGTCTTAAAGGTCTTGAAAGTCTCAAGAACTAACCAAGAATAAAACCTGAAGTTCTTCACTAGCACACGACTTGAGGTTTATAACCTATCGTGTTGACATATTTTGTGCCCATTCCAATTAAAGTTGGCTTTACATATGAGTTCTTAGAGTTGTCAATTGGTTGCATAACAACTTGGAAGCAATGGCATGCCCTTGAGCTGCCAGATGGCAAGAAATTAAGATTGAGTTAAGTCCATATAAGTTTGGATTTGTCATTATCCTTGTCTTGTGACTATGGTTTTTGACAACTCACATGGATAAGAACACATACACCATTAAATCTAAGTGTCACAAGGTTTCTCTCCGATTCATGAAAATGATGGTGAGGAAACACTTTCACTAAGTTGATTTTAACTAGATAGCAATTGTGATATTTGCATTCTCAAAGTCGTTAGTGGAGCGTGTGTGGTTAACCGGCACACTAACTTGGACTTGTAAGAAGTGGCAAAGGTCTAAAAATTTGAGACTATGATTACGACATCCCTTTTCATAGTTCTTAAAATTGTTTAGACACACATGTGAGCTATCTAAGATAAGGTGTATGATATTGATAAAGTTTTATCAAAGCAATCTAGTATCAGAAATCTGAACTTTGGTAAGAAAGTCAATAATGTATTGATTTCTAGAAGTCCACTTGATTTCTGAGTACATGTCAAAGCTAGTGGGAGCATAAATGTTATGCTAATAATCATCATGTTAGTGGGAGCATGATAATTATGATAAGTATTGCAAGTTAGCAATGTTTATTATAGAAATCAAAAGTTTCAATTCGTGAGGCTGCAGGGGTTGAAAAAGTTGTTTTGCTATAATTAAGGGAGAGGAAATTATACTTCATTTCAATTCTAAAAGCTTAGATTGAGATTTTAATCAGATTTAGTCAATAATATATATGAATTTCATTTTGGAATGGCTCAACATGAGGATATTCTATATATGGGTTCATTATTTGCATTCTAAAATTTGATTATGATTATGGCATCCCTTTTCATAATCTGAATTATGAGAACTTGACAAATAGAAATGAAAATATTATAGAAAAAGAGTGGTTTAGTCTTTATGTGAGACATCATGAATCGTGTCCCATATGCTTTGGATATAGGATCGATTACATGTGCTATATTCATCCTTTATAAAATTTTCCAAATTCCTGGGGTATTAAGAAGGTAAAAGGTCTAGAATTGGATATGACTAAAACGATTAAGCAATTGTCGAGGACAATCTAAGGTTTACCAAAGATTGGTTCCTCTGGGAGAGTTGGAAGTATAGTGTTAATTGTTGGAAGGACCATATTGACATATTTTGAAAAAAGGCAACTCTTGTTCAGAAGTGATAGTCAAAAAGGGAATGTGGAAATGATCCCATTGGTGGAAGTTGTTCAATAAATCTATGTAAGATTAGAAAACTTAATGCAAGAAGGATGTCTCCAAGGAGTTGATCTCCTTTGGAATACTCTATAATGTTTGTTGTCAAGTCTTTGTGACTTTGTGCATAATCATTACAAGATAATCATTGCATATAAGTGGGGAATCTAATAAATTTTGGTAAAATGACATGAATTTGGAATTCCTGCATTTGCCATAAGAATTCGGGAGTGTGAAATTAGAATCATTGAAAGTTTGGTCAATTGGTTTATTTCACAAAGTAAGGATCATAGACAAACATAGAGTGCATACTTGGTGTATGGCAAAGCTATTGTTTAGAAAAACATAGTGTACATGCCCGGAGCATGGAACAACTATTGTTTTAATTCAAGAATAAAGTTGATAGCTGTAACAATATGCAATGAAAAATGAGTAATCATATGGTGATAAATAAAAGGTGTTTTATTTATGTTCGTAGGTTTTGATACCATATTAGATTCAATTATTCTTATGTTTCATTTTGCATGTTTTGACCTCCAGAATAAACTAGGTTATTCTTCCAGAATGACGAAGTTATTCAAACCATCCACATTCGGTCATATGTTAGAAGTAGATATGAATCAAGATTGTCATGGGTTGACTTGTAGAGGTCCAAGTTGGTGGACAAAGTTGTGCTACAACACTCATGAGTGCTCATAAGTTCTGAGTATTGGATTCAACCCGCGCTCATTGGAATCACTTCATGGATTTTATCACGAGTGATTATGAGACGGTAATATATTATATTCTTCAAACCTAGAGATATGAGTTGTTACTATGAGTTGGTTGTACATTGATTGCACGAAAACGCATTCGCTAACTCGATGTTATAAAACGTGCCATTGTGTAAGATTCAAAAAGTAGTAGAACAAGCCATATGAGTCGAATTTTATCCATTCCTTTTACCTTCGGGATAAAAGCGATATCTGTGGGACCCTCGTTGATTTAATGATGATACATGTGATTGCTTGGCCAAGCCAGGACTGATTTGATCTGTTCAATCAGTTAGTCATCATGAATCGGAAATCGGGAAACAACAAATTGACAGAGAGAATGATTTTAATCCATGTCTCAGTCCATATGATATCTAGAATGGAGTAATATATGATCCCTTATCTAATGGACAAGTCATTGACAAAGGTCAGAGTTCATCGACAAGGTCAGAGTTCGACAAAAGCTTTTGAGAGCTACGATTGCCAGTCAGGTCTTGAAGTCATACGCAATAATATTTTTAGACTTATCCAAGTTGGAGATTGTTGGATTAATGTCTAAGTCCATAACTATAATTGGTAAGACTTAACCCGACCCGACATGGTCCATTTGGGTTGCATGGCATCATGCATTTGGATAGACTATAATGAGAGAAATAACACTTAAGGTTTATTAATATATTATAAGTTCTAATATATTAATAAGGTTATTTAATTAGTATTGATCAAGAATTAGTTTGGAATTAATTAAGTGATCAAAAAGAGACTAATTAAATATATGGGTTGATTGTGTAAATAATTCATTCTTATATATGTGGGCTTGTGATCCAAGATTCCTTATGTTGGACTAAGTCCATGGGGTGACCCATGGATACTCCATGGAGGTTAAAAACCATCGAGCATAAGGAATGGGTAAAGTTATGAGTTACATTTTGAAACCCTAATAGCCACCATATAAAAGAATCCCATGGCTCAAGAAATCGTGCACTAGTGTGTGAAGAAAGGGCTAGACGATTTCAAGGAGTGTTCCATTTTTTCTCAAGTCATTCCATGTGCATTTGGTGTTGTGTGAACCTTTTGAGATGTCACACTTGGGGAACTAGGCACTCAAGCTTCATGAAGACTAACTACATCAAACAAAGGTATGTATTCTATCCATTTGATTACCCAGGTATAAGTATTGTATGCTAGATAGGGTAATACCTTGGAAAGTTCATATTTGCATGTATAATAGAGAAAACATAGATCCAAGGTATTTAGGGTTGCATGTACACTTAGGAGTGTTAGAATGCTCAAAACCCATCAGGTGTATTTGGCCTTAAAGAGCTTAGCCCCAATAGTATGGAAGTCTCAAATGAAGTCACAACACATCATGGTCAAAGGTAGAACTTGAGAGAAAATTTCATGCACCCAAAAACACACATGAACTCTGAGAATGACTCAAGTGGCGTTTTTGAGGCTAAGAGCATGTATTTATATGTGTGGATTTCAAGGGTCATGGCTATAACCCAAATCCATACCCATGGGTTTTATGATCCGTGGTTCATGTGGCCCAACTCTTTATGTATCCATACATAAACTTGGTCCAACATGGATCATAAGCCTAATACATATAAATTTAACTAATTATCATGATTAGTCCCCATAGATTTAATTTGTCTCTTTTGATCACTAAATTAATTGTTGATCAATATTAATTAAAACATATGATTTCATATTAATATATTATAACATATAATATATTAATAAACCATAAATTACCTTCTCTCAAAAGTCCATCCTAACAAATTGTCCTGATGATATGCAACCCAAATGGACCATGCTACACTCGGGTCGAGTAGATACCAATAATAATTATGGGCTTATGTGACAACCCGAAATTTCTATTCAGTACAAACATATCAAGTCAATAGAAGTCAGAACAGTTGCTGTCAGTTTTCATACTTTTTAGAGTAAGTTTGAGTATTTCAGTATTTCACACCTTAGTGATAACAGGAGAGAGGATGCTCTAGGGAAATTATGCAATGCAGTTATTCCAAAACTCTAAGAAATTAGAGTTTATTGCTTGAATAAAATATTTTCTGACAAAAACCCTAAATCTGAGAGTATATATGGAAGATCTAGTCATTATTTACACTTTTTCCAAATCTCAAGATCCAAACCCATTCTCTCTCAAGTATCATCCAAAATGATTTTCAAGATCTTCAATCTAGGTCAATCTTCAATTTACACCAAGAACACCAAGAGCACACACTTGTGTTCTTGGCCTTTTGGACCTTTTCGAGCTTCTAACTTGATCATAGAGTGTGTTCAAGTCTTCACTTGACACCTAGCATCCTATACAGTCCTTTCATCCCAACCGCTTGCTACAGTTGAGTTCATACCCCTTAATCAAAGTTTTAAATGTTTTTATGGGGGGGATACAAGTAGAATCATGCTAGTTATTATATCAATCACATGTGATTAATAAGCAGCATTCAAATGATTTGTTATTCATTAGCTGTTTTAACCAAACGGTTTTCTTCAAATCATTTTCATAAACATTTTATATGTTTAAAACTCCTTACTAAACTGTTCATTATACACTGTATGTTTAATTTTCAAACTCATTTACAATTGTGTTTCAAACAAATATGTCTTTATACTTAAACTGTTTTATCAAACAAATACTTCCAAACCGTTTTATAGGCTGACATCAAGTCGACCTTTTCTTAGATAGTAATCATGTTCAAAGGTGTTACAAAACTTATTTTATGCTTTTATAATGTCAATTTCATGCCTATATATGTATAGTTATATAAGAAATGTTTAAAGGACTTAGGAAGGCTATCCCTCTATTTCCTTTTAACCGTTGGGATGTGGTCTGGTGAGTATCAGGTATCCGTCCGAAGGTCGTTTAAATATTAGTTATGTATCATGTGTACATACATAGTCATAAAGGTTCTTCCAGTCAATTCAATACCCGTGGGTAGCAAGGGTATACTTCCATGTTCATACGTTCAAGTTATATTAATAGTAAACTACAATAGGCGTAGTTTAGGGCCTTACTAATACTAATACTAGAACAATGAATCATACAAAGAGTCAGTTCATACATGAGTCATAATACATAGTGAAGAGAAACAAACATAATACATAGTGAAGAGAAATAAACATAATACATAGTGATGAGAAACAAACATAATACATAGTGAAGAGAAACAAACATAATACATAGTGATGAGAAACAAACATAATACATAGTGAAGAGAAACAAACATAATACATATTGATGAGAAACAAACATAATACATAGTGATGAGAAACAAACATACATGCTAGATAGAGAGAGAACACACGGTACAACTAGCAGACGCAGAACATTACAGTACACTACTATACTATTACGTGATTACCTTACATGAGTACATTTACATAGATACGTTTACATGAGTGCGTTTACATATACGATAATAGAGCAGACATCACTAGGTGCTATAGCATGGAACGATTTCAGGATCTAACTATACCAATGAATCACAACGTATTGTGATAGTTATATTGGGTATAAGTGGTCATAGTAATGTGGATGTTCATGGCTTGCAGATATGCAGGGGTCATGTATGGGTCCCAAAATCCCTTTGACAAGGGAGCGTCTAGCCTGGGATCTAGCCATCACATTATGCCTTATCCCTCAAATAAGGCAATATTAGTATAGAAGTAGTCACTTATTACAAATACTACAGTACTTACAAAATTACCATAGACTTAAGGTAATTAGTACGGTTGTAGTTCGACACTACACCATAGTACTATTTCATTTTCCCATTACATTCACTTCGTGAACATTCACACGATGCACAGTAATGTAGAAACTATATTTTTGGTTAATGATAGTCAGATTTGGGAAAATACACACTCTTACAAGAGACACACACGCAAATATTAGATGCCTTGGTAGAAGGATACTTTTAGTAGGAAACATATGGTTTTTCTAGGATGTTCAAAACGTTTTCATACTTACATTTCAAATACATACAAATACTTACATTTCACATACATACAAATACTTACATACAAATTTAAGACACTAAAATACTTATGATCTCACCAGCTTTAAAGCTGATACTCTCTTTCAAAATAACTTGTATCCTCAGGTCAACAGTAGACAGGTACAAATGCAAGGTTTAGAGAAGATGGTGCTCGTTCAAGACTCATCTTTCATTTTGATTTATACTTTAGTGTTTATCATAATTTATCAGAACACTCTTGTATTAAAATTATATTATTAATGCAATAGATGATGTTGTTGCTTGTTTACTACTTTTCATTGTTGTGATACTGTACATGATGTCCTCCGCCCCAGAACGTTTCCGCCGTTCATGGTTTTGGGGTGTAACAACTTACACATCTAATCCAATAGTCTCCCACTTGGATAAGTCTAAAACTATTATTTCAAGTACGAATTCATAACCCGACTAGCAATCGTAGCTCTTAAAGCCGCTGTCGAACTCTAAACACATCAATGATGCATCCATTAGGTAAGGGATCATATATTCCTCCATTCTAGATATCATATGGACTAAGACATGGATTATAATCATTCTCTCTGTCCATTTTTTGTTTCCCGATTTCTGGTTTATGACGACTGACCGATTGAACAAATCAAATCACTCCGGGCTTGGCCATGCACTCACAAGTGTCATCATGAAATCATCGATGGGCCCACACACATCGCTTTTATCCCTTTAAGGGTAAAAGGAATGGATAATTTTCTACTCATATGGATTGTTCTACTACTTGTTGAATCATACACAAAGGCACGTTTTATAACATCGAGTTACCAATGCGTTTTCGTGCAATCAATGTATAACCGACTCATAGTAACAACTCATATCTCTAGGTTTGAAGAATATACGATATTATCGTCTCATGATCATTCGTGATAAAATCCATGAAGTGATTCAAAATAAGTGTGGGTTGAATCCAATACTCAGAAATTATGAGTATGCATGAGTGTTGTAGCAACTCTTGCCATGCCCAACATCTTAGACATCTACAAGCCAACTCATGACAGTCTTGATTTAATACCTACTTCCAATGTATTAACGATTGTGGATGGGTTGAATAACTTAGTCATTCGGGAAGAATGACATAGTTATTATGGAAGTCAAAACATGCAAAGTGAAACATAAGAATAGTACTAATCCTATATGGCCCCAACACTTTGGGAGTAAATAAAACACCTTTTATCGAAGCACCATATTGATTACTCATTATTCAATGTTTCGATTTTACCAACTTTATACTTGAATTTAAAAAACACTAATTGTCCCATGCTCCAAGCATGTACACTATGTTTTTCTAAACACCAGTTATGTCATACACAAAGTATGCACACTATGTTTGTTTACGATCCTTACTTTGTGAAATAGATCGATTGAACATAATTCCAATGATTCTCATTTCATACTCCCAAATCCTTATCGAAAAATGTAAGAATTCCAAATTCCTGCCATTTACCGAAATCTGTTCGATTTTAAACTTATATGCACTGATCCTCTGTAATGATTATGCACAAAGTCACAAAGGCTTGTCACCAGACATTACAGAGTATTCCAATGGAGATCAACCCCATGGAAACGATGTCTCATCTTCAAACTACATTGCTTTGAACATCCTTCTTGCATTAAGTTTTCTAATCTTACATAGATTGAATAACTTCCACCTATGAGAATATTTCCATATTCCCATTATGACTATCACTTCTAAACAAGAGTTGCCTTTTTTCAGAATATGTCAATATGGTCCGTCTAAAATTAACACTATACTTCCAATTGTCCCTAAGCAACCAATCTTTGGTAAACCTTAGATTGTCTTCGACAATTGTTTAATCATTTTAGTCATATCCAATTCGAGACCTTTTCCTTTCTTAATGCCCCAGGCATTTGGAAAATTTAGAAAGGATAAATATTATAGCACATGTAATCGATCCTATACCTAAAGCATATGGGACACGATTCATGCTACAAAGTTTTTATTTTCCATGTTCTCAAATTTTGACTATGAGGAGGGATGCCATAATCATAATAGAATTTTGAGAACGCAATATATAGAGTTTTCTTATGTTGAACCATTCCAACATAAAATTCTTATATATATATATATATATATATATATATATATATATATATATATATATATATATATATATATATATATATATATCCTTGACTAAAGTTGATTAAAATCTCAATCTAAGCTTTTAGAATTGAAATGAAGTATATCCTCTCCCTTAATTATAGCAAAACAACTTTTACAACCCCTGCAACTTCAAGAATTGAAACTTTTGTTTTTCTATAATTAGCATTGCTAACTTGCAATACTTATCATAATTATCATGCTCCCACTAACATGATGATTATTAGCATAACACTTATGCTCCCACTAGCTTTGACATGTATCAGCAAATAGCTGCACTTCTAGAAGTCAATGGTTTATTGACTTTGTTACTAAAGTTTAGATTTTTGATACGAGATTGCTTTGACAAGACTTTATCAAAATCATACACCTTTTCTTAGATAGGTCACATGTGTTTCTAAACAATTTCAGAACTATGAAAATGGATGTCGTAATCATAGTCTCAATTGTTTAGACCGTTTCCATTTCTCATAAGTCCATGTTAGTGTGTCGGTTAACCACGCACGCTCCACTAACGACTTTGAGAATGAAAAGATCACAATTGCTATCTACTTAAAATCTAATTACTGAAAGCGTTTCCTCACCATCATTTTCATGAATCGGAGAGAAACCTTATGACACTTAGATATTGTATGTTGTAAGTGTTCCTATCCATGTGAATTTGTCATAACCTTAATCACAAGACTATGTCAACACAATAGGTTACAAACCTCAAGTTGTGTGCTAGTGATTAACAATAGGCTTACACTTGATTAGTTCTTGAAACTATTCAAGATCTTTAAGACTCTCACTTTCCTCTTGACATATAAGATTCTTTTTGTCAAGAACCATTCCTTGAAAAAACAAATATTCAAGAGTTAGTGCGGATTCTTATCAAGTTAAACACTTCTCACAATTGGTCTTAGTTGGTCTTTGTCTTATCCAAAACATCACAACTTACCAATTTCAAATATACTAGAGTAAGAAAACATTTTACTCTACATTTGACAAGTGTTTTAAACCTTTCTTAAGATTATGTCACTGAAGTTACAATCTTAGAGTATGACTCTATGATTTGATTTTGGAATGAAGTACGATTTATCTTTTGATTTAACCATTTCAATAATTCATGATTCCTCTCCTTAGTCAAACAAATGCACTAAGGTGTCCTTAGAGAATTAATTGTGATATGGTTTCATAATCACTAAGATAGTCATAAAACAAGATACTCAAGTGCTCTCCCATCTCTTCAGATTTGGAGAAACGTTTAGCTTTCTGCCTTATTTGATTCTTCTCATCCGTTCTGTCATACATTGAAACTTTTCCAATGTTTCAAAATGACACTTAAACTTGTAAGCATAACCATCTTTACTAAACTTTAGTAAATCATAACGAATAATCATATTGACCTTTGTGGTGAACCTGATCGGAGCACAACCAAGTGTATCCAATCCTTTAGTCCTTCACTCGACTCGCAGATACATGTGAACAAGGTCTTAGTCTTAATTTCCCAAAGATGAAAATTCTCATTCATCACATAATACAACTTCCATGATTCCAAGTTTCTATCCAACTGAAACTTGGATGATGAGAATCTTTCCTTATTTGGTAAATTCTGACACTACCATGAATGAAAGAATCAAATTTTATTTTCCAATATTTCTTTCATTGGAAACATATAAACAAGAATTCTTCACAAATGCCATTGTAAGGATACATACAATAAATAAATCAAAACTTTTTTTATTTTAAAACTTGCGGAAAAATCTTATCCTTACAATGCAAATACATATGAAAACTATGTTGATATCTATTCCTAAGCAATCTATCGTAACTCTTAAGCAGTTGCTCAAAATTCTGTTCACCGAACCATTTTCGCCATCAGAATCAGCATACTCTTAATTTAAGCTTCCTTTGATTTTCTAAAACATCAAAATGTAATTTGATTACATTATGTATTAAAAATCTCCAAAATATAATTAATAGAGGTAGATAATGGACTGTACCTGAAGTAGAGTCAAACTTTTGACTTTACCAGATCTTTCAGGTAAATCAGGAAGCTTCTCAACCAATGCCCCTTCTTTTGGCAAAAGAAACATATGGACTCTTTGGAAATGGTACATGAGACTATCTCATACTTATCATTTCTCTTTACCATTAGGTCAAATGAATTGACCATGGCCGATCCCTTTCCATTGGGAAGAGAAATCTTTTTTGGACTTCTAATGTTACGATTGACAATGTCCATGGAAGTTTGGGAAGTTGATCTTCCAATCAAATTTTGCTTTACCAATGCCCCAAATCATTGTTGATTTAGCATCATCAAGCAAATAGGTAAGATCATTAAGGGTCATGTCTTGATCTGTCATCAGGGTGTGACTGAAGGGATTAATCTTTCACCTTGATTGCCACATGGGATATCATCTTCAATAGGAAAGCTTGTTCCTAAAGATTTGGAAAGACCATAGTTGTCTTAACTAGACATCTATAACGGGAGAAATTCAAGTTTAGTTGATTTAATGTCCTTAATATACCACCCAATATGAATTATTAAGGCTAGGATCCAACAACCTATTTATAACCAGAAGAGGGATGCCGTAATCCAAGCTATAAAATATTTGAAGATAGGTAAATCATGATTTACCAATTTCCACTATGAAAACAATATATAGTTAAGTTTTAAATGGATTTGAAACTCCTAGATCTTTTGAGATACATTGAACTTTCAATGGCATGTTTGAATCTCGATTGTGCCCTCTCAAGTTTGTGACTGGGATGCCGAGGATCACAAACAAGGTGTGAATAACCATGCAAATTGACTTGGTACCCTCAAATTTATCACCTAATTGATGTGACGGTTAACCACACACACTCCACCAATCTATGATAAACTTAATTTACCCTTTGCCACACATTTTCAGTCCCATGTTAGTGTGCTGGTTAACCATACACGCTCCACTAACGACTTAACAAAGGTGCAAAGTGTAATTTCATGGGTTAGCACCATTTCACATTTTCCTAAGTAACTAAGATTGGGAATTTATAAGTGTTTAGTTACTTAGTATTTATCATTATACTTTTAATGAAGGGAGAATTATAGTCTTTATCCTACCCGTTCGGCTAACGACCCTCCACCAGTTAAGGAAGCGGTGGGTGAGAGTGGACACCCAATAAACTACCATTTTATAGGTAGTAACCTTATACCCCCTTATAGACCGTCTTCATGAATGAGGTCTTCTAATGATAAGATTGACTTTATCTTATACATATATATATATATATATATATATATATATATATATATATATATAATTAAAATTCAAATAATAGTATAAGGGTTAAATTTTAAACTTTTAAAATTCTAGGGTTTGATTTGGAATTAAAGCATTCATAAGTAAATCTTTACAAATTCCAAAACTTGCTTGAGGGCAAGTTTTGAAACTACTCAGAACTCTTTGATTTTCATAACTTATGAGTTTAATTAAAGTTTTAGAGACTTAAATGAAGAGACTCTTGAACATCCATAACTTGAGGACAAGTTATGGAGTTCATAAAAACTATTTATGAGAAAAAGACTCGTCATTTTGTAACATATGACATTATTTATGAGTTTTAAGAATCATAAATGTGTCTTTTCATATAACTTGAGGACAAGTTACAAAAACACATTTTATGAACAATTTTTAGATTAATATGGATTGAAAACAACTAACACAAAGTTTTTTCATTAATCTAAATTAACTCATAAAACAATGTAACACAAAAAACTGTTGATAATCCATAACTTATGGAAGTTTCAAAACTCTTAAGATCATAACTTTTAAAAAAGACTTTTGAGTTCCAAAATTTTATGACAAAATTTTTAACTCCTTAAAAAATTTAGATCAAACTTTTAAAACAAATAAAATAGTCATATCATTCTATCTTTTAATAAATTGACCTAATTCAACTCTTGTAGTAAAATGACTCAAATTTTACAAATAGTTAGTTTTCCATAAAATCAAGTAATATCTTAAAATTTGACAAACTTCATGTTTTTTCTTTTTGTTTTCAACTTTGAAAATCAAACATTTGCATCAAATATAATAGAAAACAACCCATGGCTCTCATACCACTGTTGGGTTTTGGTATAATACAACATCCTATGGTGCACATACAATCCTAAATACCTTGGATCTATGTTTTCACTAATTATACACGCAAATGGTTTCAAAGGCATTAAACCTATAACGTGACATCCCCATTTTCACGGCAAAAAAAGACTGATTTTGTTTATACTTTATAAAAATTAGAGTATCTCTTTTAATAAAAATGTTGCAGAAATTGTTCCCAGTAAATCATGATAAATACATTATCAAAGCACTACTGAAGAAAAGTATTTTTATTCATTTCAAAACATTTGGGATATCATCGTTAATACAGAAACATAAGCATAAACAGAACTTACATTCATTATCACTAGTGATTTATATCTCCTTAATCTCTCAGTGTAATGTGACTTCATATCAACACCTATGATATAAATAAACTAAGTGGTCAGGTTAGGAAACCTGGTGAGTACATAGGGTTTTCAACCCACAATAATATAATTATTATGTTTAATCATCAAACAGTTAACCCAATTACCCATCCCCATTATCTTCTTTATTCTTAAGGATCTACCCTAAGAATCAGCTATTTCTTGTTCATTCATTCCTAAGGAGTATCCTAATCAATAGGTACGAATTCCATCGTTGTAAAGGACACATCTGTCAAGCACAATTTCTAGTTCTGTCACTTAGGCACAGCTGCCAAAATTGTGACATTCTCTATGGGGCGCATTTGTCGGAATAGTCCTTTTAGGCGCATCTGTTGGGGTTATGAGGTTCTCTATTAGGCGCTTCTGCCGGTAGAGTCCTTTAGGCACGTCTGCCAGGGTTTTATTGACAGTATCGTTTTCAAGAGTCCACTCACAATACATATCAATGGGTTTTTAGAGTACACCGGTGAACACATCGTTCACAACACCTACAGGTTGTGAGCCTGCTAGTGTTCCACTGGACTGTCTAGAATAGTCCGTGGTTGTCATCCATACTCTGCTGAATGACGGGGCCATCATTTGGGAAAAAGGCTTCTCACATCATCCACCTCCCACCCTCACCTCACGATCTATTTCACCTCTCAACTCATATTTCATCTATTACATCTACCCATGTCTTACCCCAACATTTTCGTAGATATAAAATACATATATAGTTTAAATCGTTTAAAACGTGTATAAAATCGTTCAACCAACATAGACAGCAAGTACTCGGTAATATGCACACATAGCACTTAATTTATATAAAATACTTCATATCTATGTGTTAGATGAAAGTAACTATGCACTCACTTGATATGGTGGTGACTCAGTACTCGGATAACGCTTCGATACTCTCAAAACAATTTTCCTTCGATAAAACCTAGTACCAATACCACTAGGGTTTAGTCTAACGATAACCGCGACAAATTAATAGTATGACTATTATTATTATTATATAAGCGTTAAATAACACTCAATATAACTCATAATAATAGCTCAAATAATTATTTTAAGGACCTAATAACATTACTATAATTATTTGAAAACTATATTAAAAATTGAATAAGCGTAGCTCACTTACAGCGGATTTTTTAAAAAAAACTGGGCTTTATTTGGAGCAGCGTTTCAAAACCGAAAGGCCTTTTTTCTCAGGACTCTGGGAGCCTCGGGGCTTCCTTCGGGTGTTAGGGGGTTTCCTAGGGTTTTGGGGGGGGGGGGTTAAAATGGGTTAGAGAGAGAAAGTAGTGAGAGAAAGAATGAGTTTTGGTGTGATTTCCTCGGCAGCCTTCGCACCCTTTTATAGGCGCAACTCCTCGGACGAACGATGGGCGTTCAGCATAGCTACGCTGGGCGTAGCTTCGAATAGGGTCCAGTTGCGTCCAGCTGTCTCGCACTTCGGAAGAGGATAAGGACCGAGGGTACGTTGGGCGTACTGAACTCCGACGTGGGGCGTAGGGCGAAGCGAGGCGACGTGGCATGATCCGAAGGGTGCTCTGCGATCGGTGATGGACGGCTGCGATGAGGCCACGTCATCCATCTCGCATCGGATTTCACAAATTGCACAATTAACTTTAAAAATTCGTAACTTTTGCGTAAGAGCTCCGTTTTCGACGTTATTTATATCCATGTGAAGGCGTGAGTGTACTCTACAACTTTCGTTTAGACTCCGTCGGCTAATTTTGACTTTATTTTAAAAGTAATATTGTTAACAGGCCGGGACAAGATCTAATATTCGAATTTCGGGTTGTACACTGCTAATCCGAAACTTCGAAAAATCATTACTTCCTCATACGAAGTCAGATTTAGGGGTTATTTTTATGGACACTCTCGGATTAACGTATTCTACGACTTTCATTTAGATCGCTAAGGCTAAATCTCGCTCTATCGTAAATTCACTATTTACGCCTCCCGGTATCGTGTCGGTTCCGTCGTGAAACTTCGACAGGTCATAAGTTCTTCGTTATAACTCGGATTTCGACGCTCTTTATATGTACGGAAACCTTGTAACATATACTATAACTTGGTTGAGATTATTTATTCTTAATAATCTTTTGTCGAAAAGTCGTTTTCGACCCCTATTGCCTCTAAATTGACTAGCCCAGGTCTACGAGCGTTACATATAACTAGCATACATTTGACATAAACCATATAAAAATACTATTTAGGATAACATAACCTTTAATGGAGCTTGAAGTCTTGGTGTATTTGGCATTAAAGAGTTTATCCCCAATAGTATGGAAGCCTCAAATGAAGTCACAACACATCATGGACAAAGGTAGAACTTAAGAGAGAATTCCATGCACCCAAAAACACCCATGAACTCCAAGAATGAATCAAGTGGCGTTTTAAGGCTAAGAGGATGTATTTATATGTGTGGATTCCAAGGGTCATGGGTATAAGCCAAATCCATACCCATGGGTTTTATGATCCATGGTTCATGTGGCCCAACTCTTTATGTATCTATACATAAACTTGGTCCAACATGGATCATAAGCCCAATACATATAAATATAACTAATTATCATAATTAGTCCCCATAGATTTAATTAGTCTCTTTTAATCACTAATTTAATTCTTGATCAATACTAATTAAAACATATGATTTCATATTAATATATTATAACTTATAATATATTAATAAACTATAAATGACCTTCTCTCAAAAATCCATCCTAACAAATTGTCCTGATGATATGCAACCCAAATGGACCATGCTACACTCGGGTCGAGTACATACCAATAGTAGTTATGGGCTTACACATCTAATCCAACAGTATGTGCCTGGTAGGGAGGTGAGTGTAGGCGAGGTCCCGCATCTCATCATAGCCGAGTATGGATGGGGTTCCGTATCTCATTAGTTGTAGAGTAGGGGAGAGGCCCAAGTTAAGAAGGAGGTGAGTGTGGGCGGGGTCCCGTATCTCACTATCTGTAGGAGTGCGGACGGGGTTCCATGACTCATTAGTAGAAGGACAGGGGTGAGGCCCAAGTCAGGAGAGGCCTTAGATTAGGAGTATGGTAGAGTATGTTCAATTATTTGTTATGTTTGATGTTTGTATGTGTTTAGCGGGCGAGGCCCGAAGACAGGCAGGGCCTAAGAGAAACATATCTATATAACGAGCGGGGCTCGATGCCAGGTGGGGCCTGATGCCGGGCGAGACCCGATGCTGGAGCTAGCCCGATGCCAGAGTTAGTCCGATGTCGGACAAGTCCCAATGCAGCGGGCGGGGGCCCAGTATGTGGTTATGTATGTATGGTATGTGGTAGGTTGGGGAACTCACTAGGCTTCGCGCTTAGTGTTTTTAGTTTTGGTTTCAGGTACTTCCGGTAGCGGATAGAAGAGCTCGGGATGATTGCAAGACACACACCAAAGAAGTTTAGCCTATGATGTTTACTCTGATAAAATGAACAAGTGTTTTGAAAAGATACTCTGATTTGTTATATAACCCTTTTAGTATATTTGAAATGATTTAATACTATGGTTTAATAATGTTTTAAAAAGAAATTTTTGATCATGATTTTTTGGATGTAAAAATGAACCTTTCTAATATTTTTCCCAGGAAGTTGGGAACCTTTGCGGGGTGTTTGAGTTTAACTCAACATCGTTCAACTCCACCATCACTCCACCTTCTCTTCTTCTTAATTCTCGAGCCATGGCCTTTAGGGATATGAGTGATTTACCCAAAGATCGGTCCCCTTTCAAGCACATGGTTTTTTCTACCACATCAAAGGTCATAGACTGATCATTCTAGTTCATTTATGTTGTTCTGAGGGTTTCAAGACATTTCATCCCGAGTATCACATCTGAACTCCCTAATCAGAGAGGGAGGAATTCCTTCATAATATCCACCCCTTGGAGTTGTAGCAACACTCCTCTACAGGTCCCATATCCCTCTTCACAGTCGCATGTCCCCATTCTGACTCCATGGGCGTCAATTTCTGTGAATGAGATTCCTAATTCTTCAATAAGCTCAAGGAAATAAAATTATGAGTGGCTCCCGGATCAACCAGTGCCACCACAGGTTGATCAAAAATATGTCCCCTTAATTTCATGATTTACGGAGAAGAGAGACCCACCACTGAATTTAGTGAAACTTCCACCACATCGCCCATCTCAGTAGAATCAAGTGTCACGGGATCGATGTTCTTTTGTTCTTGATCTGAATCCCTTTCATATTCTGGATCTTCTAAATCGTCAAACAGGGTGACGTTGATCTGGGTCTTGCAATGGTGTCCTTTGCTCCACTTCTCGTTGCACCTGTAACAAAGTCCTTTTACCCTTCTTTCTTGTATCCGTGATTCCATGAGTCGGTGATGAATATGTGAGTTCAAGGTGGGATAAGTACCTGATGTTGGATACTTGTTGGGTATGAATCTGCGAGACCCACCAAATCCGAGAAGACTAGCTTTGAGATTTCGGATCCTTTGTTTAGCTTGTTGGGCCAAATCCATAGTATGGCCCAAATCATGAGGAGCCCACATGTGTAGTTCATCCCGTATTTCTTGTTTCAGGCCCTTTAAGAAACTTGCTATCATGACATTGTCGGAGACCCCTTCAAGAGGTGCCGCTAATTCGATGTATCTTCGTATGTACGCAACGGTGGTGGTTGTCTGAACTAGCGAGTTCCATTGCTCGTAAGTGTTTCCTCCAAGAACTGGTCATAATTTCTTGAGGAACAAAGCTTTCATTTATTCCCACGTTATCACCGGCTGTTGACTGTTGAACCACCGATACCACGAGAGTGCATCTCTGTTGAGACAAAGAATTACAGACTAAGCTTTTCACCATTGTTGACCTGGTAAATTGTGAAATAGCGTTCTAGATGTAATATCCAACCATATGGGTTAGTACCACCAAAACAGGTCATGTCGATCATAGGATGACGATTCGTACATGCCCTTCATGTATTCCACCAGAGGAATCATCCCAAAGATGAGTAGTGGCCGGCCGAAGTTAAGCCCGTGCGACCCACCCAGTGCCACCACTACCCGTTCCACCTGACATAGGTATTTCCGTTCCCTTCTCTTGTCAGTCTTGTCATTTGGGGAGTGATGATACCAGAGTTTGGGGTCCCTGAGGTTCCTCTCCTTGTTGTTGGGTTTGCTTCACTTCTTTCCAGCAACATGTTTATGGTCAACTTCATTTCATCCTGCACTTGGAGATGACGTCCATTCTTGATTTCATCACTTGAATGTCCACTCCCTGGGATTGGAGTTGGATCTGCATCACCCCAACTTATTCCTCCACTTTCTTTGTAGTTACAGTAGCTTCTTTTGAAGGTCCTCCCATTGAAACGACTATGATACCACTGATACGCTCACACTTAGAAATAAATCAACTAAACTCAAAGGGAATCAAATAAGAACACAATGGTAATAATATGGAATAATTTTCATAGAAAGTAAAGGGATAGATCTCACTTTCGAGAGGTGAGTGCTCTCCAAGTTTGCATATGCTCACAATATTCAACATAACATGAAAAATATTAAATTCTACTACTAATACTAGCACCCAAGACAAGGACTATCATGAGAACGTTAAACCCTCCATCCCACTACCAGAGATACCCAATCAGCAACTACAAGACATCAAAAAGACCAAGTTACCCTTGGTATATTATGGTCACATTGAAATTCAACATTTAAAAGTGTGACCATAGCATAAAAAGGTGTGACTATTTTGTATGGATTTAATCAAGGATTTTATTGAATATGTAGCCGTAAATACTTTTAGACACAATTTTACGTTAACTAAGTGGTGTTAGGTGCCTCTATGGCGACAAGAATTTATGTATTAGTGTAACATTTGCTATTAATTTGTGATGCATATAAAATATATAAGTATGACTATAGCCTACAATTTAATCACATATAAATGAGATGAATTTATTTTTAACCATGGTCATCTTATATTTGTTGTGACTATTTCTTACCCTTTAGTTACATTAATTTATGTTAAAGTGTGATGTATGATATCATTTAGTCACATTAATTTATGTTAAAGTGACTCATATGATATCATTTAGCCACATAAAAATAAAACTCGTAAAGAAAAAACGAGACCATTTTTTGGCACTAGTGATACATAATTGTTAAAACCATCATTGAATATCAGTTGTAGCAAAACATCCTTTCTAAATGATGTTACCAATTGTTACCTTGTAGTGACATTTATAGACGGTAAAGAGTAACATATGAAATCATGTAGTCACATAAACAAAACACAGAAAGAACAAAATGTGACCATTTTTGCTTTTCGTTATACATAATCGTTAAATCCATCGTTGAATAGTACTTATAGCAACACATTTTTTTATAAATGATGTGACTATTTTTTACCCTTTAGTGACATTAATTTATGGTAAAACATGAGTTATGATATCATTTAGTCACATGAGTAAAACTTATAAAAAATGTGACCATTATTTGCGTCTGGTGATACATAATTGTTAAACCATCATATTTTTTCTAATTTGTGTGGTTATTTGTTACCCTATAGCCATATTTATTTTTGTAATCATGGTCCTAATTAACCTTTCATCACATTTATGAATGGAACTCGACAATATTAAAATATTGCAAATAGATGCCATATGAGTCAACTAGATTAAAAGAAAATAATATTAATCGTTAATCCAATTCCTAAAATAGTATATAAAAATGTAGTAATCAAAATATATCTACCTTGTATACAAATGGAATACGAAATATAAGTCATAAAATGAAATGTAGAATACTTCTTCGACTTATCAACACTGCTCCTTGTCTTCTTAACAGCTTTGATCGTTGTGTAAGATTTTTTGCGCTTTTTAGAGTTCTCAATATTTGTGTCCTTAGTTGAAGATGTATTTGGTACCTGTAGCAACACAATTTTTATGTACTATCAAAATTTAAAAAAAAATGATGAAAAAAAAATAAAGTTATAACAAGGTAAACAAATCTGCCCTGTACTATGAGAAGGTTCTTTGTCTAAGCAACAAAACTTTTAAGTGGTTCTCAAACTAATCTGTTTTCAGGAGTAATATTTGGTAAATATGGATTCTCCTTTACCAATTCTTCTGATGATAAGTAAGCTTTACCACGAACAACGATGTTTCTTGATATTGGTTGTGCTATGTGTATATCAGAGTTTATCTCCTACAATAAATTATGTTATAGTAAGCATACATACATATTTAAGGATGACACAATACATACTTGTATGACGGGGGGCTTCTAAAAAACATGGACATAATTTAAACATGCACAATATCACTGTTTCCCTATTATTATCATAGTTACAAAAATGCAATAACTTCAAGTCGCTCTTTCCATGTTGCCTTTTTCAATAGAGAAATAATATTTCCTAGAATGAGAATCCAATTTTGCCTTCGATCACTTCAAGTTTGGAAGAGCAGCAAGCAACAACAACTAGAATGAGAATCTAACTCTATTACTATCAATGTTGCCCAATGCATTTTGGGATTCAGCTACATACTTATATCAAACAAAGGCAAAGCCCTGAGAATCTCTTCATACCCACATTCCACGAATAAATGTTTTTGCTACACAAAGTCGAATACTTTTACCTGTGCATATAACATGGTAAAGACTCGGACCCTTCGTTAAAGCATGCACATTTTTATGGTTGATGATAATCTATTAAAAAAAACCGAATTTTTAAAACTGAGAATAGAAAATGACACTTATATACATAAATATACAAATTCGTTCATGTTAAGATTGCCCAAAAATAAATTAAAACTAAATGATCTACATTTCAGTATCAATTAGGTTTACTAGGATTCGGGAATCTTAGTGCACAAGTTGAAGAAAGCTTAGAATGTTAATTAGCCTTTTCATCATCTTTGAATTCCTACTCGCTGAAAGAGGCAAAGAGTTATCGCATCATATCACTCACTTCAATTCCGAGTGTAAACCAACTTAAGTTTTCAAAATAAAGTTGAAAGACATAAAACCAAAAACGAAAAAAAAAATGAGTAAAAGTAGAAATTCATCCAATGATCCAAATAAATAGCTAATATATATACAGGTGAACCCGCTACAAGTCTACAACAATTTTTTTTTTTTTAATATCATTAATAAATTTAAGTATATATTAAAAATAATTAATCATCTTGATAATATAGGAGGATGCATTTTTCATATTCAAGGTAAACCGCAGATTGCATCATAAACCTAAAATTCCTTTGGAAATTATCCTAAACACATGAATTACATCTAAATTCTTGTTCATCTTTGTATTAGTTGTCTACCTTTTTGTTAAATGTAGCTATCAATGACGAAAATGTATGCAGTAACCGATATCATATCCTTTCCTTCATTCCATTTTTTTTTACTTTTTGACGATAATTCATTCTTTATATTTTCATAATCTATTGTAGTAAATGGAGAGGAGACAAATTTAAGGGGCCAAGAAGATGAAAGAAGTTGAAGGGTAAATATAAAAATCTAATCCATGCACATTTGTTGGAGGTGAAAGATACAGACTTTGTAGCTTACAAAAGATTATTCGTTTCACATTTCTCATTTACTGATAAGATTGTGTAATTGTGTTATAGAACAACACCAAAAAAACTAAGAAATTATCATACATATCAAAACAAGCGGAAGCCCAGAAACAATAAACCATGAAATTTACTTCATAATTTTTGTTTCTTAATTTAATTATTATTTGTATCTAATTTTTGAAAAGATTTAATTTTTTGTCCATGAAATAGATAGATAAACTTAACGTGGCATATATTGTTTTTATGAACCTCTTTCATGTTTGATGAAGCGAGGGAGATTCGGGAACATGAGTGCGGTCCTTATCATCAAGATACACTTAGTTTATACAAATCTTGAAGCAACGTATGATTCATTGGGGAGGTAAATATTCTCACTATTAATTGAAAACTTTTCATTTTGGCTCTACTATGATAATACTATGATAATAGGTTATACCAATTAGTTTATCACCAACTTGATTGTGGGAAAGATTGTCGCAAAAAGTAGCTCAAAAGAGGAAACAACGCATTAAGCCTTAACTAAGTGATATACGTAGTAACATTATATTGCTTATTTCATTTTCATCATGTGATTATTTTTATAAAAAAACTAAAATGGACCCTTTTAAAACTTTTTAAAATAGGATTTTGACAAACTTCATGTTTTTTCTTTTTGTTTTCAACTTTGAAAATCAAACATTTGCATCAAATATAATAGAAAACAACCCATGGCTCTCATACCACTGTTGGGTTTTGGTATAATACAACATCCTATGGTGCACATACAATCCTAAATACCTTGGATCTATGTTTTCACTAATTATACACGCAAATGGTTTCAAAGGCATTAAACCTATAACGTGACATCCCCATTTTCACGGCAAAAAAAGACTGATTTTGTTTATACTTTATAAAAATTAGAGTATCTCTTTTAATAAAAATGTTGCAGAAATTGTTCCCAGTAAATCATGATAAATACATTATCAAAGCACTACTGAAGAAAAGTATTTTTATTCATTTCAAAACATTTGGGATATCATCGTTAATACAGAAACATAAGCATAAACAGAACTTACATTCATTATCACTAGTGATTTATATCTCCTTAATCTCTCAGTGTAATGTGACTTCATATCAACACCTATGATATAAATAAACTAAGTGGTCAGGTTAGGAAACCTGGTGAGTACATAGGGTTTTCAACCCACAATAATATAATTATTATGTTTAATCATCAAACAGTTAACCCAATTACCCATCCCCATTATCTTCTTTATTCTTAAGGATCTACCCTAAGAATCAGCTATTTCTTGTTCATTCATTCCTAAGGAGTATCCTAATCAATAGGTACGAATTCCATCGTTGTAAAGGACACATCTGTCAAGCACAATTTCTAGTTCTGTCACTTAGGCACAGCTGCCAAAATTGTGACATTCTCTATGGGGCGCATTTGTCGGAATAGTCCTTTTAGGCGCATCTGTTGGGGTTATGAGGTTCTCTATTAGGCGCTTCTGCCGGTAGAGTCCTTTAGGCACGTCTGCCAGGGTTTTATTGACAGTATCGTTTTCAAGAGTCCACTCACAATACATATCAATGGGTTTTTAGAGTACACCGGTGAACACATCGTTCACAACACCTACAGGTTGTGAGCCTGCTAGTGTTCCACTGGACTGTCTAGAATAGTCCGTGGTTGTCATCCATACTCTGCTGAATGACGGGGCCATCATTTGGGAAAAAGGCTTCTCACATCATCCACCTCCCACCCTCACCTCACGATCTATTTCACCTCTCAACTCATATTTCATCTATTACATCTACCCATGTCTTACCCCAACATTTTCGTAGATATAAAATACATATATAGTTTAAATCGTTTAAAACGTGTATAAAATCGTTCAACCAACATAGACAGCAAGTACTCGGTAATATGCACACATAGCACTTAATTTATATAAAATACTTCATATCTATGTGTTAGATGAAAGTAACTATGCACTCACTTGATACGGTGGTGACTCAGTACTCGGATAACGCTTCGATACTCTCAAAACAATTTTCCTTCGATAAAACCTAGTACCAATACCACTAGGGTTTAGTCTAACGATAACCGCGACAAATTAATAGTATGACTATTATTATTATTATATAAGCGTTAAATAACACTCAATATAACTCATAATAATAGCTCAAATAATTATTTTAAGGACCTAATAACATTACTATAATTATTTGAAAACTATATTAAAAATTGAATAAGCGTAGCTCACTTACAGCGGATTTTTTAAAAAAAAACTGGGCTTTATTTGGAGCAGCGTTTCAAAACCGAAAGGCCTTTTTTCTCAGGACTCCGGGAGCCTCGGGGCTTCCTTCGGGTGTTAGGGGGTTTCCTAGGGTTTTGGGGGGGGGGGGGGTTAAAATGGGTTAGAGAGAGAAAGTAGTGAGAGAAAGAATGAGTTTTGGTGTGATTTCCTCGGCAGCCTTCGCACCCTTTTATAGGCGCAACTCCTCGGACGAACGATGGGCGTTCAGCATAGCTACGCTGGGCGTAGCTTCGAATAGGGTCCAGTTGCGTCCAGCTGTCTCGCACTTCGGAAGAGGATAAGGACCGAGGGTACGTTGGGCGTACTGAACTCCGACGTGGGGCGTAGGGCGAAGCGAGGCGACGTGGCATGATCCGAAGGGTGCTCTGCGATCGGTGATGGACGGCTGCGATGAGGCCACGTCATCCATCTCGCATCGGATTTCACAAATTGCACAATTAACTTTAAAAATTCGTAACTTTTGCGTAAGAGCTCCGTTTTCGACGTTATTTATATCCATGTGAAGGCGTGAGTGTACTCTACAACTTTCGTTTAGACTCCGTCGGCTAATTTTGACTTTATTTTAAAAGTAATATTGTTAACAGGCCGGGACAAGATCTAATATTCGAATTTCGGGTTGTACACTGCTAATCCGAAACTTCGAAAAATCATTACTTCCTCATACGAAGTCAGATTTAGGGGTTATTTTTATGGACACTCTCGGATTAACGTATTCTACGACTTTCATTTAGATCGCTAAGGCTAAATCTCGCTCTATCGTAAATTCACTATTTACGCCTCCCGGTATCGTGTCGGTTCCGTCGTGAAACTTCGACAGGTCATAAGTTCTTCGTTATAACTCGGATTTCGACGCTCTTTATATGTACGGAAACCTTGTAACATATACTATAACTTGGTTGAGATTATTTATTCTTAATAATCTTTTGTCGAAAAGTCGTTTTCGACCCCTATTGCCTCTAAATTGACTAGCCCAGGTCTACGAGCGTTACATATAACTAGCATACATTTGACATAAACCATATAAAAATACTATTTAGGATAACATAACCTTTAATGGAGCTTGAAGTCTTGGTGTATTTGGCCTTAAAGAGTTTATCCCCAATAGTATGGAAGCCTCAAATGAAGTCACAACACATCATGGACAAAGGTAGAACTTAAGAGAGAATTCCATGCACCCAAAAACACCCATGAACTCCAAGAATGAATCAAGTGGCGTTTTAAGGCTAAGAGGATGTATTTATATGTGTGGATTCCAAGGGTCATGGGTATAAGCCAAATCCATACCCATGGGTTTTATGATCCATGGTTCATGTGGCCCAACTCTTTATGTATCTATACATAAACTTGGTCCAACATGGATCATAAGCCCAATACATATAAATATAACTAATTATCATAATTAGTCCCCATAGATTTAATTAGTCTCTTTTAATCACTAATTTAATTCTTGATCAATACTAATTAAAACATATGATTTCATATTAATATATTATAACTTATAATATATTAATAAACTATAAATGACCTTCTCTCAAAAATCCATCCTAACAAATTGTCCTGATGATATGCAACCCAAATGGACCATGCTACACTCGGGTCGAGTACATACCAATAGTAGTTATGGGCTTACACATCTAATCCAACAGTATGTGCCTGGTAGGGAGGTGAGTGTAGGCGAGGTCCCGCATCTCATCATAGCCGAGTATGGATGGGGTTCCGTATCTCATTAGTTGTAGAGTAGGGGAGAGGCCCAAGTTAAGAAGGAGGTGAGTGTGGGCGGGGTCCCGTATCTCACTATCTGTAGGAGTGCGGACGGGGTTCCATGACTCATTAGTAGAAGGACAGGGGTGAGGCCCAAGTCAGGAGAGGCCTTAGATTAGGAGTATGGTAGAGTATGTTCAATTATTTGTTATGTTTGATGTTTGTATGTGTTTAGCGGGTGAGGCCCGAAGACAGGCAGGGCCTAAGAGAAACATATCTATATAACGAGCGGGGCTCGATGCCAGGTGGGGCCTGATGCCGGGCGAGACCCGATGCTGGAGCTAGCCCGATGCCAGAGTTAGTCCGATGTCGGACAAGTCCCAATGCAGCGGGCGGGGGCCCAGTATGTGGTTATGTATGTATGGTATGTGGTAGGTTGGGGAACTCACTAGGCTTCGCGCTTAGTGTTTTTAGTTTTGGTTTCAGGTACTTCCGGTAGCGGATAGAAGAGCTCGGGATGATTGCAAGACACACACCAAAGAAGTTTAGCCTATGATGTTTACTCTGATAAAATGAACAAGTGTTTTGAAAAGATACTCTGATTTGTTATATAACCCTTTTAGTATATTTGAAATGATTTAATACTATGGTTTAATAATGTTTTAAAAAGAAATTTTTGATCATGATTTTTTGGATGTAAAAATGAACCTTTCTAATATTTTTCCCAGGAAGTTGGGAACCTTTGCGGGGTGTTTGAGTTTAACTCAACATCGTTCAACTCCACCATCACTCCACCTTCTCTTCTTCTTAATTCTCGAGCCATGGCCTTTAGGGATATGAGTGATTTACCCAAAGATCGGTCCCCTTTCAAGCACATGGTTTTTTCTACCACATCAAAGGTCATAGACTGATCATTCTAGTTCATTTATGTTGTTCTGAGGGTTTCAAGACATTTCATCCCGAGTATCACATCTGAACTCCCTAATCAGAGAGGGAGGAATTCCTTCATAATATCCACCCCTTGGAGTTGTAGCAACACTCCTCTACAGGTCCCATATCCCTCTTCACAGTCGCATGTCCCCATTCTGACTCCATGGGCGTCAATTTCTGTGAATGAGATTCCTAATTCTTCAATAAGCTCAAGGAAATAAAATTATGAGTGGCTCCCGGATCAACCAGTGCCACCACAGGTTGATCAAAAATATGTCCCCTTAATTTCATGATTTACGGAGAAGAGAGACCCACCACTGAATTTAGTGAAACTTCCACCACATCGCCCATCTCAGTAGAATCAAGTGTCACGGGATCGATGTTCTTTTGTTCTTGATCTGAATCCCTTTCATATTCTGGATCTTCTAAATCGTCAAACAGGGTGACGTTGATCTGGGTCTTGCAATGGTGTCCTTTGCTCCACTTCTCGTTGCACCTGTAACAAAGTCCTTTTACCCTTCTTTCTTGTATCCGTGATTCCATGAGTCGGTGATGAATATGTGAGTTCAAGGTGGGATAAGTACCTGATGTTGGATACTTGTTGGGTATGAATCTGCGAGACCCACCAAATCCGAGAAGACTAGCTTTGAGATTTCGGATCCTTTGTTTAGCTTGTTGGGCCAAATCCATAGTATGGCCCAAATCATGAGGAGCCCACATGTGTAGTTCATCCCGTATTTCTTGTTTCAGGCCCTTTAAGAAACTTGCTATCATGACATTGTCGGAGACCCCTTCAAGAGGTGCCGCTAATTCGATGTATCTTCGTATGTACGCAACGGTGGTGGTTGTCTGAACTAGCGAGTTCCATTGCTCGTAAGTGTTTCCTCCAAGAACTGGTCATAATTTCTTGAGGAACAAAGCTTTCATTTATTCCCACGTTATCACCGTCTGTTGACTGTTGAACCACCGATACCACGAGAGTGCATCTCTGTTGAGACAAAGAATTACAGACTAAGCTTTTCACCATTGTTGACCTGGTAAATTGTGAAATAGCGTTCTAGATGTAATATCCAACCATATGGGTTAGTACCACCAAAACAGGTCATGTCGATCATAGGATGACGATTCGTACATGCCCTTCATGTATTCCACCAGAGGAATCATCCCAAAGATGAGTAGTGGCCGGCCGAAGTTAAGCCCGTGCGACCCACCCAGTGCCACCACTACCCGTTCCACCTGACATAGGTATTTCCGTTCCCTTCTCTTGTCAGTCTTGTCATTTGGGGAGTGATGATACCAGAGTTTGGGGTCCCTGAGGTTCCTCTCCTTGTTGTTGGGTTTGCTTCACTTCTTTCCAGCAACATGTTTATGGTCAACTTCATTTCATCCTGCACTTGGAGATGACGTCCATTCTTGATTTCATCACTTGAATGTCCACTCCCTGGGATTGGAGTTGGATCTGCATCACCCCAACTTATTCCTCCACTTTCTTTGTAGTTACAGTAGCTTCTTTTGAAGGTCCTCCCATTGAAACGACTATGATACCACTGATACGCTCACACTTAGAAATAAATCAACTAAACTCAAAGGGAATCAAATAAGAACACAATGGTAATAATATGGAATAATTTTCATAGAAAGTAAAGGGATAGATCTCACTTTCGAGAGGTGAGTGCTCTCCAAGTTTGCATATGCTCACAATATTCAACATAACATGAAAAATATTAAATTCTACTACTAATACTAGCACCCAAGACAAGGACTATCATGAGAACGTTAAACCCTCCATCCCACTACCAGAGATACCCAATCAGCAACTACAAGACATCAAAAAGACCAAGTTACCCTTGGTATATTATGGTCACATTGAAATTCAACATTTAAAAGTGTGACCATAGCATAAAAAGGTGTGACTATTTTGTATGGATTTAATCAAGGATTTTATTGAATATGTAGCCGTAAATACTTTTAGACACAATTTTACGTTAACTAAGTGGTGTTAGGTGCCTCTATGGCGACAAGAATTTATGTATTAGTGTAACATTTGCTATTAATTTGTGATGCATATAAAATATATAAGTATGACTATAGCCTACAATTTAATCACATATAAATGAGATGAATTTATTTTTAACCATGGTCATCTTATATTTGTTGTGACTATTTCTTACCCTTTAGTTACATTAATTTATGTTAAAGTGTGATGTATGATATCATTTAGTCACATTAATTTATGTTAAAGTGACTCATATGATATCATTTAGCCACATAAAAATAAAACTCGTAAAGAAAAAACGAGACCATTTTTTGGCACTAGTGATACATAATTGTTAAAACCATCATTGAATATCAGTTGTAGCAAAACATCCTTTCTAAATGATGTTACCAATTGTTACCTTGTAGTGACATTTATAGACGGTAAAGAGTAACATATGAAATCATGTAGTCACATAAACAAAACACAGAAAGAACAAAATGTGACCATTTTTGCTTTTCGTTATACATAATCGTTAAATCCATCGTTGAATAGTACTTATAGCAACACATTTTTTTATAAATGATGTGACTATTTTTTACCCTTTAGTGACATTAATTTATGGTAAAACATGAGTTATGATATCATTTAGTCACATGAGTAAAACTTATAAAAAATGTGACCATTATTTGCGTCTGGTGATACATAATTGTTAAACCATCATATTTTTTCTAATTTGTGTGGTTATTTGTTACCCTATAGCCATATTTATTTTTGTAATCATGGTCCTAATTAACCTTTCATCACATTTATGAATGGAACTCGACAATATTAAAATATTGCAAATAGATGCCATATGAGTCAACTAGATTAAAAGAAAATAATATTAATCGTTAATCCAATTCCTAAAATAGTATATAAAAATGTAGTAATCAAAATATATCTACCTTGTATACAAATGGAATACGAAATATAACTCATAAAATGAAATGTAGAATACTTCTTCGACTTATCAACACTGCTCCTTGTCTTCTTAACAGCTTTGATCGTTGTGTAAGATTTTTTGCGCTTTTTAGAGTTCTCAATATTTGTGTCCTTAGTTGAAGATGTATTTGGTACCTGTAGCAACACAATTTTTATGTACTATCAAAATTTAAAAAAAAATGATGAAAAAAAAATAAAGTTATAACAAGGTAAACAAATCTGCCCTGTACTATGAGAAGGTTCTTTGTCTAAGCAACAAAACTTTTAAGTGGTTCTCAAACTAATCTGTTTTCAGGAGTAATATTTGGTAAATATGGATTCTCCTTTACCAATTCTTCTGATGATAAGTAAGCTTTACCACGAACAACGATGTTTCTTGATATTGGTTGTGCTATGTGTATATCAGAGTTTATCTCCTACAATAAATTATGTTATAGTAAGCATACATACATATTTAAGGATGACACAATACATACTTGTATGACGGGGGGCTTCTAAAAAACATGGACATAATTTAAACATGCACAATATCACTGTTTCCCTATTATTATCATAGTTACAAAAATGCAATAACTTCAAGTCGCTCTTTCCATGTTGCCTTTTTCAATAGAGAAATAATATTTCCTAGAATGAGAATCCAATTTTGCCTTCGATCACTTCAAGTTTGGAAGAGCAGCAAGCAACAACAACTAGAATGAGAATCTAACTCTATTACTATCAATGTTGCCCAATGCATTTTGGGATTCAGCTACATACTTATATCAAACAAAGGCAAAGCCCTGAGAATCTCTTCATACCCACATTCCACGAATAAATGTTTTTGCTACACAAAGTCGAATACTTTTACCTGTGCATATAACATGGTAAAGACTCGGACCCTTCGTTAAAGCATGCACATTTTTATGGTTGATGATAATCTATTAAAAAAAACCGAATTTTTAAAACTGAGAATAGAAAATGACACTTATATACATAAATATACAAATTCGTTCATGTTAAGATTGCCCAAAAATAAATTAAAACTAAATGATCTACATTTCAGTATCAATTAGGTTTACTAGGATTCGGGAATCTTAGTGCACAAGTTGAAGAAAGCTTAGAATGTTAATTAGCCTTTTCATCATCTTTGAATTCCTACTCGCTGAAAGAGGCAAAGAGTTATCGCATCATATCACTCACTTCAATTCCGAGTGTAAACCAACTTAAGTTTTCAAAATAAAGTTGAAAGACATAAAACCAAAAACGAAAAAAAAAATGAGTAAAAGTAGAAATTCATCCAATGATCCAAATAAATAGCTAATATATATACAGGTGAACCCGCTACAAGTCTACAACAATTTTTTTTTTTTTAATATCATTAATAAATTTAAGTATATATTAAAAATAATTAATCATCTTGATAATATAGGAGGATGCATTTTTCATATTCAAGGTAAACCGCAGATTGCATCATAAACCTAAAATTCCTTTGGAAATTATCCTAAACACATGAATTACATCTAAATTCTTGTTCATCTTTGTATTAGTTGTCTACCTTTTTGTTAAATGTAGCTATCAATGACGAAAATGTATGCAGTAACCGATATCATATCCTTTCCTTCATTCCATTTTTTTTTACTTTTTGACGATAATTCATTCTTTATATTTTCATAATCTATTGTAGTAAATGGAGAGGAGACAAATTTAAGGGGCCAAGAAGATGAAAGAAGTTGAAGGGTAAATATAAAAATCTAATCCATGCACATTTGTTGGAGGTGAAAGATACAGACTTTGTAGCTTACAAAAGATTATTCGTTTCACATTTCTCATTTACTGATAAGATTGTGTAATTGTGTTATAGAACAACACCAAAAAAACTAAGAAATTATCATACATATCAAAACAAGCGGAAGCCCAGAAACAATAAACCATGAAATTTACTTCATAATTTTTGTTTCTTAATTTAATTATTATTTGTATCTAATTTTTGAAAAGATTTAATTTTTTGTCCATGAAATAGATAGATAAACTTAACGTGGCATATATTGTTTTTATGAACCTCTTTCATGTTTGATGAAGCGAGGGAGATTCAGGAACATGAGTGCGGTCCTTATCATCAAGATACACTTAGTTTATACAAATCTTGAAGCAACGTATGATTCATTGGGGAGGTAAATATTCTCACTATTAATTGAAAACTTTTCATTTTGGCTCTACTATGATAATACTATGATAATAGGTTATACCAATTAGTTTATCACCAACTTGATTGTGGGAAAGATTGTCGCAAAAAGTAGCTCAAAAGAGGAAACAACGCATTAAGCCTTAACTAAGTGATATACGTAGTAACATTATATTGCTTATTTCATTTTCATCATGTGATTATTTTTATAAAAAAACTAAAATGGACCCTTTTAAAACTTTTTAAAATAGGATTTTGACAAACTTCATGTTTTTTCTTTTTGTTTTCAACTTTGAAAATCAAACATTTGCATCAAATATAATAGAAAACAACCCATGGCTCTCATACCACTGTTGGGTTTTGGTATAATACAACATCCTATGGTGCACATACAATCCTAAATACCTTGGATCTATGTTTTCACTAATTATACACGCAAATGGTTTCAAAGGCATTAAACCTATAACGTGACATCCCCATTTTCACGGCAAAAAAAGACTGATTTTGTTTATACTTTATAAAAATTAGAGTATCTCTTTTAATAAAAATGTTGCAGAAATTGTTCCCAGTAAATCATGATAAATACATTATCAAAGCACTACTGAAGAAAAGTATTTTTATTCATTTCAAAACATTTGGGATATCATCGTTAATACAGAAACATAAGCATAAACAGAACTTACATTCATTATCACTAGTGATTTATATCTCCTTAATCTCTCAGTGTAATGTGACTTCATATCAACACCTATGATATAAATAAACTAAGTGGTCAGGTTAGGAAACCTGGTGAGTACATAGGGTTTTCAACCCACAATAATATAATTATTATGTTTAATCATCAAACAGTTAACCCAATTACCCATCCCCATTATCTTCTTTATTCTTAAGGATCTACCCTAAGAATCAGCTATTTCTTGTTCATTCATTCCTAAGGAGTATCCTAATCAATAGGTACGAATTCCATCGTTGTAAAGGACACATCTGTCAAGCACAATTTCTAGTTCTGTCACTTAGGCACAGCTGCCAAAATTGTGACATTCTCTATGGGGCGCATTTGTCGGAATAGTCCTTTTAGGCGCATCTGTTGGGGTTATGAGGTTCTCTATTAGGCGCTTCTGCCGGTAGAGTCCTTTAGGCACGTCTGCCAGGGTTTTATTGACAGTATCGTTTTCAAGAGTCCACTCACAATACATATCAATGGGTTTTTAGAGTACACCGGTGAACACATCGTTCACAACACCTACAGGTTGTGAGCCTGCTAGTGTTCCACTGGACTGTCTAGAATAGTCCGTGGTTGTCATCCATACTCTGCTGAATGACGGGGCCATCATTTGGGAAAAAGGCTTCTCACATCATCCACCTCCCACCCTCACCTCACGATCTATTTCACCTCTCAACTCATATTTCATCTATTACATCTACCCATGTCTTACCCCAACATTTTCGTAGATATAAAATACATATATAGTTTAAATCGTTTAAAACGTGTATAAAATCGTTCAACCAACATAGACAGCAAGTACTCGGTAATATGCACACATAGCACTTAATTTATATAAAATACTTCATATCTATGTGTTAGATGAAAGTAACTATGCACTCACTTGATACGGTGGTGACTCAGTACTCGGATAACGCTTCGATACTCTCAAAACAATTTTCCTTCGATAAAACCTAGTACCAATACCACTAGGGTTTAGTCTAACGATAACCGCGACAAATTAATAGTATGACTATTATTATTATTATATAAGCGTTAAATAACACTCAATATAACTCATAATAATAGCTCAAATAATTATTTTAAGGACCTAATAACATTACTATAATTATTTGAAAACTATATTAAAAATTGAATAAGCGTAGCTCACTTACAGCGGATTTTTTAAAAAAAAACTGGGCTTTATTTGGAGCAGCGTTTCAAAACCGAAAGGCCTTTTTTCTCAGGACTCCGGGAGCCTCGGGGCTTCCTTCGGGTGTTAGGGGGTTTCCTAGGGTTTTGGGGGGGGGGGGGGGGTTAAAATGGGTTAGAGAGAGAAAGTAGTGAGAGAAAGAATGAGTTTTGGTGTGATTTCCTCGGCAGCCTTCGCACCCTTTTATAGGCGCAACTCCTCGGACGAACGATGGGCGTTCAGCATAGCTACGCTGGGCGTAGCTTCGAATAGGGTCCAGTTGCGTCCAGCTGTCTCGCACTTCGGAAGAGGATAAGGACCGAGGGTACGTTGGGCGTACTGAACTCCGACGTGGGGCGTAGGGCGAAGCGAGGCGACGTGGCATGATCCGAAGGGTGCTCTGCGATCGGTGATGGACGGCTGCGATGAGGCCACGTCATCCATCTCGCATCGGATTTCACAAATTGCACAATTAACTTTAAAAATTCGTAACTTTTGCGTAAGAGCTCCGTTTTCGACGTTATTTATATCCATGTGAAGGCGTGAGTGTACTCTACAACTTTCGTTTAGACTCCGTCGGCTAATTTTGACTTTATTTTAAAAGTAATATTGTTAACAGGCCGGGACAAGATCTAATATTCGAATTTCGGGTTGTACACTGCTAATCCGAAACTTCGAAAAATCATTACTTCCTCATACGAAGTCAGATTTAGGGGTTATTTTTATGGACACTCTCGGATTAACGTATTCTACGACTTTCATTTAGATCGCTAAGGCTAAATCTCGCTCTATCGTAAATTCACTATTTACGCCTCCCGGTATCGTGTCGGTTCCGTCGTGAAACTTCGACAGGTCATAAGTTCTTCGTTATAACTCGGATTTCGACGCTCTTTATATGTACGGAAACCTTGTAACATATTCTATAACTTGGTTGAGATTATTTATTCTTAATAATCTTTTGTCGAAAAGTCGTTTTCGACCCCTATTGCCTCTAAATTGACTAGCCCAGGTCTACGAGCGTTACATATAACTAGCATACATTTGACATAAACCATATAAAAATACTATTTAGGATAACATAACCTTTAATGGAGCTTGAAGTCTTGGTGTATTTGGCCTTAAAGAGTTTATCCCCAATAGTATGGAAGCCTCAAATGAAGTCACAACACATCATGGACAAAGGTAGAACTTAAGAGAGAATTCCATGCACCCAAAAACACCCATGAACTCCAAGAATGAATCAAGTGGCGTTTTAAGGCTAAGAGGATGTATTTATATGTGTGGATTCCAAGGGTCATGGGTATAAGCCAAATCCATACCCATGGGTTTTATGATCCATGGTTCATGTGGCCCAACTCTTTATGTATCTATACATAAACTTGGTCCTACATGGATCATAAGCCCAATACATATAAATATAACTAATTATCATAATTAGTCCCCATAGATTTAATTAGTCTCTTTTAATCACTAATTTAATTCTTGATCAATACTAATTAAAACATATGATTTCATATTAATATATTATAACTTATAATATATTAATAAACTATAAATGACCTTCTCTCAAAAATCCATCCTAACAAATTGTCCTGATGATATGCAACCCAAATGGACCATGCTACACTCGGGTCGAGTACATACCAATAGTAGTTATGGGCTTACACATCTAATCCAACAGTATGTGCCTGGTAGGGAGGTGAGTGTAGGCGAGGTCCCGCATCTCATCATAGCCGAGTATGGATGGGGTTCCGTATCTCATTAGTTGTAGAGTAGGGGAGAGGCCCAAGTTAAGAAGGAGGTGAGTGTGGGCGGGGTCCCGTATCTCACTATCTGTAGGAGTGCGGACGGGGTTCCATGACTCATTAGTAGAAGGACAGGGGTGAGGCCCAAGTCAGGAGAGGCCTTAGATTAGGAGTATGGTAGAGTATGTTCAATTATTTGTTATGTTTGATGTTTGTATGTGTTTAGCGGGCGAGGCCCGAAGACAGGCAGGGCCTAAGAGAAACATATCTATATAACGAGCGGGGCTCGATGCCAGGTGGGGCCTGATGCCGGGCGAGACCCGATGCTGGAGCTAGCCCGATGCCAGAGTTAGTCCGATGTCGGACAAGTCCCAATGCAGCGGGCGGGGGCCCAGTATGTGGTTATGTATGTATGGTATGTGGTAGGTTGGGGAACTCACTAGGCTTCGCGCTTAGTGTTTTTAGTTTTGGTTTCAGGTACTTCCGGTAGCGGATAGAAGAGCTCGGGATGATTGCAAGACACACACCAAAGAAGTTTAGCCTATGATGTTTACTCTGATAAAATGAACAAGTGTTTTGAAAAGATACTCTGATTTGTTATATAACCCTTTTAGTATATTTGAAATGATTTAATACTATGGTTTAATAATGTTTTAAAAAGAAATTTTTGATCATGATTTTTTGGATGTAAAAATGAACCTTTCTAATATTTTTCCCAGGAAGTTGGGAACCTTTGCGGGGTGTTTGAGTTTAACTCAACATCGTTCAACTCCACCATCACTCCACCTTCTCTTCTTCTTAATTCTCGAGCCATGGCCTTTAGGGATATGAGTGATTTACCCAAAGATCGGTCCCCTTTCAAGCACATGGTTTTTTCTACCACATCAAAGGTCATAGACTGATCATTCTAGTTCATTTATGTTGTTCTGAGGGTTTCAAGACATTTCATCCCGAGTATCACATCTGAACTCCCTAATCAGAGAGGGAGGAATTCCTTCATAATATCCACCCCTTGGAGTTGTAGCAACACTCCTCTACAGGTCCCATATCCCTCTTCACAGTCGCATGTCCCCATTCTGACTCCATGGGCGTCAATTTCTGTGAATGAGATTCCTAATTCTTCAATAAGCTCAAGGAAATAAAATTATGAGTGGCTCCCGGATCAACCAGTGCCACCACAGGTTGATCAAAAATATGTCCCCTTAATTTCATGATTTACGGAGAAGAGAGACCCACCACTGAATTTAGTGAAACTTCCACCACATCGCCCATCTCAGTAGAATCAAGTGTCACGGGATCGATGTTCTTTTGTTCTTGATCTGAATCCCTTTCATATTCTGGATCTTCTAAATCGTCAAACAGGGTGACGTTGATCTGGGTCTTGCAATGGTGTCCTTTGCTCCACTTCTCGTTGCACCTGTAACAAAGTCCTTTTACCCTTCTTTCTTGTATCCGTGATTCCATGAGTCGGTGATGAATATGTGAGTTCAAGGTGGGATAAGTACCTGATGTTGGATACTTGTTGGGTATGAATCTGCGAGACCCACCAAATCCGAGAAGACTAGCTTTGAGATTTCGGATCCTTTGTTTAGCTTGTTGGGCCAAATCCATAGTATGGCCCAAATCATGAGGAGCCCACATGTGTAGTTCATCCCGTATTTCTTGTTTCAGGCCCTTTAAGAAACTTGCTATCATGACATTGTCGGAGACCCCTTCAAGAGGTGCCGCTAATTCGATGTATCTTCGTATGTACGCAACGGTGGTGGTTGTCTGAACTAGCGAGTTCCATTGCTCGTAAGTGTTTCCTCCAAGAACTGGTCATAATTTCTTGAGGAACAAAGCTTTCATTTATTCCCACGTTATCACCGGCTGTTGACTGTTGAACCACCGATACCACGAGAGTGCATCTCTGTTGAGACAAAGAATTACAGACTAAGCTTTTCACCATTGTTGACCTGGTAAATTGTGAAATAGCGTTCTAGATGTAATATCCAACCATATGGGTTAGTACCACCAAAACAGGTCATGTCGATCATAGGATGACGATTCGTACATGCCCTTCATGTATTCCACCAGAGGAATCATCCCAAAGATGAGTAGTGGCCGGCCGAAGTTAAGCCCGTGCGACCCACCCAGTGCCACCACTACCCGTTCCACCTGACATAGGTATTTCCGTTCCCTTCTCTTGTCAGTCTTGTCATTTGGGGAGTGATGATACCAGAGTTTGGGGTCCCTGAGGTTCCTCTCCTTGTTGTTGGGTTTGCTTCACTTCTTTCCAGCAACATGTTTATGGTCAACTTCATTTCATCCTGCACTTGGAGATGACGTCCATTCTTGATTTCATCACTTGAATGTCCACTCCCTGGGATTGGAGTTGGATCTGCATCACCCCAACTTATTCCTCCACTTTCTTTGTAGTTACAGTAGCTTCTTTTGAAGGTCCTCCCATTGAAACGACTATGATACCACTGATACGCTCACACTTAGAAATAAATCAACTAAACTCAAAGGGAATCAAATAAGAACACAATGGTAATAATATGGAATAATTTTCATAGAAAGTAAAGGGATAGATCTCACTTTCGAGAGGTGAGTGCTCTCCAAGTTTGCATATGCTCACAATATTCAACATAACATGAAAAATATTAAATTCTACTACTAATACTAGCACCCAAGACAAGGACTATCATGAGAACGTTAAACCCTCCATCCCACTACCAGAGATACCCAATCAGCAACTACAAGACATCAAAAAGACCAAGTTACCCTTGGTATATTATGGTCACATTGAAATTCAACATTTAAAAGTGTGACCATAGCATAAAAAGGTGTGACTATTTTGTATGGATTTAATCAAGGATTTTATTGAATATGTAGCCGTAAATACTTTTAGACACAATTTTACGTTAACTAAGTGGTGTTAGGTGCCTCTATGGCGACAAGAATTTATGTATTAGTGTAACATTTGCTATTAATTTGTGATGCATATAAAATATATAAGTATGACTATAGCCTACAATTTAATCACATATAAATGAGATGAATTTATTTTTAACCATGGTCATCTTATATTTGTTGTGACTATTTCTTACCCTTTAGTTACATTAATTTATGTTAAAGTGTGATGTATGATATCATTTAGTCACATTAATTTATGTTAAAGTGACTCATATGATATCATTTAGCCACATAAAAATAAAACTCGTAAAGAAAAAACGAGACCATTTTTTGGCACTAGTGATACATAATTGTTAAAACCATCATTGAATATCAGTTGTAGCAAAACATCCTTTCTAAATGATGTTACCAATTGTTACCTTGTAGTGACATTTATAGACGGTAAAGAGTAACATATGAAATCATGTAGTCACATAAACAAAACACAGAAAGAACAAAATGTGACCATTTTTGCTTTTCGTTATACATAATCGTTAAATCCATCGTTGAATAGTACTTATAGCAACACATTTTTTTATAAATGATGTGACTATTTTTTACCCTTTAGTGACATTAATTTATGGTAAAACATGAGTTATGATATCATTTAGTCACATGAGTAAAACTTATAAAAAATGTGACCATTATTTGCGTCTGGTGATACATAATTGTTAAACCATCATATTTTTTCTAATTTGTGTGGTTATTTGTTACCCTATAGCCATATTTATTTTTGTAATCATGGTCCTAATTAACCTTTCATCACATTTATGAATGGAACTCGACAATATTAAAATATTGCAAATAGATGCCATATGAGTCAACTAGATTAAAAGAAAATAATATTAATCGTTAATCCAATTCCTAAAATAGTATATAAAAATGTAGTAATCAAAATATATCTACCTTGTATACAAATGGAATACGAAATATAAGTCATAAAATGAAATGTAGAATACTTCTTCGACTTATCAACACTGCTCCTTGTCTTCTTAACAACTTTGATCGTTGTGTAAGATTTTTTGCGCTTTTTAGAGTTCTCAATATTTGTGTCCTTAGTTGAAGATGTATTTGGTACCTGTAGCAACACAATTTTTATGTACTATCAAAATTTAAAAAAAAATGATGAAAAAAAAATAAAGTTATAACAAGGTAAACAAATCTGCCCTGTACTATGAGAAGGTTCTTTGTCTAAGCAACAAAACTTTTAAGTGGTTCTCAAACTAATCTGTTTTCAGGAGTAATATTTGGTAAATATGGATTCTCCTTTACCAATTCTTCTGATGATAAGTAAGCTTTACCACGAACAACGATGTTTCTTGATATTGGTTGTGCTATGTGTATATCAGAGTTTATCTCCTACAATAAATTATGTTATAGTAAGCATACATACATATTTAAGGATGACACAATACATACTTGTATGACGGGGGGCTTCTAAAAAACATGGACATAATTTAAACATGCACAATATCACTGTTTCCCTATTATTATCATAGTTACAAAAATGCAATAACTTCAAGTCGCTCTTTCCATGTTGCCTTTTTCAATAGAGAAATAATATTTCCTAGAATGAGAATCCAATTTTGCCTTCGATCACTTCAAGTTTGGAAGAGCAGCAAGCAACAACAACTAGAATGAGAATCTAACTCTATTACTATCAATGTTGCCCAATGCATTTTGGGATTCAGCTACATACTTATATCAAACAAAGGCAAAGCCCTGAGAATCTCTTCATACCCACATTCCACGAATAAATGTTTTTGCTACACAAAGTCGAATACTTTTACCTGTGCATATAACATGGTAAAGACTCGGACCCTTCGTTAAAGCATGCACATTTTTATGGTTGATGATAATCTATTAAAAAAAACCGAATTTTTAAAACTGAGAATAGAAAATGACACTTATATACATAAATATACAAATTCGTTCATGTTAAGATTGCCCAAAAATAAATTAAAACTAAATGATCTACATTTCAGTATCAATTAGGTTTACTAGGATTCGGGAATCTTAGTGCACAAGTTGAAGAAAGCTTAGAATGTTAATTAGCCTTTTCATCATCTTTGAATTCCTACTCGCTGAAAGAGGCAAAGAGTTATCGCATCATATCACTCACTTCAATTCCGAGTGTAAACCAACTTAAGTTTTCAAAATAAAGTTGAAAGACATAAAACCAAAAACGAAAAAAAAAATGAGTAAAAGTAGAAATTCATCCAATGATCCAAATAAATAGCTAATATATATACAGGTGAACCCGCTACAAGTCTACAACAATTTTTTTTTTTTTAATATCATTAATAAATTTAAGTATATATTAAAAATAATTAATCATCTTGATAATATAGGAGGATGCATTTTTCATATTCAAGGTAAACCGCAGATTGCATCATAAACCTAAAATTCCTTTGGAAATTATCCTAAACACATGAATTACATCTAAATTCTTGTTCATCTTTGTATTAGTTGTCTACCTTTTTGTTAAATGTAGCTATCAATGACGAAAATGTATGCAGTAACCGATATCATATCCTTTCCTTCATTCCATTTTTTTTTACTTTTTGACGATAATTCATTCTTTATATTTTCATAATCTATTGTAGTAAATGGAGAGGAGACAAATTTAAGGGGCCAAGAAGATGAAAGAAGTTGAAGGGTAAATATAAAAATCTAATCCATGCACATTTGTTGGAGGTGAAAGATACAGACTTTGTAGCTTACAAAAGATTATTCGTTTCACATTTCTCATTTACTGATAAGATTGTGTAATTGTGTTATAGAACAACACCAAAAAAACTAAGAAATTATCATACATATCAAAACAAGCGGAAGCCCAGAAACAATAAACCATGAAATTTACTTCATAATTTTTGTTTCTTAATTTAATTATTATTTGTATCTAATTTTTGAAAAGATTTAATTTTTTGTCCATGAAATAGATAGATAAACTTAACGTGGCATATATTGTTTTTATGAACCTCTTTCATGTTTGATGAAGCGAGGGAGATTCGGGAACATGAGTGCGGTCCTTATCATCAAGATACACTTAGTTTATACAAATCTTGAAGCAACGTATGATTCATTGGGGAGGTAAATATTCTCACTATTAATTGAAAACTTTTCATTTTGGCTCTACTATGATAATACTATGATAATAGGTTATACCAATTAGTTTATCACCAACTTGATTGTGGGAAAGATTGTCGCAAAAAGTAGCTCAAAAGAGGAAACAACGCATTAAGCCTTAACTAAGTGATATACGTAGTAACATTATATTGCTTATTTCATTTTCATCATGTGATTATTTTTATAAAAAAACTAAAATGGACCCTTTTAAAACTTTAATATCTTAAAATTTGACAAACTTCATGTTTTTTCTTTTTGTTTTCAACTTTGAAAATCAAACATTTGCATCAAATATAATAGAAAACAACCCATGGCTCTCATACCACTGTTGGGTTTTGGTATAATACAACATCCTATGGTGCACATACAATCCTAAATACCTTGGATCTATGTTTTCACTAATTATACACGCAAATGGTTTCAAAGGCATTAAACCTATAACGTGACATCCCCATTTTCACGGCAAAAAAAGACTGATTTTGTTTATACTTTATAAAAATTAGAGTATCTCTTTTAATAAAAATGTTGCAGAAATTGTTCCCAGTAAATCATGATAAATACATTATCAAAGCACTACTGAAGAAAAGTATTTTTATTCATTTCAAAACATTTGGGATATCATCGTTAATACAGAAACATAAGCATAAACAGAACTTACATTCATTATCACTAGTGATTTATATCTCCTTAATCTCTCAGTGTAATGTGACTTCATATCAACACCTATGATATAAATAAACTAAGTGGTCAGGTTAGGAAACCTGGTGAGTACATAGGGTTTTCAACCCACAATAATATAATTATTATGTTTAATCATCAAACAGTTAACCCAATTACCCATCCCCATTATCTTCTTTATTCTTAAGGATCTACCCTAAGAATCAGCTATTTCTTGTTCATTCATTCCTAAGGAGTATCCTAATCAATAGGTACGAATTCCATCGTTGTAAAGGACACATCTGTCAAGCACAATTTCTAGTTCTGTCACTTAGGCACAGCTGCCAAAATTGTGACATTCTCTATGGGGCGCATTTGTCGGAATAGTCCTTTTAGGCGCATCTGTTGGGGTTATGAGGTTCTCTATTAGGCGCTTCTGCCGGTAGAGTCCTTTAGGCACGTCTGCCAGGGTTTTATTGACAGTATCGTTTTCAAGAGTCCACTCACAATACATATCAATGGGTTTTTAGAGTACACCGGTGAACACATCGTTCACAACACCTACAGGTTGTGAGCCTGCTAGTGTTCCACTGGACTGTCTAGAATAGTCCGTGGTTGTCATCCATACTCTGCTGAATGACGGGGCCATCATTTGGGAAAAAGGCTTCTCACATCATCCACCTCCCACCCTCACCTCACGATCTATTTCACCTCTCAACTCATATTTCATCTATTACATCTACCCATGTCTTACCCCAACATTTTCGTAGATATAAAATACATATATAGTTTAAATCGTTTAAAACGTGTATAAAATCGTTCAACCAACATAGACAGCAAGTACTCGGTAATATGCACACATAGCACTTAATTTATATAAAATACTTCATATCTATGTGTTAGATGAAAGTAACTATGCACTCACTTGATATGGTGGTGACTCAGTACTCGGATAACGCTTCGATACTCTCAAAACAATTTTCCTTCGATAAAACCTAGTACCAATACCACTAGGGTTTAGTCTAACGATAACCGCGACAAATTAATAGTATGACTATTATTATTATTATATAAGCGTTAAATAACACTCAATATAACTCATAATAATAGCTCAAATAATTATTTTAAGGACCTAATAACATTACTATAATTATTTGAAAACTATATTAAAAATTGAATAAGCGTAGCTCACTTACAGCGGATTTTTTAAAAAAAACTGGGCTTTATTTGGAGCAGCGTTTCAAAACCGAAAGGCCTTTTTTCTCAGGACTCTGGGAGCCTCGGGGCTTCCTTCGGGTGTTAGGGGGTTTCCTAGGGTTTTGGGGGGGGGGGGTTAAAATGGGTTAGAGAGAGAAAGTAGTGAGAGAAAGAATGAGTTTTGGTGTGATTTCCTCGGCAGCCTTCGCACCCTTTTATAGGCGCAACTCCTCGGACGAACGATGGGCGTTCAGCATAGCTACGCTGGGCGTAGCTTCGAATAGGGTCCAGTTGCGTCCAGCTGTCTCGCACTTCGGAAGAGGATAAGGACCGAGGGTACGTTGGGCGTACTGAACTCCGACGTGGGGCGTAGGGCGAAGCGAGGCGACGTGGCATGATCCGAAGGGTGCTCTGCGATCGGTGATGGACGGCTGCGATGAGGCCACGTCATCCATCTCGCATCGGATTTCACAAATTGCACAATTAACTTTAAAAATTCGTAACTTTTGCGTAAGAGCTCCGTTTTCGACGTTATTTATATCCATGTGAAGGCGTGAGTGTACTCTACAACTTTCGTTTAGACTCCGTCGGCTAATTTTGACTTTATTTTAAAAGTAATATTGTTAACAGGCCGGGACAAGATCTAATATTCGAATTTCGGGTTGTACACTGCTAATCCGAAACTTCGAAAAATCATTACTTCCTCATACGAAGTCAGATTTAGGGGTTATTTTTATGGACACTCTCGGATTAACGTATTCTACGACTTTCATTTAGATCGCTAAGGCTAAATCTCGCTCTATCGTAAATTCACTATTTACGCCTCCCGGTATCGTGTCGGTTCCGTCGTGAAACTTCGACAGGTCATAAGTTCTTCGTTATAACTCGGATTTCGACGCTCTTTATATGTACGGAAACCTTGTAACATATACTATAACTTGGTTGAGATTATTTATTCTTAATAATCTTTTGTCGAAAAGTCGTTTTCGACCCCTATTGCCTCTAAATTGACTAGCCCAGGTCTACGAGCGTTACATATAACTAGCATACATTTGACATAAACCATATAAAAATACTATTTAGGATAACATAACCTTTAATGGAGCTTGAAGTCTTGGTGTATTTGGCATTAAAGAGTTTATCCCCAATAGTATGGAAGCCTCAAATGAAGTCACAACACATCATGGACAAAGGTAGAACTTAAGAGAGAATTCCATGCACCCAAAAACACCCATGAACTCCAAGAATGAATCAAGTGGCGTTTTAAGGCTAAGAGGATGTATTTATATGTGTGGATTCCAAGGGTCATGGGTATAAGCCAAATCCATACCCATGGGTTTTATGATCCATGGTTCATGTGGCCCAACTCTTTATGTATCTATACATAAACTTGGTCCAACATGGATCATAAGCCCAATACATATAAATATAACTAATTATCATAATTAGTCCCCATAGATTTAATTAGTCTCTTTTAATCACTAATTTAATTCTTGATCAATACTAATTAAAACATATGATTTCATATTAATATATTATAACTTATAATATATTAATAAACTATAAATGACCTTCTCTCAAAAATCCATCCTAACAAATTGTCCTGATGATATGCAACCCAAATGGACCATGCTACACTCGGGTCGAGTACATACCAATAGTAGTTATGGGCTTACACATCTAATCCAACAGTATGTGCCTGGTAGGGAGGTGAGTGTAGGCGAGGTCCCGCATCTCATCATAGCCGAGTATGGATGGGGTTCCGTATCTCATTAGTTGTAGAGTAGGGGAGAGGCCCAAGTTAAGAAGGAGGTGAGTGTGGGCGGGGTCCCGTATCTCACTATCTGTAGGAGTGCGGACGGGGTTCCATGACTCATTAGTAGAAGGACAGGGGTGAGGCCCAAGTCAGGAGAGGCCTTAGATTAGGAGTATGGTAGAGTATGTTCAATTATTTGTTATGTTTGATGTTTGTATGTGTTTAGCGGGCGAGGCCCGAAGACAGGCAGGGCCTAAGAGAAACATATCTATATAACGAGCGGGGCTCGATGCCAGGTGGGGCCTGATGCCGGGCGAGACCCGATGCTGGAGCTAGCCCGATGCCAGAGTTAGTCCGATGTCGGACAAGTCCCAATGCAGCGGGCGGGGGCCCAGTATGTGGTTATGTATGTATGGTATGTGGTAGGTTGGGGAACTCACTAGGCTTCGCGCTTAGTGTTTTTAGTTTTGGTTTCAGGTACTTCCGGTAGCGGATAGAAGAGCTCGGGATGATTGCAAGACACACACCAAAGAAGTTTAGCCTATGATGTTTACTCTGATAAAATGAACAAGTGTTTTGAAAAGATACTCTGATTTGTTATATAACCCTTTTAGTATATTTGAAATGATTTAATACTATGGTTTAATAATGTTTTAAAAAGAAATTTTTGATCATGATTTTTTGGATGTAAAAATGAACCTTTCTAATATTTTTCCCAGGAAGTTGGGAACCTTTGCGGGGTGTTTGAGTTTAACTCAACATCGTTCAACTCCACCATCACTCCACCTTCTCTTCTTCTTAATTCTCGAGCCATGGCCTTTAGGGATATGAGTGATTTACCCAAAGATCGGTCCCCTTTCAAGCACATGGTTTTTTCTACCACATCAAAGGTCATAGACTGATCATTCTAGTTCATTTATGTTGTTCTGAGGGTTTCAAGACATTTCATCCCGAGTATCACATCTGAACTCCCTAATCAGAGAGGGAGGAATTCCTTCATAATATCCACCCCTTGGAGTTGTAGCAACACTCCTCTACAGGTCCCATATCCCTCTTCACAGTCGCATGTCCCCATTCTGACTCCATGGGCGTCAATTTCTGTGAATGAGATTCCTAATTCTTCAATAAGCTCAAGGAAATAAAATTATGAGTGGCTCCCGGATCAACCAGTGCCACCACAGGTTGATCAAAAATATGTCCCCTTAATTTCATGATTTACGGAGAAGAGAGACCCACCACTGAATTTAGTGAAACTTCCACCACATCGCCCATCTCAGTAGAATCAAGTGTCACGGGATCGATGTTCTTTTGTTCTTGATCTGAATCCCTTTCATATTCTGGATCTTCTAAATCGTCAAACAGGGTGACGTTGATCTGGGTCTTGCAATGGTGTCCTTTGCTCCACTTCTCGTTGCACCTGTAACAAAGTCCTTTTACCCTTCTTTCTTGTATCCGTGATTCCATGAGTCGGTGATGAATATGTGAGTTCAAGGTGGGATAAGTACCTGATGTTGGATACTTGTTGGGTATGAATCTGCGAGACCCACCAAATCCGAGAAGACTAGCTTTGAGATTTCGGATCCTTTGTTTAGCTTGTTGGGCCAAATCCATAGTATGGCCCAAATCATGAGGAGCCCACATGTGTAGTTCATCCCGTATTTCTTGTTTCAGGCCCTTTAAGAAACTTGCTATCATGACATTGTCGGAGACCCCTTCAAGAGGTGCCGCTAATTCGATGTATCTTCGTATGTACGCAACGGTGGTGGTTGTCTGAACTAGCGAGTTCCATTGCTCGTAAGTGTTTCCTCCAAGAACTGGTCATAATTTCTTGAGGAACAAAGCTTTCATTTATTCCCACGTTATCACCGGCTGTTGACTGTTGAACCACCGATACCACGAGAGTGCATCTCTGTTGAGACAAAGAATTACAGACTAAGCTTTTCACCATTGTTGACCTGGTAAATTGTGAAATAGCGTTCTAGATGTAATATCCAACCATATGGGTTAGTACCACCAAAACAGGTCATGTCGATCATAGGATGACGATTCGTACATGCCCTTCATGTATTCCACCAGAGGAATCATCCCAAAGATGAGTAGTGGCCGGCCGAAGTTAAGCCCGTGCGACCCACCCAGTGCCACCACTACCCGTTCCACCTGACATAGGTATTTCCGTTCCCTTCTCTTGTCAGTCTTGTCATTTGGGGAGTGATGATACCAGAGTTTGGGGTCCCTGAGGTTCCTCTCCTTGTTGTTGGGTTTGCTTCACTTCTTTCCAGCAACATGTTTATGGTCAACTTCATTTCATCCTGCACTTGGAGATGACGTCCATTCTTGATTTCATCACTTGAATGTCCACTCCCTGGGATTGGAGTTGGATCTGCATCACCCCAACTTATTCCTCCACTTTCTTTGTAGTTACAGTAGCTTCTTTTGAAGGTCCTCCCATTGAAACGACTATGATACCACTGATACGCTCACACTTAGAAATAAATCAACTAAACTCAAAGGGAATCAAATAAGAACACAATGGTAATAATATGGAATAATTTTCATAGAAAGTAAAGGGATAGATCTCACTTTCGAGAGGTGAGTGCTCTCCAAGTTTGCATATGCTCACAATATTCAACATAACATGAAAAATATTAAATTCTACTACTAATACTAGCACCCAAGACAAGGACTATCATGAGAACGTTAAACCCTCCATCCCACTACCAGAGATACCCAATCAGCAACTACAAGACATCAAAAAGACCAAGTTACCCTTGGTATATTATGGTCACATTGAAATTCAACATTTAAAAGTGTGACCATAGCATAAAAAGGTGTGACTATTTTGTATGGATTTAATCAAGGATTTTATTGAATATGTAGCCGTAAATACTTTTAGACACAATTTTACGTTAACTAAGTGGTGTTAGGTGCCTCTATGGCAACAAGAATTTATGTATTAGTGTAACATTTGCTATTAATTTGTGATGCATATAAAATATATAAGTATGACTATAGCCTACAATTTAATCACATATAAATGAGATGAATTTATTTTTAACCATGGTCATCTTATATTTGTTGTGACTATTTCTTACCCTTTAGTTACATTAATTTATGTTAAAGTGTGATGTATGATATCATTTAGTCACATTAATTTATGTTAAAGTGACTCATATGATATCATTTAGCCACATAAAAATAAAACTCGTAAAGAAAAAACGAGACCATTTTTTGGCACTAGTGATACATAATTGTTAAAACCATCATTGAATATCAGTTGTAGCAAAACATCCTTTCTAAATGATGTTACCAATTGTTACCTTGTAGTGACATTTATAGACGGTAAAGAGTAACATATGAAATCATGTAGTCACATAAACAAAACACAGAAAGAACAAAATGTGACCATTTTTGCTTTTCGTTATACATAATCGTTAAATCCATCGTTGAATAGTACTTATAGCAACACATTTTTTTATAAATGATGTGACTATTTTTTACCCTTTAGTGACATTAATTTATGGTAAAACATGAGTTATGATATCATTTAGTCACATGAGTAAAACTTATAAAAAATGTGACCATTATTTGCGTCTGGTGATACATAATTGTTAAACCATCATATTTTTTCTAATTTGTGTGGTTATTTGTTACCCTATAGCCATATTTATTTTTGTAATCATGGTCCTAATTAACCTTTCATCACATTTATGAATGGAACTCGACAATATTAAAATATTGCAAATAGATGCCATATGAGTCAACTAGATTAAAAGAAAATAATATTAATCGTTAATCCAATTCCTAAAATAGTATATAAAAATGTAGTAATCAAAATATATCTACCTTGTATACAAATGGAATACGAAATATAAGTCATAAAATGAAATGTAGAATACTTCTTCGACTTATCAACACTGCTCCTTGTCTTCTTAACAACTTTGATCGTTGTGTAAGATTTTTTGCGCTTTTTAGAGTTCTCAATATTTGTGTCCTTAGTTGAAGATGTATTTGGTACCTGTAGCAACACAATTTTTATGTACTATCAAAATTTAAAAAAAAATGATGAAAAAAAAATAAAGTTATAACAAGGTAAACAAATCTGCCCTGTACTATGAGAAGGTTCTTTGTCTAAGCAACAAAACTTTTAAGTGGTTCTCAAACTAATCTGTTTTCAGGAGTAATATTTGGTAAATATGGATTCTCCTTTACCAATTCTTCTGATGATAAGTAAGCTTTACCACGAACAACGATGTTTCTTGATATTGGTTGTGCTATGTGTATATCAGAGTTTATCTCCTACAATAAATTATGTTATAGTAAGCATACATACATATTTAAGGATGACACAATACATACTTGTATGACGGGGGGCTTCTAAAAAACATGGACATAATTTAAACATGCACAATATCACTGTTTCCCTATTATTATCATAGTTACAAAAATGCAATAACTTCAAGTCGCTCTTTCCATGTTGCCTTTTTCAATAGAGAAATAATATTTCCTAGAATGAGAATCCAATTTTGCCTTCGATCACTTCAAGTTTGGAAGAGCAGCAAGCAACAACAACTAGAATGAGAATCTAACTCTATTACTATCAATGTTGCCCAATGCATTTTGGGATTCAGCTACATACTTATATCAAACAAAGGCAAAGCCCTGAGAATCTCTTCATACCCACATTCCACGAATAAATGTTTTTGCTACACAAAGTCGAATACTTTTACCTGTGCATATAACATGGTAAAGACTCGGACCCTTCGTTAAAGCATGCACATTTTTATGGTTGATGATAATCTATTAAAAAAAACCGAATTTTTAAAACTGAGAATAGAAAATGACACTTATATACATAAATATACAAATTCGTTCATGTTAAGATTGCCCAAAAATAAATTAAAACTAAATGATCTACATTTCAGTATCAATTAGGTTTACTAGGATTCGGGAATCTTAGTGCACAAGTTGAAGAAAGCTTAGAATGTTAATTAGCCTTTTCATCATCTTTGAATTCCTACTCGCTGAAAGAGGCAAAGAGTTATCGCATCATATCACTCACTTCAATTCCGAGTGTAAACCAACTTAAGTTTTCAAAATAAAGTTGAAAGACATAAAACCAAAAACGAAAAAAAAAATGAGTAAAAGTAGAAATTCATCCAATGATCCAAATAAATAGCTAATATATATACAGGTGAACCCGCTACAAGTCTACAACAATTTTTTTTTTTTTAATATCATTAATAAATTTAAGTATATATTAAAAATAATTAATCATCTTGATAATATAGGAGGATGCATTTTTCATATTCAAGGTAAACCGCAGATTGCATCATAAACCTAAAATTCCTTTGGAAATTATCCTAAACACATGAATTACATCTAAATTCTTGTTCATCTTTGTATTAGTTGTCTACCTTTTTGTTAAATGTAGCTATCAATGACGAAAATGTATGCAGTAACCGATATCATATCCTTTCCTTCATTCCATTATTTTTTACTTTTTGACGATAATTCATTCTTTATATTTTCATAATCTATTGTAGTAAATGGAGAGGAGACAAATTTAAGGGGCCAAGAAGATGAAAGAAGTTGAAGGGTAAATATAAAAATCTAATCCATGCACATTTGTTGGAGGTGAAAGATACAGACTTTGTAGCTTACAAAAGATTATTCGTTTCACATTTCTCATTTACTGATAAGATTGTGTAATTGTGTTATAGAACAACACCAAAAAAACTAAGAAATTATCATACATATCAAAACAAGCGGAAGCCCAGAAACAATAAACCATGAAATTTACTTCATAATTTTTGTTTCTTAATTTAATTATTATTTGTATCTAATTTTTGAAAAGATTTAATTTTTTGTCCATGAAATAGATAGATAAACTTAACGTGGCATATATTGTTTTTATGAACCTCTTTCATGTTTGATGAAGCGAGGGAGATTCGGGAACATGAGTGCGGTCCTTATCATCAAGATACACTTAGTTTATACAAATCTTGAAGCAACGTATGATTCATTGGGGAGGTAAATATTCTCACTATTAATTGAAAACTTTTCATTTTGGCTCTACTATGATAATACTATGATAATAGGTTATACCAATTAGTTTATCACCAACTTGATTGTGGGAAAGATTGTCGCAAAAAGTAGCTCAAAAGAGGAAACAACGCATTAAGCCTTAACTAAGTGATATACGTAGTAACATTATATTGCTTATTTCATTTTCATCATGTGATTATTTTTATAAAAAAACTAAAATGGACCCTTTTAAAACTTTTTAAAATAGGATTTTGACAAACTTCATGTTTTTTCTTTTTGTTTTCAACTTTGAAAATCAAACATTTGCATCAAATATAATAGAAAACAACCCATGGCTCTCATACCACTGTTGGGTTTTGGTATAATACAACATCCTATGGTGCACATACAATCCTAAATACCTTGGATCTATGTTTTCACTAATTATACACGCAAATGGTTTCAAAGGCATTAAACCTATAACGTGACATCCCCATTTTCACGGCAAAAAAAGACTGATTTTGTTTATACTTTATAAAAATTAGAGTATCTCTTTTAATAAAAATGTTGCAGAAATTGTTCCCAGTAAATCATGATAAATACATTATCAAAGCACTACTGAAGAAAAGTATTTTTATTCATTTCAAAACATTTGGGATATCATCGTTAATACAGAAACATAAGCATAAACAGAACTTACATTCATTATCACTAGTGATTTATATCTCCTTAATCTCTCAGTGTAATGTGACTTCATATCAACACCTATGATATAAATAAACTAAGTGGTCAGGTTAGGAAACCTGGTGAGTACATAGGGTTTTCAACCCACAATAATATAATTATTATGTTTAATCATCAAACAGTTAACCCAATTACCCATCCCCATTATCTTCTTTATTCTTAAGGATCTACCCTAAGAATCAGCTATTTCTTGTTCATTCATTCCTAAGGAGTATCCTAATCAATAGGTACGAATTCCATCGTTGTAAAGGACACATCTGTCAAGCACAATTTCTAGTTCTGTCACTTAGGCACAGCTGCCAAAATTGTGACATTCTCTATGGGGCGCATTTGTCGGAATAGTCCTTTTAGGCGCATCTGTTGGGGTTATGAGGTTCTCTATTAGGCGCTTCTGCCGGTAGAGTCCTTTAGGCACGTCTGCCAGGGTTTTATTGACAGTATCGTTTTCAAGAGTCCACTCACAATACATATCAATGGGTTTTTAGAGTACACCGGTGAACACATCGTTCACAACACCTACAGGTTGTGAGCCTGCTAGTGTTCCACTGGACTGTCTAGAATAGTCCGTGGTTGTCATCCATACTCTGCTGAATGACGGGGCCATCATTTGGGAAAAAGGCTTCTCACATCATCCACCTCCCACCCTCACCTCACGATCTATTTCACCTCTCAACTCATATTTCATCTATTACATCTACCCATGTCTTACCCCAACATTTTCGTAGATATAAAATACATATATAGTTTAAATCGTTTAAAACGTGTATAAAATCGTTCAACCAACATAGACAGCAAGTACTCGGTAATATGCACACATAGCACTTAATTTATATAAAATACTTCATATCTATGTGTTAGATGAAAGTAACTATGCACTCACTTGATACGGTGGTGACTCAGTACTCGGATAACGCTTCGATACTCTCAAAACAATTTTCCTTCGATAAAACCTAGTACCAATACCACTAGGGTTTAGTCTAACGATAACCGCGACAAATTAATAGTATGACTATTATTATTATTATATAAGCGTTAAATAACACTCAATATAACTCATAATAATAGCTCAAATAATTATTTTAAGGACCTAATAACATTACTATAATTATTTGAAAACTATATTAAAAATTGAATAAGCGTAGCTCACTTACAGCGGATTTTTTAAAAAAAAACTGGGCTTTATTTGGAGCAGCGTTTCAAAACCGAAAGGCCTTTTTTCTCAGGACTCCGGGAGCCTCGGGGCTTCCTTCGGGTGTTAGGGGGTTTCCTAGGGTTTTGGGGGGGGGGGGGGGGGTTAAAATGGGTTAGAGAGAGAAAGTAGTGAGAGAAAGAATGAGTTTTGGTGTGATTTCCTCGGCAGCCTTCGCACCCTTTTATAGGCGCAACTCCTCGGACGAACGATGGGCGTTCAGCATAGCTACGCTGGGCGTAGCTTCGAATAGGGTCCAGTTGCGTCCAGCTGTCTCGCACTTCGGAAGAGGATAAGGACCGAGGGTACGTTGGGCGTACTGAACTCCGACGTGGGGCGTAGGGCGAAGCGAGGCGACGTGGCATGATCCGAAGGGTGCTCTGCGATCGGTGATGGACGGCTGCGATGAGGCCACGTCATCCATCTCGCATCGGATTTCACAAATTGCACAATTAACTTTAAAAATTCGTAACTTTTGCGTAAGAGCTCCGTTTTCGACGTTATTTATATCCATGTGAAGGCGTGAGTGTACTCTACAACTTTCGTTTAGACTCCGTCGGCTAATTTTGACTTTATTTTAAAAGTAATATTGTTAACAGGCCGGGACAAGATCTAATATTCGAATTTCGGGTTGTACACTGCTAATCCGAAACTTCGAAAAATCATTACTTCCTCATACGAAGTCAGATTTAGGGGTTATTTTTATGGACACTCTCGGATTAACGTATTCTACGACTTTCATTTAGATCGCTAAGGCTAAATCTCGCTCTATCGTAAATTCACTATTTACGCCTCCCGGTATCGTGTCGGTTCCGTCGTGAAACTTCGACAGGTCATAAGTTCTTCGTTATAACTCGGATTTCGACGCTCTTTATATGTACGGAAACCTTGTAACATATACTATAACTTGGTTGAGATTATTTATTCTTAATAATCTTTTGTCGAAAAGTCGTTTTCGACCCCTATTGCCTCTAAATTGACTAGCCCAGGTCTACGAGCGTTACATATAACTAGCATACATTTGACATAAACCATATAAAAATACTATTTAGGATAACATAACCTTTAATGGAGCTTGAAGTCTTGGTGTATTTGGCCTTAAAGAGTTTATCCCCAATAGTATGGAAGCCTCAAATGAAGTCACAACACATCATGGACAAAGGTAGAACTTAAGAGAGAATTCCATGCACCCAAAAACACCCATGAACTCCAAGAATGAATCAAGTGGCGTTTTAAGGCTAAGAGGATGTATTTATATGTGTGGATTCCAAGGGTCATGGGTATAAGCCAAATCCATACCCATGGGTTTTATGATCCATGGTTCATGTGGCCCAACTCTTTATGTATCTATACATAAACTTGGTCCAACATGGATCATAAGCCCAATACATATAAATATAACTAATTATCATAATTAGTCCCCATAGATTTAATTAGTCTCTTTTAATCACTAATTTAATTCTTGATCAATACTAATTAAAACATATGATTTCATATTAATATATTATAACTTATAATATATTAATAAACTATAAATGACCTTCTCTCAAAAATCCATCCTAACAAATTGTCCTGATGATATGCAACCCAAATGGACCATGCTACACTCGGGTCGAGTACATACCAATAGTAGTTATGGGCTTACACATCTAATCCAACAGTATGTGCCTGGTAGGGAGGTGAGTGTAGGCGAGGTCCCGCATCTCATCATAGCCGAGTATGGATGGGGTTCCGTATCTCATTAGTTGTAGAGTAGGGGAGAGGCCCAAGTTAAGAAGGAGGTGAGTGTGGGCGGGGTCCCGTATCTCACTATCTGTAGGAGTGCGGACGGGGTTCCATGACTCATTAGTAGAAGGACAGGGGTGAGGCCCAAGTCAGGAGAGGCCTTAGATTAGGAGTATGGTAGAGTATGTTCAATTATTTGTTATGTTTGATGTTTGTATGTGTTTAGCGGGCGAGGCCCGAAGACAGGCAGGGCCTAAGAGAAACATATCTATATAACGAGCGGGGCTCGATGCCAGGTGGGGCCTGATGCCGGGCGAGACCCGATGCTGGAGCTAGCCCGATGCCAGAGTTAGTCCGATGTCGGACAAGTCCCAATGCAGCGGGCGGGGGCCCAGTATGTGGTTATGTATGTATGGTATGTGGTAGGTTGGGGAACTCACTAGGCTTCGCGCTTAGTGTTTTTAGTTTTGGTTTCAGGTACTTCCGGTAGCGGATAGAAGAGCTCGGGATGATTGCAAGACACACACCAAAGAAGTTTAGCCTATGATGTTTACTCTGATAAAATGAACAAGTGTTTTGAAAAGATACTCTGATTTGTTATATAACCCTTTTAGTATATTTGAAATGATTTAATACTATGGTTTAATAATGTTTTAAAAAGAAATTTTTGATCATGATTTTTTGGATGTAAAAATGAACCTTTCTAATATTTTTCCCAGGAAGTTGGGAACCTTTGCGGGGTGTTTGAGTTTAACTCAACATCGTTCAACTCCACCATCACTCCACCTTCTCTTCTTCTTAATTCTCGAGCCATGGCCTTTAGGGATATGAGTGATTTACCCAAAGATCGGTCCCCTTTCAAGCACATGGTTTTTTCTACCACATCAAAGGTCATAGACTGATCATTCTAGTTCATTTATGTTGTTCTGAGGGTTTCAAGACATTTCATCCCGAGTATCACATCTGAACTCCCTAATCAGAGAGGGAGGAATTCCTTCATAATATCCACCCCTTGGAGTTGTAGCAACACTCCTCTACAGGTCCCATATCCCTCTTCACAGTCGCATGTCCCCATTCTGACTCCATGGGCGTCAATTTCTGTGAATGAGATTCCTAATTCTTCAATAAGCTCAAGGAAATAAAATTATGAGTGGCTCCCGGATCAACCAGTGCCACCACAGGTTGATCAAAAATATGTCCCCTTAATTTCATGATTTACGGAGAAGAGAGACCCACCACTGAATTTAGTGAAACTTCCACCACATCGCCCATCTCAGTAGAATCAAGTGTCACGGGATCGATGTTCTTTTGTTCTTGATCTGAATCCCTTTCATATTCTGGATCTTCTAAATCGTCAAACAGGGTGACGTTGATCTGGGTCTTGCAATGGTGTCCTTTGCTCCACTTCTCGTTGCACCTGTAACAAAGTCCTTTTACCCTTCTTTCTTGTATCCGTGATTCCATGAGTCGGTGATGAATATGTGAGTTCAAGGTGGGATAAGTACCTGATGTTGGATACTTGTTGGGTATGAATCTGCGAGACCCACCAAATCCGAGAAGACTAGCTTTGAGATTTCGGATCCTTTGTTTAGCTTGTTGGGCCAAATCCATAGTATGGCCCAAATCATGAGGAGCCCACATGTGTAGTTCATCCCGTATTTCTTGTTTCAGGCCCTTTAAGAAACTTGCTATCATGACATTGTCGGAGACCCCTTCAAGAGGTGCCGCTAATTCGATGTATCTTCGTATGTACGCAACGGTGGTGGTTGTCTGAACTAGCGAGTTCCATTGCTCGTAAGTGTTTCCTCCAAGAACTGGTCATAATTTCTTGAGGAACAAAGCTTTCATTTATTCCCACGTTATCACCGTCTGTTGACTGTTGAACCACCGATACCACGAGAGTGCATCTCTGTTGAGACAAAGAATTACAGACTAAGCTTTTCACCATTGTTGACCTGGTAAATTGTGAAATAGCGTTCTAGATGTAATATCCAACCATATGGGTTAGTACCACCAAAACAGGTCATGTCGATCATAGGATGACGATTCGTACATGCCCTTCATGTATTCCACCAGAGGAATCATCCCAAAGATGAGTAGTGGCCGGCCGAAGTTAAGCCCGTGCGACCCACCCAGTGCCACCACTACCCGTTCCACCTGACATAGGTATTTCCGTTCCCTTCTCTTGTCAGTCTTGTCATTTGGGGAGTGATGATACCAGAGTTTGGGGTCCCTGAGGTTCCTCTCCTTGTTGTTGGGTTTGCTTCACTTCTTTCCAGCAACATGTTTATGGTCAACTTCATTTCATCCTGCACTTGGAGATGACGTCCATTCTTGATTTCATCACTTGAATGTCCACTCCCTGGGATTGGAGTTGGATCTGCATCACCCCAACTTATTCCTCCACTTTCTTTGTAGTTACAGTAGCTTCTTTTGAAGGTCCTCCCATTGAAACGACTATGATACCACTGATACGCTCACACTTAGAAATAAATCAACTAAACTCAAAGGGAATCAAATAAGAACACAATGGTAATAATATGGAATAATTTTCATAGAAAGTAAAGGGATAGATCTCACTTTCGAGAGGTGAGTGCTCTCCAAGTTTGCATATGCTCACAATATTCAACATAACATGAAAAATATTAAATTCTACTACTAATACTAGCACCCAAGACAAGGACTATCATGAGAACGTTAAACCCTCCATCCCACTACCAGAGATACCCAATCAGCAACTACAAGACATCAAAAAGACCAAGTTACCCTTGGTATATTATGGTCACATTGAAATTCAACATTTAAAAGTGTGACCATAGCATAAAAAGGTGTGACTATTTTGTATGGATTTAATCAAGGATTTTATTGAATATGTAGCCGTAAATACTTTTAGACACAATTTTACGTTAACTAAGTGGTGTTAGGTGCCTCTATGGCGACAAGAATTTATGTATTAGTGTAACATTTGCTATTAATTTGTGATGCATATAAAATATATAAGTATGACTATAGCCTACAATTTAATCACATATAAATGAGATGAATTTATTTTTAACCATGGTCATCTTATATTTGTTGTGACTATTTCTTACCCTTTAGTTACATTAATTTATGTTAAAGTGTGATGTATGATATCATTTAGTCACATTAATTTATGTTAAAGTGACTCATATGATATCATTTAGCCACATAAAAATAAAACTCGTAAAGAAAAAACGAGACCATTTTTTGGCACTAGTGATACATAATTGTTAAAACCATCATTGAATATCAGTTGTAGCAAAACATCCTTTCTAAATGATGTTACCAATTGTTACCTTGTAGTGACATTTATAGACGGTAAAGAGTAACATATGAAATCATGTAGTCACATAAACAAAACACAGAAAGAACAAAATGTGACCATTTTTGCTTTTCGTTATACATAATCGTTAAATCCATCGTTGAATAGTACTTATAGCAACACATTTTTTTATAAATGATGTGACTATTTTTTACCCTTTAGTGACATTAATTTATGGTAAAACATGAGTTATGATATCATTTAGTCACATGAGTAAAACTTATAAAAAATGTGACCATTATTTGCGTCTGGTGATACATAATTGTTAAACCATCATATTTTTTCTAATTTGTGTGGTTATTTGTTACCCTATAGCCATATTTATTTTTGTAATCATGGTCCTAATTAACCTTTCATCACATTTATGAATGGAACTCGACAATATTAAAATATTGCAAATAGATGCCATATGAGTCAACTAGATTAAAAGAAAATAATATTAATCGTTAATCCAATTCCTAAAATAGTATATAAAAATGTAGTAATCAAAATATATCTACCTTGTATACAAATGGAATACGAAATATAAGTCATAAAATGAAATGTAGAATACTTCTTCGACTTATCAACACTGCTCCTTGTCTTCTTAACAGCTTTGATCGTTGTGTAAGATTTTTTGCGCTTTTTAGAGTTCTCAATATTTGTGTCCTTAGTTGAAGATGTATTTGGTACCTGTAGCAACACAATTTTTATGTACTATCAAAATTTAAAAAAAAATGATGAAAAAAAAATAAAGTTATAACAAGGTAAACAAATCTGCCCTGTACTATGAGAAGGTTCTTTGTCTAAGCAACAAAACTTTTAAGTGGTTCTCAAACTAATCTATTTTCAGGAGTAATATTTGGTAAATATGGATTCTCCTTTACCAATTCTTCTGATGATAAGTAAGCTTTACCACGAACAACGATGTTTCTTGATATTGGTTGTGCTATGTGTATATCAGAGTTTATCTCCTACAATAAATTATGTTATAGTAAGCATACATACATATTTAAGGATGACACAATACATACTTGTATGACGGGGGGCTTCTAAAAAACATGGACATAATTTAAACATGCACAATATCACTGTTTCCCTATTATTATCATAGTTACAAAAATGCAATAACTTCAAGTCGCTCTTTCCATGTTGCCTTTTTCAATAGAGAAATAATATTTCCTAGAATGAGAATCCAATTTTGCCTTCGATCACTTCAAGTTTGGAAGAGCAGCAAGCAACAACAACTAGAATGAGAATCTAACTCTATTACTATCAATGTTGCCCAATGCATTTTGGGATTCAGCTACATACTTATATCAAACAAAGGCAAAGCCCTGAGAATCTCTTCATACCCACATTCCACGAATAAATGTTTTTGCTACACAAAGTCGAATACTTTTACCTGTGCATATAACATGGTAAAGACTCGGACCCTTCGTTAAAGCATGCACATTTTTATGGTTGATGATAATCTATTAAAAAAAACCGAATTTTTAAAACTGAGAATAGAAAATGACACTTATATACATAAATATACAAATTCGTTCATGTTAAGATTGCCCAAAAATAAATTAAAACTAAATGATCTACATTTCAGTATCAATTAGGTTTACTAGGATTCGGGAATCTTAGTGCACAAGTTGAAGAAAGCTTAGAATGTTAATTAGCCTTTTCATCATCTTTGAATTCCTACTCGCTGAAAGAGGCAAAGAGTTATCGCATCATATCACTCACTTCAATTCCGAGTGTAAACCAACTTAAGTTTTCAAAATAAAGTTGAAAGACATAAAACCAAAAACGAAAAAAAAAATGAGTAAAAGTAGAAATTCATCCAATGATCCAAATAAATAGCTAATATATATACAGGTGAACCCGCTACAAGTCTACAACAATTTTTTTTTTTTAATATCATTAATAAATTTAAGTATATATTAAAAATAATTAATCATCTTGATAATATAGGAGGATGCATTTTTCATATTCAAGGTAAACCGCAGATTGCATCATAAACCTAAAATTCCTTTGGAAATTATCCTAAACACATGAATTACATCTAAATTCTTGTTCATCTTTGTATTAGTTGTCTACCTTTTTGTTAAATGTAGCTATCAATGACGAAAATGTATGCAGTAACCGATATCATATCCTTTCCTTCATTCCATTTTTTTTTACTTTTTGACGATAATTCATTCTTTATATTTTCATAATCTATTGTAGTAAATGGAGAGGAGACAAATTTAAGGGGCCAAGAAGATGAAAGAAGTTGAAGGGTAAATATAAAAATCTAATCCATGCACATTTGTTGGAGGTGAAAGATACAGACTTTGTAGCTTACAAAAGATTATTCGTTTCACATTTCTCATTTACTGATAAGATTGTGTAATTGTGTTATAGAACAACACCAAAAAAACTAAGAAATTATCATACATATCAAAACAAGCGGAAGCCCAGAAACAATAAACCATGAAATTTACTTCATAATTTTTGTTTCTTAATTTAATTATTATTTGTATCTAATTTTTGAAAAGATTTAATTTTTTGTCCATGAAATAGATAGATAAACTTAACGTGGCATATATTGTTTTTATGAACCTCTTTCATGTTTGATGAAGCGAGGGAGATTCGGGAACATGAGTGCGGTCCTTATCATCAAGATACACTTAGTTTATACAAATCTTGAAGCAACGTATGATTCATTGGGGAGGTAAATATTCTCACTATTAATTGAAAACTTTTCATTTTGGCTCTACTATGATAATACTATGATAATAGGTTATACCAATTAGTTTATCACCAACTTGATTGTGGGAAAGATTGTCGCAAAAAGTAGCTCAAAAGAGGAAACAACGCATTAAGCCTTAACTAAGTGATATACGTAGTAACATTATATTGCTTATTTCATTTTCATCATGTGATTATTTTTATAAAAAAACTAAAATGGACCCTTTTAAAACTTTTTAAAATAGGATTTTGACCGAATCAAAAACCTATGAGGTATGAAAATGGAGCCCATCATTTTTTTTAATGCTTCATTTATATTTCTTTTATGTGAAAATGCAAAATATAATCAAGGATATGAATGAGCTAGACAGAGGAGAGAGTTTGAATAACTCGTTAAAGACAAGAGAATGAGGTGGAACTTGACCTTGTATTTTGTTATTTAGATTCATGCATAAGAAGTTAGGTTCAATTCCTTTTTTAAATCTTATAAGAATAAAGCGAACCAAATATATAACTTTGAATTTTATGAAAACCAAAAACAAAAATTTAGTTTTCAAAACGGCTACATTTTTCAGTTTTTTATTTGTACCTCTTAGGTACACATAAGATTGAAAGTATGTTGTTATTTCTTGCATTATATGTAATTATATGTAATTGTTATTACCCTGAATGAGTTATTGTCCAGAGGAGTTATAATTTTATCACCGGGTTTTCACTAAAACTAATCATAAAATGGTTACTTATCCAATTGAAGTCCATGGTTCAATCATAAAAGACAAGAAGGTCGTATTATAGAAGAAGGATACAAAACTGCACTTTTGAACTCTACCATGAATACTTCGACTTGGATTTCTTAGTTACTTTATATTACATTTTTATGTTTTAGCTTGGGTTTCTAATTGGTTTTATATTAGGATTGTGTATTGCAATTTGGATTGTTTGTAAAGTTGTTAGATATATTCCAAGATCACATAAAGAAAATGGAAGGATCGGTGTGAATACGAATAGAATCTAAACCTATAAGGCTAATTAAATCATAAGATTGACACTGAATTTCGATTTTGTTCATCATTGTAATATTTAATTTGACCAAGTCAGTTCTTAATTTTATATTCTTAAAAGGTTAAATAGATCTAAAACACTATCTTTTAGTTTATTATAAAATATTTTGGAAATCTACTAACTACAGCATCATATATCCATTTTTTAAACTATAAGTTTAAGACCACACCTGGGTTGTGGTTAGCATGGTCTTTAGTCTTTAGTAGTATATATATATATATATATATATATATATATATATATATATATATCGAATTACGTAAAATCAGTTTATACATCAACCATATTACAATAAATTAAGGAAGTTAATTGGTCAAAGTTGATTCACTATTCCCTCATTTTCAACAAATTGAATCGGAGTACCGGAAAAACTCTATATAGCATCTCTTTGCGGAAGAACCTTACATGAGTCGCGATAAATCACCCATTTGAAATCACAAATGAATTTTTGGAGAACAAGAGTCTGCAAAGGGAAGAAGGAAACAAGAGGGGTGGTATGCTTATTTTTTCAGTTTTGCTGATTTTATTTTGTTTTGTATGTTATATATGTTCACAATCTGGATTTTAAAAGTTAGGGCTTCTAATGCTACTAGCGATTTTCAATTTGGTCACCAACCGATCCCACTTCCTTCCCCTTCATCTTCTCCTTCTTGTTCAACCTCCTTATTTGCTCCATCCATCTTCATAGTTCCCACAATTTGTTATCCATATGTATGCAATACGCTGATGAGAATAAGAATTGGAGGATGAATCGTGGTTGAATTCAATAGCCGTAAAGATATCGAGAACCCTCTTACCACACCTCATGCCTGTTCATGTTTAATATTTTTAAGTGTTTGATCTCCATTGTGTTTTTCTTTTCTGATTTCACACTTTTTGGAAGACATGTCGGGAATTGGAGTCCAATTCCAGGTACCGTCCCTCTCCCCTCTCTCTCTCTCTCTCTCTCTCTCAATGTCTATAGTTTAGTTGTTGGTCTATGTTCTTCCATTCCCCATTTCTTTATATATAATTTTTATTTGCTAATTGTTGCTTTGATTGGTCGTACCATTAACTGATGCCAACTGAAGCCTCACCCCTACTCACACACACATACTCTCTCTCTCTCTCTCTCTCTCTCTCTCTCCCCCCCTTTCTCGCTCTGGATATTAATTTGAATTTTTTTGCAGGTTTCTGGGATTCTATCATTCTAAGTACATGATTTCTAGATATAAGTTTCCATTCTCAAAGATAATATTTTGAAATAACCCCATGTTTGATCATGGGAAATCAGCGGTGAAAAACTACTTTCTTTTCACCATTTTCATTTTTGTTGGTTTTGTGGTAATTATACATGTAACTATCAACCAAATTGATTATCTGTTTGTTGTTTTCTTACTAGAAAGTCAATTTAAATCTATCGTTTCTTAAGATGGATTGATTTGTCCAATAAGGTTTCAACATTATCTATGTAGGATAGGGTTGTATGCACACTAACTACTCGACCAAATGCCACAAGGATTGATGAGATTTCCAAGTTCTATTGTATTGATAAATGTGATAAAAATGAAAGCAGAAGACCACTACACCATGTTCGTTCACTTTTTTTTATGTAATTCACTCTTTTCAAGTTTAGCAATTGTTCTACGATGATTTTTGGTAGATATCAACTATTTACCTATTATTTGTATTTTATCTTTCACACCCCCAAACCAGAATGGCGAAATCGTTCGAGGGTGGATGACTTCATGTAGTATCGTAACAGTTGGATAGATAGTAAAGAAAGTAAACACAACCAACATATATGTAATTGAAAAGTTACATCATTTGTAGGTATTACATGTTCCAAAATATCAATTACAGTATGTTGTCAGAAGATTTGTTTAGACACCTAAGCATCCCTTCTACAAAAGCTGATGTTTACCTGTATTACTGAATCCCTGAGAAATACAAGTAGATTTGAAAGAATAGATCAACATTTAAGCTGGTGAGTTCATAAGTATTTAATGTCACTGTTTGAATAAAATCGAATGAAATTTGTTTGTAGATGTTCGAAAAACTCCTATAAAATACAATATTTCCTACTAGTATTCAATTCCGTATAGATCTATACACAAGTATCACGCTCCCCTTACAAGAGATTATGGTATATAATACAGGATTTAAAATGGATACTCGAAAGTACGTGAAATGTTTCACAAAACTTAATATAAAACAGATTTACGTATGAAAATGTCCATTTGTTCTTGTATATGAAAGTATCTCTTTGATATAGTGTTTCTAGTATGTAAATGTTCATGATTTTCTCATTAACTATACCTTTTATAGTTTTTCAAAGTGTGTGTTTCGTTCGTATAGTAAATCCTAGTGTAATGCTCACTTGTTATGTAAAGCATAACATTTAAAGTGATATAAATGATCACATATACTTAGAGAATAAATAAAGTGTTTGATTCGTATATATGTATATAAACATGTCTTATTTCCAAAAGACAAGATGTTATCTAAATATATATAGCATACGAAAGTTCCTATGTAGTAGTTATGAATCACATATGATTCACTTGATAAAAGAGTATATAGTGAAACTTTATGTTACACACGATAATAACCGTGTGTTTACTTGTATTCTCCCCCCCCCCCCTTAAAAGTGTATAAAAAGCATTGATAAACATTTGAAAGTGTAGCTTATAGGGGTATGAACTCACTTGATTGATTCGAGAAAGCAAAATGAAAATCGAGCAGAACTTCGGCTTGGAAGAGTTGATTTTCTCGGGATTCTTGGGAATCTCGGGAATCTCGGGAGTGTAGAATCTTCCTTCGGAACTTGAGTGTGAAAACCGGGGCTTCGGGAGGGCTTCGGGGGCTTAACCGCAGAGTTTCGGCACGAGAGATGGAAGAATGGAGCACCTAAACCCGGCACCTCAAGTGTTCTATTTATAGGGTGGATTTTTGGGTGCCACGTCGTGGCAAAGGGTTGGCCACGTCGTGGTGGTCAAGTCTTATCTCCTTCTGTTGATTGGACGCCCTCATTCACTTGCCGGGTTCGGCAAACTGTGCCACGTCGTGGCAGACCTGATAACCTCATGTTTTGGACCTCGAACTTGTAAAATATGCTCTACAACTCTCGTTTAGACTTTGTCGGCTAATTTTTACTTTATTTTTAATTATTTATTTTTAACGGACCGGGACACGAAAATTCCGTTAAAAATCCATAACTTCTTCATCCGATGTCCGTTTTCGTCAGACTTTCCGCCGTTGCGCTACTGTTGTTGAGATCTTCGATTCTCATTTAGGTTGTTTCGGTCAAAAGTCTCTCGAGCTCTATTTCGAGTTTATAGATGTCTACTGCTATATCCGGATCTTGGAAAAATCATAATTTCCTCATACGAAGTCAGATTTGGACGTTTTTTTTGTGTACGCTCACGGTTTAATGTTATCCACAACTTTCATTTAGATACGTACGGCTAAAAACTATTGTATTGAAACTTCGTGTTTTTCATTTAATCGGTGTTGCCGGTTTTGTCGGAAATCTTAGAATAGTCATAACTTCTTCGTTATAACTCGGATTTTAGTGTTCTTAGTATTTCTCTAAACCTTGACACATTATCTAGCATAATAGATATCCCTATAGAGACTTTTGCACATTTTATTTTCGAAGTTAATTTCATCATTTCAAAATTAGTTACAATACTTGACTTTTTAGGTCATTACATAGAGTGGAAATATCGGGTTGTCACATCATCCCCCCGTTAGACGGAATTTCGTCCCGAAATTTAAAGTAAGAAAAACACTTGTGGATTAGGGAAAAGATGTGGGTACTTGTGTTTCATCTGGTCTTCGCGTTCCCAGGTGAATTCAGGTCCTCGCTTTGCATTTCAGCGGACGTTCACGATGGGGATGCGACTTTGTTTTGTTCTTTTAATTTCCCTATCCATGATTTCAATTGGTTCTTCTATAAAGTGGAGACTCTCGTTGATTTCGATCTTGTCTAAAGGGACGACGAGGGTCTCATCGGACAAACATTTCTTCAAGTTTGACACATGAAAGGTAGGGTGTACGTTATTGAGTTCCTGCGGTAGACGAAGTTTGTAGGCTACCGGGCCGATCCTTGCGAGGATCTCGAATGGTCCGATATACCTTCGATTTAGTTTCCCATGTTTTCCAAAACGTATTAGCCCTTTCCAGGGTGAGACCTTCAATAGCACTTGGTCGCCAACCTGAAATTCCAAGGGCTTCTGTCTTTTGTTTGCATAACTCTTTTGTCTGTCCCTTGAAGCCTTTAGTTGTTCCCGAATTTGTACAATATTCTCGGTTGTCTCTCTTATGATTTTCGGGCCAGTGAGAGTGCTGTCGGGTACTTGTCCCTTGGCTAGTTGTGTGTCACCTACTTCAGTCCAGCACAGTGGTGATCTGCACTTCCGACCGTAGAGGGCTTCGAATGGAGCAACTTTAATGCTGGAGTGATAGCTATTGTTGTACGAAAATTCAATTAGTGGTAAATGGGTATCCCATGCTTTACCAAAATCGATTACACAAGCTTTTAGCATATCTTCCAAGGTTTGTATGGTCCTCTCACTTTGACCAACGGTTTATGGATGGTAAGCAATACTCATGTCAAGCCTCGTTCCTACGGATTTTTGTAACGATTTCCAGAATCGCGAGGTGAACCTACTATCTCTGTCGGAGATAATGGATATTGGTACACCGTGCAGTCGTACAATCTCTCGGATGTAAGTTCGAGTTAGCCTCTCCATCTTATCAGTTTCCTTTATGGGTAGCAGGTGCGCGGATTTTGTTAACCTATCGACAATTACCCAGATGGTGTCTAGCCCACCTGTTGTCTTGGGTAATTTGGTTATGAAATCCATGGTTATCCATTCCCACTTCTACTCGGGTATTTCAAGTTGTTGTAGTAATCCTGATCATTTCTGGTATTCTACCTTGACTTTGGCGCAAGTCAGACACTTGCCCACATAGGTAGCGATCTCTGCTTTCATGTTCGGCCACCAATACAGTTTCTTGAGGTCTAGATACATCTTGTCCGAACCTGGATGCATGGAGTATCAAGTCTTATGAGGCTCGTTCATGACCACGTCTCTGAATCCACCAAACTTTGGTGTCCAGATCCGATCCATGAAGTAACGAACTCCGTTACCCTTGACTTCAAGATTTTTGTCCATTCCTCTTAGGGCTTCACCTGCCACGTTCTTTGTTTTCAAGGCCTCCCTCTGAGCTTCCTTTATTTGTATGGACAGATGTGAATGGATCGTCATGGTTAAGGATTTCACTCGACGACCTAAGTAGTCTTTTCGACCAAGAGCATCAACTACTACATTCACTTTTCATGGGTGATAGCGAATCTCGCATTCGTAGTCATTAAGTAGTTCAACCCATTGTCTATACTCATGTTGAGTTCTTTTTGGTTGAGAATGTGCTGAAGGCTCTTATGATCGGTGAAGATCGTGCATTTCGTGCCATAAAGATAGTGTCTCCAGATCTTTAGTGCGAAAATAATTGCTCTTAGTTCAAGATCGTGGGTAGTGTAGTTGACTTCGTGCATATTGTGTTGTCTTGAGGCGTAAGCGATGACCTTACCTCGTTGCATTAGTACGCATCCAAGACCTTGATTAGATGCATCACAGTAGACCACGAAGTCTTCTGTTCCTTCTGGCAAGGACAATATAGGTGCGCTGCATAGTGCTTGCTTCAGTGTTTGGAATGCAGCGTCTTGTCTTTTTTTCCAATCGAAAGTTACACCCTTCTGGGTCAGGGTGGTAAGTGGTTTCTCAATCTTCGAGAAGTTCTGTATAAACCTTCGGTAGTAGCCAGCAAGGCCCAAGAATTGTTGCATTTCCGTTGGGGTTCTTGGAGCTGACCAGTTCTCGATTGCTTTGATTTTGGAAGGGTCCACGTGTATTCCGTCTTTGCTAACCACGTGACCTAGGAAATCTACCTCCCGAATCCAAAATTCGCATTCGGATAATTTTGCGTATAGCTTCTCTTTTCTAAGCGTTTCCAAGACTTGTCGGAGGTGTTGACTGTGATCCTCTTTAGTCTTCGAATAGATGATTATGTTGTCTATGAATACGATCACAAACTTGTCTAGAAACGAACGACACACCCGGTGTTGGGTTTTGAGCATTCTAACACTCCTAAGTGTACATGCAACCCTAAATACCTTAGATCTATGTTTTCTCTATTATACATGCAATTATGAAAATCCAAGGTATTATCCTCATCTAGCATACAAAACAATGAATATAACAAGATAGAATTCATACCTCTTTGATGTAGAATGTCTTCATGAAGCTTGAGTGCCTAGTGCCCCAAGTGTGACACCTCAAATGGTTCACACAACATCAATTGCTTTTGGAATAACCTTGAGAGAAATATGGAACACTTGAAATCGGCTAGCCCTTCTCTAGAATAATACTAGTGCCAATTTTGGACAAGAATAAGATGCATATATAGTTAGGGTTACACCATGTAAACCCTAATTGACATGACCTTTCATTTCCATGATCCATGGGTACAAATACACCATGGAGCATCCATGGAGCATCATATGGGTTTTATCCCAACTGTATAATCTATGGAGCATTAGCCCACTATATAAGTATGGATGATTTGCACAATCAATCCATATATTTAATTAGTCTTCTTTTGATCACTTAATTAATCCTAGATTAATTCTTGATCAATACTAATTAAATAATCTTATTATTAATATACTAGAACTTATAATATATTAATAACCATATGTGTCTTATTTCTCCCATTATAGTCTATCCAAATGCATGATGTCATGCAACCCAAATGAACCATGTCGAGTCGGGTCAAGTCTTACCAATTATAGATTATAGTTATGGACTAAGACATTAATCCAACTGTCTCCCACTTGGATAAGTCTAAAACTATTATTGCGTATGACTTCAGGAACCGACTGGAAATCGTAGCTCTCAAAAGCTTCTGTCGAACTCTAACCTTGTCGATAAACTCTGACCTTTGTCAATGACTTGTCCATTAGATAAGGGATCATATATTCCTCCATTCTAGATATCATATGGACTGAGACATGGATTATAATCATTCTCTCTGTCCATTTGTTGTTTCCCGATTTCCGATTTATGACAACTGACTAATTGAACAAATCAAATCAGTCTTGGCCCGGCCGAGCACTTCCATTTGTCATCATCAAATCATCGAGGGGCCCACAGATCTCGCTTTTATCCCGAAGGTAAAAGGAATGGATAAAATTCGACTCATATGGCTTGTTCCACTACTTGTTGAATCATATAATTAGGCACGTTTTATAGCACCGAGTTACCGAATGCGTTTTCGTGCAATCAATGTACAACCAACTCATAGTAACAACTCATATCTCTAGGTTTGAAGAATATAAGATATTATCGTATCATGATCACTCGTGATAAAATCCATGAAGTGATTCCAATGAGCGCGGGTTGAATCCAATACTCAGAACTTATGAGCACTCATGAGTGTTGTAGCCCTTTGTCCAACACCTTAGACCTCTACAAGCCAACCCATGACAGTCTTAATTCATATCTACTTCCAACATATGACCGACTGTGGATAGTTTGAATAACTTAGTCATTCTAGAAGAATAACCTAGTTTATTCTGGAAGTCAAAACATGCAAAATGAAACACAAGAATAATCGAATCCAATATGGTATCAAAACCTATGAACATAAATAAAACACCTTTTATTTATCACCATATGATTACATATTGTTCATTGTATACTGTTTCAGCTATCAACTTTATTCTTGAATTTAAAACAATAGTTGTCCCATGCTCCAAGCATGTACACTGTGTTTTCTAAACACTAGTCATGCCATACACCAACTATGCATACTATGTTTGTCTATGATCTTCACTTTGTGAATTAGATCAATTGAACATAACTCCAATGATCCTCTTTCACAGTCCCAAATCCTTACTGCAAATGCAAGAATTCCAAATTCATGCCATTTAGTAAAATCTGTTAGATTCTAAACTTATATGCATTTATCCTCTTGTAATGATTATGCACAAAGTCAGAAAGACTTGACAACAATCATTACAGAGTATTCCAAAGGAGATCAGCTCATTGGAAACATCCTTCTTACATTAAGTTTCCTAATCTTACATAGACTTAATAATTTCTAACTTTGAAACATTTCTAGATCCCATTTTGACTATCACTACTGAACAAGAGTTGCCTCCTTACAGATTATGTCAATATGGTCCTTCCAGAATTATCACTATACTTCCAACTGTCCTTGAGCAACCAATCTTTGGTAAACCTTAGATTGTCCTCGACAATTGTTTAATCCTTTTAGTCATATCTAGTTCTAAACCATTTCCTTACTTAATTCCCCAAGCATTTGGAAAATTTTAGAAAGGATGAATATATAGCACATGTAATCGATCCTATATCCGAAGCATATGGGACATGATTCATGATGTCTCACATAAGACTAAACCAGTCTTTTTCTATAATATTTCCATTTCAATTTGCCAAGTTCTCATAATTCACATTATGAAAAGGGATGCCGTAATCTTAATCGAATTTTAGAACGCAAATAATGGACCCATATACAGAATTTCCTTATGTTGAGCCATTCCAACATGAAATTCATGTATATATCCTTGACTAAATATGATTAAAACCTCAATCTAAGCTTTTAGATTTGAGATGAAGTATAATTTCCTCTCCCTTAATTATAGCAAAACAACTCTTTCCCAAATGAAACTTTTTGTTTTCTATAATTAACATTGCTAACTTGCAATACTTATTATAATTATCATGCTCACACTACACATGATGATTATTAGCATAAAACTTATGCTCCCACTAGCTTTGACATGTACTCATAAATCACCTGACTTTCTTACTAAAATTCAGATTTCTGATACTAGATTGTTTTGATAAAACATTATCAAAAATCATACACCTCTTTTAGATAGCTCACAGGTGTGTCTAAAAAATTTTAGAACTATGAAAAGGGATTCCGTAATCATAGTCTCAATTGTTTAGACCTTTTCCACTTCTCACAAGTCCATGTTAGTGTGCCGATAAACCACACACGCTCCACTAACGACTTTGAGAATGCAAATATCACAATTACTATCTAGCTAAAATCTACTTAGTGAAAGTGTTTCCTCACCATCATTTTCATGAATCGGAGAGAAACCTTATGACACTTAGATTTAATGGTGAATGTGTTCTTATCCATGTGAATTGTCAAAACCATAGTCACAGGACAAGGATAATGACAAATCCAAACTCATATGGACTGAACTCAATCTAATTTCTTGCCATCTAGCAGCCCAAGGGCCTGCCATTGCTTCCAAGTTATTGTGCAACCAATTGAGAACTCTAGGAACTCATATGCAAAGACAACTTTAATTGGAATGGGCACAAAATATGTCAACACGATAGGTTATGAACCTCAAGTCGTGTGCTAGTGAGGAACTTCCGGTTTCATTCTTGATTAGTTCTTGAGACTTTCAAGACCTTTAAGACTCCCACTCTCCTCTTGACCTATAAGACTCCCTTGTCAAACATCCAAGAGATAGTGCGGATTATAATCAAGACAAACACTTCACACAATTGGCCTTAGTTGGTCTTTGTTTTATCCAAAACATCACAACTTACCAATTTCAAATATACAAGAGTAGGAAACTTTTACTCTTACATTTGACAAGTGTTTTAAACCTTCTTTAAGACATGTGACTCAAATTACAATCTTGGAGTATGACTCCAAGACTTGTATTGGAACGAAGTATGACTCATCTTCTTGATTTAACCACTTCAATAATTTATAGCTCCTCTTCTTAGCTATAAGAAGGCACATAGAGGATGAATTGTGATAAGGTCTCTAAATCAGTAAGATGATCATAAAAACTGATAATAAAGTACTCTCCCATCTTTTTAGATTTGAGAAACTTTTATCCTTCTGCCTAATTTGATTCTTCTTATTCGATCTGCCTTACATTGGAACCTTTTCCAATGTCTCAGAATTACACTTAAGCTTGTAAGTATAACCATATTTACTGAGCTTTAGTAAATTATGACAAATAATCTTATCGATCTTTTGTGGTGGACTTGACCAGTGCACAAGAATGTGTACTCGATCCCTTAGTCCTTCACTTGACTCACACATCTGTAACAACAGCAAAATTCAGGTCAAAATTTAAACTTTTATAAAACCGGAATTAAGTATACTAAGTGGTAGGTATCGTAACAAGGTTTTCATACATATAAAGAACACAAAAATCCGAGTTATAACGAAGAAGTTATGACCATTCTAAGATTTCCGACAAAACCGGCAACACCGATTAAACGAAAAACGCGAAGTTCCAATACAATACTTTTTAGCCTTAAATATCTAAATGAAAGTCATAGATATCATTAAACCGTGAACATACATAAAAAGAACGTCCAAATCTGACTTCGTATGAGGAAGTTATGATTTTTCTAAGTTACGAATATAATAGTAGACGACTAAAAACTCGAAATAGAGATCGAGAGACATTTAGCCGACGCAAACTAAATGAGAATTGAAGGTCTCAACATTAGAAGCGCAACGGTAAAAAGTCTGACGGAAACGGACGTCGGATGAAGGAGTTATGGAACTTTAGCGGACTTTTCATGTCCCGACGTATTAAAAATAAATAATAAAAATAATTTCGGAATTTACCGACGGAATCTAAACGAAAGTTGTAGAGCATAGCATCACCTACGCGTGGATATAAAGACCATCGAAAACGGAGTTCGTATGAAGAAGATATGAATTTTAGATGTTTATTAATTAAATAAAATATAAATTTAATTATTAATTCCGGTATTATCCGAAGGGGGAGTCACCGGCCTGATCCGAGTTACGCCCAGCGTACCCTCGTACGCCTAGCGTAACCGGGTGCTAGGCCTCGGTTCGTCCACATCGCCCCTACTCCTCTATGCCCTCCCATCCGAAGTACGTAAGCGATGACGCCCCAGTACGCCCCGCGTACCCTCGTACGCCCAGCGTACCGAGGCGGTTCAGCACCCCTATAAAAGGAATGCGAGGGTTCCGGGGAAACTTGCTCATTTTCTCTCGTTTTTCTTGCGTTTTGCCTCGTTTTCCATGCAATAATTATCCCGAAGCCCTGGTTCCCATACTCAAGCCCCAAAGAAAGTTTTACGCTCCCGAGATTCCCGAGAATCCCGAGAAAATCCGCTTTTTCAAGTCAAAGTTCTGCACGGTTTTTGTCACACCTTCTTCAATCTATCAGGTGAGTTCATACCCTTACAACCACACTTTAAATTCTTTTTAAACACTTTTAAGGGGGGGGGGATACAAGTAAACACACGACTAAAATCGTGTGAAACATCGATCTTTTGCTATACTTTTCATACTGTTGTTTTAACTATCTTATGTAGTCATTATCATGCAAAACACCTCACAACACAGCTTTACCCTCTTGGGATACAATATGTTTTATAAATAGAAATAATGTTTTATTTATACGTTTACATACAAATACATCATATCAAAGGTAACATTCTTTAATAAATCATTTTATGCATTCAAAGAACTTATGATTTATGCTTTGTCAAACATTGTGAAAAAGGATAAACTTTGCATACAAAACTACTACTTTAATACAGACTTAGTTGAGAATCCGTGAGACATGTATATCTTCAAATAATACCTTTTTGCTAAAAGGTACCGCTACAAGTCCTGTCTATAACCAGAGTCTCCCGTTCGGAGAACGTGTCAAATGTGTATAGATCTATACGGGAAGTCATGATCCCGCGCCCTGACTGTTAGCTACAGTCCGTCCTTTGGGGTGACAATTTGTCATAATGCTACGACGCCTGAAGAACGTCGCTACAGGCATATTATGTTTAGTATGATTATAAAACTCACCGGATATACAATTATTATGGTATTATGCTTTTATGAACAAGTAGTTATTAAAACTATTCTTCATCTAACAAGTGCGATCTTCATATAGCTTTATTATATAAAACTATGCCACACCTTTTAAGCACGTCGGTTGCTTGCGATTTTCGGTCCTAGAGACTGCCAGTTATGTTAGGAAAATAAGGGTTTTTCCTGTATCTAAAACAAACAACTAATAGGAAAATAAGGGATTTTCCTGGTGCAATTATTTACAACTTATAACACGAACATTCATATGCATTTCACACTTTTATAAGAAAATAAGGGTTTTTCTTGGAAAACACAACAAATCATATCTCAACTATTAGGGAAAATATGGGATTTTCTGGATCTAATACATTCATTTTCAACACAACGAATCATAACTCTTTTCATTTGAAAATACCACGTTTTCTGGAAAACATACACGAACTTTCGAATGGCGTACATTTTCTCAAAACACTACTTATGAACTCACCAACTTAATTGTTGACACTTTTTCTTTGAAATAACTTGTATTCTCAGGGAACCGCTAAGCAGGTTTGGAAATCAACCTTTGGGGATTAAAGTGCTAACGTTAATTACTTCGTTTGAAAGATGTTTATGTATTTATCTTTTGACCATGTAACAAATACAATCATGTAAACATTTTTAAAAACCTTTATATATGTATGGTGGTGTGTACTTTCCTTTCTATGAACTGTTATGATACTGAATATGACGTCCTCCGCCCCCGAACGTTTCCGCCGTTCTGGTTTTGGGGTGTGACAACATCCATGTGAACAAGTAATTAGTCTTAATTTTCCAATACTTGAAAGTTCTCATTCATCATGCTATACAACTCGCATTATTCCAAGTTCCGATCCAATTGAAACTTGGGTGATAAGAATCTTTCCTTATTTGGTAAATTTAGACATTACCACAAATGAAAGAATCAATTTCATATTTCCACTCGTGCTATTAATGGAATCATATAAGCAACAATTTCTCCTCAAATGCCATTGTAAGGATATTTTAAAATAAATAAAATCATCATTTTTCCTTTTATTTTAAAAACTATGTGGAAAAAATTATCCTTACAATCCATATGAAAACTTGTTGTTATCTATTCCTAAGCAATAGCTCATATCTCCTAAGAAATAGCTCAAGAATCCGATCTTCAAACTATGCGATAGAAATCCATCTACACGATCAGATTCAACATATTCTTTCTTTAAGTTTCTTTACTTTTCTTTGATTCTAAAAACATCAACATGTGACCCAGTCACATCCTATATCAAGAATCTCATAATAGAAACTTAGCAGAGTATGATAGTGGACTTTACCTGAAGTAGAGTCGACCTTATTGACTTTAACACCCTTAGGTAAATTGGCAGCTTCGCAACCAATGCCCCTTCTTTTGGCAATATAAAAATATGGACCCTTTGGTAATGGTACACGGGACTATCACAGACTTAGCTTTTCTCTTTACCATTTGGTCAACCTAGTTGACTATGGCCGATCCCTTTCCATTGGGAAGAGAGAGCTTTACTGGATATCCAATGTCACCATTGTCAATGTCCATAAAGTTTTAGGAAGATGATCTTAGCAAATAGATAAGATCATTAAGGGTCTTTTCATAGTCTGTTTCATAGGAGTTCAAAAGAAACTCACTATGTGACTTAGAAAGTGATTGAGCCACCAACTTTCTCAAGAGTTTGACACCCAACTCTCTCGGCTTGTCAATATGTGACTACATCTCCAAGATGTGATCACACCTACACCTTTCCTTGCCAATAGGGCTTGAGTGACCTTAAACTTGTGGGTTAGGAAGAATAATTGGAGGAGGTAAAAGAAGTATGATTTCCATAGGACATCATCTTCATTTAGGAAAGCTTGTTTCAAGAGATTTGGGAAGATTATAAATGTCCAAACCAGACATCTTTTGGGAGATATTTAAGATAGTTGATTTAAAGTCCTTAATATGACACCCAATATGAAATTATTAAGGCTAGGACCCAACAAACTATTTTATAACTTCGAAGAGGGATGCCGTAATCCAAGCTATAAAATATTTGAAGGTTGGTGAATGCCGATTCACCAATTTCCACCAAGATAAACGAAAAGTGTTATTAGGTTTTAATTGGATTTGAAACTCCTAGATCTCTTGAGATTCATTGAACTGTTCAATGGCATGTTTCAATCTCGAGTGTGCCCTTCAGGTTTTGTGACTGGGATGCTGAGGATCACAAAACAAGGTGTGAAGTAACCATGCAAATTACTTGGTACCCTTAAGTGTTTACCCCTCAATCAATGTGCCAGTTAACCACATACGCTCCATCGATACTATGATAAACATTAAGTTACCCTTTGCCTACGTTGTTAAATACGAGTTAGTGTGCCGGTTAACCACACACGCTCCACTAACCGACCTAACCAAAGTGCGAAGTGTAATTTCATGGATTAGCACCTTATTCACAATTTCCTAAGTAACTAAGATTGGGTATTATTAAGAGTTTAATTACTTAGTATTTATCATTAATACTTTTAATGAAGGGAGAATTATAGTCCTGTCAAACCCGTTCGGCTAACGACCCTCCACCGGTCAAGGAAGCGATGGTGAGAGTGGACACCCATTAAAGTGCCATTTTATAGGCAGTAACCTTATACCCCCTTATAGACCGGCTTTGTGAATGAGGCCTACTAATGGTAAGACTGACTTTACTCTTATACATATGTATATTATTAACTTATAATATTATAAAGTATAAGGGTTGAATTTTAACTTTTAAAATTCTAAGGGCTAACTTGGAATTAAAGTATTCATAAGTGAAAACTTTTCAAATTCCAAAACTTGAGAGCAAGTTTTGAAACTATTCAAAACTAATTAATTCCATAACTTTTGTGTTTAAAGTAGTTTTAATCCAAAAACTCTTCAAGTTCCATAACTTGAGGACAAGTTATGGAAGACTCTAAACTAAAAAAAGAATTAACTTTTTCTTTATTTTATAACTTATGGAATTAATTAAGGTTACACCTTTTTTATTTATTATTTAATGAAGAGACTCTTGGTCTTCCATAACTTGAGGACAAATTATGGAGTCATAACACCATTTAATTAGAACTAGACTCTTCATTTTGTAACCTTTGCCAACTTTTATGCGTTTTATGAAACTTAAATGTGACTTTTCATATAACTTGAGGACAAGTTACAAAAACACATTTTAGAATCAACTCTTAGATTAATTTGGATTGAAAACAACTATTTCTCTCAACTTTTATATTAATCTAAGCAACTCATAAGAACAAGATAATTCAAATCAAACTTTTTCATGTAATTAGTCTAAACCTTAAACTAATACAAAACATGAATCTATTGACAATTTACTTTGAAATTGGATTAGCATGAACATTACCACATCAAAAAGAAGTTTATAAGTCCAAACATATCTTAGGGTAATGTTCCTAGTCCAATTCCAGCCAAAAAACTCGAAAATATGCTGTATGGGGCTCCAACTCGTCGAGTGCACAAACCAACTCGGCGAGTTAGATGCATTTTACCTTGGACTCGGCGATTCTGCTGGGCAGACATCATCAAAACTCGATTTTTCAGCTACTTTTGCAAGTATAACAAGAAAACAAGCCTAGGCTCTGATACCACTGTTGGGTTTTGAACATTCTAACACTCCTAAGTGTACAAGAAACCCTAAATACCTTGGATCTATGTTTTCTCTATTATACATGCAATTATGAACATACAAGGTATTATCCTAATCTAGCATACAAAACAATGAATATAACAAGATAGAATACATACCTCTTTGATGTAGAATGTGTTCATGAAGCTTGAGTGCCTAGTGCCCCAAGTGTGACACCTCAAATGGTTCACACAACATCAATTGCTTTTGGAATAACCTTGAGAGAAATGTGGAACACTTGAAATCGTCTAGCCCTTCTCTAGAATAATACTAGTGCCGATTTTGGTCAAGAATAAGATGCATATATAGTTAGGGTTACACCATGTAAACCCTAAATGACATGGCCTTTCATTTCCATGATCCATGGGTACAAATACACCATGGAGCATCCATGGAGCATCATATGGGTTTTAGCCCAAGTAGATAATCCATGGAGCATTAGCCCACTATATAAGTATGGATGATTTGCACAATCAACCCATATATTTAATTAGTCTTCTTTTGATCACTTAATTAATACTAGATTAATTCTTGATCAATACTAATTAAATAATCTTATTATTAATATACTAGAACTTATAATATATTAATAACCATAAGTGTCTTATTTCTCTCATTATAGTCTATCTAAATGCATGATGCCATGCAACCCAAATGGACCATGCCGGGTCGGGTCAAGTCTTACCAATTATAGTTATGGACTTAGACATTATTCCAACACCCAGTTCATTAAGTCCATGAACACCGCTGGTGCATTTGTTAATCCAAAGGGCATCACTACAAACTCGTAGTGACCATAACTAGTTCGAAAAGCTGTTTTGTGAACATCTCCTTCCAAGACTCATAGTTGGTGGTACCCGGATCTTAAGTCGATCTTTGAGAAATAACTCGCTCCCTGGAGTTGGTTGAACAAGTCGTCAATGCGTGGTAAGGTATATCGGTTCTTGATAGTGAGCTTGTTGAGTTCCCGGTAATCGATGCACATGCGGAAAGATCCATCCTTCTTCTTTACAAACAAGACTGGTGCTCCCCAAGGTGAAAAGCTCGGCCTAATGAATCCTTTGTTGAGTAGTTCGTTTAGTTGGCTGGATAACTCCTGCATCTCTACCGGTGCTAGACGATATGGCGACTTGGCTACTGGTGTAGCTCCAGGAATTAAGTCGATTCTGAACTCGACTTGACGTTTTGGTGGAACTCTGGGAAGATCTTCAGGGAAGACAATGGGAAAATCACAGACTTCTGGAATGTCTCTATTGCCTTTCATTTCTTTTTCCTTATCTACCACGTGGGCTAAGAAGGCATGGTACTCTTTACGTAGGTATTTTTGGGCTTTGACGCAAGAGATGATTTGTAAATTGGTACCGGGTTTGTGACTATAAATGACAAGAGTTTCGCCATTTGGCTGATTTAGGCGAACGACCCTTTCGTGACAAAGTATATCGGCATGGTGTAGGCTTAACCAATCCATATCGATGATGACATCAAAGCTCTTTATAGTGATTGGCATTAGATCGATTTGAAATGAGTGTTCATTTAGAGTTAGTGTGCAGCTTATGTACATATTGTTCGTGCTTTCTGTTCTACCGTTTGCCATTTCTACTATAAATATCTTATTGAGTGATTTAGGGTTCTGTTTTAGTACGTGCTTGAATTTATGACTCATGAAACTCCTCTCCGCACCACAATCAAAGAGTATGCATGCATAAACGTTATTGAGGAGAAACATACCTGTAACCACCGTGGGATCAGTTATCGCTTCGTTCTGCCCTATTTCCAGCACTCGTCCCGTGCGACCAACATTATTTGCCTTAGGGCAGTCTCTCTTGTAGTGTCCAACCTCACCACAACCATAACACTTCTGGCCCATACCGACCCTAGGGACTTGGGTGATTGGTCGTGTCGGTGCCTTACAGAAACGGGTAGTGTGCCCCTTCTTGTTGCAGTTATTGCAGTGCATCTCCTGACATTTTCCGTTGTGATGGAAATTGCATTTGCTGCACTATGGTAGGTTCCCAGCATATGGCTTTGCTGGTGTAGTGGTAATTGGTGCAGCAGTGGGGGCAATAGCAACATGGACTGCCACAATCTGTTGTTTCTTGGGAGGTCCCTATGAAGGTTGATTCTTCCTTTTGTTCCAGAACATCTTCTTGTTATTGTTGTTGCTTCCTCTGGGTTGTTCCAGTGCGGTGGTTGCGAAGTTTTGGCAGACCCATGGTCTACGAGAGCTTGTGCCAACTAATTGGCGCTATCGAAGGTGATTGGTTTGGAAGCTAGAACACTTCCTCGAATCTGGGGTGACAGTCCCCAGATCTACCTTTCGATCTTCTTGCTCTCTAAAGCAACTATTCCTGGGCAAAGGATTGCCAAATCATTGAACCTGTTGGTATAGGTCGTGATATCTGAGCCTACCATGGTAAGGCCCCAAAGTTCCTGTTCGAGCTTTTGCAATTCGCCCTGTGGACAGTACTCCTGCAGTAAGATTTGTTTTAGGTTCTCCCAGCCCATAGAGTTAGCCACTACTAGCGTTAGTGATTTGACATGGCCATTCCACCATGTCAGAACTCTCTCAGAGAAAGTACAGGCAGCAAACTTCACTTTGTTCCCTTCCGGACAAGAACAAATCTCGAAACCCGCTTCAGTTTTCTCTATCCACTGTGATAGAGCCATCATCCCTCCGGCTCCATTAAGAGTAATGGGTTTTCTATTCATGAAATCCTTGTATGTACAATCCCCTGCACGACCTGGATGTTGGCCATTTGTAGAACTATTTACTCCCCCACCAGAACCATTGTTACTCATTTGGGCCATTGCCGCTGTTACTACAGCTGTTACAGCAGCTATCAATGCGGCATTTTCCGTCGATGGAGGCGGTGGTGGTGGAGGTATCGTGCTCAGCCTGGGTCTTAGGTTTGGACGAGGAGGCATCGCGATGCCAAGAAATAAATATAAAGGATTATAAGCTTTGGTGGTTGAGAGTTAAATGATAATGAGTTAACTATCTTTAATAGTTCGAGAATTTGGTTTGACCAACGCAGGGCTTTGAGTTTGATTTACCAATGGAGTTTGAAAAATAAATATACCAACTCATGAACTCGAATGAAATGCACAGATTTAACACACGAAAGAGGTATGCCCTATATATATATATATATATATATATATATATATATATATATATATATATATATATATATATATTAAACACATGGTTACGTTACATCCAAAGTTAGAAAATTTTGACCTTTCTAAAGGTCTCCGATTACAGGAGGTTAAAGAAGGTAAGAATTTTAGCCGATGGTCTTATTCTATATCAAAATTTTGGGATTCGGCAAGCACTACTTTCGACATAGGTTGCGCTTGGAGCTTGACTCCGCATCAAATTGCTATGCTTCCATAAGACGCTTATCGAAAGTGGCTTGCTGTTCCCTCATCTCAGAGAGGGCTGCAATCATTTGTGCTTGGAATGCATCGGCGCGGAGTTGGGTGTCATCCTGCAACCTATCCAGTCGGCGGATGTCGGAAGTGTGAACCTCTACTTCCACGTTGACTTCACGAATCCGGTTAGCTTGAACCCCGTATTGATAGGACTAGTTGGCTAGTTTGCCCACCATGACTGGGAGTGCTCGATCGGCTGAAACTCCACCGCGGACATCATAGAAGTCTCGACACATGCCGTAGGGAGGACGCACTCCTTGCTGTCGACTCCAATGGTGGAGGTGACTTCCCCAAACGGGAGTTGGTCCCTGAAAGTTTCTTCTAACAGCAGGAGGTTGAGCAGCTAGTGGGTTGACTACCTCTGGTTCTGAGTCTATCCCATAGTCATCCCCTTGATCCAACTCAATAGGTTCTTCATCCTCTTCAGGATATTCTTCGACCCATCCCCCGTTACCCTGGTTGAGATAGTAGGGGTCTCCGTGTGGAATGAATCCAGCCATTTGACTATACGAGAATAGGGTTATAGGAATTGTACAAAACTTGAAACATGTAAAACTAAACATGTTGATTAAACTATTGCATGTACCAAATACTCCTATAGTATTTAAATTTGTATGTTTGATACTAGTGTTTATTTTGGTAAGTTTTGACTTGTTGCTCACTACGACCATTCCTCGACACACGTTAGTCCAATCTCGGATAAATATAGTTGATCAGGCTATATTCGTCCCAAATCCGATTACATATGTCGAGGCCTAATCGTAGTATCCAACTTGTCTTAATACTTCTTGTATAGTTCTAACCATGAAAATATATTGTTGTATGCATGTATTTGTGCTTTTACGACCCAAAATAATCTAGATTAAACGAAACAAGGTTTTAGGTGTAAAAACGTTTTGTCAGAGACTTTGAGTCCCTTTGCATTTATAGTTTGTATATCTTATGTGGTTCGATATACTTAGTTCACTATAAACAATGCTCTAAGACCAATCTGCCACACCCCCAAACCAAAACGGCGAAATCGTTCGAGCGTGGATGACTTCATGTAGTATCGTAACAGTTGGATACATAGTAAAGAAAGTAAACACAACCAACATATATATAATTGAAAATTTTACATCATTTGTAGGTATTACATGTTCAAAAATATCAATTACAATATGTTGTCAAAAGATTTGTTTAGATGCCTAAGCATCCCTTCTACAAAATCCGAAGTTTACCTATATTACTGAATCCCTGAGAAATACAAGTAAATTTCAAAGAGTAGATCAACATTTAAGCTGGTGAGTTCATAAGTATTTAATGTCACTGTTTGAATAAAATCAAATGAAATTTGTTTATAGATGATCGAAAAACTCCCAGAAAATCCAATATTTCCTACTAGTATAAAAGTAGTCTTCTACAAAGACTCGACTGTTTTGAAGGTTTGCTTTTAGAATTCCAATATCCGTTAATAAGTGTGGTAGTTTAAAAGTTCCAAAACTGAAATGTAATCGTGTTTTTCATGCCTAGAGTAGTAGATTTGTGTAAGTATAAAATCACTAAGGCATTTGATAACCCTGTAAATCAATGAGTTCTTAATACTCCATGTGAGTTTTATAACCATACTAATGACCCATACTGCCTGTAACAAAATTCTTCAGGCGTTAGAATGTTATGACGTTTGTCACCCCAGGCCTGCCGGCCTAGCTGTAACTAACAGCTTAGGTGTGGGATTGTCAATCCCGTATAGATCTATACACAAGTATCACGCTCCACCTACAAGGGATTATGGTAAATAATACAGGACTTAAAATGCATACTCGAAAGTACGTGAAATGTCTCACAAAACTTAGTATAAAACAAAATTACGTAAGAAAATGTCCATTTTTTCATGTATATGAAAGTATCTCTTTGATATAGTGTTTCTAGTATGTAAATGTTCATGATTTTCTCGTAAACTATACCTATTATAGTTTTTCAAAGTGTGTGTTTCGTTCGTATAGTAAATCCTAGTGTAATGCTCACTTGTTATGTAAAGTATAACACTTAAAGTGATATAAATGATCACATATACTTAGAGTATAAATAAAGTGTTTGATTCGTATATATGTATATAAACATGTCTTATTTCCAAAAGACAAGATGTTATCCTGAATATATATAGCATACGAAAGTTCCTATGTAGTAGTTATGAATCACATATGATTCACTTGATAAAAGAGTATATAGTGAAACTTTATGTTACACACGATAATAACCATGTGTTTACTTGTATTCCCCCCCCCCCCCCTAAAAGTGTATGAAAAGCATTGATAAACATTTGAAAGTGTAGCTTATTGGGGTATGAACTCACTTGATTGATTAGAGGAAGCGAGATGAAAATCGAGCAGAACTTTGGCTTGGAAGAGTTGATTTTCTCGGGATCCTCAGGAATCTCGGGAGTGTAGAATCTTCCTTCGGAACTTGAGTGTGAAAAGCAGGGCTTTGGGGGCTTAACCGCAGAGTTTCGGCACGAGAGATGGAAAAATGGAGCACCTAAACCCGGCATCTCAAGTGTTCTATTTATAGGGTGGATTTTTGGGTGCCACGTCATGGCAAAGGGTTGACCACGTTGTGGTGGTCAAGTCTTATCTCCTTCTGTTGATTGGACGCCCTCAGTCACTTGTCGGGTTGCGGCAAACTGTGCCACGTCGTGGCAGACCTGACAGCCTCAGATTTTGGACCCCGGACTTGTAAAATCCGTAACTTTCGCGTACGAGCTCTGTTTTCGACATTATTTATATGCACGCGTAGCTGAAAATTTGTTCTACAACTCTTGTTTAGACTTCGTCGGCTAATTTTGAATTTATTTTTAGTTATTTATTTTTAACAGGCTGGGACACGAAAACTCCGTTAAAAATCCATAACTTCTTCATCCGATGTCCGTTTTCGTCAGACTTTTCGCCGCTGCGCTACTATTGTTGAGACCTTCAATTCTCATTTAGGTTGTTTCGGTCAAAAGTCTCTCGAGCTCTATTGCGAGTTTATCGCTGTCTACTGCTATATCCGGATCTTAAAAAATCATAACTTCCTCATACGAAGTCAGATTTGGACGTTCTTTTTGTGTACGCTCACAGTTTAATGTTATCTATAACTTTCATGTAGATACTTAAGGATAAAAACTATTGTATTGAAACTTCGTGTTTTTCGTTTAATCGGTGTTGCCGGTTTTTTCGGAAATCTTAGAATGATCATAACTTCTTCGTTATAACTCGGATTTTAGTGTTCTTAGTATTTCTATAAACCTTGACACATTATCTAGCATAATAGATATCCCTATAGAGACTTTTGCACATTTTATTTTCGAAGTTAATTTCATCATTTCAAAAGTAGTTACAATACTTGACTTTTTAGGTCATTACATAGAGTCGAAATATCGGGCTGTCACATTATCTTTCAATTGTCACACATGTTTTGTTTCTTTTTTATGTTTTTGAACGTGTTGATGATACAACTGAGACCTGATGAAAATAATAAAGTATTATATTTTGGGAAATATGTGATGATAAAGAGATAGTTCCAAGTGATTACATTTTTTTTACAACTTTAGTTTTTTTTGAATTCATTCCCATGTTTATGATTTCTTTACTAAATCTGATTTAAAATGTCAATTATGGTAATTGGAATACAAATATGATGTTATGGAAGAAAAAACCATAACCATTCTGCCCGTAATCACATGTGTAGGAGCAGAAGGGATGTTATAGGGAGAATAGATAGGTTTACCTTTGGTTATATTCTTATATCTTTAAGCTCAATTTATGTTTATATAGGTTTATTACTTGTTTATATAGTTTGCTTTTGATATCAACTTGAGTTAACTTTAATTTGCACATTTTAACCTATACTACCTAAAATTGTTCTTCTAAAGTAAAAAAGGAAAGGAGAAATGTATCTTCTTAATCTAAATCTGATTCAAGGAAAACCGTCTATCTGTTTACTTGTGAAAGTGTCTTCGGATGATAGTTGGTTGTGGCACATAAGGCTTTCTCATATGAACTTCAAGGACATCAACAATGCTCGTAATTAGTGATCTAGTTCGAGGTCTTCCTCTTCTAAAATTTGAAAAGGAACACTTATGTGCTGCATGTGAGCTCGGAAAAGAAAGCAGAAAGAGTCATTCTTCTGTAATGAATACCAAGATCATTGAACCACTTAAATTAATGCATATTGATAGTTATGGTCCATCAACTAATTAAAGCATTGGCTGTAACAAATACATTTTAGTTATTGTTGATGATTTTTCTTGATTTACTTCAGTATATTTTCTTAAACAGAAATCTAAAGCAACTCAGAAGCTAATTGATTTCATCAAGCAAGTTGAACTATAATTGCAAAAGCAAGATCAGATATTCGAAATGATAACAGTTCAAAATTCAGAAATCATGTATTTGAAGAATTCTTGACATTCAAAGGAATTTCTCACAATTTCTCTTCGCCTAACATTTCACAGCAGAACGGTGTAGTTGAAAGACGAAATCCTTTATTCTGTGAAGCTGCTAGGACAATGCTCTTATTTTTTAATCTTCCTCTATATTTTTGGGCTGATGCTATCGCCACTGCTTGTTTTACTCAGAATCGCTCTTACATTAATAGACATGTTCTGATTACTCCTTATGAAATTCTGAACAATTGAAAGTCTAACGTTAAATTCTTTCATGCATTTGGATCTAGGTGATTTTTATTCAATTCCAAAGAACATTGGAACAAATTTTATATGAATGCTAATGAAGGAATCTTTTTAAGATACTCATTAACATCAAAGGCATATCATGTTTAGAACAAGAAATCAAAGAAGATAGAAGAAAGCTATTATGCTACGTTTGATGATAGTCACATAAAGAAATATCAAAAGGAAGAATGATAATTTGAAGAAATTTTTCCATCAATAGGTTCTAAGATTATTCCTCTTATGAATCTATATGAGGATTTTCTAAATTTGTTTGATGAACCTAAAAGTGTCATTTCTTCGGAATCAAACGCCATGGATAATAATGAGGATGAATTACCAATTACCAGAGATTTTTAGTGAAGTTTTTGAAGAAATAGAAACTCGTAACGAGCAACATATTACGAATGCAACTGAATTCCCAACTCAATTGGAACCTCAGGATGCTCTTATCCAGGGGAGAGTTCAACTCCAAATATCAATTCAAATGTTCAATTCCAAGGGGAGAGTTCAAATCTGCATGATGGTTCAAATGCAAATTTGGAAATGGAGAATATTGAAAATAATGAATCACATGTTCAATCAAAATTTGAAGAAGTCGTTGCTGAGATTGATCCGGTCTATGATCAAAATTTCTAACCACTGACAAAATGCACTAAGACTAATCCGAAATCTTAAGTGATCGGAGATATCTTTTCAGGGGTTCTCACACGTGCTCAACAAAAAGAGAAGCAAGCAACTTTACTTTCTAAAGTGGAATTTTGCATGTTTAATTCTTTTATTTAAAAAATTGAACCTAAAACTATTAAAATTACTCTTGATCATGCAGATTGGGTTCAAGCGATGCAAGAAGAACTTAATGAATTTGATCGGAACAAAGTATGGAGATAGATTGCTACTCTAGAAAATGCATATGTGGTTGTTTTGAAGTGGGTATTCAGAAACAAGATGGATAAAGAAGGGAATGTTATTCGTAATAAAGCTTGTCTAGTAGTCAAATGATATTTTCAAGAAGAAGGTATTGATTATGAAGAGACGTTTATTCCTGTGGCTAGACTTGAATCTGTTCACGTATTTCTAGCCTATGTTACTCACAAAAATATTGAAATATATCAAATGGATGTGAAGTGTGCATTTCTAAACAGAGAACTTGAAGAAACAGTCTACTTTGAATAACCTCCAGGTTTTGTGAATGTAAAATTTCCGAATCATTGTTATATTCTGCAAAAAGTTGTACATGGTCTTAAACAAGTTCCACGACCATTGTATGAAACTCTAACTCGTTTTTCAAAATAGTCAAAATTCAAACAAGGTTCTGTTGATCCTACCTTCTTTCGAAAGAAAGATGGTGACCATTTAACAATAGTTAAAATTTATGTTGATGATATTATTTTCGGATCCACAAATCCTAGCTTCACTGCTGAATTCCAAAAATTGATGGAGACAAAATTTGAAATGAGTTATATAGGTCCAATTAATTTTTTCATTGGTTTAAATATAAGATAGAGTTTGGAGGGAATATTCATCAATCAAGAAGCTTTCACAAAGATATTATTGGACAAATTTGAAATGGTGGGTGATTCAAAAGTCAAAGTTCCTATGACATTCGAAACAAAACTCACTCCTTCACTTGACAAACCAGCAACGAATATTACATTGTTTCGTCAGATGATCAGTTCTTTATTGTATCTGATCTCTAGTCGTCCTGACATAATGTTTGTTGTTTGTTACTATGCAAGGTTCCAAGCGAATCCTCGAGAACTTCACATGATGGCAGTTAAGAACATATTTTGATATCTGAAACGAACATCTTCACTAGGTTTATGATATCCATCAAATTCAGGATTATTTGTGTAAGTCTATTCTGATGTAGACTTAGGAGGTTGTGGTCTTGATCAACAAAGTACATCAGGAGGATGTCAATTTCTGGATGGGAAGCTTGTTAGCTGGCAGTCCAAAAAGCAAACAAGTGTATCCTTATCCACAGCTAAAGCAGAATATATTGCAGCGGCATCATGCATATCTCAAGTGATATGGATTCAGAATCAACTAAGACACTACAAAATCAATATGAAACAAATTCCTTTGTATTGTGATTTCGAAAGTGACATGCGAATCTGTCATAATCCAGTGAAACATTCATGGACGAAATATATTGCGCTTCGGTACCACTTTATTAAGGACCATGTTGAAGATGGGAATTTAGAAGTTCACTTTGTTTGATCATGAGATCAGGTAGCCGATATCTTTACAAATACTTTACCAGAAGTATCATTCAATCGGATTCTACAAGGTTTAGGAATGATCGACGTTCGATCTATTCCAAAGTCAACACCATAATCGTTCATGTTACTGTACACTTTCGAATGGTTCTGATATTCAGAAGATGTCAGAATCAATTGCTCAATTCCAACTTGTTCCGATCTTCGGAGTAGGTATGAAGTAACTGTTCGCTAAAAATTCGGAATCTATTATCATTATAAGTTTATTGTCATTTTCTTTTTAGAAATTTAAAAATCTCAAAAATATTTTTTTTCTTTATTTTTGTCTATTTTTTCAGAAAATCAAAATTTCAAAATATTTTATTCTTTTTCTTTATTTTCTTTTCATAAATCCAAAAATCTCAAAAATATTTTTCTTTATTTCATTATAAGTTTATTGTCATTTTCTTTTTAGAACTTTAAAAATCTCAAAAAAAAAAATTTCTTTATTTTTGTCTATTTTTTCAGAAAATCAAAATTTCAAAATATTTTATTCTTTTTCTTTATTTTCTTTTCATAAATCCAAAAATCTCAAAAATATTTTTCTTTATTTCAATGTTCTGAAAAATCAAAAACCTCAAAAATATTTTAATTTCATGGAGTTGATGGCAAATTCATTCGTGAATTTTAGTCTGCAACAAGTAATTGATGGTTGGCATCATAACTTCTTTCTACCATATCTTATCACAAATTCCATGTAGTTCCCTTGACTATCGGAACAAAAACAGTTCCGGTATAGGGATACAAACATTCTTGTTAATGATCGCAAAATCATTGCTAACATGATTTTCGTGAAACTCCAAATCTATTATTCTGCATCTATTTCATGTTCACAAACCTAACCCTTTAGACTCTCAGGTTTCACCATTGAGGTTTAGGTTAGATAACGTCTGTGTTTATGATCTTGAAATTGTTATTACCATGATTTCAAGTGAAACCCATAATCCGATTACCTTTTCTGAATTGACGGTGAACAATTTATTATTCATGAAATTTTAACAACTGAATTGACGAATAAAACCTTTTGGTTTGTACCTTTGAATGTTCAAAATCTCAAATTTTCCTTTGAGTGGTCTTAATGAAATTTTCTCTTCCCAAGTCATTTTTTCCCATAATATCCAATTTTTTAAAAAAATGAAAATTTAATTGAGATTTTCGAATGAACATTTCTCTGAAACATAAAGTTACTACAAAGAATATCCTAGCTTACCTTTTGTTACAACTACACTGGTCAAACAAGTACTACCTTCAGATCTTTGTACTTATTTTGAGTTTCAAAATCTATTTGAAAATGAAACCACCCATCAAGCCTTATAAAAGAAGCCTTTCATAGTTTCTCAACAAACTTATGATCGTAATGCCACGGGAAACCACAAAAGCACTTCGGAGTCTATCTTGACTTAGAAGGAATAGATCACTGCCTGAAATCAAACTGTTTTTCATATTAAGCATTTTTAATATAAAAAATCCCACACTTTGAATTTGATTAATTCGTTTTCTTTGGCACACTCTTTCACTAAAATCCTAATGATTTTACAAAGTCTGGTTTCAGCTCGGATTGGTTACTTTATTTCTAAAGAATGAATCTTGGTGTTAATTCCAATGAATATCGTTTTAGCTTATGCAAAGATCAAGGGGAGATCAATAATTCCAAAAGTGGTGAATCTGAAAAGACCTTGTCTTGGTAACGGAAAATTCAAATGATGCTGCGTCTTTTGAATTTCTCTGACATCAGCTTGGTTGTTATAGCGGCCACTGACAGGGGAACAATGGGTTGGAAAAATATTATTAGTTGATTTTTAGGTGTTACTAGAACGTGAAATGGTGGCTTGTCGCTTCACTCATCATCTTTGCTATAAAATCATCTCAGTCGGTTCATTCTCACTTATAGCAAATATATTTCATGGATCTTCACGGAAAACGTTCTTCACTATTCATCTTCTTCTTAACAGTTTCAATGGCTTCCTCTGAAAATGTTTCTTTTGAGGATCAATCATCATCAGTGATCATTTCAAACATCAAAGCCACCCAAAATCTCATAGTCGACCTTGACGCATCTCGCTATAACGCTTTGATTAAACCTTTAATCGAGTGTCTGAGATTTTCGCCATTGATGAAGGTGATGACAATGTATGAAGATGTTCCTCTTATTCATTTTTCAAAAGCTTACTCAACGTCCATCTACAACAAGTATGATGAGATCATTAGCTATGAAGTTTCAAGCCACAAAACTTCAATCTCGAAAGCTAATTTCTGCAAATTTGAGGGCTTGGTTCTTCTAAAGTAGGTGTTGATCCTGAATCTATTCTAGAAAAAACCATGATAGATATTTACTATCAGATGGGTTATATAGGTGACATTTCATTATTGTCAAAGTTCTGGAAATCCTACTTACCTCCAATTTGGAATGGATAATTTACCCTTGTGTTCAAGAGTCTATCGGAGAGATTTTCGGGCTCTGGAATGGATTATTTACCCTTTTGTTCAAGAGTCTATCACAACCACCACTCTTAATCCCTCTTTTAACTCCAATTTTCACAGACTCAACCATTGCTACTACCTCAACTATCACAACTCCACCAAAAGATCCTATTATCAAACCCATTTTAGAGCAGATTTAGACTTCAACCATCCCTGGTAACACATCTGATGTGGGGCCAAATGTCAATATCCGTGTGTCAATGGAACCAACCTCTTCTTATGTTCCATCTCTGCATGAGAATGTTGATATTCTGTTTGGGGATGATTAAGAACCCATTATTGAATTTGTCTTTGAACCCTTTACTTTTAACATTGATAGTGAAGATGACAAAGCCCCAATGACTAAAGGACAGTTCAAGTTGTTGAACAAGAAGCTTGACTCGATTCTTGAAAATTCAAATGCTTTCTCTTCCTCAAAATGGGAGAATTTGTTGACGACTCACAAGGCAATGGTGGAAATGATAACATAACAAAATGTTAAGATTCTTGAAGAAACTGATGGGTTTTATACAAACAATCCTATGTGTGCATGTAACCCTAGTTTGGATCTATGTTTTCACTATTAGATGCACAACATTATGAACACATGGATAAAACCCTAATGTACCATGCTATTTTCGAAAATCACATAGAAGGTTAGATCACATACCTCTTGTTGTTATATTGCAATAACAACTTAAATCTGCAAACCCTTAGTCTTGAAAGCAAGCACCACAAGTGTAGTGCCTCTAATGGCTCACAAACACCACAAGCAATTGGAAAGGCCATAGAGAGAGAAGGGTTGAGGTAGAAATCGTCCTTAGGAGCTCTTAGAAGCAAGTGGACGAATTCTTAAGGCCTAAGGGTCTTTATATAGGGTTGGGATTAGGGTTTCAGTCCTTATCCTTATCCAGTTACTTGCCCACCAAGCAACCACAAGATAAGCCCTGAAAAAACCCTTATCTCTTGGACCATGGACGATTTCGAGGATATCCTTATCCTTGAATTCGTCCATCCTTTAACAAGGATAATCATTGCCCTATTTTGCAACTATCACATAATTACAATTCAGCCCCTCTAGTTTAATTAATTACACTTGATCACAAAATTAATTCCTAATTAATTATTGACCAATATTAATTAAACAAATATGATTTCTCCTTTAATATGTTATTCTTATAACATATTAATAAATCATAATAACCTCTTTCTCTATTTATTTCTCCAGTCAAGTTGCTTTGGTGAAGGCAACCCAAAAGGACCATGCACAACCGGGTCAAGTATTTACCCAATATGGTTACGGGCTTAGACACCAATCCAACAGTCTCCCACTTGGGTAAGTCTAGTAACCACAAATGTAACGTACAACTCGATTAGCAATCGTAGCTCTCAAAGACGCTGTCGAACTCTGATCTCATCAGTATCCTGTCCTCTAGATAAGGGATCATATAGTCCTCTGTTTAGATATTGTGCGGACAATTTCATGGAACTTATTGTCCAGTAGTTGCTTTCTCGATCTCAGATTCATTTGACATAGATCTTAATTGAACACATCAATTTAGTCCTGACCGGGCCCTGCACTTAAGTCAAATCAAATCATCGAGCGGCCGTAATATCGTTTTTACCCTATTAGGATAAAAGTAACAGATAAACATCGACTTGTATGCATTTACTTTTCCACTAATCAACTATACACAACAATGCATTTTATAACATCAATTTACTGATGCGGTTTCGCATTATCAATGCACAACCAATTAGTAAATAATAAACCATATATCTAGGTTTTAAGACCATATGATATTATCGTCTTGCGATCACTTTTGTCACATTCCATAAAATGATTCCAGCAAGCGCGGGTTTATTCCAATGCTCAAAACTTGTTCATAAGCACTCATGAATGTTGCATCAAACCTTTGCTATGTCTAATACCTTTTAGACACTCTACATACCAATTCATGACAATCTTCATTCATAACTACTTCCAACATATGAACGATTGTGGACCATTCGAATAATTCGATTATTCTTAATAACTCAATTATTCAGTAAATCAAAACATGCAAATTGAAACAATAGTTAAACAATTAACATAAGATAGTAACTTTACTTATAAATAATACTCCTTTATTTAATCATCAAACGTCAATTACATTTATCTATTACATGTTTTTAAACCTATCTAATATAAACTAATATCATCCTTTAGCCCAATGTTCCTAGAGTGCTGCAAGTGCTTAACCCTACTCAGTCCCTTCGTCATAGGATCTATTGGGTTATATTCTGATGATATCCTCTTAACCACGAGGTATCCTTTTTCTACTCGATGTCTAATAAAGTGATACTTTCTGTCGATATGCCGAGATCTACCATGATCCCTTGGTTCCTTGGTCAAGGCAACCGCTCCTTCATTATCACATAAAATTTACATAGGCTCCTTTATGGCAGGCACAACTCCAAGGTCACCAATGAAGTTCTTCAACCATATCGCCTCCTTTGATGCTTCGCTCGTTGCAATGTACTCTGATTCGCACGTTGAATCAGCTACAGTTTCATGCTTGGAACTTTTCCATGTCACTGCTCCTCCATTTAGGGTAAAGACCTAGCCTGACTGCGAACGGTAGTTGTCCCTGTCGGTCTGGAAGCTGGCGTTGCTATACCCTCGCACCTTTAAGTCATCACTCCCTCCGAGGACTAAGAACCATTCCTTGGTCCTCCGAAGGTACTTAAGTATGTTCTTGACAGCAATCTAATGACCTTGGCCCAGGTTCCCTTGATATCTACTGACCATGATCAAAGCAAAGGCCACATCAGGGCGAGTACACGTCATAGCATACATGATCGAGCCAATTACGGAAGCGTAAGGTACTCGACTCATCTCTGCTATATCGGCTTCGGTACTTGGACTTTGAGTCTTACTCAACTTGGCATTACTCTGTATCGGTACTTCTCCCTTCTTCGAGTTTTCCATACTAAAACGTTTTAGGACCTTATCCAAGTAAGCATTCTGACTAAGTCCTATTAGTCTCTTACTTCGTTCTCTCACTATCCTTATTCCCAAAATATAGGAAGCCTCTCCGAGGTCCTTCATAGTAAAGCATACCTGAGCCAGGACTTAACCTCCTGCAGAGTCAGGATGTCGTTTCCTATGAGCAGTATGTCATCGACATACAAAACGAGGAAGCTAACAATACTCCCACTGGCCTTGACATATACACATGATTCATCTTCGCTTCGTACAAATCCAAACTCTTTGACTTTCTCATCAAAGCAAAGATTCCATCTGCGAGATGCTTGCTTAAGTCCATAAATGGACTTCTCAAGCTTGCACACTCTATTGGGATGCTTTGGATCGACAAAACCCTTTGGCTGAGCCATGTAAACATCCTCAGCCAACTTCCCATTAAGGAAAGCGGTCTTGACATCCATTTGCCATATCTCATAATCATGAAAAGCAGCAATGGCTAGCATCACCCTAATAGATTTTATCTTAGCAACTGGTGAGAAGGTCTCATCATAGTCAACTCCGGGAGTTTGAGTAAATCCCTTCGCCACCATTCGTGCCTTATACGTGTGCACATTCCCATCCACGTCGGTCTTCTTCTTGAATCTCGCAGTCCATCGCCTCCTTCCATCTTACAGACTTTGGGCCTGCCATGGCTTCCTTATAGCTGTTAGGTTTATCTAGATTTACTAGTGTACTATCACTAATATACGTGTCCCCTTTGGTAGTAATATGAAAACCATACAACTGGGGTTGAACTCTAACTCTTTCGGAACGTCTAAGAGGTAAGGACTGGTCAATTGGTTCAACCGGAGTGTCCTCCTTGGGTTGAGCGCCAGCGGTAGAGGTTCCTTCATCGCTCAATTCTTGAATCTCTTCAAGATCGATGTGCCTCCCACTGTCTCCTTGGCTTATGAGTTCTCACTCTCGGAAAACCCCTCTCCTTGCAACGAAGACAACATTGTCACTCGGTCTATATAAGAGATATCCAAAGGATCTCTGCGGGCAGCCGATGAAAATACATCTCTCAATACGAGGTTCGAGGGAGCCTTCCCTGTCCACAACCTTGATATGTGCCACAACCCCAAACTTGAGTCTCTCGTCTTACGAAGACCTCACAACCCCAAACCTTGATATGTGCCAACGAGGGAGCCTTCCCTGTCCACATCTTGTGAGGTGCTTTGGCAACCTTCTTTGTAGGGACTCAGTTAAGGATATGGGCGGCAGTCTCTAAGGCATACCCCTAGAATGAGATAGGTAGTGAAGCACGACTCATCATAGAACGGACCATGTCTAACAAGGTACGATTACGCATTTCTGCCACACCATTCAACTGCGGTGTCCTAGGTGGCGTCAATTGCGAAACTATTCCGCATTCCTTGAGATAGTCGTGGAATTCAAGACTTAGATACATGTCCTCATAGGACTTTTGGAATTCGGAGTTCACTGTGGCTATCATGATGCAATGAACTTTCGTTGCATCACGCGCATGGGTCTCAAAGACAGCCATTTCTTCGAGAGTAGCAGTTTCCGGATTGATCTTCTCGAGCTTCTCATCGAGAACATACTCTTTGTCCTCGTAACGCGCGATAATGCGAATGTATCTTATCCATTCGCTAAATTTCGATCCATCGAAAGTCACTTATTGACAAAGGCTCATTAGCGTGAATGAGCTAGCAGCAGCGTTGTTTGCATTAGACATCTACAAATAGAAAGGATAAATTTGATTAGAATTGAATCGCTAATTAAACACCCAAAATGAAAAATTAGGGCTAGGACCCAACAACATTATTTACATATTAGAAAAGGGATGCCGTAATCCAACATGCAAATAATTTGGAGGTAAGTGAATGATGATTCACTAATTCTTCACCATGAAAAACATAAGCTTAAGTTTTAAATGTATTTAGAATTCCTAGATTTTTCTTGAGATTCATTGAACCTTTCAATCGTATGTTTAAATCTCAATATGCCCCTCTCGTTTGTGACTGGGATGCCGAGGATCACATAGTGGGTGTGAATAACCATGCAAATCTACATGGTGTCTTCATTGTTACAATCACCTATTCGATGTGCCGGTAAACCACACACGCTCCATCGAACTATGACAAACAATGAATAACCTTTACCACCTTTGCTTAGAACCAATTAGTGTGCCGGTAAACCACACACGCTCGACTAACTTCTTAGCAAGGGTGTAAAGTGTAATTTCATGGGATTGCATCAATTTCACTTTTGCCTAAAGTAACTGAGATTGGGAATTTGTAATCATGTTTAGTTACTTTATATAGATTCATTATACTTATTAATGAGGAGAGGATTGCCCTATCCTACCCATTCAGCTAACGACCGTCCACCAGTCAAGAAAACGTGGGTGTGAGTGTACACCCATTAAGCGCCATTTTATAGGGAGGAACCTTATACTCACCTTATAGACCGGCTTCGTGAATGAGGCCTATTAACGGTAAGACTAGCATTTTAATTATACATATATATATATATATATATATATATATATATATATATATATATATATATATATATATATTATGCTTGTCATAATATAATAGTATAGTGTGTATTTTAAACATTTCAAAAATACTAGGGTTTTAATCTTCAATTTAAAATTTTCAAAATTTAATGCCATTTAAATTAAAATTTTAAATATTAAAACTCTTGATTTAATAATTATCACAAATTAAACTATTAATTTAAATTATTAAATCATAAGGGATTATCTAAATCATGAGGATAGTTACCATTTAAACAATTAACTTATCCTAATCCGTTTTATCCTGCTAAATTTCAAAAATAATAAGAGGGGAGAATTCAAAATCTTTAATTACCATATTTAACTATTAAAAGATAATTACAAGATATGGGATTATCCAAATCCCTAAAATTTAGGATCTTATCTTGGAGAAGGAGGCAAATCTCGAAATCTAAGAGTTTGCAAACCCTAGATTTCGAAATCTTGGATTAAAAGGAAAGAATTCAAAACCCCTTTCAAGATTTTCACAAATTAGGGTTAGGAAACCCTAATCTCGAAATCTATGGCCTCCTAGGGTTTATTGGCTATAAACTCTAATTTGTCAAGTTCATACAATTGAATAATACCAATTGAAAACAAGTTAACCAAAGTCTCTGATTGTAACGTACCAAAAATACGAGCCAAAAATTTCGTTTTTAAAACATGTACTTAGCAAAACATTTAGGAACAATTCATTCAACAACCATCTCATTTCACAAAAGATGTTGCATGTCAGAAAACATTGTCATAATCATAAAAATGTCAGAGTACAATTTCCTAGGAAGATATCATAATGCGGAATACAAGCAGGTGTGTGTGTGATGTACCGCTACCGTGCCAGCTCCTTCCCCTTCGACGAAGACGTACCTAAAACCAAAACTGAAAACTGTAAGCACGAAGCTTAGTGAGTTCCCCCATAATACCTCATACCATGCAAGCATACAATGTACAACTAGGAGATACGGGCCTCACCCACACTCCACTATCTGGGAGATATGGGCCTCGCCCACACTCCACTATCGGAGAGATATGGGCCTTGCCCACACTTAGCCGCTAACCCATAATATACAAGTATCACACAGACAACGAGTATAGACAACTCTATCATACTGACATATATCATAATCAACTCAACCAAGAGATATGGGCTCGGCCCGCACTCTAATACTAACATCTCGTCTATACGGGCCGGCCTTGGCGCCTTAGACCCGTTACTACTAGAAGGAAACTCACCTCAAAGTAACTGCCGATCTGTGTGGGAACTGACTGTCTGCTGCTACTGCCGCTCCGGAAATCCTCCAGCTATAATTCCCACAAAACCCTTAGTCAAATACTGCTAACCAACTTCAGGGTAAATTGACCATTTACCCTTACAAATCAAGAGTCAAGTCACAGTCAACTACCAGTTGACGAGACTCGCCGAATTGGCTTGCCAAGTCGCTGAGTCCCTTTCCCTTAGTATGACCATAAATCCGTCTCTACTCGTCGAGTTAGACGTTGACTCGACGAGTTTTCCTTTTATACCCAAGGCCAATAGTCCTTCATCCTACTCGCCGAGTTGTATGAACAACTCGCCGAGTTCATCTTCATCCGATGAACACTTTATGCTCTGACTTGCCGAGTTGTATGAACAACTCATCGAGTCTGTTCTTGATCTAAGAAGGTCGCCTTGAACTCGCTGATTCAGGGCATTGACTCGCCGAGTTCCTTCCCGGATGAGTTCAGCTTCCAACTCACCGAGTCCACCCAGGACTCGGTACTCTACTCGGCATAAACGAAAAGGGGGAAAACTCGGGGACTCGCGACCCGACTCGCCGAGTTCGATGAGCGACTCGCCGATTCTGCCCCATGCAAATACTATACACTCGATCTTGTTCGATTCCAGTCCATGCCATTTATAGATCTGGGTTCTTAGGGCAGAATTTTCACGTAAAGTTTCCAACTTTACGTGTAGAAATGCATAGAATGGGGATTAAAGGCGAAATAAGGGCTAAGAAGGTAGATCTAGGACATTCAAGCAATTTACTCCCATAAAGGTTATAGATCTGAGCTTCTGGAGCTCAAACATGACTAGATCTAGCGGATAATCAACCTATTACGAATTCTACTTCATGCACAAGCTTGGAAAAAGGTTAAAGAAGAGCTCAAAAGGTGCTCTAATGGGGTTTTAAGCATACAAACACAATGGAGTAGAGATATACCTAAGAGAACTCTGAAATAGCACCAAGATATCTGGTCTCCTTATTCTCTTCTTGCTCCACTCTCCTTCTTCTCCCCAAAACTTCAAGGAATCACTCTAATCACTTCAATCTCACAAGAAACGAGTTAGGGTTTGATGTAGGGCGCTCTAAGGGTGAAAGGGGGCGATCTTGGGCCGCACAAGCTAGCTTAAATAGGGGGTAAACCCTTGGAATTAGGGTTTCATCAGACAGCAGTGACTCGCCGAGTCCGGAATATGGACTCGCCGTGTCGCCAACTTAAACATGCCCCGGATCCCGTCTCTACTCGGCGAGTCGGACCTACAACTCACCGAGTCCAAGGCTAAAAATGAAAAACACAAAGATAAATTTTACGTACTAGGAACTAGGTGCTACAAATCTCCCCCACTTATTTTAGACTTCGTCCTCGAAGTCTGCTGCCCGATCCTGAAATAGCTCGGGGTAATGCTCCATCATTTCTTCCACCGGCTCCCAAGTCCACTCGGACCCCTTTCGGTGCTGCCAATGCACCTTCACTAACTGCACCCTCTTGTTCCTTAGATCCTTCGACTTCCGGTCGAGGATTGCGACTGGGCGCTCAATGTAATTCAGGCTATCATCAACCTGTATATCCTCTAACGGCACCACCGCTGAATCATCCACGAGACACTTCCGCAGCTGGGAGACATGGAAGGTGTTGTGGATCTGGCTGAGCTCGGCTGGCAGATCCATCCTATATGCCACCTTGCCCACCAGGCTACAACCCTGAACGGACCAATGTATCTCGGGCCCAACTTGCCCCGCTTCCTGAATCGAATGACGCCTTTCCAAGGAGACACTTTCAGAAGAACCATCTCCCCGACCTGGAACTCCAGGTCTGATCGACGCTTGTCGGCATAACTTTTCTGTCGACTCTGCGCAGTTTGAAGCCTGCTCCGAACTTGCTGGATTTTCTCTGTCGTTTTGAGCACCAACTCGGTGCTCCCCATGACCCTCTGGCCAACTTCACTCCAACTTATCGGGGTAGCTGTTGTTGTACGAGAACTCAGCCAAGGGAAGATAGGTATCCCAGCTACCACCGAAGTCTAGCACGCATGCCCGCAACATATCCTCCAGGGTCTGGATGGTCCACTCACTCTGACCATCCGTCTGTGGGTGAAAGGCGGTGCTAAAGTGCAGACGAGTGCCCAAATCATCATTAAACTTTTTCCAAAACCTGGAAGTGAACCGCACATCTCGATCCGATATCACTGACACTGGCACCCCGTGCCGCGCCACTATCTCCCTGATGTAAATATCGGCCAACTTTTCGGCCATGATGCTTTCCTGAATCAGAATAAAATGGGCGCTCTTGGTCAATCGATCCACGATGACCCAAATCGAATCTACTCCTCGTGCCGTCCGGGGAAGCTTTGTGATAAAATCCATCGTAAAATCCTCCCATTTCCACAACGGGATATCCAACGGCTGCATCTTGCCGTGCGGTCTTTGATGCTCGGCCTTGACCTTCCTGCAGGTCAAACACCGCTCGACGTACCACGTTACATCCCGCTTCATGCAGGGCCACCAATAGTCTAGGTGAAGATCCCTATACATCTTCGTCGCCCCTGGATGAATACAAAATCGGGATTTGTGCGCTTCCTCCATCAAGATCTGGCGCACGCCTCCATGATATGACACCCACACCCTACGGTGTAGTGTCAATAACCCCCAGCTATCATAATCGAAGGAGGTGACTTGACCCACTATTCGTTCACTCTTCCGATCTTCCTCCTTCATAGCCTCCTGTTGAGCCTCCCGAATCTGCTCCAACAGGGGAGTCACCACAGTCATCCTCATGCAAATATCCCTGATCGGTGGCGCCTTGCGGCTAAGCGCATCGACCACCACATTGGCCTTCCCTGGGTGGTAAAGGATCTCGCAATCATAATCCTTCACCACGTCCAACCACCGACGCTGCCTCATGTTCAGATTCCGCTGATCCATGAGGTACCTTAAGCTCTTGTGGTCCGTGTAAATGGTACATCGAACCCCGTAGAGGTAATGCAGCCAAATCTTGAGGGCGAAAACCACCGCCCCCAACTCTAAATCATGTGTCGGGTAGTTCGCCTCGTGAGGCTTCAGCTGCCTCGAGGCATAAGCAATGACATGCCCCCTCTACATCAACACTGCGCCTAAGCCTGAGATCGACGCATCGCAATATACCACAAAATCCTCCACGCCCTTGGGCAGGGCTAAGATCAGCGCCTCGCACAATCTCTGCCTCAGAGTCTCGAACGCTGCCTGCTGCTCAGGCCCCCATCGAAAGACCATGGCTTTCCTAGTCAACCGTGTTAGGGGTGCGGCTATCTTGGAGAAATCCTGAATGAATCTCCGATTGTAACCTGCCAGCCCTAGGAAACTCCGAATCTCGGATGGAGACTTCGGAACCAGCCATCTCATCACGGCCTCCACCTTGGCCAGGTCTACTGAAATCCCATCTTGGTTGACAAGCCGCCCAAGAAACTGCACTTCGCGCAACCAAAACTCACAGTTGGAGAACTTGGTGTACAAGCTCTCCCTTCTCAAGGTCTCCAAAACCTCTCTCAGATGCTCCTCGTGCTTCTCATGCGTCATGGAATAAACCAAGATGTCATCGATGAAAACTATCACATACCGATCCAGCATCGGCCTGCACACGCGGTTCATGAGGTCCATGAACGCGGCAGGAGCATTGGTGAGCCCAAACGGCATCACCACGAACTAATAATGGCCATAACGCGTCCGAAACGCGGTCTTATGTACATCCTCCTCCCAGACCCTCATCTGGTGATAACCGGAACACAAATTGATCTTGGAGAACCAAGATGCTCCCTGCAACTGATCAAAGAGGTCATCAATCCTCGGGAGTGGGTAACGGTTCTTCACCATTACCTTATTCAGCTCCAGATAATCTATACACATCTGGTGCGACCCGTCCTTCTTCTTTACAAACAGGATCGGGGCTCCCCAGGGTAAACTGCTTGGTCGAATAAACCCCTTGTCTAGCAGCTCCTGCCGCTGCGTAGACAACTCTTGCATCTTGGGAGGAGCCAACCGATAGGGTGCCTTGGCTATTGGAGTCGCACCAGGAACTAGATCGATCCTGAACTCCACTTGACGCTCCGGAGGTATTCCAGGAAGCCCCTCCGGGAACACATCCACGTAGTCTCGCACCACTGGAACCTCGCTCACTGTCGCCTTACCCGCCTCCCGGGTATCCATAACATACGCGACATACCCTGTGCATCCCTGCTGAAGGTAGCGCCTAGCTCTCGCTGCTGAACATACTATAGGTCCACGTTGTGGCCTCTCGCTGTGGATCACCAACTCTCCCCCACTCGGGGTCCTGATCCGCACTAGTAGCTGTGCGCAATCTATCACCGCCCCATTAGGGATCAACCAATCCATGCCTATAATTACCTTGTTCCCCCGCAACAGGATGGGAACTAAATCCACCAAATAGCGCTCCTCGAAAAGCCTCAGGACACGATCCCTGAATACGGATGACGCTCGCACCCATCGATCATTGGCAATCTCTACCTCTAAAGGGCAATCCATCATGCCCGAAGACTCAGTAAATCTCTTGCTAAGCGCAAGGGAAACAAATGATCGAGTGGTACCCGAGTCAAACAACACCTGGACAGGAATACCGTTCACATGGAACGATCCTAATCCATATACACAGAGCACATATCAATATCATAACATCATAAAGATAAAGTAGAGGGAAAGAATCATACCTGTCACCACATCGGGTGCAGCGTGTGCCTCCTCTGCCATCAGCTGAAACGCCCGGCTCCTCACCACTGGAGCCTCTGCCTTGACTTGTCGGCCATCCGTAATCCGCAGGGTAGCTGGGGCTGGCGCCTTAGCTGGCGCTGATGTTGTCAACTGGGGGCAATTGGCCTTCTCGTGGCCCCTCTGGTTGCAGTGGAAACATAGCAACTCAGATGTCTGAATAACCGAGACAGGAGTAGTACAATCCCTGCTAAAGTGCCCTGCCTTTCTGCACTTGTAGCAGCCTGCTGATCCCATCCTACATGCTCCCTCATGCGTCCTGCCGCATTTCCCGCAGCGGCCCGGTCCTTCTTGGCCTTTCGGCATCCCATCTGATCCTTTGGGCTTCTTCCCCGAAGCCCCAACCACCTGCCCCGCCTCTGCCTTCCTCTTCCAAATGTGCTCTAAATCAATCTCCCTTTCCCTCGCCCTGGTAATCATGGACTCTAGGGTAGGGCAAGCTGAAAAGCTAACATGCTCCCGGATGTCAGCCCGTAGCATGTCATGATAACGGGTCCTCCTCATATCCTTATCACCGGCATACTGAGGCACCAACAATGCCCTCTCCCGGAACTTGGCGGTGATCTCCGCCACAGTCTCCGTCGTTTGCCTCATATCCAAGAACTCCCTGGCCAGCTGCTGTAGTTCGACAGCTGGCGCGAACTCTGCCCTGAACCTGGTCGCAAAGTCCGACCAAGTCATAGCTTCGACAACCGAGGCTCCCAATGAGTCCCCCACGGACTTCCACCAATCCCTAGTTCGATCTCGTAAACACCCTGCTGCGAACCTCACCTTCGACCCCTCAGGGCAGAAGCTAATCATCTGTGCAGACTCAATGTCGGCAATCCATCGTCTGGCACCTATGGGGTCCTTCGCCCCGTGAAAATTTGGCGCACCACTGCCCCGAAAGTCCTTGAAGGACAGCGTGCGAGATCCTGACTGGCCAGATGCCATGTCGCTCCTAAATGCCCGGAGACGATCCTCCATCAACTCCAATATCCCTTCCTTGATCGACCCGAAGATGATGGGGGTCGACTCAAGGATGCCTCCGGTGATCTCAGACGCAATGAACTCACGTAGCCCCTCATCTACTGGCTCGGAACCTGATCCCGAACCTGATCCCTCTCCTGAACTGCCAACTGCTGGCCTCGAACGTAGTACCACCATTCTGAAATACAAAAGAAATAACAACTGTTAGCGATACTGATACCTCTGGAGGGATCACACTTACTACAAGTTCCCCGGTCTTATCTTGGCATTCCTCGATTCGGGTACGGATCCTCTACTTTCAGTAGTATGTGCCCATACTACCTTCCACATCTATCTGTACCTTCTCCTATCCTAGGCTTACCCTAGGAAACCTCTGACTCCACCCAACCCAGTCCTCAGCTGCTGAAGGCCTCTTAGTGATGCCAATTAGCTATTACCTGAATACAATCACATGTGACGAGGCTCGGATAATCTTTCGAGTAAGGGACTCATCCCTACAGCGGTTAAGACTCAACAAGAGCTACGCAATAGGGTCAAATCCAACACGCTGATATTATTCAACCCTGATCACATGTGACTTTAACGTACTCATCTAACAGCTAACTCCCATCACTTGAAAGCCCACATAGCACAAAGCAAACAACATTTGGACATAAAGAAAACAATCTCAAGCAACTCTATCCTCGTAGAGAGAAACTGAACTAGCATACAATGCTAAACTCGCACTATCAGGCATAACCTAAACATGCCATCCTACTGCTGTCTACTCAGTTCTAGCATGCAACTTTTTACACACTGAAGTACATAAAGCAGACACATAAGGCATCACTCCTAGATCCTTAGTCCTATTCTAGCATGTTGTTCTACTGAAACTGATAAGCATAACATAAGCTTGTATGGGTACTTTGGGGAATACTTGCTTGAGCTTGGCCGGTCGCGCACATCACACACTTCGTTCTTTCTTGGAACCCTTTACTAGCCTCTTAGAAAACATTTTATTTTTCCAAAATCTTTTAATCCCTCGATTTGAGTTCAAACACCCCCGAAGGTGTGTTCGAATCCCTCAAACCAGGGCTCTGATACCAGCTTGTAACGTCCCAAAAATACGAGCCAAAAATTTCGTTTTTAAAACATGTAGTTAGCAAAACATTTAGGAACAATCCATTCAACAACCATCTCATTTCACAAAAGATGTTGTATGTCAAAAAACATTGTCAAAATCATAAAAATGCCAGAGTACAATTTCCCAAGAAGATATCATAATCCGGAATACAAGCAGGTGTGTGTGTGATGTACCGCTACCGTGCCAGCTCCTTCCCCTTCGACGAAGAGGTACCTGAAACCAAAACTGAAAACTGTAAGCACGAAGCTTAGTGAGTTCCCCGATAATACCTCATACCATGCAAGCATACAATGTACAGCTAGGAGATACGGGCCTCACCCACACTCATGAAGATACGGGCCTTGCCCACACTCCGCTAGTCGGGAGATACGGGCCTCGCCCACACGCCACTATCTAGGAGATACGGGCCTCGCCCACACTCCACTCTCGGAGAGATACGGGCCTCGCCCACACTCAGCCGCTAACCCATAATATACAAGTATCACACAGACAACGAGTATAGACTGATGGGTTTTGACTATAAGAACATCCTATGTGCTCATACAAACCCTAATGCTTAGATCTAGGTTTGTCTATTGTACATGCAATTTATCCAAGACTATAAACCCTAGATCTAGAATATGATAATCAATATAACATATGAATTAGGGTTTAGATCATACCTTGATTGTTATGTAGCAATAACAATCCCAAATCCTTCTTGTAATGACTTTAGAATGCTTAGAGTCACAAATGTCACTCCTCTAATGGTTCACAAACACCAAGAGCAAGAGGATGAAGAGGAGAAGAGAAGGAGGCTGCCCAAAACGTGTGGAAACCCTAGAAGGAAGCTTGTCCACGTTTATGAGGCATAAGGGCACTATATATAGTGAGGCTATTAGGGTTATCTAACAAGGAAACCCTAATTTGGATGCTTAAGCCCTAAGCAACCCTTGGACTCCTTTCCTTAAGGCCTTGGACGATTTCTAATGGGTTTCCCCATAGAATTCGTCCACTCCTTAATATAAGGCAATCCATAGCCCAAATTGCAATTATCTTATAATTACAATTCCAGTCCCTTAAGTTTAATTAATCTCTTTTAGTCACAAACTTAATTCTTATTAATTCTTGACTAACATTAATTAAACAATATGATTTCTCCTTTAATATATTATTCCCATAATATATTAATAAATCATATTTAATCCTTTCTCTCCATAATTCATCCTATGAAGTTGCTTTGGTGAAGGCAACCCAAAAGGACCATGCACCATCGGGTCAAGTACATATTAAAATAGTTATGGACTTAGACAGTAATCCAACAGTCTCCCACTTGGATAAGTCTAATAACTATTCTGCGTATGATTTCAGATCCTGATCTACAGTCGTAGCTTTTTGAAGCCGCTGTCAGCTTTGATCCTATCAGATACGCGTGTCCTTTAGATAAGGGATCATATATTCCTCCATTTTAGATATCGTATAAGACATGATTTCTAATCATTCTCTCTTTACCATTTCTCGACTTCCGATTTATGACGACTGACTAATTGAACAAATCAAATTAGCCCTAGCCTGGCCAAGCATTTACGGTAGTCATCACTAAATCATCGAGGGGCCCAAAGATATTGCTTTTATACTACTTTGGATAAAAGGAACAGATAAACTTTGATTCAATGGTCGCTTGCACTTACTCACCGAATCACACACAACAATATGTTTTATAACACCAAGTTACTACTGCGTTTACATATTATTAATGTGCAACCGATTTGCAAGATACAACTCACACATCTCGGTTTCAAGAATATAAGATGTTATCGTCTCACCAATCACTTGTGATACAATTCATGGAGTGATCCAAGTGAGCGTGGGTTTAAACCAATGCTCAAATCATATTTATAAGCACTCATGAACGTTGCAACAAACATTTTCTTATGTCTAATGCTCTTTAGACAATCCACACACCAATTCACGACAGTCTTCATTCATACCTACTTCCAATATATGAACAACTGTGGCCCATTCGAATAATTTGACTGTTCAAAACCAATTAAATTATTCAGGAAGTCAAAACATGCAAAGTGAAACACAAGAATAATACTAATCCCATATGGCCTCAAACCTTTGAGCATAAATAAAACACCTTTTATTTATCACCATATCGATTACTCATTATTTGTTGTTTCGGGTAATCAACTTTTTACTTGAATTATTACACTTGTCCCATGCTCTTAGCATGAAAACAATGTTTACCTATGGTTCTTGCTTTGTGAAATAGATCAAATGAACACATTTCCAATCATACTCATTTCACAACTCCCAATCCTTTTCACAAGTGAAAGAATATCAAATTCTTGCCTCTTATGGAATATGCTAGATTCTAACATTTTATGCAATGATCCTTTCGTAATGTCATAGCACAAAAGTCACAATGACTATTGCCAATGATATTACAAAGTCCTCCATCGGAGATTGTTACAATACATTTCCTTAGATATGATATTACAAAGTCCTCCATTGGAAAATTTTAGAATGGTCAAATACTATAGCATTTGCAATCGATCCTATACCCGAAGCGTATGGTACACGATGCATAACGTCTTACATAAAGATTTGATACTTTATCAATCTTCTGGCATAATATTTTATGTGCTACGTTCTCAAAATTCGAACTATGAAGAGGAATGCCATAATCATAATAGAAATTTGTGAACACACTATGTTTCCTTGACTAAATTATTAACATTCCACAACCTAAGACTTTAGATTTGAAATAAATCATAATATTCTCTCCCTTAATTATAGCAAAACAACTATTCAACCTTTACAACTTTGCAAAGTATGAATTTTGTTTTTCTATAATTAATATTGCTAACTTGCAATACTTTCCATAATAATCATGCAATCATAACATTTATGCTCCCACTATCATGATGATTATTATAAACATAACACTTATGCTCCCACTAGCTTTGACATGTATTTAGAAACTAGCTTAACTTCCAGAAAAACAATACTTATTGAATTTCTTAAGTTCATGTTTCTAATACCCAATGCTTTGATAATCTTTTATCAAGGCTTCTTAAACTTATACACCTTTGCCTTAGATAGCTCATATGTGTGTCTAAACAATTTAGACTAATTGCTAAGCCTCACAATTCAAATTATGGAAAGGGATACCATAACCATAATCGAATTCGAGAATCCAATTTTCAGAGTCACTATCTTTTTAAAATCTCTCTTAGTGAAAGTATTTCCTCACAGTCATTTTCATGAAGGAGGGAATCTTATGACACTTAGATTTTAATGGTGTATGTGTTCCTATCCATGTGAATTTGTCAAAACCAAAGTTTATGACAAATTCAAACTCATATGGACCGAACTTTCTTAATCTTGACTTCTTGCTTTATGGTAACACAGCTGCCCACCATGTCTTCCATGTAGTTAAGCAGCTCACCCTTTCTTATCAATGTACTTTCCATTGATCAAGGTGCTTGCCTTTTATGCATTCAAATGAGAACTCATAGGGCTCACATGCATAATTAACTCAATTGGAACGGCACAGAAATAATATAGTGTCAACACGATAGGTTGTAAACCTCAACTCGTGTGCTAGTGACGATCAATAAGGTCTATTTTGATTTGTTCTTGAAACCTTTCAAGACCATTAAGACTCCCACTAACTCCTCGACATATAAGATTCTCTTGTTAATAAACATTTCTTGACAAACAAATATTTAAGAGTTAGTGTAGTTTTTATCAAAACACTTCATAAATAGGTCCTAGTTGGTCTTTGTCTTATCCAAGACATCACAACTTTCCTCATTTGATATATGTTATAAACCTTCTTAATACTTATCACTCAATTTCACAATCTTAACTCTAAGACTTGTTTTGGAACGAAGTATGATTGACTTCTTGATTTAACCATTTCTTCAATTCTTGATTCCTCTTCTTAGACATACAATTGTACTAAGACTCACTTAGAGGATCAATTGAGATATGGTTCTTAATCATTAAGACCTATCATAAAGCATAAAAGGTACTCTCCCTTCTTCTTAGAACAGAGAAACTTTTATCTTTCTGCCTATTTGATTCTTCTTATTCGTTCTGCTATTGATTTAAACTATTTCAATCAATTCAGAATCACACTTAATCTTATAAGTATAATCATATTTACTAAAACTTTAGTAAATCATGAAGAATATCTTTGTTACTCTTATGGTGGACTTTGATTAACACACAACTTTGTGTACTCGATCTCCTAGTCCTTCACTTGACATTTTGTCAATGAATTAGTCTAATTTCCAAATATGAAATTTCTCAATCATCGTCCAACCAAGTTGCATGATTCCAAGTTTCTGTCCAACTGAAACTTGGGCGATGAGAAACTCTCCCTATTTGGTAAATTCTCGACATTTCCACAAACAACATAATTAAGAATCAAATCCATTATTGCTAATATTAGAAACGTCCAAAACATCAATTTTTCATATATGCCATTGCAAGGATAAATAAATAATATAAAAATCAAAATCTATTTTATTGCGGAAAAATTTGTCCTTACAATGCAATTCATTGAAAAACTATGCTAATACATATTTCTAATTCTAACTCTAAGTAGTAGCTTAAGAATCTAATCTTCAAGTAATGCGATCGAAATCCATTCCTTCACGGTTAGATTCTGCTCACTTCTTCCCTTAAGCTTCCTTTCTGTTCTTCGATCCTACAAAACATCAATTGTAATCTTATCACATTATGTATTAAGAATCTAGAATAGAAGCTTAAAAGAGTTAGTCAATGGATTTTACCTAAAGCAGAGCCATACGTTTTGACTCTCCCATCTCTTAGATCTCTTAGGTAAGTAGGGCAGCTTCGTCTCCAATGCCCCTTCTCTTGGCGATAAAAGCAAATTGACTCTTTTGGAACAGGACATGGAACTACTTCAGACATTGCCTTTCTCTTATGATCAAACTTTTCGATCATAGCATGTCTTTCGTTGCCATTGCCTATATCCATAGAGGTCTGGAAGTCAGATTCACCAATCAACTTTACTTTTGCATTGCGCCAAACCATTGTTGATTCAGCAGCAATAAGCATATAAGTGAGATCTATAAGGGTCACGTCGTGGTTCATCGTATAGTACTCTCTTACGAACTCACTATACGAGTTAGGAAGTGACTGAAGAACCCAGTCAATAGCTATCTCCTCACAGACAATGGATCCTAACATTCTTAACCTATCAATGTGTGACTTCATCCCTAGGACGTGTGCACACAGCAACTTTCCTTCTTTATGTTTACTTTCCAAAAGGGCTTGAGTGAGCTTGAACCTTTCAAGCCTTCGAACTTGTGGGTTAGGGAGAATATTTGGAGGAGGTGGAGGAAGTGAAGCATGATCTCTTGTTCCTCGATCGAATCGTGGAATATCATCTTCATGTGGAATGCTTGTTCCACGGGATTTGGGAAGACCATAGTTGTCGTACTTTGACATCTACAAAACGGGAGAAAATGAATTCAAGTTAGTTCATCGATTGAGTCCCTAGTAAATCAACCAAATGAGATACTAAGGCTAGGACCCAACACAATACGCTACAACCTAGAAAAGGGATGTCGTAATCTAGTTGCAGAATATTTGAAGGTAAGTGAATGACAATTCACTAATTTTCACCATGAAAAACGAAAAAAAAATTTAAGTTTTAAATCTATGAAAACTCCTAGATCCGTTGAGATTCATTGAACATTTCAATGGCATGTTTAAATCTCGATATGCCCCTCTAGTTTGTGAATAGGATGCCGAGGATCACAAAGCGGGTGTGAATAACCATGCAAACTTACATGGTGCCCCCATATGTTACAGTCACCTATTCGATGTGCCGGTAAACCACACACGCTCCACCAAACTATGACAAACATTGAGTCAGCCTTTGCTACCTTTGCTTAGAACCATTTAGTGTGCCGGTAAACCACACACGCTCCACTAACGTCTTCGCAAGGGCACAAAGTGTAATTTCATGGAATTGCATCAATTCACTATTGCCTAAGTAACAAAGATTGGGAATTTGTAAAACATTTAGTTACTTTTGTACTTCATTATACTTATAATGGAAGGTTTTGTCCTATCCTACCCGTTCGGCTAACGACCATCCACTAGTCAAGAGTGCGGTGGGTAACAGTGGATACCCATTCAATCGCCATTTTATAGGCAATTTCCTTAAACACCCCTTATACACCAGTTTCGTGAATGAGGCCTACTAACGGTAAGACTGACTTTTACTCATACATATATATAATGTTAGACTTTTAATGTAATATATAGTATAGGGTGTATTTTACACTTTTAAAATACTAGGTGGTCAAATTTAACGATTATACTTTTAATTCAATTAAATGTAAACCAAAACTTTATGGATTTATTAAACCTCTTTTAATTATACACCTTAATTAATTAATAAAACCATAAGGATGTGATTTGAATCTTTTCAAAACATGACTAGGGTTTTAGAATTTAACATTCCTAAATTAAACCTTTTAATCAACTTTTAAATTCCAAAAATTGAGGGCAAGTTTTGAAATATTTCAAAACATTTAGGTTTAGAATTTAAATAAACATCAAAATTAAACATTTAATCAAAATTTAAATTCCAAAACTTGAGGGAAAGTTTTGAAACCTTTTCAAAACATTAGGGTTTCAACTATTTAAATTTCAAAACTAAACCCTTGAGTTCAAATTTAAACTATAAAACCTAAAGGGGAAAAATTGAAACTTTTCATAACACAAGGATCAAATAACAAATAATATAAATTAAACAATTAATTTCATCATTATCTATATTTGACCTAATTTCAATTTCTTGCAAAATAAGTTACCCAATTAATACAAATAATCAACTTTAATCATATAAGGAAGTTATTATCTAATTAATTGGTAATTATCTTGTGTTTTATCAAGGATATACTCAAAAATATGAATAAAATCGGATCTTAATGATCTAAAACAGATAAGGCAAGTATCCATGAGAAAAACAGCAAGAAATCCCGAAATCCCCTCTTTCTAACGCATGAACTCACCGAGTACCCATATGGACTCGCCGAGTCCATCAGGCAGGCTCACAAAAATTGAATTTTTCAAGCATGAACAAATTAACAAGGCATAAATACAATAGAAACCAATCTAGGATCTGATACCACTAATGGGTTTTGACTATAAGAACATCCTATGTGCTCATACAAACCCTAATGCTTGGATCTAGGTTTCTCTATTGTACATGCAATTTATCCAAGACTATAAACCCTAGATCTAGAATATGATAATCAATATAACATATGAATTAGGGTTTAGATCATACCTTGATTGTTATGTAGCAATAACAATCCCAAATCCCTCTTGTAATGACTTTAGAAAGCTTAGAGTCACAAATGTCACTCCTCTAATGGTTCACAAACACGAAGAGCAAGAGGATGAAGAGGAGAAGAGAAGGAGGCTGGCCAAAACGTGTGGAAACCCTAGAAGGAAGCTTGTCCACGTTTTTGAGGCATAAGGGCACTATATATATAGTGAGGCTATTAGGGTTATCTAACAAGGAAACCCTAATTTGGATGCTTAAGCCCTAAGCAACCCATGGACTCCTTTCCTTAAGGCCTTGGACTATTTCTAATGGGTGTCCCCATAGAATTCGTCCACTCCTTAATATAAGGCAATCCATAGCCCAAATTCCAATTATCTTATAATTACAATTCCAGTCCCTTAAGTTTAATTAATCTCTTTTAGTCACAAACTTAATTCTTATTAATTCTTCACTAATATTAATTAAACAATATGATTTCTCCTTTAATATATTATTCCCATAATATATTAATAAATCATATTTAATCCTTTGTCTCCATAATTCATCCTATCAAGTTGCTTTGGTGAAGCCAACCCAAAAGGACCATGCACCATCGGGTCAAGTACATATCAAAATAGTTATGGACTTAGACACTAATCCAACATAGACAACTCTATCATACTGACATATATCATAATCAACTCAACCAAGAGATACGGGCTCGACCCACACTCTAATACTAACATCTCGTCTATACGGGCCGACCTTGGCGCCTTAGACCCGTTACTACTGGAAGGAAACTCACCTCAAAGTAACTGCCGATCTGTGTGGGAACTGACTGTCTGCTGCTACTGCCGCTCCGGAAATCCTCTAGCTATAATTCCCACAAAACCCTTAGTCAAATACTGCTAACCGACTTCAGGGTAAATTGACCATTTACCCTTACAAATCAAGAGTCAAGTCACAGTCAACTGCCAGTTGACCAGACTCGCCGAGTTGGCTTGCCAACTCGCCGAGTCCCTTTCCCTTAGTCTGACCATAAATCTGTCTCTACTCGTCGAGTTAGACGTTGACTCGACGAGTTTTCCTTCTATACCCAAGGTCAATAGTCCTTCATCCTACTCGCCGAGTTGTATGAACAACTCGCCGAGTTCATCTTCATCCGATGAACACTTTATGCTATGACTCGCCGAGTTGTGTGAACAGCTCGTCGAGTCTGTTCTTGATCTAAGAAGGTTGCCTTGAACTCTCCGAGTCAGGGCATTGACTCGCCGAGTTCCTTCCCGGATGAGTTCGGCTTCCAACTCACCGAGTCCACCCTTGACTCGCTACTCTACTCGGCATAAACGAAAAGGGGGAAAACTCGAGGACTCGCAACCTGACTCGCCGAGTTCGATGAGCGACTCGCCGAGTCTGCCACATGCAAATACTATACACTCAATCTTGTTCGAATCCAGTCCATTCCATTTACAGATCTGGGTTCTTAGGGCAGGATTTTCACGTAAAGTTTCCAACTTTACATGTAGAAATGCATAGAATGGGAATTAAAGGCTATAGATCTGAGCTTTTGGAGCTCAAACATGACTAGATCTAGCAGATAATCAACCTATTACGAACTCTACTTCATGCACAAGCTTGGAAAAAGGTTCAAGAAGAGCTCAAAAGGTGCTCTAATGGGGTTTTAAGCATAAAAATAGAATGGAGTAGAGATATACCTCAGAGAACTCTGAAATAGCACCAAGATATCTGGTCTCCTTCTCCTCTTCTTGCTCCACTCTCCTTCTTCTCCCAAAAACTTCAAGGAATCAGTCTAATCACTTTAATCTCACAAGAAACGATTTAGGGTTTGATGTAGGGCACTCTGAGGGTGAAAGGGGGCGAGCTTGGGCCGCACAAGCTAGCTTAAATAGGGGGAAACCCTTGGAATTAGGGTTTCATCAGACAGCGGTGACTCGCCGAGTCCGGATATTGACTCGCCAAGTCGCCAACTTAAACATGCTCCGGATCCCGTCTCTACTCGGCGAGTCGGACCTACAACTAGCCGAGTCCAAGGCTAAATTTTACGTACTAGGAACTAGATGCTACACTGATACCACTGATGGGTTTTATACAAACAATCCTATGTGTGCATGAAACCCTAGTTTGGATCTATGTTTTCACTATTAGATACACAACATTATGAACATATGGATAAAACCCTAATGTAGCATGCTATTTTTGAAAATCACATAGAAGGTTATATCACATACCTCTTGTTGTTATATTGCAATAACAACTTAAATCTTCAAACCCTTAGTCTTGAAAGCAAGCACCACAACTGTAGTGCCTCTAATGGCTCACAAACACAACAAGCAATTGGAGAGGCTATAGAGAGAGAAGGGAGGAGGTAGAAATCGTCCTTGGGAGATCTTAGAAGCAGGTGGACGAATTCTTAATGGCTAGGGGTCTTTATATAGGGTTGGGATTAGGGTTTCATTCCTTATCCTTATCCAGTTACTTGCGTACCAAGCAACCACAAGATAAGCCTTGAAAAAACCCTTATCTCTTGGACCTTGGATGATTTCAAGGATATCCTTATCCTTGAATTCGTCCATCCTTTAACAAGGATAACCATTGCCCTATTTTGCAACTATCACATAATTACAATTCAGCCCCTCTAGTTTAATTAATTACACTTGATCACAAAATTAATTCCTAATTAATTATTGACCAATATTAATTAAACAAATATGATTTTTCCTTTAATATATTATTCTTATAACATATTAATAAATCATAATAACCTCTTTCTGTATTTATTTCTCCAGTCAAGTTGCTTTGGTGAAGGCAACCCAAAAGGACCATGCACAACCGGGTCAAGTATTTACCAAATATGGTTACGGGCTTAGACATTAATCCAACAGAAAGATCAATGAATTCTCAAGCATCAGAAAAGGAAATTACAAAAGCCACCGGAAAGGTCAATGACTTGAAAAAGGAATTCGAGGAGTTCATGACTAACTTCCGAACTTCTTCTAATAAAAATGTGGCTGACGTAAACAAAGTCATTAAGGGATTTCAGGTGTCTTTAGAAGCAGAAAAAGAGGCTCTCTAACCTCATATTCAGAATTGAATGTGACAATGCTGATCTTCATACTTCCTTTTCCGAACAAATTCTTCGGTTACAAAATGATATGGCTGATGAGAACACGATCATAGATGCATTGGCTGAGCAAACTAAAAAAACGGAGGTACTTCAACAAAAATTGGAAAACGCATCGATTCATATTGAAAAGCTTGAGTAAGAAAATATTTTGGTTTAAGGGCGTAACCTGTGACAACCCGAAATATTTGGATCAAGCAAGGTCTAAATTTCAACCCTATTTCAATGAAAACCTTAAGAGCTAAAATTGCATAAGTTCTTGTATATGGAAGCATACACTTTGGAAGGCGCATATAAGGTAACCTCTCAAATGTAAACAAGTTTATCAAGGCAAACTAGACATATGAATTAGAATAAAAATCTAGGATCAAAAGATTGTCTATTGGTATTAAGGTTAGTCTCCCCACCACCTTTGAACATAGAAGACAATAAGAATAATTGCTTAAGGCAACATATATGGATACAAATATGTGTAACAAGTTTTGTGGAACCATGATTGAATGCACACATGGCTAGTTAACAAGAAACACACATTAAACACTTTGCTTGGAAGTTTTAGCACAACATCCCACTAAGGCCATCACCATTGAGTGCGTACTAGCTAAAAACATTAACACACCCTTGGGAAATCAACTAAAACCGTGAACCTACTTAGTAGGGCCACCTTTGGTCTTGAACTACCCTAGGAACCTAATGTATGGCCGTGAAAACCTCCTTAGTGGACCCCTTGGGAGTAAACACCATGCTAGGAAGTATCTTGGGCGTAAACACCATCCTAGGAAGGATCTTAGGGCGTAAACAACTTGGTGGACCACATTAGGGGTGTAAACTGACGGGTTTTGAGCATTATAACACTTTTATGGTGTATATGCAACCATATAAACCTTGGATCTATGTTTTCTCTATTATACATGCAAATATTCAATATTCCAAGGTTTCATCCTAACTAGCATTATATAAAGCAACTATAATACTAGAATCTAGTAGAATGACTTATCGTTTTATGTAGTAGCTTGATTACATGGAGCTTAAGAGCCTAGTGCGTCAAGTGTGACACCTCAAATGGTTCACACACCACCAAGAACCCTTGGAATAACTAGAGAATAAGGATACATGCACCAAATCCGTTTTTTCCCTCTTGTGTATACACACTAGTGCCCATTTCATTAACTAGGAACCTCTTTATATAGTGTGGAGGATTAGGGTTACATTCATGTAAACCCTAATACTCATGACCTTTCATTTCCATAGGATCCATGGGTTAAACACACCATGGACTATCCATGTAAGCTTAACCCAACCAAAATGAACTTGGCCCACCACATATATAAGAGTCCATATTTAATTAGTTCCTTTTGATCACTAGATTAATTCTAAATTAATTATTGAAAAACACTAATTAAATAAAATGATTTCATATTAATATATTAGAACTTATAATATATTAATATAAATCACTAATATCCTTTTTCTCATTTTATCTATCCAATTGTTCCCATGCCATGCAACCCAAAGGGACCATGCAAAATCGGGTCAAGTACATACCAACTATAGTTATGGGCTTAGACACTAGTCCAATAGTCTCCCACTTAAATAAGTCTAAAACTATTATTGCATATGACTCTAAAACCTGACTAGCTATCGTAGCTCTTAAAAGCTGATATCAAACTCTGAACAAATCAATGAAGCGTCCATTAGATAAAGGATCATATATTTCTCCATTCTAGATATCATATGGACTGAGACATGGATTATAATCATTCTCTCTGTCCATTTGTTGTTTCTCGATTTCTGATTTTTTATGATTGACTAACTGAGCAAATCAAATCAGTCTAGGCTTGGCCAAGCACTTAGGGTTGTGTCATCACTAAATCATCGAGGGGCCCACATATATCGCTTTTATGCTTTCCAGGGTAAAAGGAATGGATAAACTTCCACTCATATGCTTGTTTTACTACTTGTTGGAACATACACAAAGGCACGTTTTATAACATCAAGTTACCAATGTGTTTTCGTGCAATCAATGTATAACCAACTCATACGTAACAACCAAAAATTTCAACCAATTTAAAATTTTCGAAAAACAACTCGATTCCATTAAAGTTATTACAAAAAGGTTTTCATTACAGTTTATTTTAAGTATTCCCAGAATCTCATCACAACATAAACACGAGGAATGGTACGATCACGCCTTCGCCTTGCCACGGTCTCCTGAAGAACCTGAAAAACATAAAACCACAACTGTAAGCCCAAAAGCTTAGTGAGATATCCCCAAAATACCAACCACATATACCATACACGCATAACATGCCATAACATATCCGATCACAGAACAACCATGCACTTCGGGTCTACTGTGGGACTGGTCCGCCGCACCGGCCAACAGTCCACCTGGTCCACCCTCCGAGTCTAGCCGTATACCTCGAGTCTACAGTGTGACTGGTCCGCCCGCGCCGGGCCTTCAATCCACCTGGTCACTCTCCGAATCTAACCACATACATCGAGTCTGTAGTGTGATTGGTTCGCCCATACCAGGCCTTCAATCCATCTGGTCCACCCTCTGAGTCTACAGTATGAATGGTCCGCCCGCACCGGGCCTTCAGTCGGCCTGGTCCACTCTCCGAGCCTCGGCACGTCTGGTCCGCCCTCTTGGGGCCTACAGCCTATCCGGACCGCTCGCTGGGCCTTCGGGACAACCGGTCCGCCCTGGGTATCTTGGCCTACAACACAAAGCAGGACCCGCCTCAACCCAACTCCAGTCCAAACAACCATGTACACATTTACATACAATCATATACCAATTCACAGTCAACAAGAAGATCAAACAGATCAGATAACATATCATCATCCTAACCAGGATACCGACCTAACCGGTCACTAGCATAGCATCACCCTATCTCTCAGGATACCGATCTCAATCATGTCTCTAACATATACCATCCTAGCTACCAGGATGCAAACATATCAAAGCAATAACATAACAACAACTACCCGGATCTCAATCCGATAAGGGCCGGCCTTGGTGCCTTAGACCCTGTTGATATACTGAGGATAACTCACCTCGAAACTGACGGCTGAAAGGATAAGATCCTGCTGCTCCAAACCCCAGCACGAACTCCTCCACTGAACAACACCAAAGCACTAAACTCAGTAAATACTCATGATTACCAAAATACCCATGGAAGACAACTGGTCAACCCTTGGACAAAGTCAAAGTCAACCTGTAACGCCCCGGGTTTTCTCGGTACGTTTGGTTATTTTAATTTAATTATCCTTGTAACCTTGGGTTAATTTATTTAACCAATGTCTGATTTCTTATGTTATTGGACTCTTTTGATCATCTTGTAAACTCCTTTTTGAAGTCCATGGGCTATGGGCCTATTTGCAATGTCCATCTAGTTAATAGTACTTAATGTGTAAATTGAATCATTTGGAACACACACAAGGAAAACACTCTAAACCCTACCTCTCTCTCAAAAATCGTCCCTCTCTCTCTCTTTGGGATCAAGAGCAGCCAAGGGGCTGTTTGGAGCTTAATTCTTGTTCATTTCCAGCCTTGATTCGTATTGGTATGAACCTCCTTATCCTTTCTTACAACTTGATTCATAACCTTGTTCTAGTTTTATGATTTCATCTTCACCTCTTCTCCTTCTTATTTTATTTGTAATTGTATGTTATACATCATCTCAAGATCCTATCTTCACCCCATATATGGTGGATGATGGATCTAGGGGATTACATGTGGCAAAAGATCATGGAAACCCTAAAAGGGAGAATGATGATTTTATGTGCTTATGTTTATTTTCATGTTGATTATTATTACATCCTTGAGGCTAAATGAAATCCTAATGATCCCTAACCCTTTTTAGTACCACCATTATCATGGGGACTGAATTGGGATGATGAACACATCTTAAAATGTGTTTCAAAAGGAGAAGGATGGATAAGCCAAAAAGGAATCACGGGTGGCTACGATTCTGTTTTCCATCAGATCTGTAGTCATTTTGTAAAAATCATATCTGGATCTCTAGAACTCAAACGGACCCCAAACCAGTTCCAAAAGTTCACAAATTGAGTTGGCTAACTTTCTTAAGAAGGCCAACCTCACTGATAAGGGCTTTATCTATGTGAAAGAATGACATCTTTGCTGTTAGGTCTAATCCGGGTCTGTTCTGATATGTCATTTTGTTTTCATCATTTCTAAGGCTTGGAAAAGGATCCAGAGTGATTCCAAGTTTCTATATGTTCCTTATATTATGAATTTAAGATCTGGAGAATATGGGGTGTTATTTCCAATTATAAATTGGTTAGAATGGATCCACACTCCAGGTCAGTGGGCAGTCACCAGCTTTTGCTAGTGCTGTGATTGTCCACAATGTGAATTTTATATCTGGAGTTTGAGAGATGCTTTTCATTTCCAACTCTGAGACTTTCAATTTTATGTCCTTTACTTCTCTTAATTTTCTTTTGGACGAATTCTACTCACAAGTTGGGTAGAATTGGCCAACATCACTTGACTGTATTGTTGGAGACAGAAGTGATACGCCATTTTGTAAAATTCATATTTAATTCATCTTTTGGAGTTAGAATGAGTTCTTTATAGTTATGGAATCCTGAGCAATCATAGTTTCCTATAAAATTTAGTTAAAGCTATGTTTCTGTTTTAGATTTTGGAGTAAATCCGTTTTGAACAGCAGGTCTGTTTTAGAGACCTTGCTGTGATTACTCTTTTCTCAACTCATAGCTTCATTACTTCTCGTTTCTAACCTTTAGTCCTTCTTAGGCGAGGTTTTGAAGTTTGCTCAAGCTTGGTAGCATTATTTGTTTGTTAGACATCCTTAATACTCACTCAAGGTGAGTTCTCTCACACCGTTGTATTGATGATTGTGTTTGCTTGTTAGCTCGTGTGTGATTATTTGAATTTATTATAAAAGCATGCACTGTATGTAACTAATTATGGATATGGGGACACCACCAAAGGATACGGATTTACCGGTGCGGTGGGTAGGTAAGATCACCAACGTAATACTCTTCGTGAGGTGCGGTGATTAGGGCCAAATGATACGGGGTCTTCCCGGTGCGGTTCAAACCTACAAGTCCTTCTCGTAATATAGACATTGATTCGTTCTTTGTCTTTATCATTATAATTGGAAAATGGATTAGGGTTATTAAATATGAATGTTAGTACAATGTCTGTGTTTGAATTCACTAAGCTTCGTGCTTACGTTTTTCCCTTATAACTTTTCAGGTGCTAAGATTAAAGAGGCTAAGGCTTGACATGGAGCATCGGGACATCGCTACTAGTTATTTTGTTGGGACCTTATTATTATTATTACTTCCGCACTTATTTTATATGATTATTAAGTTGATGGATTATGTTATGACTATTTCAGTTGTTTTAATTTAACTTAAGATGGGTTTTAAAAGTTTAAAATTTTTGCAAAAAAAAAAAAATTGGGTGTCACAAGTTGGTATCAGAGCCACAGTTTGAGGGAACTAGGCATTCTTGTGGATGTTCTAGACTCAAATTTGAGGCTCTATAAGAGTTTATTTTCTTTTTAAAATAATTTTCAAACTTTCTGAAGACTAGTAGTGAAAGATGTCGCGGTGTACCAGTCAGCCAGCCAAGTAAGCCTTATTTCTTATGTTAAATGTTTATGTTAAATTGTTGACGATGAATTGGATTCTACTAGCCTTAAAATATTAGATTACACACTTAGTTAGTGTTAACATGTGAGAGAGTTGTAAAATTAACGACTAGAGCGAACTGGGAATTTTGAAACTAGACGCGAATGCGAAATTGGAACTTGTGTGGAAGGTAGTAGAAGGGCCCCTACTATTTGAAACATCGGTGCCGGTTTCGAGTCGGGGCAAGGTTGAAAAATTTTCGGCAAGCTGAGTGTTTTGTCTTCCTAGAAATATCTAGACTGAATTGTTTCTAAGATTTTCCTTCTTCTGTGGATACCAATGGCTCCGCCTGCTCGACTTAATCAGCTCCAAATGGAGCAAGTTAGGGATATTGTCGTTGAGGAATTCAATAACGGTTTCAACGAACTAATCCCGGGTGTGACCAACGACATAATCAACCAATTCGGTGCTCTTCTGGATGAGCGGTGTTACTGTCTCTGCCTGTTCAGGATTCGGCATACTACTTCGAGAAGTTCAACAAGTGTAGCTCTCCTCTTTGGAATGGTGAATCCGACCCAGTTGCTACTAAGCCCTGGGTGTCAGATGTTGAGGGCGCCTTCATAAGTGTTGGGTGTCCGAACTAGTACAAAGCAGTGATCGCCATGAATCAGCTATGAAAAAGGGGAAAGACATAGTGGAACACCATCACTGCCCTATTGAACGAAGACTAAGTGAGGGCCATGTCTTGGGCCCAATTTGTGGAGAGGTTCGAGGCACAATATGTGCCTAAGGTGGAGCAGCAGCGGATGCAGCAAGAGTTCATGGCCTTACAGCAGACTACTGAATCCGTTAGTGACCTGTACGCCAAGTTCTTGGAGATGCTATCTTTTTGCCCCTCGTTTGCTGGGAACGCGGCCTGGTTAGTCAGCCGGTACACTACCATTCTACGTACCGAGATTCGGGAATTCGTTAGCATGCAGGAGTTCCCGACTTTATCCGCGATCATGGATGCAGCGAGGAGGAGGGAAATCGAGTTGCAGACCCAGACCAAGAGGAAGGCCAATGACACCTCCTCCAAGACATCCGGAGATGCCCAGAAAAAGCAAAAGCAGGGTGGTAAGTCAAGGTATGAGTACAAGCCGTCTTCAAGTCAGGGCGAGAAAAATCCGTTGATACGCTACAACTGTAAAAAGCCAGGGCATCATTGGAAGAATTGTAGGGCTCCCCCTGCGAGTGCAGTTCCTCATATTACTTCTGCAGTTCCCATCTGCTATCACTGCAACGAGACGGGACACAAGAAGCCTGAATGCCCGAAGTTGAAGACTGGTAAAGGAGACAGGGGTACAAATCCTGCAATTGCATCATCCTCTAAGGGAACCACTATGGTGACACGAGGTCGTGCTCACCAGATGACTGTGGAGGAGCCGGTGATTACAACGACAATGGCAGACACTTATTTGCTAGATTCCAAGCCCGATGTTGTTATGTTTGATAGCGGTGCTGCCCATTCTTTTGTATCTCACACGTTTATTAATCGTTTGGGGCGTAGTATCGGAAAATTGGCTCACCCAATGGTTGTCGATGTTGTTGACAACCGCACTATTTATGTCACCGATGTTTATCGAGGTTACACTCTCGAGTTTTCTGGAGTTGAATTCCCCATTGATCTTATCCCTATTGCGATGCGAGAGCTCTGCGTTATCGTAGGCATGGATTGGCTTGATGCGTTTGATGCGGAAATCCACTGTCGTAAGAAGCAAGTTCGTGTTCGAAACCCTAGAGGTGGAGAACTTATTATTCAGGGGGACATTCCCCGCCTGGCTATGGCTTCTTGCTCTTCTGCTATAGCACTAGAAGACGTTCCTATCGTTTCCGACTTCAGCGAT